>NC_136658.1:63402000-64002000 GCF_903797595.1 Erithacus rubecula
TCTTGCCTAAGACGTTGGCTACTTAGGAAACAGTTTAGTAGGGGATGTATTTTGCTAACATTTTTCTCCTTAACATGCACAAAAATTGCAATGACGTATTTTGATGTCCTGCTATATTTGTAGAAACTTTTGACTGCAACATTGCCTTTGCAGACATAATTGTCCAGCCACTGACTAGTTGCCAGTTATTTGTCAGTCTATCAAGCATTACCTTGAAAAACTTTCTTTTTTGTTTGATGAAAAACACAGTTTCCCACCAATACAAAAAAGTGTTCCTTTAAAAACATTTTAAGCCATCCTTCAAAAGAATGGCAGTTCCTGATTTTTAAGGTGTGCAGTGAGAACATCCATTCATTTGTTCAACAGACTTCTGAAAACTGTTGATGATGACATTACCAAGCTGGCAATCTAAAACGTGAAATATTATCGAATTTGCTGCCAGAAGTTTTAGTTACAATTGGTTTGCATCCGGTGTAATAAGGTGCTTTCTGTTCTGAAAAAGCATCATCTCAGTGCTCTGCTGCATTTCTGCTATTGTCACAAACAGATAGTGCAGGGGTAATTCTGGATAGGATTACACCTGCTAGTAAAACCTGCACTGTTCCCTGTACAAATGTGCCTTGTCTCAAAATAAAGAGACAGGAAGGAGCTTTTCAGATGCACATTAATTAAGCCTTGTTATCAGTCAGGCAGGCTATGCTACCTGGAAAGTAGAAGCTGATTTGCAACTCATGATACAGTTCAACAGAAATCAAATACCCATTTGGATGAGTTGATACACACACTCACTGTAGTGGAAAGACCTCTCTCCTCTGGCTTGCTATGGATGTGACTTACATATGTTCAGGAATCAGCTTTTCATATCTGCTTGCTGTACGTGGGCAAGCAAAGCTATGAAAAGCACTGTGAAACTTCATTTCTGATTACACTGTCTCCCTTCCCTATAATCTCAGATAGTACAGAATTGATCTGAAGAGCAGATCAGACAGAGGTGCCAGGATAAGCAGTAGGAAGAGGAGGTGTGTGCAGTTTTTGCTATGGTTCTGATCTCTATCTTACCTTTTGGACCCCTTAGAAGAAGACCAAGGTTAGTTAATGATGGAAATTTCCTAAGAAACATTAGTGTTGAAAAGAGAAGGGAATTATTGCTTTCTCATTTCTGGCTACTCCAAACTGGTACATCAGAGCAGATATCACTGGTGTGTGTCAAAGGTTTCTCCTGCTGACATACCACTGCCATCTTTCAACCTTCACCTCGATTATGCAGGAAAGAAATAAAATCAACTCCCAGCCTGCAAGAAAAGATGTCACATATGATGAAATTGGAACAATTGGGTTACAAAGTAAAACTGCACATATATTAATAGATTTGAGACTTGGATGTTCTTTGGGAGACTTCTGCAGCCAAGTCAGTAATCTGTTTTTACATCTCATCTCTGAAATTTAGACCCTGGTTTGAATCAGTGTTTCTAGAAAAAGGTTTCACTCTTCCTTAGTTCCAATCTGATTATTTGGCTTAGAAAATAACTGTTTTGAGCAGGAAGCTTTATACTTGTCTGGGTAAATTTTGTTCCAATTTTTATTTTGGCCACAATTCAAAGATAACAGCTGTACACTTGTGGGTTCACTGAACTTTACGTGCTTGTTGGCTGCATCACCAACTAGAGGGAATAACCAATAATTAGAACATTTTGGGTCATCTTGAGAAGAACAGAGTTTTCCCGTGTTTGGAAAGGTCATGTGACCTCTTTTTCAGATGTTCCCAAATGTGGAGCTGTCAGCCATAAAGCACAGAGCTGCATAAACAAGTAAAACAGCTATCACTGTTCAGAGACCAAGAGAAAACAACACAAGGATCTATATCGAATGAAGAATATTGGGCAGAGACCTTTAACAATTAATATAACAATTTTAACTCTGTAAATTCATGGCAGACTTAAGAAACATCAGAAGAACTCAGTCAGCCCTGGTCATAATGATTTTCAGTGCAGCATTGAAAGTCTGGGTTTCTTTGGTTTTTTTTTTTTTTTTTGTTTGGGTTTTTTTTTTGTTTGTTTGTTTTTTTGGGGTTTTTTTGGTTTTTTTTTTTTGGTTTTTTTTTTGTTTTTTTTGTTTTTCTTTGAAGTTGAATCAATACTGGTTTGCATAAATATATGTTCCTATTTTCCAATTGTTCCTGCAACAATGGTTATGTCTATCCATTGGCAAGAAAAACAACCATAAATGTAGTAGGATGAAAGCAGAAAGGAGAAGAAAATAGGCATGACTCAGATTAAATGGCTTTAGGTGTGTGCAAATTTTTTATTTCTGTTAGAAATGTAAATATTTTTTGGCAGTTTGAGATTATCTTAAAGAAAAATAAAAAGTACCAAGCTTCAGAAAAACTAACTGACAAAACAGTGTTTTCATTGCTACTAACAGCATAGATCCCTCCTAATATGGAAAGGAATGAGGACAGTTTTTTTGTCACATCTTTTAGACTTCAGTTTTCCTAAATCTGTCTGTAGAACTTCTACCTAGTAGTTAATGAGTTTGTGCTGTAGACAGGTAATTTATTTGACAATATTAGAGACCCTTTGCATGCTAGACAGCACATATTTGAAGGGTTGAATGAGAGGAGAATTCTTGCAAGGCTACTACAGTTATCTTTTTTATCACTACAGAATATACCCTGGGAGCTGTTGGTAACACTTGGTGTACAATTGGAGAAAGGAAATTGCTTAAGCATCACTTGATACAATCAGTTTGGTACCAATGAGAAGGTGGCACCTTCTACCCTGCTGTGTGTGCTTACTGTGGGTCAAATAGCAGGATGAGGAACTGCAGCATACAGAGTGCTGTGGGTTCCTTATGCTTTGTGATATTTCCCAGTACACTAGATGTTGATGTTGAGACCATGGAATATGAGGATCCTCACACATTCATATTTGTGTGTTCTCCTAAGATAGGAAAATTATTATTCCAAGTGATTAAATCCAGCAATTGAAACTTCAGCCTGAAATTCCAGATGAAGGTCTAGCTCACCAGGCTACTAAGCATTTGAGGAAATTGAAGGGTTTTCTGGTATCTCTTATTGGAGCTGCTACTTGCTCTATGTATAAATAAATATCCTTTAGGAAAAGTATCTGATCTTTCATCTCCTGTACCCAAAAGCAGTGCTGAAACTAATCTCTTTTATTCTTGATCAATGCATTTTCAATACAAAGTGGAACCCTCTGAAAGGAGAGGGTAGAGTAGTTGAAATGTGTGATGATCAGGCCACTTACCTAACACTGTAAACTTTGCAGATTAAATTCTTCTGAATCCCACAGAAGAGGATCTTCATACTGATCTTCACCTCATTCTTAAAACTTCAGGCTACCAAGTGTTGTTGTGGCTAAAGAGCTTTCCTGTTTTCATCATAAATTTTGCCACTTTGGAAACTAAACTGTAAATACCTGCAATTTAAGAACTATTACCTACAAATTTTTTTTTTTTTCATCAAATAAAATTTCCCATTGGAAAAATTCTGGCCAGTTCAATTTATGTAACCATAACCTCACCGCTTCATATTTTAGACCGACTATCACTGTGCTGACAAGTTATACACATTACACAAAAGTGAAGAGTCAAGTCCATTGTTTACAAGATGCTACTAAAAGATGCTAAGGCTATTGGATATGCATTCTGTACTCATGTTATTCCACAAATGCCTTCTGTATTTCTTTGTGAAACTACTATTGAGTATATCCTTTGGATAACTGGATGATTACACTAGTCTCAAACGATTGAGTGCATGAAGGACCCAAAAATACCATAAAATATATAGATTGTGATAACAATTGCCTGGAAGCCACACCCCCAATCTGTGTTTGTGACAGTTAACTCTCTGATTAACACTGCCAAGATGCTGCCCATCTCTGGTTATCAGAGTGCCAAGTCTTCAACAGTAAAGAACTGATTTGGTAGTCTACTGTGGAAAACTTGAGCCATACAATTCCTCCTAATGCCTCTCAGGTGAGCTTTCATCTTCTTTGCTGGTTCCTTTTTCAGCCAATTGAAAGTGAATAACTATTCACTAAGACTCCAGGGGAAGAGAAGCGGGAGAATAAACCTGGATAGAAATAGGCAAAATAACAAATAAATATACCTGAGGCAGCCAATTCCATTTACAAGCATTAGCCTGCACGGTTCAGCTTTTAAATAGCAGCTTCTAGGTGCCTGCTTGTCTACAAATCCTTGATAAGAGGATGGGAAAATTAGTTTTGCAGAAGTCTGTCAGTCTTTCAATAATATTTATGCCTAAGACTACAGCCCTTTTGAAAGCCCTCTTGAACAGCAAGGCGGGGGGACAATTGTTCACTAACCTCTGCACAGATCAGAGTGTGGAGAGCATGAGATTTATGGGAATTAATTTTATATCCTGAGACAAGTCTAAAAAGCTCAACCTACATAATTAAATTTGATATTGAGGTTACTGAAGAAAAGACATGCAACAGGATGCCATCAGAATATATTGCCATTTTTTTATCAGATCCTGCAGTCTGTGTCTCAGGAAAATTCTTTATTACTCATGCCAGCAGCCTCTTAGTAAAACAGCAGAAAGGGTCCTGCTGTACTGGAG
Organism: Erithacus rubecula; assembly: GCF_903797595.1. NCBI lineage: Eukaryota > Metazoa > Chordata > Aves > Passeriformes > Muscicapidae > Erithacus > Erithacus rubecula. The sequence goes on from NC_136658.1 coordinate 63,406,604, forward strand.
GTGAAACAGTTCTGCTGAGATGCTACTGACTGGTATTTAAAATGCAACAGTTGGAAATACTGGATTGGATGCAAGATGAACTTGAACTTATTATACAGAAAATAAGTCACTTTTGATTCAGTCTAGACCAGTGCTGTAAACCACTAATGATTACCTGAGCCACATGTGTAGTCATACACCACCTTTCTTTGTCCATCCTTAGAAGATACATATACTGATCAAAGAAAGAACTGCCATTAAAAACAGATAGCTCTTCCAGTTCCTGGAGACAGTAGGAAGGAAGGACTGTAAATACAACTCTCCATTTTTCAAGAGAACAACATTATTCCCCTATTCATCTCTTCTTTGGTTTAAATATTTGGTTGAATTTTTTTAAAGTATTGCCTCATTTCCCAGTAGTGTAATATCCATAGAACATTTGTGCAGCTTTAACATTTTGTTATAATTAAAGGGATTTATTTTGCTCACAAAATGTCGAGATGCGTCCATGACTCCTAAATCTGCTGAAAAGTGGAGCTAAAATATTGGCCTCACTGAAGGCAGCACTCAAAATACTGTAAAGAGAAACATGTTTTTACCTAATGAGAGGGGAAGCATGCATCTTCTAAAAGGGCAAAGCACAGCATTACCAAAACAGAATATAATTCATTAGACATTTATACTTTTTTTATGATGTATAAGTTATTATCTAGAACACAGTAAATTGTTCTGGTCATTTTCAATAAAAAAACATTGCAGCTGGTTCAGACATAAGGTATTAGGATAAGAACTAAAAAGACAAACCCTTCCAATGAAGTCTGGCTTTCTTTAGCCCAGGAAGATGAAAGCTGTGAGGCTTTCTTTCTGAAAGTGCGTTGCAAAAATGGGAAGACAAGACTAGTTAAATTAAAGGATAAGCCTGGCACAGAAACTTACTGTGTAAACACAATGAAGCTATGAATTAGGGAAGGGTTTCTAACCTTTATAGAAATGACATTTTGAACAGCCAACCAGTGGTAGTAACAAGATTAAAATCCCAATTTCTAAAATGGAACTCAATAAATTTATAGTCATGTGTGTGGCTGCTTGAAAAAGTAGAAGCCTTGATTTATGGTGTAGGAGATTCTTTTCAGACCTATGTAAAACATGCATCACATGGCTATAAAAATATGTTCCTGTTGGACAAATTTTCTGGGTTTTTGATATTCTAGTGCAGTTGTGTGTATGTTTATTAATTCAGGAACTAGCACAGATTTAATAGTCATGTAAGTATCAAAATAGGTATAGCAGTTCTAAAACTAGCATTTTTTATGACAAGATAATAAAAAAAGAAGCCTGAAAAAAAATGCAGGATGCACAATTTTTTTTTTTTTTTTTTGTGGGTACTGAAAGCCTTCATGCTTTAGCCACTGAGTAAATATTTTGTACAATACTAGCATCAGTCCAGTTCACATCCAAGTATGTCTCATCTTACCATGCTTGGGTAATATGTAATGAATATTATATGTGTATTATGTATGTATGTAATATATGTATGAATAGTATGTATGGGTAATGTGTAATGAATTTTTAATGTGTTGTTCGCTTTTGACCATATAAGGTTTAGCGTAATCCTTTTCTCAGTCAAATGACAAACCTCTGCAAACCAGGTAAACTTCCTTACAGTGATCTTGCTAATGAAGGCTCATTAAGACTGTGGCAAATGTCCCCATACAATGCTCTGCCACAGAACTGTTTGCTCCTGGGACTGAAATAGGGTTCTGAGTCATGGCAGATTTGGGGGAGGCAATTGGGGTGGGCAGGGACAGGCAGGTCCCCAGGGCTCTGGCACTGTGCAATTTCCCATTCTTTTTCTGCCCATGATCATTTGAATCCAAGTGAACAAACAGGAAAACAGAAAGCTGTTTCTCAAATTCTTTTTGTGTGCTGGTGTGAGTAATCAACAGTGAGGAGTTGCTGGGAAAAGCCTTGTTTTCCTCTTTTGTTTGCATACAGCAGCAGAGAATGCCAGTTTGATGTTGTGTTTGTCCCTCATGATCTTCTTCAGTTCCTCCTTGGCCCTTGGAGATATTTTTTTTCACAGCTTTCATGGTCTGGTCTGCAGGACCTTCCTAATTGCATAAAATCTTCATATTCTTCTGATCAGCAGAAGAGCAGTGCTTGAATAAGGCACGTATTTCCTCTTTGTTTCTTGGAGAAAATAAAGAATCTCATCAATGTCTCCTCTCCAATTATGAGCTATTCCTTCTCCAAAATTTTGCACTGTATTTTATTTTAAAATGATTTTCAGAAATGGTAATGAAACTTATTTCTCTGCACTTCAGTGGGCGTCTTTTTATGAGCACTCTTTTGTTTACCTGCTCCTCTTGCATTGTCAGATTCCCTCTCCTGTCATCAGATCAGGGCATTAAGCAGCAGATCACATTTAATGGCTTTTGACAGGCCTCAGTAGCTGGCACCTCCTACAGTGACAGCCCCAGAGACAAACACAAGGCTATGACAAGGTTTAACATCTCTGTGTTTAATCACTAGAGCTCACATAATTCCTCTGCCTACTTGACATGAAACCACTTGTGTGATAAATAATATGCTTAGCTAAAGATTGAAAAGAAAAATATAAACTTCTTCCAGAGTAATTCTGGAAAATGTTTTCATGTATTATATGCTGTACATTTCACTTAGTCATCGTAGGAATCTGTTCACCCACAATTTGCTTGAACTTTGGCATTCTACATCCCTGGACCCAGAGAAACTAGCCAAGGATTTCTGCATCTTTTAAATCAATTTTCTACAGTCCCAACCCACCCTGGGGCTGTGCAGCAGTGTAACAGGAAAAAAAGTAAACTTTTGTGAGATGCTTTATGCAGAAGGTTTTGAAACCAATTGTACAGCTGAAACTTTAGAATTCATTTCCATGTCTTGAGCAGGCTCTTTGGGGTTTGTTGGCCATTGTCAAGAGCCTGTCCCACCCAGGGGCTTTGGACAGCAGCTCAGTTAGAGACACATTCCATTAACTCTTAACACAGCAAAGGCATACAGGTCAGTTAATAAAGTGTAGGGCAAGAAGATCTGTGAAGCACTGAGCATATATATATGTCAACAAAGAGAAAGAAGTCTATAGGCATTTAATTTCTTTAATGTAAAAAAGAGTATTTCCCACTCACTCATGGTATGACTTCAAAGTTTGATATTTACTTTTACTAAGTGTCCTTCACTAGCAACACTGAGCATCTTCACACTATTATCTTTTAGTCAGCAGTAAAAGATTGTCTTTTAAAAGAGATTAAAAACCTGCTATTAGAATTTCTGGTTTCCAGTTGTTTAAAATGCATTATTTAACACTAATGCTCTCCTGGAAGTGCACTGTAGTAGTAAAAAACCCCTCCATATATCTAGATATATATGATAGCTGGAAAAAGCTATTTATAAATTTGACACTTTTATGAAGCCATAGCCACCTATTTTGGCAATTATGACGTCCAGTGAAAAGAAATGCACTTCTTTTCATATAAAAGAGAACAGAATTGAAGTCCTGCAGATTGGGGACTGCACAGTGAAAGAAATCATTGCAGCTGTTCAAGTAACATCACGATTCTTCAAAGATTTTATTAATATATTTGTCACTGGCATAATGATTTTTCTCCTGCTCAAGTGAAAATTAAATTTCTGAGCAAGTTACAGCACTATTTAAAAAGAGACAGGGAGATATGCAAAGTTTCAGGGGTAAATTGTCCACCCGAGCTAGCTGCAAATACAAGTCTTCTGCAGATCATTAATAAAAGTAATAGTTGTTCATACATGATTGCCTCATTATAATAGTGACATTCCAATTAATTGTTTCAGCACCTTTCAAATTGAACAAATTTTCTTTTGACGTTCTTTATTGTGCCCTTTATATTCTCTTGTAAAAGAGAAAAGCCCTGATCTGATTGAAAAGAAAACAAGTGCGAAGTTTGCAGGTCCTATTTTTTCAAGTAAAGTAGTGAATTTTTTCTTTCAAAAGAAATCATAAGGAGTATAAATCATATTTTTACTCAACTAAGAACAGTCATGTATTTTTCAGCATTTGAACACATCCCAGATTTGTGCATTTCCCTTATCAAGTGCAGTTCTTTAGTAACTGTTTGGTATCTGACTTCTGCAGGAAAATATTAAGCTATGCAACATGCATTAGAGATGTATCATTTCAAGGCTGTACCTTTACACCTATGCCATATGATTTTGTGCTCCTTTTCAGATTGAATTTGAGAATAGTTAGAAAATAAAATAACAATTAGATGTAGTAAAATACAAGTTGCAATAGTTTATTTGGCTTCCAGTTTCAGCCTAGTTCTTGCACACACACATTTATGTGTACAGGACACTAACACTGTTTAAAAGGGAATTATTTAAAGTGTCTTAAACATGGCTTTCTTTACTCAGTTTCCCTTGAACAGTAGTACAAAAAATATTTGAATTGTCAATATGCAATATTAGCAGCCCATTTCAATATGCAGATATTTATACAATAACCAAAGGTACATTTAGTATTGGTTTCAGTAAAAGCTGTGATTAAAGACAGACGCAGATTTTAAAATTTTAAATCCCTGGAGAGCCAATATGCAAAATGATGAACACACTGATGGTAGCAGCAGTATACAAATCTTGAAAAAGATGACTATATATTAATAACTGCTGTAGATTAATAAATTATAGTTCACTCAATTTCTCCATGAAATGTGAAAATCAGCACAGCTAGTTCTCTTCTGCCATATTTCTCTTTCTCTTATTCCTCAGAGTAACTGAATGTCCTCCTCTTATGATGTTGTAGAAGTGATCAACTAAGGTAAAGACTGTTCAGAGCAGTAGTTTCATAGTCATGGTAATAAGGCTATGCTTCAAGATACAGCCTTTTCATTCATTCCAATTACTTGCATGCATTGCAGATTGCAATGAAAAAAAATTTATAAAATAAGAAATACTAGATTGAGTTCCCTTGTCCACATCAGTAACTGACCAGTGATAATGTTTTCCTGATCACATGACCACTGAGATTTTTTACTGAATCCCTTCTCCTTTCAACAAAAAAAGACAGTTAATGCTCAGAGAGTGAGCAGGTGCTCGATTTTTTTCTCTTATCCGTAGAATTTGATGTGTAGCCCCAGGCCTTATTTGCTGCACACTATTCAAATGTCATTCTGAAGTCTGAATTATTACTTTCTGCATGGGTATTCCCTATGGCATCTATTATTATTGTATCTGAATACTTCAGAAAGGAGCAGTTAACCAGTCTCCACTTTACCTCTGTGAGCTTTCTACACATCTCAGCCCCTAGTGAACTCCTCAGCAGTGTTTAATGTCTTCATCAATGGCTTGGGCAGTGGGGTAGAAGCATCTTTGTCATCTTCTCAGATGACACCAGACAAGGTAAAGCAGTTGATGCTCTGGAGGGCAGGACTGTGATACCTCCACAGCCTGGAGGATGAGGAAGCAGTAACCTCAGCACACTTGGCAAAAGTGAACTGAAATAATTCTCCTGGGATGTAATAAGCCTATATATGCTGGGCCTGAGTGTACAGGCAGCAGCTCTCAGGAAGAGCACTGGTGGAAGAGGTGCAGGCTTTGTGAAAAAGTAGAACACAAATCAGCAGCAAGACCTCCTGGAGATGAAGGATAGCCACAGAGTTGGATGCATTAGCAAGAGGATAGCCAGCAGATCAAGGGAAGAGATTGTTTCCTTGTACTAAAACTCAGCTGAGGTTTGAAACATTTTGGTACAAAAGAAGCATTGATAAACTGGAAAGGATCCATTCCAAAATTACTTAGATTCCTGTCTAGGTCACCTAGTGAGTTAGGGTGCAGAGCACTTCATATACAGAAAGAGCCACAGGAAGATTTATTTGCTTAGTCTGGAGATGTGAATGTTAAGTATGAAGCCAATTGCTGCTTTCAGTTTCTAAAAGGGCAGTTATAGAGAAGCAGAAGAGCACAGTAAAGGAAGCAATAGTCACAGTCTGCAGTAAAGGGAATTCTGGCTGGATAAGCTGGATAATATTCTTCAGTGTGAGGTCTGTTGAGCTCTGCAAAATGTGACTGGAAGTGCTGTTGGAAACTGTCTCTTGAAAGACTTTCAAATCTGAATTATTTTATAATTCTGTGATTTTCAAATAATTTTCCATCACTACTGCATAGAAAGGAATGCCACAGAAAAGAATGTGCTTTAGGGAGACAAAAAGGAAGAAACTTGTCTTTGCAGCACTGTAATGAGACTGTTCTCTGGAGGGGAAAACATCTGATTTTACTTCTCATGAAGATTGCTCTACTATGCATGATATTACTGGAAATTACATAAACCTCAATATCCTTGGATAGAACTTGCAGAAAATTAATGTGGAGACTATACAAAATAAAATGTAGGTAAATTTCTGTATTAAAATTCACTTATTTTAAGTAGGTTTTTTTTTTTTTTTGGATAAGAGCTGCTACCTCTTGCAAGGCAAACAAGTTTTTGACAAGTCCCCTCCAAAGTAATTTGTTTCTTTTTGTGTTACTGATAATTTTTCACTAGTTAAATTTTATGCATGTCAGTCTCAAAGTCAACTGTTCTGTGAAGTTCACAAGTTGATAAAACATTTATTAGAAATATGCCAGAGATATTTTTATTAAGGTTAGATGTATTTAAAGTGCAATCAGTGCAGAACTCTAAGCAGTAATAAATTATTTTTAAAGGTATGAAAGAGATGCTTTTTTTTAAAGCAAACACAGTAAATCTTTCAATCTTTGTCATTTTATATGACATTTTAAACTCATGCAACAATGAAATAAGATTCATTTTCTAAGATAATTTTGAAGTGGGCAACACAAATGTATAAAGATTATATAGCAAAATATATATATATATGTATATGCACTATATATAGCTGGTAATGGGGCCAGCTGTAGTTAAATATCACATTACTGCCCTGCAGAGAGGATCCTGGTGAAGGAATTCCACTCCCAAGTTATCAGTACTGTCTCCCCTAAGATGCTCAATAAAGGAAAGAGCAACACCATGCATCTGGGGAGGAACAAGCCCAGGCACCAATACATGCTGGTGGCTGCTCATCTGGAAAGCTTCTTTGCAGAGCACGACCTCTGGGTCCTGGAATACCACACTGAACATGACCCAGCAGCATGATCTCAGTAATGATGGGTGTCAGTGTTCTGGGTTGCATAAAAGAGCATTCCAGCAGGAGAAGGGAGGTGATTCTTTTCCCCTGTTCAGCCCTGATTAGGGCACAGATGGGAGCCTGAATGAAGGTTGTAAAGATAAACTATGGCTGATACCACTTGGTCTGTTCAGCCTGGAGAAAACTGAGGATAGAGGGGAGACCTCGTTGCATTTATGACTTTCTTGTGAGGGGAAGAGGAGGGGGAGACACTGATCTCTGCCCTGTGGTGACAGTGACAGGACCCAAGGGAATGGTCTAAAGTTATGTCAGGTGAGGTTTAGGTTGGGTATTCGAAAAAGGCTCTACACCTGGAGGACAACTGGACTCTGGAAAGGCTCTCCAGGGAAGTGGTCACAGCACCAAGATACACGGAGTTCTAGAAGAATTTGAGCAATGCTCTCAGGCACATGGAATGATTTTTCTGCAAGACCAGGAACTGGACTTGGTACTTGTGGGTCCCTTCCAGCTCAGGATATTCTGTGATTCTGTGATTCTATAACTCTCTGATACTGTGTCTCATTCTGGGCTTTCCAGTACAAGAAAAACATGGACATACTGGAGAGAATCCAGAAGAGAGCGACAAGGACTGGAGTATCACTCTTATGATGAAAGGTTGAGGAAGCTGGGTCTGCTTAGCTTAAAGAAGGCTCAGAGGAATCTTATCAATGCATACAAGTATATGAGGGCAGTCTGTAAGGAGGACAGAACCAGGCTGTTTTCTGAAGACAGGACCAGAGGCAAGAGGCACAAAACTGAAACACTGGATGCTCTGTCAGAACACCAGGAAGCACTTCTTTTTTTACTGTGATGTTGATTGATCGCTAGCACATGTAATTCAGGGAGGTTTTAGAATCTCCTTGGAGACAGTCAAAAGCAACATTGACACTGTCCTAGGGAGTCTCCTTTAAGTGGCTCTGATTGAGTATAGGGGCTGGAGTAGCTGCTCTCCAGAGGTCCTTTCCACCCTCAGCTATTCTGTGTCATTCTGTGATTCCATTATAAGAAGCAAAGTTAGAACTGGTCTTACCATTAGCGTGTTGTGGAAGTATTTAAACATTACACTGATAACTTTGTAATCACAGTAAAATAGTTCTGCTGCATATCTCAAATACAAGGTCAATCATGGCATATGTAAGACCTGAGTATGTATCATATCTAACTGCTGAGGTTCACTGACAGTCAGGGGTTTGATCTAGATCCATGTACCATGTACCATTTTCCAGAATCTGGAAAATTCAAAACCCCTGGGAAAATCCCAATGTACTTAAAAAGTCAGTTGAAGATAAGCAGCAAGACCTTAAGGCAGAATTCAGGAGGCAGGAAAAAAGAGCAAGATGAGTAAGCACTGCTTCTATCAAATGGCTCTCTCAGACATGAAACAGCTGATAGGTGGGTGCCACCACACAAGATCACACCTCTTCTGTCTGGAGTCTGCTTGAACTTGACTGCTAAGAAAAAGCCTTTCTCTGTGGGAGCTTTGTTAGAACAGTTTTGGTGCTTCTTTGAGTTCAGATCAACATAATGTATTTCCTTATGAACTAAGGTACCGTGACACACAAAAGCAATAAATTCAGTTCTTTCTTTATTTCAGTATCTCCAAATAAAAAAAATTAAACCCACATTCATACTGAGCTTAGCCATGCATATCCAGTTTCCTTTCTAGCCTCATTCCTCTAATTAATCTCTTATATCATATTCACTGCATTTACCAAATTTGAAGCACGTCTCAACAAACATCTATGCAGAAACTCAATTTATATTTCTTGTGTCTGTAGTAATGGAAAATACTCTGCTAGACAATCAGAAAAGTGGATCCATATCTACATTTTATAATGTGCTTATGAATTATAGGAATGTGCAAAATTTGCCTCCATCATAATGGAAAGGAAAATTTTTCCTCCAAGGTATCTATGTTACCCAGTATTTCGTGAAAATACAAAAAGAAAAGTCACAAGGGAATTGAAAAAGTCCTGAAGTTTTTCCTGCTGGCATATTTTTTAAATCACTTTTGAATTTCCTTAGCTTCCAAAGGACAGTCCAATCTGGCCTTTTATTCTGCTGAGTAACCAGACATATTAGCCTTCACAATCTGACCTTTTATCTCCAGAGACCTGTTTCCTGCAAGTGTAAAGGTGTTAAAAGAAACCTTCAAGTAACTCACAAATTTATTTTGGTTCATATTTCTTAGCCCCAATACAGTTCTTAATTGGTAAAGTAGATAGTTTTTTTTATTATTTCTTTCCCTGTCTGAAGTTGTAAGCTAGCAGCATGTGAGTTTTATTGTTTCCTTTGAGAAATTGCTGTTTTAGCCCTTCAAAATCTGTCAGGTTCTGCCCGCAGCCCCCTGAGTTTAGAAAAGAAAATCTTTTCCTGAACCAGTTGGGAAAAACCCCACTTAAATCTGCTTTCTAAAGGAACTGCTTTAGAAGTTTCCTCCAAAATTTGCCCTAAACCAAAACAAATATTTAACAGGATTATTGTAATTTTAAATCTCTCTCAAGTCTGTGACCAGTAGTCATTTTGCTCCTCCCTTCCCTCAATCCAACCCAAAGCTGTATAAACAACCTTAATTTATGGAGTTTCAGATGTTTTCTGGGCAGTATCTGATTTTCCACAACATATAGCTTTTGCATTTGCCCTCTTCCTCCTCTCTCAAGAAGTATCTAGTCTCATTAAGGTGCTGTTTATTTTGTAGACAGGGAGATTTCAGTGCCATCCTGCTGGGTTATCTAGACAGTGAGTGGGTTCAAGGGAAGCCTTCAAGTAGAAGAGAAATCCACTGAGAGCCATGAATGCTTCAGCCACTGCAGGGGACTACACAGAGCTTTGGTCTGCTCTAGTATAATTCTGATTAGGATCACAACAAAATAAAGTCCCAGATATTCAAAGTGCTTTATGTGAAGTGCCATCAAAGAATGCAGAATTGCATTGAATTCAGAGGACTGGGGGGAGTTTAGGTTTCACCTTTGAAGATCACATAACAAACTGGACCACAGCTGCATAAGAACAAGTGTTTAACCATGGTGTGTGTGAAAAGCAGAATGGTCCTTCACATAGGGTAATATACACAGCTTTACCTCTGGAAAAATTAGTTTTGGTTTTCTAAGTATTAACCCTCAGGCAGAGATATCTGGGCAGAGGCACAGATGATGAAGGAACTCTTGGGGGAGGTCTGGGTTTGCCAGCAGCTGCCACATGTCCCACAGTGTCTGGGGGACAGCCCATTGGGGCTCTGCAGCTTTTTCCTCTCCTCCGCAGCCAACATGGGCCAGTAGAAGAAAAGGGGACAGGAATATAAAAGACAGCTCTTTCTTTCTGCTTTTCACTGGCTATCTCCAGGTCTGAGGAAAGGGACTGGAGGATGAGGGAATGGAACTCTAAGAACTCAAATGGAACTCAAAGACCAGGGGCTGCTGTGGTGTGGTGCTAAGAGAAGGACAACCATGCCCTGTGCAAGGGGCTTGCAGAGAGCTCTGGTGAAACCCAAGAGGGCTGATTCTGTCACTGTTTGGGCTACCCAGGCAGTTCCCTAGGCATGGTTGTGAGTCTAGATGGGCTCAACCTTCAGCTGCTCTACCCTGTGCCCTCTCTCTGAGGAGAGTCTCACTGGGAGGTGCTGAGCCTTGGCTGGCCACTGGTTTAGCCTGGAGGGAAACCAAGGTGCTGAGTCCAAGGGAGGTCTCCTGAGACAGCAAAAATTCAATCCTTAAGGCCACATTTAGGGTCTTTTTATCAGGGAGGGTTTTTTTAGGGTTTTGACAACCCAGTGAACTAGTTTTGGTTGCTGATGATGCGTTTCCTTTCTTTCACATGTACTCTGCCCATGTCACAGACTGCTGAAAGCACGAGACTGATGACACCAGCGAGTAACATTCGTCGATATTTCCTTAGGAGGGATTAATTTAAGCTTCCTCATATCACTAAATCTCCTTCTATCACATCTCAATTTAGCTATAATTGATCTCTTCTGTCTCTAAAGAGCATGCTGTAGAATAATCTATATTATATCTGTGTTAAAATACACACCTCTTTTAGTCCTAAGCCCTCCCCCCTAGTTCTCAAAACGTCTTTGTTTACTTCACTAGAGCAGACATGGAAAAACCTGCATTTCAGTCCAGCTGTGGGACTGCTCTCTTTACTACAAGGGCCTTGGTCCTAGCACAAAACAAAAGAATTATTTGTTCCATAATCAGTAAGAGAGGATATATAACACCCCCTTATCATCCTGCTATATTACTTTCATGACTGCCATGGGTCAAAGTCTCCAAAGGGTCTTTTCTTGTGCAGCTGCACCAAAATAGAGGTATTTCTACTTGCATCAAGCTACATTTTACACCTCTCAAGTTCTCTCTTGGCATGTACACATGGCAGAATTTATATAACAACATGACTAAGAGAGCCAGCGTTTTATCCTACAGAGTTATCTTCAACACTAGTCCCTAACCAAGCACACTGTGTCAGCAGCACTGCAAATTAAAAAGATACATACTATGTAGGAGGAGACTTGAGACCTGGAGCTCTAGCAATAAGCTCCATTTCACACTGCAGTTCTACACAGAACAGCAGTTGTAAATTGTCTGAACTACTGACATAAAATAGAGCTAGAAAAGTAAAGAATGTTTCATAAATGTCTTCAGTATTATCCAGTGCTGGCCCACATGACCACCAGCAATAAATATAATAGTGGTAAATCATGCCTCTGGAAGACTTATTATAAAGCTGCTTCCAACCTTTGGTTCTAAGCAAAATATAATCCTGCACATTGTGCTAGCACTTTGTTTGGTATATGAGCCACTTTCAGGATGTGCCACTTGGCCAGCACTTTTGCCTCATTGCCAAGAACAGCAACCATGCAAAATCATGTTTTGAAACTCGGATTTCTGTCATTGGAACTTTTATGTGTTTTTCAGTGACAGTGGTTTTGGTTTTTTACAATTTGGATTATACTGCCTGCAAATTCAGGTGATACAACACTCACATTGAAACCTCTAAGGATGTTTACTTTTTGAAAAGTGTAGTGGGGCAGCAGGACAAACTTCAAAATGTAAAGAGGCCCAGGAATGAATACATTGAATCCAGGGGCTTTAACTTTTAGCTGCGTGAAGAAAAAAAATCATTGATTTGAAAGATTCAATGGAATTTTGTTTTTTCCCACATTATATTATAAAACAAATTGAATATTTTAACTAGTTTAACTATTTCTAGCAAAAATAGAACTATTACTGCTGTTTAACTGTTAATCAGTAAATACCAAACTTTTGTCCTCTAAAAAAGGCTTTTCATTTTCTCCTTATTTGCTGGGATTGACAGTAATCCCAGATGCAATATTACTGTTTAAACTGATTTAAAAGCCTGATACAATTTGAGGTATTTTAAAACACTCAGTATTGCACATTTTTGTTTCATGCCAGTTTTTAAAAACTTGTTTCTGCAGTGCTATTGTGAGTTACCATTTTTTAATTATTTTCTTACTAGTGCTGGCAGTGATGTATAAATAGTCATGTTTTGGACTCAGTCAATCTGTGTCACTGCCTTGAAAAGCAAATTTAATGACAGAACGTTTCCATTAATTTATTTTATCTCTAAACTTCTATTGTCTTTCTTGCTTACTTTTTACTATTATTTTTCTTTCTGAAAGAAATATTATCAAAATTACATTAGGCTTAGTCCTAAAAGATTTTGAACATCTATAATTTCAATTTAATTTAGCAGAATCTGACAATGCTTGGCACAATTTATCATGCCCATCAAAAAAGAGACAGAGAGGTTTGGCAGAGCAGTTGATTGAAGTTTCCTTTTGTTAATGAAAACAATACTGCTGACAGTCCATTAAAAACATTGCATTTCTTTTTAATATTCCTGGAGCAGCAAAAATAAAGCCAGAGGAAAAGCTGAAATTAGAAGAATTGTTTTAGACTTCACTTCTATCATTTGTGTTTAGACTTAGATGGCACTGGGTCCTCTTCGTATTTTTTTTAATTTTTTTTTTTTTTTTAATTATGATATCTGTGACAGAAGATAAAAGGAGAAATGAAAATGCCCCAGAAATTTGCTTTAGACATTCAAAAGTAGCTGCACCAAATTTGTTCTGTAGAAACTTCTAACTCGCATTAAAAGATACTTTTTAGGTTTTTTCCTCCTGAGAAACAAATCTGACTTTCCAGACTTACCTACACACAAGTGGTCAAAAAATACATTGTAATACCTTTAAAGTGTTAATGAAATGTGAATGTTAAAAGTTGATTAAAAAAAAATAGAATATACTTAGACTTTAATTATGTGATTAACTGAGTTTTGAGTCATCACGATATTTCTTTTTTATTTTTAGGGGGGATCTGCAATTGCAAAGAACAGCAACGCTTTTGTTTCCCATTAGAAAACTATTATTAACATAGCCTGCATGTGCAACTTGAGATCAGGTCTTTGCAGCTAAAGTGCTTAGCTAGAAATTAGCTTTTTGTTTCACATGCCCTCCATTCTCTTTACAGCAAAAATAGGAGAAGCAGCTATATCTCGCTGCTCCATTTGACTATGATATATATTCTGAAATTTAATCCAAAAAGAAATTAGGTTTTAATTTTGATTTCATTCACTGTTTTGCTTTTAAAACAAAGAAATCTAATTAAAGGTGTAATATGTATGCTACAGAATAGCCTAAATGATGCCAGTTCAATTTAAAAGAAAATTGTACGTACAGATGTAACTCTCTGCCCTATTTTCTTTCTGCCATATGAATCCCAGAATACATAAAGATGATGTTCTGCCCTGCTCTTTCTGACTATGTTTCTCTCAGTCCTAATCCAGTCTTTCCATCTGTGATGGGTACCCAAAACTAATTCACAGCTTCACTAATTCACGGTGGTAACATTTGCTAAAAAGATAACCTTGAACTCTGCTTACCTGCCAAACAGTATTCAACAAATCTGTTCCATATCCTCTTCTTTAGTTTTTATTGTCCTGAATCTTTGCATTTGTGTAATGATTGGACAAAATAGAGAAAGAGGTTTAATTAGTATAAACAAAGCCTATGTAAATTATTCATGGAGATTCACCATTTTCAGTTGCCAAAGCCTCACTCTTGGTTTATTTAAACTTTTTAAATAGCAATAATAAGATTTCAATGCAAATGAAGCTATTCTAAATTAAGGCTCACTTCTCAAATACTTAATGCAAATAAGAAGCACACACCCTATCCTCTTACTGGGCTGAATAATAATTTCAAAACGAAGGTAGAGCAGAAAAATCAACTCAGATTTAGTTTATTCATTAAATATCACATATGTCCAGACATGATTCTTATTAATGTTAAAAAGTATAAACAACGACACCATAAAATTAACACAATAATAATTGAAATTGAAATTGCTAAATTAATCTTTTTTTTTTTTTTTTTTTTTTTTTTCTCTAGGAAACAGTTAAAAATATTCCAATTTCTGCTAGGTTTTAGAAAACTAAATAGTGGTTGTTATTTGGGTTCTGTTGTTTGGTGTCTTTACCTTTTACTTTTCCACCCAGTGAGAAATTGTGTCAAAATCAGAGAATACAGAGCTACTATCTGGTGACTCAGCAGGACTGTTTATTCTCCTTTATTTCTGTGTCAGGCGATACTTGCTACTTTTTTTTTTCCTCAAAAAACTTCTTCCTTTTTCCTTGAATTATTAACCTAACATGTAGACTGTGAGTTTGTGTGTTTGTTTGTTTGTTTGTTTTTTGGTTTTGTTTTTGCTTTTGTTTTTGTTTTTGTTTTTTTAAAGTTCATTTGCAGGGCTGGAATCCCTCCTTTCTGGGAGTTTCAGTGATACTGCTTGTGGGCACAGAGACCATATCAGAAGTCAGGGTGTTTTAGTATTAGAGGAGAACACAATTTTTAACACCACAGAGTACAGTATTAATGTAAAGAAGCAGGATATATCAAACCAAACTTCATCCAGAAACTGCAGATGAAAAAACTGTGGAAGAAAAATCCCTAAAATTGTATGATGGACTTGATTGGTTTAAAAACTCTGATTGATAATGGACAATATTGCTACAGCAAGGAAAAAACCAAAAGCCTCTGTACTGAAATAGAGAAATCTATGCATGATAAATATTCACACTGAGATTTTGCCATCTTGATTATGAGTAGTGCAGGACATAAGGACACATTCACAATGCAATGTCTGGGGGAAAAAATATATACTCTATGAAAATGCTGACATGAACTGTATCCTTTAAGGCTGTTCTTAAAATAAATCCATAGGTTTATTGAATGAAAGCAAAGGGAAATATTTTTTATTTATATGAAATTTTGTTTCACCTGAACATGAACCTAAAGACAAAATCCTAACTTTATGAAGGCTCTGGTTTCCCAGGACTTATTTAAAATTTATGCCAATGTGAATTTCTCTGAAATAAATATTTTAAGTAGAAAATGTATCATCTCTCCATGAGCACTAGCATCATTCTCTTCATCTCTGTCTCAGCAAAGTGGAACTCTAGCACTTATCAGCAGAGCTAGCTTCTGGTTTTCCTGACATGTTTCATCTTTCAGAAATAAAAATGGTGCTTTTCTTCATACAGGAAGCCTTTTTTTCTTTTTCTTTCTCATTCTGTTTTCTTTATTATTATTATTTTTTGTAGAAGTGTACACATATATACATATGCATATGCACACACATTATTATAGACAACTATTGCTGAAGAAAAGTGTCACATATAGACAGGATAGGCAGCAGTCAAATTTACTAGTCTCTTATACCTAATTTTTCTTACAAAAATTTTGTCTGCAACTGGAAAAAACAGGTTAATTTTTTCTCCCTTATATTTCTTTAATTTATTTCTTCTGATAATATTGAATTTTCTATCAGCTATTTTGAAGGCATGCAATCTTTCTAGCTTTCTAGCATTTCTTGGCCATTTATGTTAAGGAGAAGGTGAAATTATAATTTTTTTTTTTATTATTTTTTTTTAATTTTCATTATCTAATTTCACTTTGTTTTGCTCGTATAGACTGGAGAATTCTGTACTGCTGTATATTAAATTTTAACTTCAGTACTATTTTTAATAATTCTTCTGGTTTCTCTCTTAAAATTTATTTTCATTCCTTAGGATCTACAGCAAACTATTTTTCGTAAGTTACAGTATTAACAGTATTCTCCTTTTCTCAATTATTGTCAATCTCTTGCAGTATATAAATTTTTAAGTATAGGAAATTTTAAAGTTACAGACTAAAACAATGCAATTTAAAAATTTAAAGGCTGTTTATTTGAAAACATGAACTGTCTTAGAAATTTTAAAATCTGTACTCAGACTTTAAATTTCAAGTAGCCCCTTAAAATTTAACTTGGCCCAAGTTTGGTGAAGTTTTAACACTCAGTGACTCCATTATGATGTTAACAAAACTTTAACTGAAATCTTGTCCACAAGATGTGTCCCCAAGGACAATTGTATTGTTACCTTGGATTCACCTTATATGAAAAATTTGAAATCTAAAGAACAAAAAAGGGACCAGAGCACTGGAAGGATGTGTGCATCACATATGCCCTGAGAAAGGAGTGGAACCTAGAACTAAATGTACTGTAGTTTTACAGAAATTTTTACATACAGTTATAATAACAAATTGGTTGAAATTATTGGACACCAATCTGTGAAGAAATCAACCATCTCTAGGAGAAGTGAGTATTATAAAAATCAGGGCTAACTTTACAGAAAGCTTTTATTAATTGCCATCCAAATTGAATTTGATATGGCAGAGTCTGAAATATTAGCTCAAGAAACTACAGAGCATGTCTGTTTATTAATTCATTAGAAGTCCCATTTCCTAAACACTGGCAGAAAAATTGTGGTTAACATACAGCATGTGGTTAACATGAGCATACAGCTCACTGGAGCTACTCAGCACCAGCTTTACAGCATCTGCTTTACATTAAAACAAAGCAATGCTTCATGATGCAGGTCATCAGATCTGAATTCCTCATGAAATAAATGTTAAAAAAAATGGATATTTGGTGATGTCTGTTTTGTTTCTTTTTACTACTATTAGCACTACTACAACACAAAAAACCATGGAGCATTATTAATCTGCATGGAGGCTGATCTCTACAGTATCAGTGAATCAGTTGCCAAAGACCTTTACAACTAGTAGGAAGACATAGGTGTACATAGGACATGCTCTCCCATCCTAATCAAGTCAAATGCCCGATGTAAACCTTAACACGTACATTAGTTTCTCCTCAATAAGAAAATCTAAGGTCATTAGATCAAGGGTGGGTTTCCTAAGCAGAAAAACCTTATATTAAATGGCATAGTTGCATTTTACTGTTTATATACATTTGTTTGCAAAGCTTTTGTCTTGTTTGACAGACATTTGCACCCTTGTTTTACAATTACAGTCTAATCAGGTAAAACTGTGTAGAAATCCAGGGGCCACTGGCTTCTTTATTTTGAATGCTTTTGAATGTTTCACCGGTTACAGAAAGCAGAATATATTTATACTGGGATAAACTGATTTTGAAATGCACAGAAGATATAAGTGAATAATTTTGAGATAAGCAAGAATTACATAATGCTAGTGAGAAATACTAACATTTGTCTAAATGCAATTTCCCTACCCCTTTGTAGTGCATTTCACTTACCAAAATGTATAGGTCTTCAAAAAAGTCACTGTGTATGGAATAAAACACAGAAGGAATTGTTGCCTATTGTTTGTGTGTTTCTATATCCATAGTATTTCTGGTGAGTTGACCTTAGCTGGAGACTGGGTGCCCACCATAATTGCTCTCCTCAGCTGGCCAGGGGAGAAAAAGTACAGTGAAGGGCTTGTGGATAGAGATAAGGACAGGGATCACTCACCAATCACCATAATGGGCAAAACATACTTGACTTGAAGAAATTAGTTTAATTCAAGTCAATTAGATCAATTCAAAACTGGAGTAGGTTAATGAGAATTAACCCCTCCCTTCTTCCCTGTCTCAAATTCACTTCTGAACTCTCTATCTCCTCACCTTCAGAGTCTCAGGGGAATGGGGAATGGGGCTGAAGTCAGTTCATTGCATGTTGTCTCTACCGCTCCTTCATCCTCAGGGGGAGGACTCCTCACACTCATCCCCTGTTCCAGTGTGGGATCCCCTTCATGGGAAACAGTCCTCCATGAACCTCTCCAACAGTCATTCCTACAGGCTGTAGTTCACAAGCTGCTCCATTGGGTTCACAAGCCTTTCCATAGGGTGCAGTCATCCAGGAACAGCCTGCTCCAGGATGAGTCTCTCACAGAGTCACAGGCTCTGCCAGAATCCTGCTTCAGGGGGAACTTCCTTCTGGCACCCACATGCTCCAGTGTGGGCTCCTCCACAGGCTATAGGTGGATATCTGCTCTACCCCAGACTTCTATGGGCTTCAGGGGCACAGCCTGTTTCACCGTGGTCTTCACCCCAGGCTGCAGGGGAATTGCTGTTCCAGCACCTGGTCACCTGCTCTCTGTCTTTCTTCAATGACCTGGGTCTCTGCAGGGCTGTTTCACTCAAGCATTCTCTGGCAGCTGTTGTTCTGTGGTTTTCTGATCTTAACTCTGTTGTCTCCGGTGTTACCACCATTAGATACACTTGCTCTCGCCAAAGAGGTACATCTTGGAGTCGGCTGGCATTGACTCTAAGAGGGAAGATTTTAGCAACTTCTCACAGAAGCCGCCCTGGTGGACCCTGCTAACAAAAACTTGCCATGTAAACCCAACACAGTATTTCACCACAACGTAAGAAGGGAAAGTTTCTGAACTAATGATCTTGTAATCCATATACATTTAAAAATTAAATATGATTTTACTTCTGTGCTGGTTTTGGATGGGATAGTTAATTTTGTCTCTAGCAGTTAGCACAGGGATATGCTTTGGATTTGTTCTGAAAACAGTGTTGGTGGAGATGGAGATTTTTTAGCTATTGCCTAGCAGCACTTACACAGAGCCAAGGCCTTTTCTGCCTTTCATCTTACTCCACTATCAAGAATGCTGGGGGTGAACACAGCCAGGGAGGAGAGGTGACACAGCCAGGACAGCTGATCCCAATTCCAGACCATATCACATCATGCCCAGCATATAAAGCTGGGGGAAGGAGAAGGGGACATTTGGGGCGATTGTCTTCCATGACACCCTTACGTGTTATGGAGTCTTGCTTTCCTGAAAATGGCTGAACACCTGCCTGCACTTGGAAAATGGTGAATGAATTCCTGGTTTTGCTTGTGTATGCAGCTTTTCCGCCTGTTAAACTGTCTTTATGTGAACCTATGAGTTTTCTTGTTTTTCTGATACTCTTCTGCTGGTAGGAGTGAATGAGTGATGCTTAGTTGCCAGCTGGAGTTAAACCACAACAATCTGCAAGATGTAAATTATTCAAATGTTTCATTTGCTGTCTAAGAGATGACATGTGTCATGTATACTGGAAGGCTAAGTTTTCTGGAAGGCTAAGTTCTGGCTAAAATGGGCCGTTCCTT
The DNA here is from genome assembly GCF_903797595.1 of Erithacus rubecula. NCBI lineage: Eukaryota > Metazoa > Chordata > Aves > Passeriformes > Muscicapidae > Erithacus > Erithacus rubecula. Next base: position 63,426,232 of record NC_136658.1, read on the forward strand.
GGCTGAATAAAGTAAGATACTGGCACAGCAATACCTCAAACTGAAATACTGGAGCTCAAGCAGGACCTTTTTCCAAATCATTTTATCCCTTTCTCTGAAGCTAGCTTAAAAATTGCAGTCTAAATTCAACAGAAGATACTACATATGAATTATCAAGTGGAAAGCTATAAAACAGTATAGTATTCCACATTTATATTAGGAACAGAAATTTCATATTTCTGGTTCTGTTGTTGGAACCTTGCCAAATTCATGGAAGTGTGATAATTTCCAAGGTGGCAGAAGAAGCATAACAGTTGAATGAATCTGAAATTATCCTCATAGAAAAAGATCTGTAGAATTAAATAGAGAATAATCACCTTTCTCCAGAAACTGTAAGCCTCTCTATGTCAAGGATGTAATTCTCTATTAAATTCTATAGACTGGTTTAAAACTTGAACAGAAAGAATCTAATTTCGTGTTAAATTTCTTAACTTTATAAAGGATTCTTTTAATAACTGTATTTCATTCTACAGAACCTATAGAAATGGATTTTCCACTTCACTAGGCCTTCTGCAAACCACATTTCCCAACTTTAAGAGATAGCAAAGAAAGATCATCCTTTGTGAAAAAGAGCCTTTATGCTTACACTGACCAAGCTAGAGTGTCTTCCTTGTGTCAAAGGTTGAAAAGAGTAAATGTCAGTATGCTGAGCCCTTCTGCAGAGGGAGGAAAGAGTACTTCTCACACAGTGCAGCCAAATCCCTTTATACATAATTTCTGCAAGTGAAGTCAGGTAGGTGACAAAGACGACTGAAACTTCTGCTGTTCTTAGGACCATGGTTTCCACTAATAATTTATATTGAGCTGTGCTTGACTCTAATGGGTTTTTCTGGTGAAAGACTTCAGTCTGCAGCTATCTTTTGACACACAAGGTTAACCTGCATCAGTTTGTGTGCATTTTGTCATCTGGATGGTTCTCCAGACTCCTCTGACTGTACTGATGAGAGCAGGATAAATACCTCCATCCTTGAGGTTGCCTAGGGTGACTGATAAGATGTAAGACCTATGGTTGACATGTGTCCTTCTAAAATGCCAGAAAAAGAATCATAGAGAAGCTTAAATGACGCTGGTCCTTATCTATGTACTGTTGAAGGAAGCCAAAGATTTCCACTGAGTATAGTTCTGCTATTTCATGTATTCAATATCTCTGGTGATAGACAGCTAACTCTGGTCTTCTCAAACTGTAAGCTCAATTCCACTGCTTTGTCTCATTAAGGACTGTTCAGTTGCCTAAATTTAACTGCTGAGTGCCTTTCAAAATTTTCTAGAATATCCGGTAGATAATTGAGGTTGGGAGATTTGGATCAGAAGAAACAGAAGATCTTCTGATCCAGAATCTAGCAACCCAAGGGAATTCCCCAGAGTCTGTGCTTAGCTCACTGCCAATGTTAGGAAGATGTTGAAACTATGTAATAAAGTTTATATAATAGAGTCCAAGTATATTTTGAGTTTTTCTTTATTTCTAGGTGTGTAGAAGAATTTTACAGTACCTGGTAAAAGAATATGTAAAAGAGATCTTTACTAAAGTCTTCTGGAGCAACCACCACTTGTCTGAAAACAAATTCAGAGGTTCATGTGGCCCTACAGTGTTCCTAGATAATTATTTATTATTCATTATTAATTTAAAGATTTGTGTGTTTTAATATGACAAATATTGATCAACTTCTGCTATCAGTTCTTTGGCTAGCAGATATACATGGCTAACTTAGCAGTTTTTTACTTTCCAGCAATCTAAATCAGCCATGTTTGTATTTTTCTTATCTGATCACTTTTGAAGTGTCAACTCTTCATGCCAAAAATTCCATACTAAGAAATATACTAAGAAATCAATCCTATCTCAAATTTCCATGTATGTATATTTGCAAATCTTTGAGGCCTTAGGCCAGTCCTGACAAACAGCTTCAGGAAGCCCTGGGGAACAACTGTAGTAGTGAGGTGCAGTCACAGTTCAAAAGTGCTCTGGCCGTGTTGTTTCAAACAGCGTGAGAAGATGGAAAATGCATGCAGGAAAATTTCTGAATAAAATGTTAAGCCAGCTGGTTTGAGGCTTGGTGATGCATTTTATTTTGGCAACAAGCATTATATAGACTTTATTAAAAATAATGACAGCAAGCAGATGGTCACTCTTCACGGAATTATACTGAAGACGTTTGTGAATTTTTTTTCTTTGAATGAATTGCAACTAACAAACATGTTTAAAAATCACACAATGTCTTTAAAAGTGAAGACATTTTAATGATGTTCTTGTCAGGTTTTTTTAGTAAGAATTTTCACCTAAAAAAAAAAAGAAACTGAAGCACAAACATACTTCCAAATATTTTGGACATCATGTACAACTAATCTTGGTTTAAACTGTGTGTGAAAAAACAGTGTAATAAAGCATGTTAATAGTGTTGAAAGATTATCTTTTTTTTTTTTTCAGGAATAAAACCATGTTGTTTGGTAAGGAAATATGCAGACATATTTAAAAGCTTTAATGTCATGAAAAGCATTATCTGGCAGAGTACATTAGTCTTAAGTTGTTTTTAGGGTAAATAACCTCTATAAATACCAATATTTTTAATCATGATGAAGAGCAAGCTGTTAGCAAAGGGTTATTGAGAAAGACCAGTGACAAATCTCATTTTATGCATCAATCTTGAGCATCCCTTGAGCAAGTCTCTTCACTTATTTCCCTACAGTGTGCCATTAATGCCTCATCATGAATTTCTCTGTCAGGTTGAATCCTGTTGACTTCAGTTTTGTCTGATTGAAGAGTGTAATACATGGCATTTACTTATGTGAACAGTAAATAAGTTTTAAAAAAGACTTTCCTCTCTAAATTATTTACGATGTTGTACTGTCAGCTAATTTCTGTGAAACCCCACTGGAGTTGTGTGAAAGCATGCCAAATGTGTTGTTCCTTCCCTTCAGAAATGTGCCCCAAACAGAAAATATTTGTGTGGGGCAGCATCTGTGGTTAGTCCATTAGCTCAAGGGGCAATGAACTTCGTTGTGGAGCTACAGGTTCCCCCTCTCCTGATGGCTCCTCTGAGTGGTTTATGCATTTCTCTGTGATGGAAAATTACTTTCAATTTTATTCCACTAAAAAATTGAGATCATGAATTTGAAATTCAGATCATGCAGTCCTGTTTTTGCATTTTTCATGTTATTAAACTACCAGAATATTAGCGCTGCAAAGTCAAGCACTTAAATTATCAAATGCATTATTTAAGGTCCCTAAGCAATCTTAAATCTGCCTTTCTGTATACCCTTTTGATGTGAGACTACGCTATATTTTTCAGGTTGTTCCTCTGCTTCATTTGTTACAAAGCTAGATATTGTTGAGACTACCTAGAAGAATCATAGAGCTATATAATGGCTTAAATTGGAGGGGACAATAAAGATCATCTAGTTCCAACACCCCTGCAGTTCACTAGACCAGGTTGCTCAGGGAAAAACTGAACTGGCCTTGAACGGTTCCAGGGATGGGGTGTCCACTTCTTGGGGCAGTTTCTCAGACTGGTAAAATTAATGATATTTTCCCTATAAGAATGTCTACCTTGTTTGTGTGTTTGAAGTATCTGCTCAGTCAGGGAACTGAGGAGATAAGGGATTTTTTCTTGTTGTTAACACAGTAAAATATCATGCTGGACATATGTCTGCCACAAATGTCCTTAACTGAAAAATGATGCGATAATCAGTTTATCATTCACTGCCTATTCCATTAGAAGAATGAAATACTTCTAATATTCTGATACTTCTAATTTTCTTTGAATGACTGAAATAATCTTCCTTTACAGACAATGGAAATGAATAGATGTTACTAGATTGCCATCACCTTGACCTCTGTGTTCCCCATCTTGAAAATTACTGGAGAAATCCTAATGCCTACAGATTTCAAGTGAAATTGAAAGAAGCTGCCTTTTGATCAAAGAAAACCAGCTTCCAGATGCTTCATATGTAGCACAAATGTTAACACTGAGTTGTGTTGTTCCATGTAAATGTATCAGCTTAGTTCTGGAAACTGGCAGGCTAAAAAAGAAGCCCGCCCAATTTCAAGCCTCCATAAACTCTTCATTGACATGAGCACTCTTTGGCTTGGACTGGCATCAGCTCAAGAGTCTGTGCACAAGGTGATATTCCCAGTAGTGCAGTGTAGGATATGTGCTGGCAAGTTGAAAATCTCATTTGCATTTAGTGGCGAAGCTGGATAATAGCAAAATTTTTATTTTGGAGGATGTTATTTCAAATTTCTGAAACACAAGAACAATGTCCAAAAGAAGATTAAAGGGACTCATGCATGATACATTTGATTTGGGGTTACATACATAAGGCCTCAAATAAAAATGGTGCACAGTAGTGATGAGTTTAGAGTTAAATCCCATGTCCAGAAGAAGACACAGTGTGGATCTGAGTAAGTATTTATTCAGCCAATTCCTTGTGTCCTTCTGGTTATTTGAAGGATGTAGAAGCTAAATAATAATAAAACAAAAATCTGTATGTACAAACACGTGAATAACTAATGTTACTAAATCTGTGTTTACCAGAGGTTTAGCATACGGTAACATGATTTTGATAGCTTGAGTATCTGGGGTAAGAAAAAAAGGAGAAAGTTCCTAAGTTGTTATGTATAGCTTGGCTCTAATGGTTGCAACTATTCTTATCTGCTGAGGATTTATTTGCTCTTATTACTCTATTATCATATGCCATAAATCCCACAGACCAAACTATGTGATTATACATATTGCTTATGCTGTATATTTATTTGAAAGAATATAAAAAAAAAAGGAAGAAAGTTTTAGAAATATTTTAGCTCATTTCTTTTTTTATTATTCCTATTTTTCATGCCCTTCTACTTTGAGTCAGGTTGGCTCCTTTACCATGCCCTCCAGATCACGGGAGACGCAAGGAGAGGAAAATGGTAGCTAATAAATTTTTGAAACCTCTAAAAATTACCTTCTGTAAAATAGCTTTTCTATATATTATTATGTCACTATTTTATGGCCTGATGTTGCCTGACCTTCCATTATGAGGCCCCTCTTCTATGGTGTGAAGTTCACATTTATAGCCTTGTGTGGTTGTAAGATATTGGCCCTCAAACATGTTACTTATGGCTAGGAGAGAATTGCTTATTCTGGGACTCAATATTATTTGAATTCATAGAAAGGAAAATAGGGGAAGCATGATTTTGGTATTTGTGTCTGACAATATATACTTCAGAAATAGATTTAAAACTAAATATAAAATCCTGACACTAAAAACCCCAAAGTATCATTGACTACCAAGATTTTATTCTATAATGTGGATACTTTACTGTGTGGAAATACAGGACTTTCTAGAGTAGAAGTCACTTTCAAGCAATCTTAAAGAATTTATTCCAACATCTATAACGACTTAATAAAGATTTTAATGAAATAGAGTGAAGTAGCAAGCCTTAACTAGGTAATTTTGCAAAGTGATGTGTACTTAAGGTTGTTAACAAATTAGGTTTGCTTTAGGAAAAAAGTCACTAGTTTTCCAAAATCCACAAAATAATAGTATCAATGTTCATTCAAAAAGTGTCCAGTTCACTGTGTTTTTATTGTAAGCCTAAAATTATTTATTTTTTATATTTGAAAGATATATTTCTTCAAAATATTTCGGTGGCAGAACTTAAAATCTTCAATTTTGAATGTCTATTTTTTTTTTAAAGGATTTGCCATGCTTGGTTATTAACCCTCAGTGTTAACAAACTCAGGACAGCAAACATCTGCTACTGCTTCCAGTTTCACGCTTTATCAGTCTCCAACTTTACACCTTTCAAAAAAGAATTTAATTTTTCAGTGCAAAAATTATGCACTTTTTATTTGGTTTAAAAAAACAAAAAGGGAATCCCCTAGCTTTATTGAAATACTGCTTGCAGTTTGAAAACCTGATTTTTATGTTCACAGAAGATAATGAATAAATATAACATGGGCAGGATTGAAAATAGGGTAAAGACTAACTATTTCTTTGTTTGGTACTTTATTTGGAACCGTAAAATTTGTACTGTGCCCTTGAACCATACTAACAATCAAGTTCATCTTTACCATATCTGTGTGGGAAAGAGCTGGTACTATGAACACTCTCTGAACATTGAATTCTTAGACCACAGGTTTCTAAACTCAGTGACATTAGATGGAATGTTTTGAAGTGCTTACTTTACCTTGAAAATCTTTTCCTACTCAGTAAAATCTTGTTTTAAAGTGCTGCTGAGCTACATAGGAGTTTTATCTGCAGTAAATCTTGAAAGATCACAATATTGAGTATCACAAGTTTTAGACATATTAACATTCACAAGAACTTGATGTAAAGTGACCTTATAATAGGAAAATAGGATTTTTCTCTTCAGGATTTCTAAATGCAGAATCAGGGAAGATGTGGGGAAAAAAACCATCATAATGTTTTAAACATCTCTTAGAGTAACTGCATTTGCAGTGCTAGAAAAGAAGTTGTATTTCAGTATTTCTTTTAGGAAATCCAAACTAAGTACTCCTATTTCTGTCTTCTCGTCATATCTCTCACAGCTACATTGTATTAGGCTGTCCCTTTAGAAATATTGCAGAGGAATGAACGTTTTGTGAAGGAATTCCTGAGTGCTTCAGTGCAGTTAATTTAAGAAGAGATTAATAGAAATTTCAGCTGAACACAAAGGCAACCCAGAAACTCTGAGACAGTCGCTTAAAAATTGCATTTTCATGATTGCTGAAGATTGCATTGCTATTTTTTGGAATAAAAAAATCCAGTGTGTTGCTCTAGTATGATAAATCTTCTTGTACAGTCTAAGTATTTTACTATTGCCTAGATATATTCTGATTTAAATCTTGAGTTGTTATTCACATTCAGATTTTGATGAAAAGGAATTGTAGTAAACAATAACAGATTAGATGGATAGATCCTTAACACAGGAGGTGGGGAAACTGCAAAGCAGTGGTGGCTCTCAGGTTACAGACTATCTAAAGAACTATCTTCATGTACAAAGAGAAGAAATAAATGACTGATACACCAGAAGGCTAAAGCTCTTCAGACACTAAAATAGAAATTATGAGATGGTATTGCTAAAAATTTGAAAGCTTGCTTTAAGCATCCTTCTACCTCAAAAACACTCCAAAGTTTTGAGAAGAAAAAGGCTTTTATGTACTGCTTTAATTTGTTTCTTTTCTTTTTTCTTCCTCTTCTGTCACAAGGGCAAGAACAGCTGACTCTCAGGGTCATGGCAAATTGATTTTGTGTTGTACACTTGAAGGGATATTTCTAAAGTTTTGCTTTACTATTACTTGTTCTCAAACATTTCCATTTTTATTATTGATTCTATTTTTTTTTCTTTGCTGTGAAATGCTGTAGAAACAAAAGACATTATTTTCATAGAGTAAAAGTATACTACTGTATGGAATACCTGTGAGCATTTTGGTGTTGTACACCAAATTCCAAACTAACTAAATAAAAACTCCAGTGAATTAGAAAATAACCACAATGAGTATTGTGTGCATTTTTTTGTTAACTGTAACAGATTTTGTGCTTTAAAGGGCATGACCCTCGATATAGGAGGTGGAGATTAGAGGACAGAGAGCTAATAGTGGGATTAATGTAGAATTTATTTATAATCCCTCCTGTGTTTATATGCTTTTATCCACTGTTAGTGTGGAAACAAGACAAATCCCCTTTTAATTCTTGTTATTAATGAAGATTTGTCCAAAAGCTTTATTGTGTCTTCAGTGAAAGCCTCGTGCTTGGAAAATGCATAAGCTTACCATTGCAGCTGGAGGACTTAGAGGTATTATTCCTCAGGGACTTGCCGTGCCTTCTCAGGTTCAAGAGAGAGGCTGTGGGAGCACATCTGCTGGTGCATCACATCGTGCTGCATTCTGTTCTGACACAGAGGGACCATTCCTCTGTACCTGGATGTGGAGGGCAGTGCTTGCCACCAGCTCTGTCCTGCCGTTCCCTCCTGACCATTGTTACAGAGTTATGCTGAGCACACCAGCTTGCTCTGAAGAGTGTAGAAATCCTACACTCAGGGCTATTTACACAGGACACTGAGCATTAGTCCCACTATCTTTTGCCTCATTTAAGGTTTTTGTTCATAGTTAACATGATAATGCCTGAACTCAGAAGAGAGGTATGTTGTGAATGGCTGTTGTGAATGGCTTGAGGAAGAGGATGGATAGTAGTGCAATAATTTCACAAAAGTTAACTATTCCAGAACTGATTTGCAGAAGTATCCTTTCTGAAATACTAAGAAAATTCACCCTTCCAAGCTCAGTTTAATGTTGTGCAAAGTCCCTTGCCATACTTTATGGTTGTAAATACTTGGTTCAAGGGCTCACAAGATTTGATTCAAGATTTGGTTCAAGATTCACACCAGCTTTACTTTTGGAATTTCTTAGAAGGTATTTTTGAACTTTTTTTTTGTTATCCATACTTTTGGAACATGCTGTTTTTCTTTGTTGAGTATACAGATGCTGTATACTCAATTTAGTGAGACTGTTTTGCCAAGATGAAGGATTGGTATGAGCTGTTCAAATTTTAGTGCTCTATAGGAGACATAGATAATATAAAGTGAATGGCTTTTGGTTTTTGCTCTTTATTGACAATCTGGGTTCAGGATTTTTTTCAGAAATGTCTGTCTCTGAGTCCTAACCAATCCGTTTAGAAAGCTAAGTTATAATCAAATGTTTTATTATCTTTGTGTCTGTTGATGTTCTAGCATATGCTGTTGGGAGCTTGTGCCTGACCAAAGTACAACATTAATAAATAGACTATCTATGCTTTCCTGTGGTTTGAGCCAGCATTGTGGAGTGTGCAGGCTGAGCTACAAAAGAAATGTGGGAAATAAAAACACGCCCAAATACTCACTAGATTATAACAAGAATGACTCAAATTGTGAGGGAGACAAATCTTAACAAAGGGTTTTTTGATGAAATTACTTTCTTCACTGTGTGAAAATTAGAGAATCCCTAGATACAAACCCCTTTAATATCCCCTAAAAAGACTCCCACCACCACAGGTAGTCAATTATCTCCATGGTAACTAAAACAAACAGTGAATATTGCTTTAGCAACCACAAAGAATAAAGGCTGCATCTAAAATTAATTTATGTCTTGGGATCAGACACTTGAGATGAGAGAACTGGTCCATAAAGTACCCCATAAAGTACCAGAAAAGCTAGTAAAAGGCAAAGAAAGTCACTCCATTTGAAGAGCACAGGGAGCTGTGTTTGGAGTGCATGAATTTGCTTTTCTGCTTTTAAAAAGAGTATTGTGTCCATATTTGGACACTCCCTTAACTTTTGGATACTCCCTTAACTTTCCTCTATAAATCTTATCTTTGGCAGAGGTTTGGCAATAGTTGTCTGAAAAGACAATTACCACGCAATCTCCCTCACTGTGCAGAAGAATCCCTTCTTTACTGCATTAATTATTTGGGATTAATTAATTTATTCTTATTTCTTTCCTTGTCTAAAAAATGTATAGAATTTGTTTTATAAATATTTCAGTGGAATAAAGAAAAAATAATTAAAACTTGAGACTATATAAAATTTCTTTCACATTTATAGAGTGTGAAGACAAGCTCAATATAAGAACTAGTAAGGTGAATCAAAATAGGGAAAAGGCCACAAAAACCACATGCTTTCTGTGTAACAGTGCAGTTAATCTAGATATTTGTGCATTTGCAGCCAAAACCAATATAGTATTTCTCTTTAGAATCCTCCTTTTTCTACTACCGCAGGACAAACTATTCCGGCTTTCAAAACAATTGTATCTATAAATCTGAGATATGGTCTGTATAGATGGGCTTGGGTTCATGCTACAGAGCCTAGGGAATGGCATCCTTATCAGAAGTGCCTTCAGTCTGACATTTTGGAAGACCTAGCTAAGATGAGATCATTCATCACATATACCGTGTTTCTGTCATTAGTCACTAAGCAGCTCTGTTAGCCACAGCCAGAGAGAGGAGTGAACCCCTGGTCTGCTAGGGCATGTCTCATGTTCTTACAGTAAGCATAAATATTGCCCAGAGTCTCAAAATGCTTCAAATCTGGCATCTCCTACTACAACACCTCAATAAGTGAACTTTCAGAAAGCTTTTTCTCATGTCAACCTGTGTATTGCATGCCTTGAAAGTCTGTCTCTTTGCCTGAATTTTTGTGTCATTTTTCTTACTTGTGTATTATGAGAAGTGTTAGTTTTGTCTTAAAAGTGTTTTTCCAAACACCCTCTTCCCCCTCCACTCTTTAAAAATGTAGCATTATGACATTTGCATTGGCAAAAAACCATCACAATAATATTTGAACTAGTAGTAAGACATAGCAAAAAGAGGCTGGAGAAGTACACAGGAGAGAATTACTGTTAATTAAATAAGTCTTGCACATCTTTCAGGTTTTTGTGTGAATTGTCATATTTCTAAAGTGTAATGCAAAGAAAAAAGCTAGTAAAGAATTTTGATCCATATGATTTCCACAGCTGATGACATTTTCTCCAATTGTACAAAACAAGAAAGTGGAAGATGATTTCTTGCCATTTGAATATTATTGCCAATTATTAAATGATGAAAGAACATTACAGCAGGCTCGAAAATGTCCCCAAAGGGAAAAGTCTGTGCTTGGTCCATTTTTTCCTTTTGTTAATTTATTAAAAATTGAAAAGAAAACTGCCATATTAGAAATATTTTGAAATTATGGTCTGTAGGCTAAAGTTGATTGCAGTCACTAAAAATAACTCAGAACACCTTTTCCTGCTAGCTGTAGAGATTCATCTTCTGGCCTGGCTGGCCAGTTAATAAGTGCAGCCAGACATGACAAATCTGAGCCTTGGCTCCTGTTTTCATTCATTAAATTTCATTAAAGAAAATGCAGACATTTAAAATAAAGTCCTGCTGTCACTTTAGCAATTTCTTTCATGGAAAGAGGATTCTGTGTGACTGCAAAATGTGCACATGAGATAATACTTTTCCTAAGTAATTTGAAGTTTAGACATTCAGGCTGTATTTGTCAGAACACTCCTTGAGACTGACAAAGCAGGGCAAGTTGGTGGCCACTGTTTTGGGACCAAAATCATGTGGCCATATGTGAAATAGCTATTGTGAATAGTTCCTAGAACAGTCTAGGTCCCAGATTGTGCCCAGGAGTTCTTCCAAAAAATGGGAATTAGCATTGCCTAAAACCATGCCAGGCAAAGTCTGAGTAAACACCACCATTGGTCTTGCCTGAAAGGGATTCTGGGCATTACTTACCTCGTTAACACAAATCAATCCCCAGCATGGACACCTATCCCTATGTGAAAATTCATGCATTTTTCTACTCTAATTAAAGAAGGACTGAAAATGACCAGTCAGAATCACTTGCCTATATTTTAGAGGGCTGAATCCAAACAAGGTAAATATAATTCCTATAGATACTTATTGTGTTCAAAGCATTTTCTTCAGATGCTATTTTATACTTGTCACAAAAAAGCCACACAGGACCTCAAAAAGAAGAAGAAAAATATATTTAGACAAACTGATGTTAAAATCTCTTGCAATATACTCAATCTTGGGTCAGCCTGGAAAACTTGAATGGGATCAAAAAATAGGTACTAAGAGAAAACAAATAAAGGAGAACTCTTCTATAATAACTTTATTTAATGAATTAGGACAGCATTTAAAAAATCTAGAACATGGATCATGTTAATAACTGTACTGTAAATATTATTTCAGTGCTTTAAAGAGGAGCTTTACACTTAATTAGATCTTGAACAATGTTCTGCTCTAGAACCTAAAGTATTTCAAAAGTTGTTGGTAAGAAATCTTCTCAAATCATCTCCTACATACTCAATGTAGCTCAACCTTTTTGTAATACTGCAGGACTCTTGTTCAGTGTTATCTAAGAAGTTTTGAAAAATTCTTAAATATAAAATGCAAAACAGTAAAAGGAAAAGAGGAAAAAAGAGAGAAATTTAGAACATGGGCATATGTCTTTCTTTACATTAGGAAGGGGTTAAAATCTAGATGATATGACAAGACATAGCAAACAAACCAGGAAAATTAGGAAACTTGGACAGAATTAATATATTTCAAAAGAGATAAATGAATGAGTAAAATAAATTGCCAGTAAAGGCAATTGAAACAAAGATTATAAATAAAATATGAAATATAAAGTATAAATGAGGTTGGAAGACTTAGATTTATATCCTAAGAAAGAGGAAAGAGAATGATCACACCGGGAAAAGAGAGAAAAGTGGGAAGGTGAGACTAATATGTTAGGAATGAAAGGTTGCAATTGCATTCAATAATTTACTTTTTATACTTCATTGAAGTAATTATTAAAGATAATTTATAATAAGTAATTAAGAAACAGTAGTCAGGAGGAATTTTTTTTCTCACAATTTGGAAAAATCCCATGATAAAATGGAAAATCATCAAAGAGAGCAGCAGCACAAATAAAGACCATTACGTATAAGCTAAGCATGAGGTACTTTACTCAGAGAAGTTACAATGTAAATATTTAAAGAGAACAGATGAATGTGAGGACTCCCAACATAAAATAAAAGAGGAATAATAAATACCCTGCAAGTTTGAAAGGTCAAAAGTCTCTCAGACACAGATTAAATTTTCATGGTGTTTTTGCTAGAAATATGACTGTGTTCCCTTAACAGAACCATGACCTCAATTAATTTGTGTTCTAAATAGAGGAAAAGCAACACAGAACAGGCTTTTTATTGCTGCAAAATAAAAATAAGTATGCTAAAAATCTTCCATACACAACAGACAATTTATAAAACTTTATGAATATAGTGGTTTTCCTCAATTATTTTTGCACATTCAATGTCATAATCTTTAGGAGTAAAAATGTTTTCTGTGAAGCATTTGCAAATGTCCAATAGAAAATCACAACAATTAAAAAAAAAAAAAAATTGTAGTTGAATAGAACAATAGCACTATGTAAGGATACACAGCAACATTTCAAAAATGAGAAAACAAGGATTTGAGTGAAATAACCTGACTTTAGTGGGATGGTGCCAGTGTAAAGAGATACTTTTGTTCCTAATCCAAGTAGCATTAGTGCCTTGGGCAACATTGAAGAAGACAAAGAATTTCACTATTGCAGTCAGTGCCAAAATACTAAGACATCAAGAGCACTAACCTCAGCCAAATCTTTTAAAGTCGATGTTTTTTAGCTCAGTGTTTTGGCTTTCTCAAGGGCATATTCCTTTAATGTTAATTTATTTGCAGTCTTTTATCTCCATAGGAAGAATCAATGCCATTTAATACTCAAACCTCCTGGAGAGGAAACAGCAGAGGCTGGGATAGGTAAAGTCCAGAATGAACTTTCAGTCAGCATAGCATGAAACTATACAAACACCCTGAATTAATTTCTGCCTCCTCACAATTGGTAGCCCACAGCCTAAAGATTACTATCCTCTGGCAAGATTTTCCTCAAAACAAATGTGTAACAGCCCAGTGTCTTCCCTGCTCCAGCGCAGTCCTGTGTTTACCAGCCATTTCACTCTGTCAAAGGGGATAAATAGGGTAGCTCTCTTGAAAATGTGAGTGACCCAGCAAAGATCCATGGGCTGTTACCAAGGCAGAGGCACAACTGAGATTTCTTTACTACAGCTGTACCATATTTCTAGCCCTGTGGCCCAGGGCCAACACTTAGGCCCCAAGAACACCCCCACAAGCACAGAGGTCACCACCAAGGGAACTGGTCCCATCTCACAGCAGGAGATTTCCAGAAATAAAGCATTTTCATGGGTCATGTTAACCAATGTCAGACTGGAAAGGGCTCCGGGGGCTCTGCCCGTTTTGTCCAGGGAACCCCGGGGGTCCATTTGACCCGTGGGTCTGTGGGTGTCAGGGCCCAGGATGAGTTCCTGAGCTGAGGTGGAGATGGAGGGTGGGGCTGGCCTGGCTGGGATGCACATGGCGCCTGTGACATCGCAGGGCCTGTGTCACAATGGGGGCAGCTATCAGCCCAAGCAGCAGGTAACCGTGCTGCAGTACAGCCTCGGCGAGTGTGCAGCACACAGGAGGCTATGCTGAGCGCAGGACAAAGGCCACAGCAGGAACACGAGTACCCGGGGAGCCGCCTCTCACCAGGCATTCAGAGGCCAATCCTTGTGGGACTGCCTTAGGCAGGGCACGGTGCCACTGCTGCTGCTGGGGCAGCGGCACAGGCCTCGCGGCCTGCCAGCTGCCTGGCCCCTACTTCCTGCCTGCAGAGACATCCCTGGCACTCCTGTCCCCACTTCCCTTATCAGCACCTCCCTCCCATCCCCACTCAACCCCTACTGTCTTGGTTTGAAAGGACAGGTGTCTGCCAGTAAAGGCAGAAATTTCCCTTTGAAATAGAGACTTTAGTTTCACTCCCCCCAAGTATTATAATCGTTTGAATCAAGGACTCTGAGGCAGAGATAAGGGGTAGGAATAACAACTCTTTTACTAATATATCTAACCGTACAAGCAGAAAACAACAGCAGTTGTTAAAATTGCCAACAGAACAGAATAGATAACTCAGTGTCAGTCCCTTTAGATGCAAGCACGCTGTTTCTGTGCTTAGTCCCAGCCTGGAGCTGCTGAGGGGCAGGCAAGAGCAGAGGCGGGAGGGGGCAGCAGCGGCCACGCTGGTCTCAGGCGGGAACGGGCTGGAGCGGAGGCTCCTCGCTCACCGTGTGTGTCCGGGGGATCAGCTGTGTCTGCAGAGGCAGGAGGCTGGAACGGGGCAGATGCAGGGCAGGTGATCGCAGAGGGTCTGGCTCTCCTGTGTTCCACAGCAGGGGCTGCAGACAGGGTGTCCTCTTCTGAGCTCGCCGGAAACACGAGTCCCCCCTGGAAGCACGAGAGGCCCCTCTGGGAGCCGCTCCCACCCACCCCTTTTGTCTGGAGTCATCAGAGATCCTGGGTGTAACCCGGCCAGCTCCATTGGTATGATAATGGGAAAAATTCTTTAAATTGACACAGTAATAGAAAAAAACTCAACCCCCAACACCTACTCAAACTTCTCAGGCCATGGTTGCCACTACGTTCCTTCTCTTGCTTGTGCAAGGCCTCATCTAGTACCCACAGCAGGCCGGGGACGGACTGGATGAGGCCACACAGGAACACATGCAGCAGTGCGCCAAGTATCTGAACCAGCAGATGGCTTGGCTGATTCAGGAGCTGGAGCAGAAGAACCTGGAGCACAATGCTGTGGTCTGCGGAGCCCTGCTCACGTGGCAATTCTGGGCTGTGACTGGAATCCTCGTCCTTCTCTTGGTGCTGTGGTTTGGACTCCACAAAATCAGATGTGATCCAGGCAATAGTGGTCACAAGGAGAGGTCCAGCTGCAACTTGGTGGAGGAGGAAGGAGAAGGACACAAGGTGGTTGCAAAGAAAGAAATAGAAAGTGATGATGCAAATGTGGAAGAGGACAGTAAGGATGGAAATGAAGAAGGCAGCAGTGTGGATGCAGGGGCAGAAAGTATTGCTGGCAGTGAAGTAAAAGAAAGCTCTGATGATCCAAAGGAAGAAGCAAACAATGATGAGAGGAGGGAGGAAGTCAATGCTACTGGAAATGAAGAAGACAAACACCATGCAAATGAAGAAGACGATGGCCACAATGTCCAAAGGAACCGTGGGAGCCTTTTAGAGGAGCGCATACAGTTGCCTGTTCTGGATCTGCACAAAGGTTGCTCAGTCATGAGACCTGATGGACCAACTCATATCCATCTTTGGACAAGGCTTGTCCAACGGCTTCTACCCGGTGCCACAACAAGCCATCGGAGTGGGCAGCGCCTTTGAAGGCTGAGTCCCCATGCACAGGACCTTGTGTACCATGTGCTTGTGCCACTGAGTCCCCCTCCAGGACATGCCTTCCACCTGGAGCTGGATGCTGCAGGGGTGCTCCAGAGGAACTGCTGTGTCCATGTGGAGCTGCTGTGCACCGACACGAGGGAGCAGCTGGGGGAGGACATGCTGTGTTTCCTCCACCACTCTGAGGAAGAACTGAGAAGGAAACAGGACCCCAGCCTCCTGCACACCCTCTGCACTGGCACTTATCTAGATGTGGACAAAACTGTCCACTGGTTCTATCGGTCCATGAGAGTAGCCTGGCTGCTTTTGCCTCAGTCACACCATTGGCATTTAATGTTGCAGCCCTCTGGCCGCTCCTGTAGATTTAGCTAAGCAGAGACCAGAAAAGCTTCATGGCTGAGGTCATCTTTGGAGTGAGGCAAGGAGACTCGGATGTCTTTGTGGCAGCCAGCCTACAGAAGTAGGCATCCCAAGCACAACATGGCTGGAGACTTACATCGTGGCAGAGGCAAAATTCTTCAGGCACATTTCCAGGCAGGCCCCTGGTGACAGCTGGCACTACAAGTGCCTGCAGCTCCTCAGCCGCATCCTGGTGGGTGCAGGTTTCTCCAGCTATGCCCTGAAGATGGTGGTGATGCACCTCCTGAGCACAGTGCCCCTGACACAGTGGTGCAGGAAGGATTTCTAGTGGCGAATGATGGACACCCTGAAGTACCTCCACTGCTCACTGGACACAAAACAGCTGAACCACTTTGTCATTGGCAACGAGAGGTTTCCTATGGAGATCAGTTTGCCCTCCGACTTCCGTGTGGCTGAAGCACCCAACCTCTTCCAGCACCTAGCCAGCAATCCAGATGCCCACATGAAGGCCATGCAGGAGTATGTTCATCTGCTACTTCAGCTCAAACAAATGCTGGTCTAAGCTCAGGAAAGAGATCCTCGTGCACAGAGCTGTGCTTGTGGGGCCTCATTTGCTATATATATGTTAATACCTTCTAGTTAGTGAATTTACTGTATATATTAGGACCCTCTAGTTAGTGAATTTACTGTATATACTAATATGCTCTAGTTAGTGCATTCAGCAACCTCGAACCTTCTTCTGTTATTGTTTCAATAAACTGAACTATTCCAGTATCTGGACTGTGCAAGCTCTTCTTGAACTTGACCAGACCTAGAGTATTTATAAATTCCACTAGTTCTGAATTTGTGATTGGCTGGGAGTAGGCACTGTTATTAGCAAGCCTTTTTTAACAAAGGCACACAATTCTCCCTCCACATTGCTCCTGTCACTGGTCTCCCTGGTGCAGCAGCCACTGAAGACCATGATGGCTATAAAGATGATTTTCGCCCTGTGCTGCCCTTGCACTCTCAGGCCATGCTGGCCATTGCGCATGGACTCTGAAAGTCCCTGGCAGCTCTGGCTGGGCAGAGACCAAAAAAGAGACACCATTGCTGTGCCTCCTTGTGTTCTCCTTGGGGTGACAATGAAGATTCTGCTCATGCCAGACACGGTCCAGGGCTTTGGCACCAGAGAAATTGACTTGTTGGACATGCAGAACACTGTGTGCTCTGTCAGCAGTGGGAACTGCCCACTAGAAATCATTTACCACACCTGCCCATCAGTCCTGGGAAAAGTCTCCATGGAATCAAGGGCCTGTCACAGTTGGCACAGCAGGAGCAGAGATCCTGCCATGCAGAAGCCCCATGTCACCAGCAGGATATTCACCACGGCACACACAATGGTTGCCTGTCATATACAGGGACTACAGCAGTAAAAGTTGAAACAAAAGTTTGGAGGTGACATTCCATAATTGGAAGTGGTTTGGTCTTGCAGCATTGAGTTTTTCATGTTTTACCATACGTGCTCATTATCACATATATATAACGATTCAAATAAACGGAAGCAATTTAAATGGAAGTATTTCCAAATGTTCGATTCAACTTAGTGAGTGAATTTTGTCAAGGCTACATTTACAGACAGTGAAGGGAGGCAGTTTGATAAGGCTGATTACAAGCATCTAAAATTAGATTTTTATTCTTAATCATCTACAGAAGAAATCACTCTTTTAAATGGTTATAAACAAAACCTACACAGGCCACTATTGATAATGCAAAAGATAAACTTTGTGAATATTTTACACAGTCTCCTCCTTAAGTCTCATAATTTGGATATCTTGGCTATAGCTTTGGGTTTTATTTACTCTGTTGTGGTGCATTATTTGTTGAAGGCGAGCACTCATTGTGCTGTTGAATTCATTGGAAATATTTTTCAATTTTAAGCACTTGACCTATAAAGGCTTTTCAGGCCAGCAGGGTTTTGGTAGTGGAGGGCTACAGGGGTGACTTCTATGAGAAGCTGCTAGAAGCTTCCTTCTACATGCAACAGTGCCAGTGCCAGCTGCCTCCAGGATGGACCCACTACTGGTTGTGGCTGAGCTCAACAGCCTTAGTTGTTGCACCTCTGGGATAACATACTGTGGGGGGAGAACTGCAGAAATACAGCCAGAGAATACGTGAGACAAGCAGCTCTGCAGACACCCAGGCCAGTGAAGAAAGAAAGGCAGTAGGTGCTCCAGGTGCTGGAGCTGAGATTCCCCTGCAGCTCCATGGTGAGTCAGGATGTGCTCCAGCAGTTCAGTTGGAGCAGAGATGCACCTGCAACCTGCAGAGAAACCCACATTGAAGGAGGCTGCGTCTCCATGGGAAGCCTGTGCTGGAGCAGGTTCCTGGCAGGACCTGTGGGCTCATGGAGTGAGGAGCCCCTCTGAAGCACATTTACTGACAGGACATATCGGGGACCCACTGGAGCAGCCTGCTCCTGAAGAGTTGCACACTAGAAGGGATCAATGATGGGGCAGTTTGTGAAGAACTGCAGCACGTGGAAAGGACCAGCATTGGAGAAGTTCATGGAGGACTGTCTCCTGTGCGAGGGACCCCACAGTGGGGCAGGGGAAGGGTGTGTGGAGTCCTCCCCCTGAGGAGGAAGAAGCAGCAGAGAAACTGTGATGAGGTGTCTTAGAATGAACAGCTGAAAAATGTCCAGTGGCCTTGTTAAAGGGTTTTACATTGTTTGTAATAAGAGCTTTGGTAACTATATAGTTAACTCTATAGTTATATAGAGTTAATACTCCATAGTTGTTTCTTATTACCCCCAAAATGCACCATTGCAGTATGAGGAAATTCTGATTATTGCAAAGGTGTGCTTTAGGAAAGATGTAACATACCTTTCTACTTCCATACACTGTCAATAAAAGGAAATCTAGCTGATTAGCTCAGATTAACTGTTCACACCTTACCACTTGAAATAAACCCGAAAGTCCACCCAAGTGGGGTGTAAGGAAGACCTGTTTGCAGATGCCTGTCTCTGACTCTGCTTACATGCTCATCCAATGTTTATAACTTTAGTCTTACTCTCTTGAGACAAGACCTTTGTTTCATTCCTGGCTTGGAAACCCTCCAAAATCTATGTATTTTCGATGAATGTATTTAATGTATTTACATTCTTTGAAAGGTGAGTTGTAGGAGAGTCTGTACTCCCTATGCTAACAGCACTCTTGTCATGCTCACTAATCCTTTGTTTCATAGTGCCAGAAGTCTTTCCTATGCAAATCAAGTCACAGGGGCACTTTAACATGTAAATCACAATCTGTCTCACATGTGAGGAATTGATGGATTTTAAATTTCTTATCTGTGGGGAAGTAATGAATGATAGCAATTTAACATAGACTACTACACTAGGAGCATCTCCAGTACTTAGTAGCACTCAGTACCAAGTCTAATGTAGTGCTCATAGTTTTGAGAATACAAAAGAGAAGGACCAAAAATCGATGATAAATGTATTTATTTTCCTCTTTTCATCAGTAGTAATCCTGATAAAATGTTTAGTGGTCTAGGATTTTGCTGAGAATATGATTCTGTTCTTTCATTATGGAATGAATGCTTACTCCTAGGGGAAAATATAACTGAATATTTATTTGTAACTGAATCTAAAACATTTCACATTAAAAAATGAAAAATAGAAAATTTATCAAGTCAGAAAAGAACTGATTCACCAAATGACAATATGGTATGCACAAAATTAGAAGCAGAAAAAATTAGACAAGCTAAATTTGTGAAATTTAAACACATAGAAATTATCAGTTCTAAATAATATGCAACCTGGTTTATAAAAGGAATAACAAAATATATACAACCCAAATTTTTTTTGCTGAAAATTTAAGAGAACTTCAGGAGAAGGTGGGGGTTTGTGAGGGGAAAAAAACCTTGATATTAAAACTGGTATCAGAAGATAAAATGCTGTGGACTGTACTTATCAGAGAAAGTGATGTATGTGAATTCAATATGAATGTATTATGCTGGAAAAGATAGATTTTTTCCTTTACCATAAAAATAGAAGATTTAGAAGAATTTGATTTAAATAAAAACCTGACATTTAACCTAAAGATTTAATACATGATAAAGTGTTTGCATGCTTTGTTCTAGCCATTTTCTCTGTCTGCAGAGTTTTCTACTCTTTTTTTAATAGTTAATAATTAGTTTCTACCTAAATTTTTGCACCATTCTGCATTCCATATCTGTTTACATTAAAGACTGAAACATGTGAATGGGGTTAGTTTCAGAAAGATGAGCAGTCTGGATGATTTTGATTGGTAAAGAACATAGTTAGGACTACTGGGTTTATCATTACAGAAAATAGAAATCTATAGGTCAATTTTATGGTGCAAAATTGTAAGTTAACTTTTTTCAGCTCTTAAAATGGAAAGATTTCCTTTTAAAAAATGCTCACCAAAATCAACAATATGACTTTTCTGAAGTTTTCCTTTTATCTAAAGACAAAAGTGTGGTGCAGTGCTGTTTAGGAGATCAGAAAACTATTTACAAGTGAAAAGAATCTAACATACCATGCTTTGAAGGATGGAAGAATTAAAAGTATTTAACAGGTTCTGAGAAGCATTTTCCTCAAGCCACCTGAAAAGAAAATTAAGTCCATGTAAAATTAAAATCCAAGTCATCTTTGGTATTATATATGTGCACACACACAAATAATTCTACCATTTTCCCCTGTGATCCCTTCGCCGACCCAAAATATGGAAATAATCCCTCTCATCGTTTAGTGATATACTTAATTTTACAATTACTTAATTTCCAGATCTTCTCTAATTCTCCAGACTAAGAAAACCTAATGAAATTTTTCAGAAACATTTTGAGGAATGAGAATCAGCTCACTGAATGCAAGCTGTAGAATATGAAGGACTACATCCAAAGAAGTCATATGCCTTTATGCAGAGAAATAGGCATTTGCAGGGCATGAATCATCTGTTTCTAAAATAAGTCAAAAGATTTGTGCCTTCAAATGCCCATTTTTCTTCTGTGACTAAAAGTGGGATTGCAATTGAATGACTCAAGTGATTCAGACACCATAGGTGTCTAAAATGAGGTGAAAAGTATATTGCTCAAAACTATTTTAATGAAATTATTAATCTGAAAAACACTTTTATAAAGATGAAGTTGCATTACCATCTCTCACCTGCCATACTAGTATGTCCAAGTTTATAAAACATTTTTTTCTGTTGGGCTACAGATGTAGCATATTTTAAAATTATTATTTGAAACAATAAAATTTCAAATTGTTATGTTAGATAAATTATTGTATTAATCATTCTCTAGTCTTCTCTGATACAAAATCTGTGCAAGTTCAAACTCTCTCTCACACATAATACTCTTTCTCAAACAGTTTGAACTTGCACAGACAGCTGACAGGTTATTCCTGTTTCTTTACTTTTATACGAAGCATGCTTGAGATTTTTACCTCCTCCTTATTTTCTCCATGTAGCACCTTTACAAAGATGAATATGAGCAAACAGAACCCTCAAAGACCAACTTGCTTCTTTCTAGTGGCCACAGAGGTCAGATTTATTTCAGCTAACTCAGGTCACCACTGCAATTTTCTGTAGCTCAATTAGTTGCCATAGCCTTCTTTTGTAATCAGTAGTGAGAAATAGATGTTTTAAGGCATTATTAAACGAAATATTAAATTCCTGTAGGCTAATCAGTCCTAAGAAAAACCTTCTTCTCATTCATTGAAAGAAACTTAATATGCCAATCTCAGTTATAAGACAACTGTACATTTCTCACCAAAAATGATCCAAGGAGCAAACTTTTGAACAGGAATTAGTGCTAGCTAGGTTCTTGGCTCTGTTTTCCAGTTGAGTCTCTCTTGCCAGAGTGGCAGAACATGTACAGGACTGAATAGCAGCTGGGAAATGTCAATTAGTCTTGAGGGCCAGGACTTATTTTCTTACTTTGGCATACACATGAATGTTTACTTAGCAGATTGACTACATTTAGTCAAAAGAATCCCACCTAGGATCTTTCCTTGTATTTATAGTATCCTGGACAACAAGGCAGTGTTAAAATTGCTTAGTTTCCCAGAGCAAAAGCAGAATTAAAAAACCCTTATTCACTCTGTTCAACCTGTAGGGATTCATACAGCACAACTGCCACTACTACTATAGATGAAGCCTATCTGAAAATATGGCATCTGTAAGAAACAGACCTTTCTTTGCCTCAGTAATTACAAATATGGGAAAAACCAGAAGGAAATGCAAGACTGAAGTAAAGCTGAAGACATTTTGTTTCATTAAATGGTTGTTATGCTATGTGTGATTAGGAAATAACTTTTAATTTATTTGTACCTTAACAGTGATTTTTCCCAGTTGCCAAGTTTTGGCTGCTCCTGGCATGACATTTCCCTCTCCTTTTAATATGCCATTTCATACAGAGTTGAGATTAAGTAATAAAATGCATAGCATCTTCAAATAAACAGCTTGAAGACAATCCAGTGGCATCCAGTGGAAATTTCAGCTTTGGAGGTGATACAGTAGTTAGAAATGCTAAAGAATCATACCTTAGTACATTATATTACTGTAGATAATAATCTTAAATTTGTTTTTCTCTTTATGTGCTATCCAACTCTTGGGATGTATGCCAATTTCTTAATTTAGCATTTTTGCAGTACTTCTCTGGTGCTGACTGATTCTGTTTAGTTAGATGCTTCTTAAAAGCACAATAAGATGATATTTTGTGCCCTTTTCCCTAACATTTATGGCAATGTTAAAATGTTAGTAATTCACTGTTTTTCCACAGTTGCTTAGTGTTTTTTCCCCTTTGCTGTAAAACAGAGCTGCAAAAGTTTTTATAATCTCTTTGAAAAATATGATTTTTGCCTTTCACTAGAATTCTTCAGATTTTGACTTCATTAGGATACCTATTTCATGTTAAATCCATTATACTTTTTAAAAGTAACTTGAAAAAGGGTCTATGTGAATTTTCAATTTTCTTGCAGAAATTTTCACACTCATATGCATGCAAAACGAGAGTGAAAAACACTGTGGTGAATTTTCATTCCATTCTCTTCTAGGCAAATCCTAACTGCTTGCAAAGGAACCTAAAAGAAATTCTGTGGCTTTAGAAACCATTTAAAGGATCTTTTGTAGGTCAATTGTAGTGTATGAAAAGGTGGTGACAGTACAAAGAAGTGACCTTTATTCATGATCTTTAAATGCTCTTGATATTTTCAAAATAAGTTTCACAGATTCAGTGGTCTGGTGGAAGGGGTTTGTTTTGTTTTATTTTGTTTTGTTTTGCTTTATTGCTAGTGTTGGAAGGTTTAGACAATATAAGGTCAATAAAGGACTTGTTCTGACTCTGTACCCCTTCATTTCTGCTGATATGAGCAGTATTGAGACTTCTGCCCTTTATAGTAAATAGAGAGAGGTTTTTAAGAGCACAGTATAGCATGAACAAAATTTCTGAAGCTGTGTTTTTCATGTTTACATCTTTAAATAGAATATGCTCTCCAGAAGATGCAAAGAGAGCAAATAAACGCATGCCAAAGCATATTTACAAGATCCTTCAAAAACATGCTCTAGTTTTTTTATCTCCTCTTTAGATTCTCTTTGTGTCTGCTTATATAGACGTATGAGTCGTTAAGGAAAAGGAGTGTGTAAGAAGAGGAGTTTGTTTCTGTTGTCACAGTTTGATGTCTATTCATCAGTCATTTGTCTAGTTTTGGTTTTATTTTTTTTTTTTGGTTTCTAAAAGACGTTGTACAACTAAAATATGTGTGTTTGTACATATTTACTTACCTGTGTATATTTTAGTAAGGGGCTTATTTTGCCTGGGCTGGCTGAAGGACACCTGTTTATCAACATGAAAATGTCTCTGCATCTCTTTGCTGCCAGCATGGGGTTAGAGTGTATCTCTGTGAAAATAAGCTCCTTATTATATTTATATTTGCCAGGTCTCAAATGATTCAGTAATTGTATCACCTTATGCAGTTTGGCATAACTACACCGTTTTGAGTGAAAAAAGTGCTATTGCATTAATAAAAACTGCAGAAGTGCTGTTCATTATATTTTAACAAATGAGGAATCTAAAATCCATCAGATTGTCATGTGCGAGACAATAACATGATTTACATATTAAAATGTCCCAGTGGGTGGATTACCATAGAAAAGATCATTACATAGCAGGGCTGTTTTTCTCCTTCATCAAAATCTCTTTTAAAATGTCTCTTAGAGAAACAAGTGAAGTGAAAACTGTCTTGATTATATATCTCATTTCATTTCTCTTGTCTTTAAAAATCAGAGAAGTTGAAAGCACAATGAAAAAGGGAAAAAAAAGAAACCTTAAGGAATAGGAATAAAAATCCTTGACAGACTGAAAACAGCTATGGAAGGAGGAGGGAAGAGGTGGAGCAGAAGAAGAGCAGAATGTATTCTGAGTACATCAATACATGACTTGAGTTTGCACAAGCAGAATAGACCTAACAAATTTTATGTCAAAACCCAACTGGAATGTTTGTTTGAAGATCAGCTACTGTCATGTGTACAAGGTCAACAAACAAGAACCTATTTATTGTACCAAAAAATAAATTCTATGAGTGAATTTTTTTCCTCTGCTTATCTATTAACAGTACAAGAACAATAAAACTGCGTGGGTAGAATAAAAAAGGACTAGAGTATGTAGACTGCAGTCCTACTATATAGCACGCTTGAGACTTTGATTGAAAGAAGTTTTTGATGTAGCAATCAGCCATGTATCTCAGATTTTGTACTCTCCTAATTCCAGAATGACTGCTTTTGTCTGGCAGATAAATGCTAACACTGACAGTTCTCGGAGTTAGAATTTCCGTCTGTAAAACATATCCACATATATGGATTTCTGCATGCAAATTTAGTCCTTTGACCTCCATAGAACTGATGCTACAATAGCATCTAGAAAAGTGTCCATGTATGTCTTGTAAACAAAAGAAGAGAATAATTTGCAAATTAGGCAATGAAGACCTACATTTCAACACAAACTTATTTGTGGCAAAACTGCATGTGCTGGTGATTTTTGATTGTCAGTATGGCTGCAACATTTTGCTTGGTGTGGGGTTTTTTGTGTTTTGGTAGGGTTTTTTTTGTTTTTTGTTTGTTTTTTTCCCCCTTTCACAGAATGGACTGCAGTGCCTTTTCTGTGATTTGCATCTACCTCCTCTGATGAAGCAATGCAATGATCTTTTGGGGAAGGAAACTTAAACAGGTCACCTAAACTGTAGCCTGTGGACTCCCTATGACTTGGGGAAAAGTCTTGCTTTTTCTATATAGATTGCTGCTGATGACATAATCCGGCCCTTTTGTTTTTCTTTTCTCCCTATAAATTATACTACAAAGAAAAAAAGTCCCATCAGATTTGAGATATCAATTTCCTAACATTATGGTCTGATAAAAATGATGGCTACTGTCTCTAATCATTAGTTAGTTGCTCGTGGTCAATGTGAACAGAGGGTGGTTCATGAGACAGATTCAATGTTTAAACATATCCTAAAAAGAAGTTTCTGGAAAACTTATCTTTTAAAAATTAAATTGAAGCTGACAAAATGTCTCTGTGCTGGCTGCCACAAATTCCTAAAGCCTCTAGCTGCTGATATAGAGATTTCTTGGAGATTGTATATTCTTAAGGCAAGTTTAATAAAAACACTCTGGTTTTGTATAATCAATCTTTTTGTCTGTGTGTTTGCTCTGATCCAAAACCTATTAAAGTCAATTAGAGTGACTGTGTAAATGAAATGATGCAATGATAATGTAGGAGTCATTGTGCTGTGACTTGCATTAAGCTCTAAGCCAACTTCTTGTAACTCAGCTATTTCCATAAACCTCAGCAGATTTGGACTGACCGAGTGATCATTCAGTTAATGAAAATGTCATACTCTATCTGTTGATAAACCTCTCTGTGAAATAGTTTCTAATAGTACAGAGGATTTTCCGTGTCTTTGCCTCTAAAATTCCTTTTGTTTGTTGATTGCTAGTGGTCTATATCAAGTAGCACTGATATTCTTTGACTTCTTATCAAATGAAAATTAGACTTAATACTAACAATTATTAACAAATATTAACAATATTGTGACATAAGAAATGAATAAATCTTTATTATACTGCTTTGGCTTAGTACATATAAACTCTGTCTAGTATATGCTTAGGAAAAAATTGAGGTTTTTTAACTTCCATTTTAAAGAAAGTAGTACTTAATTTAAACTGGCTGTTCCATGGCTTTTTTCTTTTATGAAATCTGACATTTCCTCTTAGGAGAAAACTTGATATATATACATGGATGGAGAAAGAAAAAATAGCAGAAGACAAGAAGAAAATGGGTTATGGAGATGGATGTAAATTAATTTGCTGAAAGACTGCAAGGATGTGTGACAAGATCACTGCTACAATCACAGGATCTCTAGGCTTTTAAATTTTTTTTTATTATTATTTTTTATTTTTTTTAGTGTGGTACATTGACATTTTTTTGTTGTTGTTGTTTCAGCATTGACTTTAACATAAAATCAAAATGTTAAGATGGTAGATGAGGAAAAGGCCAAACTGGAACATAGAAGATTGATAGAGCAATATAAAAAAAAAAAATGGGAGTACTAAAAAGAAGGGTGTTTCCATTTTTTTTAGGAAACCTGCTGAAAGAAATTCTGTTATTTGGTTTCCCCTCTTAGTTTATTCCATAGCTATTCTTTAGTGACCAAGAAAGAATCAAGAACCAAAAAGCAGAAAACAGCATTGTTATCTTGGGATGTTAATGAGGACTGAGCTTCCTAAAAGGTAAGAATGAGAAATAAGATGCTTTTAAAAAATAGATACACAACTTTTCTATCAGAACTATCCATCAGATCAGTAATGTAACAGTGTAAGAGTGGTGAAAATGCATACACCCATCCCATTGTAACAGTACTGTGTTCTTGATGCTCCAGGAGTCCTGTAAGCCTGTAACAGTCCTAATCTAATCCCCATCCTTTTACTTTTTTTATCCAAGTATTCTGGGTTTTCTTTTAATGATAATGTTACTCCTGTCATGTAATTTTCTAATATGGATGCTATTATCACAATCGTGATTTTTTTTTTTAAAGAAAAAGGGTTTTAATTGACTACCATGAAAGTAAAGTTAGCCCCAAGCTTCGTATACTCAGAACTTGAAAATCATAATGTTTTCAAATCTTTCTGTGATCTTCAGCCTCACTACACTTCACTTCAACCTGCTTAGGACTTCTAACTAAATGTTCTTCAGATGCCAAGATCAAAAGTCTTGCAAGTAGCTGTTACTCATGTCACATACTTCAGATAAGGAAAAGTCAAATATTTGGTCTGAATTAGATGCCAACACACTTGATCTCCAAAGTGTCTTCCCTCATTTCAAAAGGTTTTGGCCAGTTGTTCTGAAAGTATTTTTTAATGGGGAGTTTAATCTCTTCAATAAAAATTATTTATTTTCTTTAATTTCAAAATCAAACTGCAGTTAGATGTGTGTTTCTAAGTTATATCTAAGTGTGAAATCTCATTGCTCAGGAAGAATTTGAGCATTTATCTACCATAAAGCATCGATATTGCCCTGAATAAGATTCCTCATAATTTCCCAGTCAGGAGATATTGTCTTGTTACAACTGTCACAGGAAAAAAATTTCCTCAGATTTATCAACCAGAGGCAGAGGTGCTAAGAAGCACCTTGCAGCACCTTAGAGTACTATTTCTTGTCAATGGAAGGTACAAGCTTCAGTCTTTATAGAATATTTTTATAAAATACATTCAAGAGCTTCTATAGTACCATTGAAAGTTCTGGAAAAAATATTAGAACAAGACAGTAAGCTGTATATTTCTTTCAGTAATAATCTTATGTCACACTGGGTAAGATAGAGTGCTGCTAGCAGAACTTCTGCCTTTATTATGACAGACCATCTTCTGCTTGTCTAGTACTGCTGGCGTGCTAATACTAAGGGGGTCACTTATTCACTCTTTTAATAAACATCCTGTCTGAGCATGAAAGACTAGGGCCACATATCCTGCGCTATTTAAATTTATCTTTATAATCTTACTTACATTTGCCTGTTATCAAGAAAATAGCATGAAAATGAAGACACAAGTTAAATATGCCAAAGCTTCAAAATTTGAGTCAGGACAATTTTTGGCAACGTAGCAAATTTGGACTAATTACTGTACAGTGCCAAAGGCATTCTCGTCAAAAACATGCTGAAATTCTTTCCTCCCACGTTCCCATTAATTTACTTTTACCTTTGTGTAGTTTCTGCTAATGTCACTGTGACTCTGTTTTAACAGAATCTGAAAAAGAATCCCTGACCCACACCACCTCAGGAGAAATTATTGAAGTTTTTTCTGCAAAACTGTTCAAAATTTTCAGTGTTTCCATAGAATATGTGGTTGGAACAGCAACATGATTGAAAGTGACTGTTGCCTTCACTGAGATAGGACTCCTTTTTTGGGGGGAAGTTAGGTATATCCCCATCTTCTTCATATCTCTTCCTTTAGGAGCACTGGGTGTCCAGGGAGAGCAAAGAAGGGACATTCCACACATCTAATGATCCTGATTGGTTTTTATTTATCTGGAATACTCAGAGAATCATAGAATACTAGGTTAAAATTCACAGCAATGATCGTCTGGTCCAAGTCTTCTTGGCAAAAGCGTGACCCAATACAGTGTCCAGCTGAATCTTTAACATATTCAGTGTTGGGGAATCTACCACTTCCATTTAGAGTTAATTACAATAGCTGACAGTTCCAATTGAGTAAAATTTTCCTCCCATATTCAATAGGAATCTTCCTGGGAGGAACTAGTGCCCATTACACCTCACCTTTTCCCCATGACTCTGTAAAAAGACACTCACAATCTGAGGATGTTTTTTCCTCTTGTTCTCTTCCTGAGAGGCAGCTAAGGAGCATTTGTTTCTATTCTGATTGTCCTGGTTTGTTCCCCAGTTGCTTGCAATGGGGTTGCCAGTCTAGACCCCTCCCCAAGTCTGTTTAAAGCCCATTTCACCACGATGGACAGCCCTGCTACCATGGCTCCCTTGCCATCCATCAAAACATAGGTAAAAGTACAGCACTATTTTTTCTGCTTTTTGGCATGGAAAACTAGTTTAATTTGCCCCTATAGAAGGAAACATATAACAATTAAGTTAGCATGCTCAAATAGAGAAGAGAGAAGAACGAAAAAAAGAAAGGAAAATTTATGTACCTAAAAAATATCTCCCCTGAGTTCATATATTTTTAAGCATCTCACTTAGTAATAAAATAAAGATTTTCATTTTACTTGTCTCCTAATCAGCTATCAGAAGAAACTCCCAGAAGCTTTTGTGTTGACATTCAAAGGCTTCGTAGGCTGCTAAAGCTGCACATACTTCTACAGAAGACAGGAATTATATGCCTTACAAGCCAAGATTTTGCTGATGCCAACTGGGGCAAGCTGTACAGTTGCTGTGCGAGATATCTGTAATAAAATTTTACTCACCTAGGGGGACAGCTGAACCACAGGTTTCCATCCTTCTTCTGTTGCTGTTGCAGTGTGTGTGATCTCTAGTGCATCATTTTTTCTGTTGACATAAACATAGCTTACCAAAGAAGTATCTTCAGTAAATATTTTAGAGCAGGCTAATACAGTTTCTATCTCAGTGTTTCTTTAGAATTGAATTCGAGGCTTCTGAGTCACACCAAAGAAAACAAAACCACTTTGTTTCAGTGAATAAAATAAATGAACTACACTAATTCATATGAAACTCAAATAGTGGCAACTGAGGTTTCCTCACACGTCACACCCTCCTTAATTTTCTTTTGAGGGAAGACTTCACAGCAGCAATTTTAGATGCGCAGCTGAAGCACAAGGGTAATTTCATTTGACTGTTGATATAAAACAGCACTGACACATACTTGGGTGAAAAAGCATAGAGGGAGATTGTAACCATACTGAGGCTATCTCACTTAAATTCTAGAATTCCTCTGCCAAAAAACAAGCAAACAAAAGTTTTTGATTTGCTGCACTGTACTTAAAACCAAAGCCTTTCTTGGATTTATGGGTTGAACCTCTTACAACACTGGAAGACAGTTTTAATTTACCAAAATGGCCTCTGAACTGTAAAGAGATGGAAGATAGAATGCAATTTGTGACAGCTAAATAACTTGCACAATTTCTCAGTTTTCAAAGAAAATCTACACAGACCCATATCTCAAACTATTTTTACTTTTAGGCATTCCAAAGGTAGATGGAATGATTACGACTCACATGTATCACACACTTTTCATACAGAAAGATTCAAAAGATATGTCATATAAAATAGCCTGACAAAGGTAATACACATAGTCACATCTGTAGTATAAATTTGGTAAATGCTAAACACTGAGCACCACTATGAAAAATGCATAATGGAGAGTAGAGAATTATTGTATATAATTGAAAAAACTGCAGCAGGGAATTTGGTTTGTGTTTAATTATGCTGAAATTTTTTGCTCCGTTCTACCCAGGTCTAATACAGCATTCACCCAGGCAATATCTGAGTATATCCCATAAGATCATTAATTGATGTGACTAACATTTGTCACATCTTATTCTCACTCCTTTCTTTCAAGTGGAAAATTATCTGAAGTTTTTTGACCTAGGAAGATGCATTATACTTGTATAATTCATGCCCAATATGCCATGGATATTTGTGATTGAAAACAAGGTCAAGTGAACTCTTACTGGATTTGAAGTGGCAACTGAAATTCATGTAATGATCACAGTATCTGGGAATTTCTTCTGTGTTTTGAGAGAGGACCACAGAAGGCTTTATACACACATACTGTGTTCCAGACTGGAGCTGCTGTTTTGCTTGCTGGTTGGTTTGGCTTTGTGTTTGTTTTGTGTGTGTGTGTTGTTTTCAAGTACTGTTTCCTTATTTACAGTAGCATAGAAGTTTCACTGTGCAATAATGCACTAAGATTCATTGGTATTTACCTCAGAGGAATATATGAACTATGGATGATCACAGTGATTAGCAGAATCCAGCAATACTTTTAAATGTCAGTGTAACAGAATAATAATAAAAAAGATAATAGAATGACTGTATATTGTTAATTTTTTAGTTTTAGTTTTAGATTCATATGGTGATGCCCTTTATAGATCTGAGAGTTTTGGAGAAGACTTTCATATTTAACTACATTGACTTACACTGTTTTCATGAGTAACTAAAAAAATCCCAATTTACTGGCATATAATGGTTAGTTGTAAGAATATTCTTATTGCCAACAGAATATTTTGATTTTTATGTCATCTTTAGTTTGTTGTTTGATATTTGTGACTGTGAGGAATCTATCAAGAAAAGTGAAACTAATTATTACCTTTTCTCCCATAACATGGTAATTTGAGAAGCTGGTGATGAAGCACTGGAAAAGAGAATGAGAAATTGAAGAGGGCTGCTGGAGGATACAAAGAGATATCAGGCAGATCTGGAAAGAAAGCCTTGAAAAATAGATTTTATGAGATAAACGGAGTAACACGAGAAGAAAAAGATCTCATTAATCTCTCATGTTTTTCTCTCTTTACAGATTGAGCACTAAAACAGAAATAATGCAGCTGTTTTGAGATCAGCAGTTTTGTTGCAAATAGAAGTCTGAGGAAACAGTTCAGTGAGCACCAGAGTGTTATAGGGATAAGGATGCAGATTCTCCCTTAGCTCAGCCTTTCAAACCATTCCAGCCTACTGTGATTGTTCTTGAAAGGATAAGAGAGGCAGGACTCCCAGATCCATAAATCATTTAGGAAAGTCTGTTATATTAAATTTAAAAAGGAGGAAAAAAAACCTCAGTCCCACTGTTGCAGTAATTCTGCTCCATTGTTGATTTACTGTATTCTAGCTTTAGTTTGAGTCCTGCATGCTGCCTTGGATTTGACCATTTATGGAATGTACTGTAAGGAGGATTTTCCTTTGCATTTAAAAGAAATACAAAAATTGCAAAATATTTTGGTTTTTTTTTTTTTTAATCTAATAAAGACTAGATTAATAGTGGTAAGCTTAAAGACACAATTTCTTTAATATCACATTTGAAATTTCCAAACTGATTTAGAATTTTGCCTTTAATAGCAGTTTCAAAGGTCAAGGAGAAACTAAGGGTAGATATATACATTCTGATGATATTGGCTAAATCGTGGATATCTTTCGACTGTTATCTTGTAAAGTGAATTGAGATGTCCTTCAGAATTGGTCCCCCCTCTTTTCTACCCTTGATTTGCAGTTACCCTGGGAGTCATCCAGACTTTAAGATTCTCAAGGTCAAAGCTAATCAAAGCCACCCTTATCCCTCTCCACTAATTCAGTATCTGCACTGTCTGTTCATTACCTCAAAGACATGTAATGCTTCTGCAATAGACATTATCACTGCCAGCTCTGCTCTGAGCTGTAGTACCATGATGCTGTTGACAGCTAAAGGTACATGCTTTTAGCATGCTGAGAGGATGTCTGGTTACTATGGCACAGTCTGAACCTGCTCTAGCAGCCCGGACGAGAGATGTGATGCACTCCTTGAGTTAACTCCTCTGTCTCTGTATTGTTGCTGTTGGAACCTCCACAGCTGCTACAAACCTGGTGTGTTGATTTTGGACTGGAATGTTTCAATGGTCCTTCTGACTTGCATTTTAGCAGACTCCATGGTTCTCAAATGGAGACACTGAATTTTGTGGCGGAGCAATTTCAAGAGTCTTGGTCCTTTTATTGTGCAAGTAATCTCACACTTTGTGTTAGTGAGAGACATAAGTCAGTATATTTTCTATTCAATGCTTCCCAAAGGTGCATTACAGTGGTTTCTAAGTGAGGAGGCACATCTACAGACTGTAACTGTGAACTGGTTTTGGCTTGATCTGCAAAATACAGTATGGACCTAGGTAAGACAAATAATAAAATCCCTTCTGGATATGTATTACAAACCTATGTTCTTTCATGCAAGGAGAGCAAGAAAATGATGATAATGTGAAGAAAAAAGTCTAAAAGCCTAGGAATTAAAGAAATTGTGTGAGACATAAACACAGGAAATGAATTCCAAGAATTCTCCGATTTTGATATAGATTTTCACCAAGAAATGTAAGCTTTCTCCAACAACCAAGACATGCAAATACTTAAAATGAAGTTATTTCACTGAAAAAATGGCTTGATCTGTTGCTTCCTAGGGAGATTCTAAAAAACTTAACCCTGTATAAACTAAAGAAACACTGACCTGAATCAGGCTTTGTGCAGAAAACTGCATCCAGCCTGTCGCAGCACTGCTGTATCAAATTTAATTCAGAGCATTGAATGTATAATTCAATTCTTGTCCACTAGTTTCAGGTATTTTCTCTATAGGCATTTGAATGAGTATGAAGTTTGTCATTCATTTCAACCAGAGAGGCACAGGAGACAACTGCTTGAATGCTCCTCTCTTTTAAAAAGAACAACTGTCTGATGCAGATTCTCATCTGGCAAGTATATCGTCATTCTTAAATGGTGTTATCACACCCATCCTCTCCTTTCCCCTTTATATTGATCTTTAGAATAGACAGAATGTTTTAACCTTTGGAATTTATCACAATGGCTTTTCTTGCCTTATCAATTCTAGTGGGTTGAACTCTCTGTATCTGCATTGAGATCTTTCCTATCTTCTTGCTTTTCTCACATTTCAAGAAGTCTGTCTTGTTGCAAAACTCTTGTTAGAAGACACATATAAATGTTTTTAGGTTTCTAGTCTAAAAAAGAAGTGGCTAGACTCTCTGGGAATTAAAATTAGGTCTCCAAAGGAAATAACTCTCCTTCAGAAAATCCAGATATCTAAAGAAAGATTTTTGTTTCTGACATGATTCCATTCCTACCATGCCATTTACTGTTTTTCTTCTCTCTTTGGATTTGATCATATTTCTGCCAGAACATTTAGTTTTATTTAAATGCAATGACACAAACATTGCTAATCTGGTTTCCCTTCATTTGTTTGTGTACTTGCTGTCAGCAATTGTTTTATCAACCATCAAAATCTAATTGAAATGGTAGTGCTGCATGTAGTCATCCAATAATTACGAAATAAATAGACTGAACTTTCAAATGCATGTGAAAAAAAGCCCCTAAAGTGACATAAACAGAATAAGGTAATTAAAGAGCTCCCTCTATGATTTTTAATTCTCTTAGAATACATATTTATCTGAAGACATAATTTTTAAGATCCAGAGGTAGGTTAGTCTGCCTTGTTTCTGTATTTCAAAAAGAAGACAGGCTGGATGGAGTTAATTTGGAAAATTGTTCTAGTAAATAGTACAAAAAAGCACTTCATCATACCACCAAACCATGCTTTGCTTTCTCTTCAGAGAACTCCTGCAGTAATACACACATGACAGTTAATAATAGATTATAAAAAGCAGTGCCCTTTATCATTTGAACACCAAATCTTTAGAGGCTTGCAAATAGAACATTCTGTTCAGTGATTGTAGAAATGTGACGTCAAAGGCCTGCTTCTTATTTGAAATGTCTTCATGTTACTCTAGATACTCCACGCCCTATCTTAGAAAAAATCAGGGCTGTGCATTGTAGTGCACAGACAACAGAGTTTTGCCCTAATGGAAACCACATAGCAGCAGCATATTTAAACTTTTGGAGGAAAGGGTAAGAGAGCTTTTAAAATAAGCCCTGGTCATGAATGTATATATATATATAGTGCTGTGATGGGTTGGCATAGCAACTATTTCTTAGAACTCTGTTGCTGCCTAAGTAAACAGCTAAAGCACTGAGAATGTCTCAGCTAAGCCGTGCCCGTCTGTAGTACCGGCGTGTACTGCACACGAACATTTTCTTCCAAAGACAGGGATTTTCTAGTGCTGCTCATTTATGCTGCTTTGTTGTCAGTGTTTTTTTTCCAAAAGCCCTAATTTTCTTACTGATTTCATGATGTAATTTATCTAAAGATTCTATTTTTTTTTCAATTCAGAATTCAATTCAATAGCTTGGCATAAATTGTCTCAACCTAGATACTTTTTTATGGTCTTATTTTGTATTGTTTTAATGACATATTTTTCTAAATACCAACAAAAGCTAAATGTGAGCATAAAATAGTCATGGCATTCTCTTAAATGAGCAGCTTACCAGTTTGTACATATCATGAAAGGCTATTCCATAATTCAGTCTTTTTATTTGTATTTGTGGCAATTTTTATTAATTGTGTCATCCTAGCATATTTTTTAAAATGCTAATCACTTAAGCTTTCTTAACTGCAAAACATGCATTTATTTGTATATAATCTGATCCTGAAAAACAATTGAAGCTTGTGATCCTTTGAATAAAGATTCATTTATGAATAGTTTGCAATGAGTTTACAAAATGATTCTTTAAAATGGTTAATCATTTATAGTGAAGTCTAACTGAATCATATGTATCTTATGAACAGTTCAAACACCTATCAACATGGTTATAATTATCTGTAGCAGATGGCACTAATGTCCATAATATACTGGTAAACTATTAATAAATATTCTGTAGATGGCAATAATCTGCTCATTAGAAGTTCCTATTGATAGATACAAGCTCCCTACTCTTCTGTTCAAATCTTTAAAAAATGACTAACCATTTTAGTTAATAAACCTTTGCAAACCATCTATCTATTTCTAATGAATGAAAGAATGTTTCAATTAGTGAATTCTAAGTGTCTGATTCCCAGCATGGAATGTTAGATTCTCTTTAATGTGGTTTCCCTGAAATTTTTCTCTGCACCTGTCTCCCTAGTGATCTTGACAATTCATGCCATCAAGGCTCAATAGCACACCCTCCACGTGCTTTAATTTTTCTTTTCTAGGAACCTCTTAAGGGTAGTCTTATTTCTGCTGCTTAGAAAGCTGTAACTCATGGAGGAAAGCCCTCACATCCCACCTGAGAGTATTTGGGCACAGAGGATAATAGTGAACCAAAATTGTTTTGCTCCTTCTCTGGCATATTTAGATATTATACAAGACACAAGGCCTCCTAAAATGCATCATTACAGCTTTGAGAGTGACTATAGTATTGCTTTGGGTGGGATTTGTCTTGCTTCACATTAGTCCTTCCTAGTCTCTTTCAGTAAACTGTCTCTGAAGTCTGTGGGGAGAAATAAGGTCTCTGAGTAGGCACATGAGATCTTAAGAGAGGTGTCTTAGTAGGTTTGATGAGTCAGCCTCTAGAATGGTTTAGTTCCCAAGCTTCTGCTGACTATGGAAAGAAGCTGCCAATATGCTTTGGCCGTATACCAAATTCTAGATAATTGAAATTAAGTGATGTGAATATGCCACTAGTGTGTGCTTCAGCTAAAGGTTAAAAATCCTGAATTAAGTTATGTGTAAAGTATTTATGTACCTATATGTGCACCAGGTATCTAAACTTCTCTTGTAGTTGGTACTGGCCTGTCAACACACGAGTCTGGAGACTGAAGAATTACTATCCTCTGTGAAACAGGCAGATCTGTTCCTTCAGATGAACAGTCTTGGCTGTATTGGTTATATTTCCAGTTCTTGCAGTAGGATTTTGTGCTTCTACATTACATATAGCTGCCTCCATTTTCAAACAATAGAACAGAAGGTATCTGAATTTTGTCACTCATGTCCAAATAGCATTCTTTAATGAAGAAATGATCCATGATGACTTGCAAACAAAATGCCAGATTATAGTTATGGCTGTGGTCTTTTCCAAAGCCTGCTGAGATGCTGTGTGACTTCATCGTCTTTCATCAAATACCGCCATTAGAATAAAAACCTTTAGCATGCCTGGTGTCCTGTAGGCTAACTTCTGTTTCATTATAAGCCTGACAAAGCCTTTTCTGAGATGTCAGATGTCTTGGCTTAGTGCAGCACTGCCGCAGAGCATGCAGTGTCTCTGCATTATGGAGGAGTGGGATGCTGCTCCTGTAGGACTTCAGTGTGTACTTGAGGGAATTTATTTTTACTGACCTTGGGTTTATGATTCAGTTGACTTACATATGATCCTATATTGGATTTTCAGCTTGTTTGGGCAGTTCCAGCATTCTTGGGAAGCAGACAAGGCTTCTCCCACAGCGTCTGGCTGTCCTGACAGAGTGTGACAGGATGATAGATGCAAGCACTTGTAAATCTATGTCTTGTATCATTTGTTCTTAAATATGTTGTAGCCCCTACCTTGAAACTGCACATAGCAGACTTAGCTGATGCTTCTGTCTCTCTGCATTTTCTGCATTAATATCAGTCTAGAGATTTCTCATTCCTGTTAAGTTACTGTAGTTGTGCACTGCAAGGCTGCTCTGGATAAGAAATCAGCTATGTATTTGTCAGTCTCTTTCATGCTTACACTTTGCAGTTTCAGTAACATACTCTAAAGGCTTTCTGTGACTGACAGTGTTTTTTAAAAAGCACTCCCAAGTGATTTATGGCCACTTCCCTCCTGGAATATTTTATCTATCTTTGACTATATTGTTCAAATTTTTTGCATGCAAACACTGCTACAAGAAATTCCTTTTCTATTTTGACTTTTTTTGGATTTGGGTGATGCTAGTAATACTGAGATTGACAACTCTCTTCTGTAACAGTACTGCCCTGTGTCCCATCTCACTAGCATCACACTGACAACAGTTTCTTTGTTCACATCCGTGTCTTGATACATTTAATGGGTGTGTTTTATTGAGCTATTTGTGATACGACATCTTCTTTCAGCAGTAGCTTGAAAGATTGGCACACACAATTTCCCTCTCCCCATAAATACATTTTGTAATTACTAGTCACTTTTGAGGAGTTAGTATCTCAGGTGTAGACATTTTTCATTGTGTATTTACTTATTTAGATTCCAGATGTTGGAGAAAAAAGACTGTTCTGTATGATCTATAATGCAGCGAGTATGGCTCACAATGAAGTCATCTTGTACTTAAACAGTTTTTGACTGATTTCCCTGATTCTTGTACCATTCAAAACAACTTAAAATTAGGGTCTGCTACAGCAGTGTGTCTGTCCAACATCAGCTACAATGTAGTTGGATTAATTTTCATTCCAGGGAACATCAGCAGAATGTGGTGAGGTAGACAATTGCTACTCAGGAATACTTGCCAATATCTGTCTTTTGAATTTTGGAATTTGGCACCAGGTCTTTTTTCCTGTAATTTTTAATTTTTGCTTTTGCCTAGGCAATATTTCATGACTCTAGACATTTGGCAGTGAGCACATTGTGTGTTTTATTCAAATAGCTCGAGTCAATTCAAGTGTATTTTTTGCCTGACATTTCAGTATCTACCATACTAGTAGCCAACATGTATTCTCTAACTTTCACAAAGATGTCTTTATCTATCTCATCCTTATTGGTCTGTCTTCTTTGTATACTTTTTTATTCTAATGCACTTGATATTTTGAAAGAAAGATGCTGTTCCAGCAACACTGCTTCATCTATCTTCATTTGTAACATAGAAGAAAGTCATTACAGGTTTTCTAAAGCATGCTAATCTTTGCCTGCTCTGTGTTTTTGGGGGTTCTATGTTTTAAAATTTTGATTACACTGAATTACTGCTCTCAGCCTGAACTCTACTTATCTGAAAGCATTGTTTCTGTGTTAAATAAGATGCTTGAAGTTCCAACCAATTTCTTTGATTCTGTGCTTGCAGTTGTTATTGAAAATATCATCATATGATTTTAAAATAGGTTAGCCTGACTGCAGGCTCTGTTGTTCATGTAAGACAATGGAAATCTTCATTTAGTGAACTTTCTATCTGCACTTAAATTGCCTACATTTTCTATGATCTTGTCTTTGCAGTTGATGATAGTCCACACTATGTAAATAATTTATTTTTGCTATTTTCCCTGTATTACTGTGATATATATGCAAAAAAAAAAAAATCCTTTGTATCAATATTTACCTTTTTTGACTTAGCAGACTGATTTCTCTTTACTGTAACCCTTCTATATGTCATCATATGGAAAGTTTTTTCACCACTGAGTTCTCAATTCTTCCTTGCAGCTTTCACCCTGCACTTTGTTGTGCTTAGCCTTTTGGATGACATGTTGCATTCTGTAGAGCTTCTTTGGGATGCCTGAGCATTTACATTGCAGCTGCTCTGTCTTTCATCTCTATTAGTGGTTTTTCACAGGTTATCTTCTTGTCTTGAGCTGACTGCAGCTGGCATCCACCCAGTCTTGAACTCAGCAGCATCCTCAGTGGAATGGGGGCAAGAAACAGAGGGTAAATGTCAGAAAAACTTGTGGGTCAAGGTAAAGACAGTTCAATAAGGGAAGGGAAAAGCACCAAGGGAAACATGAGGTGATGCAAAGGCAGTCACTCACTGCACCCCACCAGAAATCTGATGCCCCGTTTGTCTCTCAGCAAAGGCTGCACTGGAAAAACTCCCTCCCTCAGTTTTATTGCTGAACACTACTCTCTATGGTTTCTGATATGTTCTTGGTCAGTTTGAGTCACCTCTGTGCCCTTCCAGCTTCCTGCCCACACCTCAGCTCACCTGCTGTGTAGGTCAGAGTGAGAAGCAGCAAAGATCTTGACATTGTGCAAGCAGTTTTCAGCAACACATGAAACATTGCTGTTCTATTAACACTGTTTTAGTAACAAATCAAAACACAGAAATGTATGGGCTGCTGTGAAGAAAATTAACTGCATTCCAACCAGAACCAGGACATTCCTAAAATTTCTGAATCACTCACCATCCATCCTGTGAAATTTAAAGATATATTTTTTATTTTATCAGTCTTCATTTTAAATTATTGAGAAAATTCATGCAACATTTTTGTGTGTGCATAAACGTTTGAGATGATTTGTTCTATTATTTAGGATTTTCTCTGAGATACAAAAATACCATTAAAGCTTGGACCATGCATTGCAACTCATGGAACATGATGTTGGGCTTTTCTACACTGAGGAGTATAATAAGGCTTCTCACACTCAGCCCCTGTCTTCTGCATTGTCATTCCAACTTTGGAATAACATTTTCTCTGCCTCTTCTTCATGCCCTTGCTCTTGTATGAAAGAAATCTGAATTTGAAGGACCAGCTTCAGTTTTGTCTTCCAGCTTGAACAGTCAAGGGAAAGGACAAAGGAGGCACAGTTTTGGCCTCCAATCTTGAAATATCTTTCAGTTTTCATCCTTTTAAAATGATTACTTTCCAGGTTTTCCCATATGGGATAAAGATTGCTTATTAGGGAATATTCTAGTGCTTATCTCTTTATGAGCTGGAATTGTGACCTTTTCTTTTCCTGTTCCTTTTAAATTTTTTTCTTGCATTTTTTTCCTGGCTCTTTTTGTTTCTGATTTTACATTTCTGTTGGAATAAATTTCTCTTATGTGATCAAATAAGGGAGAGAGAGATAAACAGGGGATTTCGAGTGAAGAGAGCAGCAGAACAGAAAGTCAGCAGATCTTATTTCTTCCTTTATTATAGCTGTTGTTTACTACCAATAACCTGGAACAAGAATGCTGCAAGGTCCTACTGATCACAGTGTAGGGACACCCTGTTAGGATGCTATTTATCTTGGCAAAAAGAAATATGAATCTTGAATTCAGAAAATATCTGAATTCAGCTGTAGCAATAATATAAATATCTGGATCAGCTGGGAGCTGTATTAAGTGATGATGATGACAATGAAAGTAGTAATAATAATAATACTACTACTAATAATTATAATTATAATAGCAATAAAAATTTAAGATCTACTATTAGTTTCTGGTCTTGCAGCTTACAGTCCATGCCTATGCATTGACAGTAATTTGTCTTACTGTCTTACAGAAGTGCTGAAAGTTTTCATTAGTGCTTGTAAATAGGATTAATATGCTTGTCTGAAGTGTGTACAGAAGCTGTAATGAAATAAACTGTTTCTTTTAATGTAGTTTTACACCTCAGATTTTTTGTGTTAAGTCAAAGTGTTCTCTGTAATAGACCATATATGAATGTTGGAGTGTTTTTATTGGAAAAATAAATGCATTGGAAACTGAGACCCATCAAGCAGATGTCTTGCATACAATGTGACTATATTATAAAACCTTTAATATTCAAATTTCTTACCTGTAGATGTGTATGATACTGATTGTAGATTTTTTTGTCATGATAGAATGCAACTGCTTTGAGAGAAGTATTTTGATGGAAAATATTGATACACTGTAGAGTAAAACTCCTGTCATTTCTCCTCAATAACAACAGATTAGAATTATTACAATCTATTGTTTTCAACAGTCTGAAGATTTCTTTCTTTCTGTTTAGCAAGATGCAGAATGGGGAAGCAAAGGCAAAAGAATATCTGAAACCTGGGAAAAACATTAGCTAAGAAATTTGCAGTTTACATTTCAAAACTATTGTTTCAGAAACTGTGTATTGATTTCACAGTCCTGGGAAACAACAGCAAGGCAGAGCTTTGGTAATGACATACCTACACATAATTTTTCTAGTGCAAGCAACAGCAATTTCAGAAGTGCAAGGTAAAATTTTGTCCCATTCCTGATGAAATCTTAGACAGAGGAAAAGGATGCCTCCCACTTTTTTTTTTTTTTTTTTTTTTTGCAGCTTTTCTACTAATCATCTGCTATCTTGTATTTTTCAAAAGCATGACAGATAAGTCAAGAGGGTGTTGCAGAGTGGAGTGCAAGTGCTCTGTTGAATTCTTGGTGGCTGAGGTCAGACAATACTCTGCATAGGGTTATGTGATGTGGTTACAGAATAGGAATACCGTGGCAAGAAATAAAGGTTGTGGAGGGGAAATTCTCTCAGGGTCTTGTGTGAGATGCTGCAATGGCTTAAATGTTCGGTGTCGATACAGACTGAACAAGCCTGGGGCTAGAAAACTCAATCCAAAAAAATAAAAAAAGAGACATAAAGTTGAGCTTTACAATGCCTAACTTTTATGCCTCAGACCCTGGATTGCAGTCCAGGATTCTCTAAGGCATCTGCACTCCGTGCAATGTGTGGGAAGAGACAAACACCTGCAGAATGCATTCGTAGTAAATAGCATAGTGTACAGATGCTGTCTAGAGGCAATCCATAAAAAAACAGGGAAGAAAGGGATGTTTCTGAATGCCTTCCTCTTTCTAAAGTCCAGGCATATAGATATTGTGTTTTTCACAGCTAAATCTATAAAGCAAGCAAGAAAAAAATCTAAGCATGTATTTTTATCTTTGTTTTATATCTATCATAACTTTCCGAGAAATCAACAATTATGTTTTGTATGGAAAGGCTACCAATTAAAGATATAGTCTGCCCAGAGCTGTACACTGCATAAAATGTGTTTTGGGATCACGTGTGTGGTTGTCTCGAGGATAAAGCACAAGGAAACTATTGCATGGCGTGGCACATTAAGAGAGAGCACACTTAAGATTTCTCTAGGGTCAATTGTAAAAACAGGAAACAGGAAACATTTCCACATGTTGGCTTTGGACATATCCCCTGAGTGGAGCTCATGTAGTTGGTGTGTCATCCTGCAGAGCAGAGTTGTGCCAAGGAACCAGCTCAGATACGCAAAGCATTGCTGGAAGTAACAGTTGTGACTGAGCCAGCAATCCCAGCTTCTCAGCAGACCTAGATAGGTTTAAAATGTGCTCTATTGATAGTTCTGTACCCCTTCTTGCTCAGGAGATAGCCTCAGTGATGAGGTTATTCCAGGATTTTCACATCATACTCCATTGCTTGTTGGAAACATGCCTGAAATGTCCTGATTTGCTATTGACTGCTTCATTGGACTGGTCTATATTTTCATACTGACTCGAGTAAGTTGTTTGATGCTTCAGAGTAAAATACCACCTGTGGGGTTTTTTTTGCTATTTGTTGGGATAACTAGTTCCTTGAGAGTTGCACAAACATAGGTAAAGATTGCTCCCATTTAGACAGATGTGTGCACTTCTGTCCTGAATACCTGAGGATGTGTAACTAGTGTGAGGTATAGACTTGCAGGCATGGAAGCACACAGAAAAATGCTCATTACAGTAATGTTACCCTAACCCCAGTCCATTAATACATCGTTTAAGGTTTGACAAAAATAGAAATTAAACTTTGTTGGGTAAATGAAAACAGGCTTTCCTTAAGGCTCCATTTTACCCATTGTTTGGTGATAGAATAGGTAAGGCCTTCCTGTGTTAACCCTACAGAATCCATTATAAAAGTATTATCCACAATATTTAATAATAGTTGAAATAGCAGCAACAATAACAATAATATGTTGGGGTTTATTTTTGTAGAGAGTAACCCTTTCAATTTTTTTTTATCATTGTATTATTGATCTGCCTTTCCTTTTGTTTAAAACCTGACAGAGCCTTGGGGATCAGTGTCTGTAACACTGATGGAGAGCTGCAAATACTGTTTCTGTGAATGGGGTCTTTTCTTTCCTGGTATTTTTGAAAGATAGGCTCTTGATCACACTAACAGGAATCTATTGATTTATAACTTTAGGCTCAGCTCCAGAGGACAAGTCATCCTATATTCTGTAGGCTGTATAAAAAAATGCTATTGCATTCCCCTGTGTTTATAAATTCTGTGAAGAAGAATACATATTATTAAAATAAATTCAGTGGTAATTCTCATAAAATCTTAGCATGTAGGTGAGGCATGACTTTTGTGCCACACATAGTCTCCCCAATTACTCTGCACTTATCCAATGCATATTGCTGTCACACACTCAAACACTGTTCCAGTCTATCAACCTCTCTCTTTGCTTTCAAAGCTCTGAAATTGAGGATGAAAGGTTCCACAAAAAATCAGCCTCCTTATTTTAGTACTGGGAGAAGATTTAGAAAGAGTCTTTCATTAGCTCACTCATATTCATGCTGTTGACCAATGGCTTCTAAATGTTCCTTCCATGATGAAACAGTTAATATTCTGCTAATATTTTTTGGTGAAATACTGGAATACTTGGAAACATTATCTGCTGAGTGTTAGTGCTGAGATGTTCATCAAGTACATACTTGTCTTCTTAAAACAGAATAGTCAGCAGAGACTTTCTTCACTCATGTCATAGTAAAAATTATGCCAGTATTACTTCATCTTGAGTAATGTAGCTTTCATTAAGTGTTGTGAGCACCTGAAAAGTATAATGCCTAAAAGAGCATTTTTCACTTAAATAAAAAAGGGGCAGTATGAAATCTTCACACTACTTTTTTTTTTTTCTTTTAGTTTATGGCTAAATCACAACATTGTAAAAATTACATTCTATTTCATTTTAAGTAGAATGTTTTCGTTTTAGTCTGAGTAAAATGAAAGGTTATGCAAATATCTTTTCAGAAAAAAAGATGATTTATATGCTGAAAAATAAGGTATTTTCCTTTTACATATATCTACATTTTACAAGTTCTACT
Organism: Erithacus rubecula; assembly: GCF_903797595.1. Lineage (NCBI taxonomy): Eukaryota > Metazoa > Chordata > Aves > Passeriformes > Muscicapidae > Erithacus > Erithacus rubecula. The sequence goes on from NC_136658.1 coordinate 63,470,673, forward strand.
TAACATTTTTCATTGCAATTTTAATTTCAAAATGGAAAAAATACATTCAAGTATCTTAGTTTTTCTAAATTCAACATATTCACTTGAGCAATACTTGTGTAGCTTAAATTTGCTTATAACTTCATTTTTCATCTTAATTTTTTGCCTTACAGGCTTTGCTCAGTCATAATTTGTACTGCAAGTTTCTCTGGAGATATGAAAGTGCTATTGGCAAAACTCTGTTACCCTGTTCATATAGATAGCATGATTTCTTATTTGACTTATTCTGATGAAATTGTTCCCTTGCTGAAAGCATCTAAGACAAGATGGCAGACAACATTCCTTATTTCCTTCTTCTCAGGAAAGCTGAAAAAGTTTCACCCATTCTATCATCCTGTCTGTTGAACAACAATTAATTGGAAAACTATTTAGGTGCAAGAGATGTTATGTACTAGATTCATTTAACTTTTACATTAATTGTTGGCAGCTTGCCATTCTTATCACTTCTTTATTTGAATTTGCCCTTGCATCCTTATGCAAATTTCTGGTGTTTTTTTTTTTTCTTTTACATTAAGTTTCTTACATGAAAGACAATTTTGTTTTCATTTTTTATAATTAATTCTCATAAAAAATAAATTGTCAAGATGCAATGCTTCACTGATGTTATCCTTCAACTTAATTATGTTATAAGATGATCAGAGGCTGATTTCACAAGCTTTTTGAATTTGAGCTATATTTTCAGATATTTTCCAAGTACCACTGAAAAAATTCTTGTCTAAGCTTTTAAAAAGACAAACAAAGAAAGAGAAGTAGCACCTTTAGATCTAGATGCTGCAAATTGCTTACCCTCATGTGTATGGGCACATCCAACTCCTCTGCAAGTTATTTTGTTGTCTGTAACCAAAACCCTCCCGTCCATATTTAGATATCACTGTGTTAAGCACAGCACGTTTGGCAGGAATGGGTACAATGCACATAACCATGGAGTCAGCTGCAATGTCCATTTGCAAAGCTGGCTCAGGGAAATGAGACCATAAACGTAGGAGCAACGAATTTCTTCAGTTAACATAAACAAATCTGCGCCTGGTTTGTGTTCCACATGCAGTTCCTCCTGCCACAAATATAAGCTCTTTTTCTAGCAGAGCTTTGTTCTTGTTGCATGAGGTAAACACTAATATTTACCTTAGAGATATTGTTTCCAAACACTGTCTTTTTTTTTTTTTGGTAGTCCTAAATGGTCTTACTATATGTTTTTCAACATTTTTACCCCTAGGTTCACCATGTGTGGTATCTTTAAAGAGTTTCACATAAATCTGAGAGTTCTGGCTTCAGATAAGACTAGTGGCAGGCGATAACCATTCCAATCTTAAAAGTTGGGACCACTTTCTACAGCTCCCCCTCCTCAGCAATTATTCTGAGGATCTCGATCTCCATAACTTCTAGGGTACTTGTTAAAAATTCAGTTTGATGTACCAGTATCTCACACTTTCATCTGTACTACATCACTCCTGTCAAGTGTTCTGGAGCGAGAGTCCACAACTCTCAGATCTTTCTTAGGCTTGTGTTTGATTTGCAGTCTGATCGTCATAATAAAAGAAACATATTTTTTATTTTTAGTTAATGGGATCCACCTGTTACAGCTTAGTCACATTACTGGCAACTGCATTTTAGCAGCTAGTGAACAAGTTTTCTAAAAACGCATGCTTCACTTCCCTAAAGTGACTAGAAAGTTGTAGATGCTTGTGAACACCTCCAGGGGGAGATCCTGACTGCTGGACATTCACATGCCTAAGTTTTAACAATACACGTTAAAACAAACAATTTGTTTTCAAATGCTGTTGGTGTCTTGCAATTAAAGACGTGACCCATGCCGTATCCAGTTGCTAAGGCTACAGAGTCTCCTTCTGTGCTTGACCCTACTGACACACAGGTTTCATTCACGATTATGGCTCACCAGACGATTGGGACTGGACTGCTCTTACCAGAATGGATGTGAATCTCAGACAAATTAATTTCCTTTTCACTGCCAAAGCACCTAGGGACTCTTTTCTTAAGATTTTTGAAAGTGTTTATGAAGATTAGCAAATATCTGCCACAAAAACACTCCTATTGTCATTGCAAATATTTTTCACACTTTACAATTTCAAGGACTCCTTGTATTTCTTCCCTGTCATTTTGGGCTGGCATGATGATCACAGTCTTAATCACGTCAAAAACAAACTCATAACCTTTTATGACTTGCAGTGTTTTCCACATTCATTAGTCCCAGGAATCTGCATGCTTGATTGTTTAATTTGAAATCTGTTGCTCTGTTTTTCTCCAAAGCTTTTCAGAGATATAGGTGATATTCTTCTGCCTTTTTGTCCTCTAGATCAATACATGAGCTTTCTGATTCTTAGAACATTCTGTGCCATTAAAATCAAAAGACAGTAAATTAACTGAAGTAGGCTTTTAATTTAAAAACATCTACCAGATATCTTTTGATGTATATATAAAAATAATTATTGGATTGTCTAAATACTTCAGTATTGCTTTGGTTTTACTTTTCTAAAAGACACATAGTTTTTGCCTGTATTTCAGTGAAAACTTGTGACCTCTTTTTCTCTTCAATGACCACTGAGTGTACTCACTTAGCAGTCATTCTAGTGCCTGTGTGAATGAGTTGCCTTCATTCTTGACTGATTTTTATTAAATTTGAGCTTTTCTTTGTTTCTTGAAAGAGAGTGTTGAACTTCTAGAATTGTTTTGTCTCTCATACCTCTAATAAATGCAGTATTGCCATAGAGTTCTCCATGAATCTTTTTAAAGTATACTTTGATATCTGCTTTTATTAATTAGCCAAAATCCATCCACTTTCAGTTAATTTAAGATAATTATAAGTGATAGCTGCAACCTTTTATGGAACAAAATATTTGAAACAATTGCACCCCCCCACCCCAAATTCAGCTACCTGTCACTATCCAAAGCACTGACACCATGTGCACCTGCCCATATGGATGAAGGAGCTTTTCTAGTTACTGTTTTTGAAAATGCTCATCTCTGTGAGAGAGCTGCAACTCCACAGAAGCAGATAGCAAGGCTGTAAGCAAGGATCAAATATATTTTGGAAAAATCCTGAGAGTGCAGCTTGAAGAAAAGGTAAGATTAAAAGATTTTGATGAAAGTTCTAATTGAAAATACCACTAACAACTGTGTCCCAAAGCAATGTTTAATAAATTTTTAATTTCTTTATTTCTTGCTAATTTCCTACTTTGTTATGAAAAGCAGGATTCTGCACCATTTCATAAAAAACAAGCTGATCAAAGAAAGATCTGGCTGTATTACCAGTTTCTCTATGAGATAGAAACCATAGTTACATCTTCTTGTTTAGGTGGAAGGCAAACATAAATATATGTGTATATATGTGCATATCTCTGGCCTTCTAATGCTGATTTTATAAATGTAAATATAAACATTAATAAATAAACCTCAGAAAACTTAGTCTGAATGGAGTCATATGTACTCCCTAAGTCTCTGTGCTTTTTATTTACCAATTACACATTACATATTCACTTTCTGTTTCTCACTCCATTACCAAATTTGTGTGTCAAAACATTGGTTATTGGTTTTTGCTGTTCAGAAGAATGTCCAGCTACAAAACATAGACAGGAGCATGTGAATTATGACAGCTTATTTTTCCTATACAGTCTTTTTCTATAATAAACATGAGCAAGCATAGCATTTGGTCTTCATTTGGACTTTAATTTATTACTTATTATTAAATAGTTGTTGCCATTGCATTGGTTTTCATATTCATTTCTGTATAAGTTTGTGCAGATATTATTTTTATTTTTGTAAAGAAGATTGAAATTGGATTACTGTTTCAATAAATAGCTGAATACATATTCACCTTCTGAAGCATTAATTGTCAATTTGTTTAAATATGCATTAGGTCTTTTATGAAATATATATTACTTACTGAACTGCTAGCTCTTAACATAGCTCTTAACTAAAATGCAATTCTGCAATTCTAAAAAATTTTTGCAATATAAGTAGTATTTTTCATTTAACACTGTTATTTGAAAATTTCTGTACTAAAACAATTTTGAAATTTCTGTACATTAATATCATGAAATACTTACTTAAGAGCAAAATGAGGCAGTTTTTTATTGATGAAGAAAGACAAAAACTTGCCATCTAGGTTTCTCTGTTGGTATCTGATTATTGCAAAACTCGGATTTATATCCTTCCTGCTTTTCCCATGGGGTTGCTTTACTGCATTAAAACCTCACAGTAAAAATCCACCTGCTGAGTAGGCTCTTTTCATCTTTCTTGGTTCTGGGTATATCGGTCTGTTCAGCTGGGATGTTTCCCTTAGGAAGACAGGAACGGTAAAATGGCTCTCCCCTCCTGTTTGTTATCTTCCAGCAGACAGTTCTAGTAAAGCTGCAGAGATATATATTTAATGTTTGCTAATAGAGGACTTGAGATTTATTCTGGTATGTCTGAACAGTCACTCTGTGGCTTGTATCCACCCTGTACATCTTGCCTTTTGTGCACCGAGGGTATTTGTTTTTCTTCTTGCTTTCTTTGCAGATCTTCATTTTGGATGCTAAAAGTTAACACAGGGCTTTGAAAAGTGACAACCTGGCTCTGTGCCAAAAAGGGTTTTCCTTGGTTTCCTCTAATGATATAGACATTTTATGGTTAAGTTGAGGGTTTGCACCTCCACTTTCAGCCTAGAGATTCTTAATGATGTACTGCTGAAGCCCATTAGATATGTAAAAAACAGAACATGCAATGACGAGACCAAGTTGGAATGTGGCCTTGGTATAGTTGTTACTAAAGGTTGTGTGGATGCTGCCAGCACTCTCCTCTCCACTCTTTTGCTCTCTGATGAAAAATAGTGCCATCTTCCCATGAGTGTTGCATGTTACATGCAAGAACATGGCAGCAGCTTCCTTTAGCTGGCTTTTCATGTTTGTAAAAACGAACGTGAGTTGTGATTCTGCACAAACTTAGCTCTGTGACATTCTTTTGGTATGGTGTCATACCTCCAGAGAAAATTGGATGAATTAAGTTTAAATGGATGCAATTTCTTCAAAGACATATTAATATATGATGTTGTTAGCATAAAAATACTTTTTATTGACTTTCCACTGGGATTTTTTCCCTTTTTTGTTCATGAATGGGATGCTTTTCTACAATTTTGCTATATGAGAGCAGCTCTATAGAAAGCTGAAACTTATAGGATTGCAGTCTTCATAGATCTTTGCATTCAGGCTTCAAAAATTATATTCAGCATTTTCAGAGATAAGTAGCACTGACTGGTGCTCACATGGATACCATTGCTTCTGATGGGAGAATATTGACAGTTGTGGTTGATTTGGAAAAACTGTCATTAGTAACAGCATCTTACTTTCCTGTCCAAAATTTGCTAACAAACATCCTGCTTATGGAATTAAGATAGGAATAGCGCTGGCTTGTGAGGGAAGGAGCTGGCTTTTGCTATACACACGTATACTCTTTCCTACTTGTCTCTGCCAATACACCACAATCTTGATTAGTGGTACAGCCTAATATCCCAATCCTTCATATCTCCTGAGTCCAGATTTCCAATCATGCAGAACTGTGCCATATTTGAAGGTTCAGTGGGGTGTGATAAACAACTCATTTGAGACTAAAATCAGTTTTTGAGTTTGGATCTCTTGAGGTAAAAGGCTAGTTCACTTATAATTTATGTTATCTAGCTCATTCATGACAAAGATTTTCTGCACCAGAAACACCTTGACAGGTGTTAGTACAAGACACTATAGTTAAAATTAATGCAACAGCTTTATTAAATCTGACGTTGACATGTGTATTAATAATCCTTGGACTGGCATAAGAAAATCACTCTGATATAATTTGAAGGTTTACTTATACATGTGCATATTTGTGCCCAGTGTATCTCACCTAAAGCCCTTTTTCCTTGTCTAATGTCTTCTGTCAAATCAGTATTATAAAGCAGATGTTTATTATAAATTACACCTCCTTAATATATGGGTATGTAGGGATGCAAAGTGAGTTTGTGACTTTTCAAGTTTGTGCCTAACAAATTAAACTACACATTAACATCAATCCTACAGATTCATTTACAAATAAGATTACCTGAAGTGCAATGTTGCATAACTGAATACTAAAACTCTCAAAGAAAGTATTTACCAACAGCTAAAGTACCAAAACATATCATGTCTAAAAGAGAAAAAAGACTGTTTAAAACTGCCCATCATATTCTGTTCTTTGCATTAATATTCTTGCTATCAACCTTTGTTGCTGTTAAAAAACTGTACAAACTTTAAAAAAAACAGTGCTCAAAAACTGTGATCTTTCAAGCTGTGGTCTTTTCTTAAATGCTGCACACTTCTTGTTTGGAAAATGAAAAAAAGTGTAGCATGAACAAATTTGAAAAAGACAGGTTTTTATATATGCATTTTCCATAACTGCAAGGAAAAAATAAGTCTCTTCTATTAACAGAGTAAAAGATTTCAGCATTTTTTCTTTTCTTAATATTCTTTTCCACTCTCTGTTGTTTGAATTCCTTCTTATTCTTAAAAAAAAAAAAAAAAAAAATCAAATAGTTGAATTTCTTTGAGATGGTAATTTGAAAATGAAAAAGAAAAAAACAAACAAGTAATTTTAATTAGTTGTCATTATACGATTTCATCTGTAAATCTGTTAATTGCACTTTAACCCTTGCTGAGTTGATGGTTTGAGTCCAGCTATAACAGTAATGCACAAAACTTTAACATCTTTTCTTTTGTCCAGAATTAGTGTGTGTGAATACCTTAACATCCATGAAAACAGATAGAATTTAGAACATTTCAGAAAGAAATGGAACCAAACTAGGAAAAAGAATGTTCACAGCAATTTCAAAGATAAAGAATTCTCTGAAGATGTGTTTAAATATTATTTAAGTTTTTCCTTTAGGAAAAAGCAATATTCCTCAAGTTAATATATTTGGAAATTTATTTTTATGAGGAAATTAACAGACATATCACTCAGAACAAACTTGCAATAGTAGTGAGCGAGGTGACCTTTCAGTCTAAAATTAAGGGGAAAAGATAACATGCTTTTTCTGACTCATTTAATGTAGATGAATTGAGCTATTTGAGTTATTTATTTTTAGGTATTTTTCATCTTTTTTTTTTTTTAATTTTAAATGTGATACTTAGCTTTTAAATTTTAGGTTACATCTCATACTGGGGACTCTGTCGTTATTTGTCCTTTTATTCTTTTTCCCTCTTTTTCTCACTTGTTTATTTTTTTTGTTTTTTGTTTTTGTTTTTTATTTTTTTGTTTTTTTGTTTGGTTTTGGTTGTGGTTTTTTTTTTGTCTGGGATTTATATGACAAATTACAGATGTCTGTAGTGAGGATGTGCAATGTTGATGTCTGTGTCTGAACTCCTATGGCTTATCCTGAACAAAGTAAGACAGTACTGAAGTACAATTTATCTCATCCTAATGCAAACATTTAAAATGGGTCAGAAGAAACACCTTAAAAATAAATGCTTGTTCCTCTCTATTGACAGCAAAAGGTGACAAGAGGGAACAACAGAAAAGGATGTGTGTAATAACAGGAGTCTAAAAGTAATATAGTCATCTAAAAAGAATTTATATAAAACACATTTTGTAATCTACTCTTTTATATAGTATTAATTTCCATGAGTGTTGCTGATGCAAACTCAATCTCTGCCATAGGGAAGGCTGCTCCTTGCAAGTCTCACTCTGCTTTCCAGTGGTTGGATTTTTTAGAAGAGCAGATGCATCTCCCTTTTGCTGGGGTGCAGGAAGGAATATCAGTATTGCCCAGTGATGAAGGAAGAGAACAAATATAGCTCATACATATTTTTTTTTCCAGTTCCCAATAGAACAAGTGCATTTCAACTAAACAAATTTTGATGAGAATTGATTCTTTTTGGCTTTGGCACTCCACCTAGAAAGAAATAATATTTACATTCTAACCACTTTTGTACTAAAATTCAAGTAAGTTTGGAGCAATGAGTGAGAGTAAAGCTGAGCTACGGTTTCTTTTAATTTTTAAATCAGTTCTTACACTGCTTTTATATTTTTCTTACCAAAAGGGTTACAAGCCAACATTTAAACATATTTCCTAACCTTTTTAAGACAATGCCACAGTTAGAAGGTTGGAGATGTAAGCAATGTAATTCCTGACAGTACCTTTCCATGTATTCATATGCCAGATTTCTTTTCCATCCCTAGCAAAAGTGATCTTCTGATTTATTATTTAAGACTCTATTTCTAACCAGTCCTCCTCTTGTATCTTAGCTTGTGGCTGTGTTTTTTCCACCAGGATTCCTACTGCACAGCAAATGTTCATGAAATGTTCAAAGTTGGTTATACTTTCTGTTTTCATTTGGGAATGCAAAAAGTATTGTATCATTTGGGATAAAGGTGAGGATCTGTGAAAATGCCCCAGTGGAACCAGATAACCAAAATAATAGCAGTCACCAGAAGGACATTTGAAAAAAATACCAGTGTTGAAGTATTTTCTTGGGTTTTGTATTTTTAAGGGTATGAGAGTCTGTAACAGAGAAGCAAAAGCTCAGAGAAAAGAGGAAAGAAACAAGCTAGCAAAGAAGGAAAAGGATATGCTTGCAGAAGCTGGATAAGAAAATAAAGTCTAAACTAATTATTTTTGAAGCTGAATGTTACCTGCTCTTCAAACTGGAAGATTTGTCAAAGAGGAGGGAATAGTTCCACTCAAAGTGAACTTGCAGCTGTGAATGCTAAAATTGTCAGTGTGAGAAAACCCCATTTTTAATGCCTAATGTTGTCCAACCTCTCCCTGTTTTGAGAAGCAGAATTACTGTTGAGAGTGAACACACTCTCACAGACATGACTGAAGCTTTGTTTTGTAGTGAGGTGCAGAGTGCCCCTCATCCACCTCTGCTGCCCTCCAGGATGAGCTGAGCCTAGCTGAGCTGTGTGCCCCTGTGTCTCTGCTGCCTGAGTTCTCAGAGAGGTAATGAAATAAATCTACTCCTTGCATTTCAGCTGGGGTTTGATGGTTGCCTTTGGTTACCTGTGTTTGTCGATTCACACACCTGCCAAGAGCTGGGGGCAGTTAGCAAGGGAAATGCCTTGTCTGATTCCAGTTCAGCTTAAGAAAACTGGTATGTGCAATTTGTTGTAGATAGAGAAGGTTGAATCAAATATATTTGAAACATCAATATGTTCCTCTGGTTGATTTTCTTTTCCCCAAAGCAGTGTAAAATTAGATTAATTGATCAAGTCAAATAATCTAATAGTATGCAGGGGAGTAGAATTGTTGGCATTAGCCTAAATGCACAGAAGAAAACAGTATTCTCCAACAAACACTGATTTTTTGTCTCTTTCTTCTGCCATTTTAGCACTTGAGAGGCCTGTGGCCTTTTCATCATTCCACTCTCTAACCACTCACTAGTTGCAGTGGTGACAATATATTTTTTGGAGGTCAAAGTGGTCCTCCAAGTGTATTACTGCACTAAACCTGAGGGATTACATTTACTCCTCTTTTTTTTTTCTGTAGCTGCTGTTCTCTTTCTTAGCTTATCTCTGTGCTTCTTATCAGCACAAAACTTGGGCATTCTTCCTCATGGTATACCCTGTTGAGTGCAAGAGATGCAAACATTTCAAATGTCAAAGTCTTCATTATTGAAACACATGGAAAGCCTCATTAGTAAGAAACAAAACAGAAACACCTATATCCATTTTAGTTACCTGTGTCATCAGTGACAGTTCAGAAAGATGAACATGTTTCCCCTCTATTACTGGCGTCATTCAAATCATAAAGCTTGAAGGAAAACAAATCCAAATAAATACATGAAACTTACTGAATTATTTAATTATGATTTTAGCCAAACATGCTGGCTGAACATGAGCCAGCAGTGCCCAGGAGGCCAAGAATGCCAGTGCATCCTATACTCTATCAGCAATAGTGTGGCCAGCAGGACCAGGGCAGTGACCACCCCCTGTACTTGGCAGTGGCGAGGCCACACCTTGCATCCCATGCTCTGGTTTTGGCTGCTCACTGCTAGAAAGTCATCAAGGAGCTGGAGTGAGCCCAGGAAAGGGCAATGCAGCTGGGGAAGGGTTTGGAACACAAGTCCTGTGAGGAGCAGCGGAGTGAGATGAGGGTGTTTAGCCCAGAAAAAAGGGGAGGTCTTATTATTATTATTGCTCTCTACAAATACCTGAAAAGAGGTTGCAGCAAGGTGGGAGAAGGTCTCCTCTCCAAGATGAAAAGTGAGAGGATAAGAGGAAACAGCCTCAAGTTGTTCCAGAGGATGTTTAGATTGGATATTAAAAAAAAAAAAAAAAAATTCGCTGAAAGGGATGTCAAGCACTGGAACATGCTGCCCAGGAAGTTGGTTACATCAAGAATCCCTGAAGATATTTAAAAAATATGTAGATGTGTCACTTAGGGACACGATTTAGTGGTGGACTTGGCAGTATTAGGTTTATGGTTGAAACTGAAGATCTTAGGGATCTTTTTCAACCTAAAAATTTGTATAATTCTGTCATTCTCTGTATTGTAGTGCTATTCAGTACTAAATAATGCCAGGAAATACTTGGCAGCATCCTGTTTTTTTCCATGACATCCAGTGCTCCTTGAAGTCTGAAGCAGAATATCTGTATTACTACCATAGGAGCTAAGATAAATAACCTTTCAAGATTATTTAAAAAGGAGAATAAAGGATTTAATTACTTCTTTTTTGATCTAAACCCAGAAAATAATTTGTCTAAAACTGAGTCACTGAGGAGTACACATATGAAACCCTCAAAGATCATCTTGTGTGTAGTGCGTGTACAAAAACTGCTTCTATGCTACTAAAACCTTTAATTACTTTGGTTGCAGTCTTTTTTAAAAATATTTTGTGGTAAAACATTGGGCAAACTGTTGTCTGCAACATGAAAAAAATGCAACCAATAAATGTACCAGCTGCACAAATATATGTACTATGAGATGAAAGGAAGTACTGTGAGTGCAGAACTGCTACCACACTCCCCACAGTCTCATTCTCACTTGTTTCTCTGGTATACATGTCTGGTTGGCTGGTAAGCCACTTGATTACTATGTGGGAAGTGTCTAAGTTCAAAGTTAGTATTGCATCTCTATTTTCCCTTTGGAGATTTTTTTCTTCTTTACCAGTCTTTTCCTTGTTTCTACTTTTTATTTTTTGAAATGAAATGTTATAGCTCTTTATTTCAAACAAACTTTTTCATTTCACATTTTGCTGTACATTATCCCCCCAGAGGATTAGAGGATGGCTGAAATAACTTGAAAATAAAGCCAAATATTAAGCTGAATTTTTGTTCTTGGTTTCTCAACTGAATTAAAAAAAAAACAAACAAACATCCATGGTTCACACAATTCTACATGAAAGGCTTTTGTAGTGAGTGTAGAGATGCATAAGAATAAGCATATAGCACACAACTCATGCAGTAAACATTTAACTTCCCAGATGAAATGACTATAGCATCTGGGTTAATGTAGCTCATTGTGCCTGTGTGCTGTCAAGGTCTTCTGAGATCTTGTGTCATGCTTTTCATTCGCTCCACCTGGGCTCATGACTTACATTCCAGTTATACTGTCATTTACATCACTCTTTTTTTTTTTTTTTTCTGTATAGCTGCTAGTCAATGAAACCACTTGTGCCCATGAGGAGACACATTTATTCTTTTCTTGAAATGTGTCCCATTTTATGTTCAGCACTAGAAATATGACATGGTTTCTGTTTATTATTATGTAAATGTTTTAAGTGGTAGTGTTTTATTATGTTTTTGTTGCCTTTTGAGGTCTATATGCTAATAGCAAATCGTTTCTTTCTCATAGCTTTCTTTCATTCAGATGTTTATTCAGGCTTTCTAATGCAATGGAGAAGTTGGAGGATGCTTTATTATTTTTTTTTTTTTACACTACATAGCTTAAGTACAAATTTTTAAATGTGAAAGTTTCTACTACAGTAGTAAAGCCTGGACTGTGAGATGTGTTTGGAAAAGTAATTCTTGCACCTGCATTTGCTATAGGTAACCCCAGTCTGATGTGTCAGCTGAGTTAATGGGGAGCAGGCTGGGAAATGTGCAATAGGCTGAAGAAGGGTTATTCCAGAATAGCTTGGGAAATCAGCATTTTGTTATTGTGAGTCTCACCGTACTGAGAGCCAGGGAAATGAGTGTTCTGTCCATCTGAAAAGCAAAACAAGTAAGATGAAACTGCATTAGTTTTATACAGGAATTGCAATAACATCAACAGCAGCAGTAACAAAAATTAATAATAGTAATAATAATAATAATAATAATAAATGTAATTAAATACTTTGCAAAGCCACTGCAGGTTAAAAAAATAGCACAGATTTAAACTGACTATGTTTATTTGCAATATTTTCTTTCACATTCTCCTCTGCTTTTAGCATCACAAAACCTCAATTCTTTCAGTAGGATGTTGCTGTTCCTGCTTTATTTTGAGCTTTAAAAAAATTTATTATTGATAATTAATTTTAGATAGGAAATGCATCTCTTTTCAATCCACCAAAACAATCCTTATGAAATTAAGCAACAAATAAGAATAAACTTTTGAATAAATATATAACAAAAAATGAAGTCAATTTCTCTTATATTTTTACTTTTAATGTTTTCTGCCTTTCTAACTTGGTTTTAATCTGCTGTTCAGGGTTGATCTCAGGAGCATCAGTGTGGTAGAACTTGGGCAGACAGCTATGACAGAACCCTAATAACTGGTTTCTTTTCATACCTGAGGGCTGGTACTGAGTACTGATGCATCTTCTACTAAGACAGTAGTCCATTGACTTTAGCTCAGCTTAGTTAGGCTGAGCTTCCAGTGTCCTGTTATATCAGCCACTGATTTATTTTTACTGTGTACCTTTTATTTTCTCAGATGCAGCTTACTCAGATCATCCAAATGCATCCTAGGCTGGATGTGTTAGCTAAAGCCCACTGCAGCACTCACAGAAGCCCTCTGGATGGGAAGGCACTTACAGGTATTTCAGGGGGTTGGTGTCTTTGTGGAAGGTTTCAAAGTTTAATTTGTATAGTTGCTTATCTGGCTCATAGTGAGTCTGAGAATCCTTAACTATTTATCCTTACAGCATCTCTGAGAGCTAGGGAATTGCTTTTCTCACTGTTTTGCAGCTAGAGAGCTGAAATGTGCTGCTAACCAGCTTGCCCAAGGTCACAGCAGAAATCTGCAGTGCAGAAAGAAGCTGGCTAGGGCCCTAACCTCTACCAGTGTGATCCTCCCTCTACCAGATACAAAGCAAGAAGAAACTAAAACCTAGGCCTCAGAGGGAGTTTTTCAGGCTGCTTTGGCAGCATGTTGTATTTCTAACTGTTTCTATTAGTTATAGTTTTTCCTTTACACTTAACCTAGATGTTCTCTGCTGCAGCATAAGCCCATTAGTTCTGTCCTCATTGACTAAGGAGAATAATTTGTCCCTATCCTCTTTATAGTAACTCAGTGTATTTGTAGACATGTCATGCCTCCCTTCAGTGTTCTTTTCTTTAGTCTGAACATGCCCAGTTCACTTAACCTTTTCCCACAGATCTTATTTTATCATTTTTGTTACTCTCCTCTGAACTCTTTCCAATTTGTCTGCCTTTTTGAAAATGTTGTGCCGAAACTAAACACAGTAACCCAACAGAGGCTTAATCAGTGTCAAGAAAACTGCAATCCCCAGCAATCCCCAGGAGCAATAAATCAGGTAAGGAAGGCAAGAGACTGGCAAGGCTGGGTATGGAACTGCAGGTCAAACTAAAGGAAAAAAAACAAATGCACAGGCAGTGGAAACAAGGACAGGTAACCTGGAAACAAGGAAGAGTACAGAGATGAAATCTGGTTGTGTAGGGATGGGGTGAGGAAGGCTGAGGTGAAGCTGGAACTGAATCTGACAATGGAACAAAGGGAAGCAAGAAGGGCTTCCACCAGTATGTGAGCCAGAAAGGGAAGGTCAAAGAAGAGTGTTGGTGAACAGGTAATAACAGATGAGGAGCAGGCTGAGCAACTCAACTGGGGGACCACAGTCCCTGCCACTGTAATTAAGGTTTCTGTTCACAGCCGCCTGGGGAACTTGAATAAGTCCATGGACCCCAATGAAATGCACTCCAGAGTCCTGAGGGAATTGGCTGATGTGGTTTCTGACCTGCACCCCCTGATATTTGAAAAGTCGTGGTAGTCAGGTGAAGTCCCAGGTGACTGAAAAAGGGAAATATTGTACCTATCTTTAAAAAGGATTGAAGGCTAGGAACTACTAGCCTGCCAGCTTCCCAGCTGTCCCAGGTAAGGCCATGGGACAGATCCTCCTAGAAGCTTTGCTGAGGCACATGGAGGACAGGGAGGTGACTCAGGACAGCCAGCACAGATTCACCCAAGTCCTGCCTGACCAACCCACTGGCCTTCTGCCGTGGTGTGACTGCATCTGTGGTCAAGGGAAGGGCTACAGATGTCATTTATCTGGTCTTCTATAAAGTTTTTAACAGAGTTCCTGAGAATATCATTCTCTCTAAATTGGAGAGAGATGGATTTGATGGGTAGACTGTTAGATGGATAAGAAAGTTGTTACCCAGAGTGGTTAACCACAGCCATGTCATCTGCTATGGTTACATCTGGGGATGGCAGTCAGCAACTCAGAGTCCCAATGGGCATCAGTGACGAGTAGTGTCTCTCAGGGACCAGTGTTATTTATTAGCTTCAGTAATGAAATAGATAAGGCACCCGTACACCCTCAGCACATTTGCAGATGACATCAAGCTGAGCAGTGAAGTTGAACCACCTGAAGGACAGGATGCCATCCAGAGGGGCATGGACAAGCTCAAGAACAGGGCCAAAAAGAATCTCATGAGGTTTAACCTCCAGTGTCAACAAAGGTTGGGGAATGAAAGGATAGAGAGAGCCCTGCTGAGCACTTAGGGGTGCTGGTGGATGAGGGGCTGGACATGACCCAGCCACGGGCACTCACAGCCCAGAAAGCCAAACCTGTCCTGGGCTGCATCCAGAGCTGTGTGGGCAGCAGGGGAGGGAGGGGATTCTGCCCCTCTGCTCTGCTCTGTGAGACCCACCTGCAGTGCTGCATCAGCTCTGGGGTGCCTGCACAGGAAGGACAGGGACTTGCTGAAGTGAGTCCAGAGGAGGGACACCAAGTTGATGAGAGGGATTAAGCACCTTTCTTATGAGGCAAGACTGAGGGAATTGATATTGTCCAACCTGGAGAAGAGACTTAATTGCAGGCTTCCAGAATGTGAAGGAAGCCTACAAAAAAGATGGAGGCTATTTACAAGAGCATGTAGTGACAGGACAATGGGGAATGGCTTCAAAATAAAGCAGAGTAGGTTTACATTAGATATGAGGAAGAAATTATTGTGTAGGTGGTGAGGCACAGGAACAGGTTGCTCAGAGACATTGTGGATGCATCATGCCTGGCAGTGCCCAATGCCAGGTTGGATGGTGCTGTGAGGAACCTGGTCTAGTGAAAAGTCTCCCTGCCTATGGCAGAAGGAGTTGGAACTAGATGATCTCTGAGCTTCCTTCCAATCAAAGCCATTCTATATTTCCATAACTCTATAAAAAAAAAAAAACAATTACCTTGCTTATTTTACATGTGATATGTCTATTATCACAATTCAATATAATATTTTTCTTTGTTAAAGTATGCTATTTTGATTGTATTTAGTCTTTCATTTACAACAAAGCTAATATTTTTCATGTGGCATTATTCTTGCTAACATGCTATCATTTTCTATACCTACTGACTTGGTAAATATGCTTCACTTATCCTTATCACTGTTCATGCTTGCTATCTCTGACTAATCTAAATCAGAATAAGTATTCTAAATTAAGGTAGATAGGGTCCATTCAGATTCAAGTGGACTAGAAGGCATATGAGAGTGGATGGAAAGGAGAAGTTTTGTGGAATTTCTTGAATCACTACTGTTTTACTAGTACATTACTGAGTTGTGATCTCTGCTTTTAAACCCATTATCATGTTCTTATATCAGATGTCCCTGCTAAAAGAGCTAACAATTCCTTGACTTTTTTTAACAAAACCTGTGACTGTAAGACGCTTTGACAAAAATGTCTTTGTCTTTTTCTCTTCATGACCAGTACAGCCTTTCTGCCAAGTAATGTAGGAATAAGAAAGAAACATCAAAATAATGTTGTTTTAGATTGGGGAATTTTTGGTGGGAATCTCTCAAGGGTCACTGATACCATCCCACAGTAGACTTGTCCCTATCGAATCATATTTCATTTATTTTAAACAAAACTAATCTCTTAAACACATCATGGTCATATATTGTAAATATGCCACTCAATGTCCATTTATATATATAATATCTAGAAATCTTTGCCCAGTTTTAATTACTATGGTAGCTGAAATTGTGTCATATGTCTCTGTCTTTTAGCCTGTGGTTAGGTCATTCCACAGCTGCCAGTTTTCTGTCTTGTAAACATTTGTGTATTTCTATGGTGTTCCAGTCCATAATAGTTCAGCCTTGAAAGTTGCTGCATGAATTAATAGTTCCCCCTGGTGACAGCTGGTATACAGTGATTTACATTTGTCAGCATGTAGCCAGATTTTCATTTATTTACTCAAAATATGGAAGATTAATATTTCAGTTATTAACCTAAATGTGAAAGGACAGCCTACCCAATGCTGAGTGCAAATATCTTGAGTCCTTTTACCAGCTATTATGAAAAACAATCCTAGTTAGACATTAGAAAACTAAACTCCAAGAGAGCTGCTGAATTGATGTAAACCAAACATCTTTGAGTGACATATTTGCCTCCATTGCTCACAAAAGGCCACAGCCTCAGCCAGTTTCTAATCACACTGCACTTCAACACATGGCACTGCAACTCAGAGTAGAGGGAGAAAACAGTTTGTTAAGAACTATAAACCAATAAACTCTGTATCACACTACAGTTGAATTAGCATTCTTTTGTTTGAGGCTGCTACCTGATGTGCATCTAGCTGGGCACTCATTGAAAGAGAATGCATAATTGTAGTAATTATATTCTGGTTATTGCATACTGACCTTTAACATTGTAGAGAAAACAGAGGAGTAATGTTTCCTTTGTCTTCAATTAAAGTTTGCTTTGCCATCACAATGTCTCCAGTAATTACCTTGTGTTTTAGTGTTTTGGAAACTGAGCAGACAGTGTGGTGTATTTGTGAAGTTGGATCTGGTGCTAGGGAAGAGCTCTTAGAGCATTTGCAGAGGTCTGGGTGATAAGGACCATGCAAGGCTGATTTTGATAGCATTTTAAGTGATTTATGATGTAAGAAAGGAAGGCCCATAACAGGGTGTTGGCTTGGGCCCCCTTCATTGCAGCACTTTGCTCCTAGTCCAGGTTATTCCTTTATGTCTTTTTCACAGGATTCAGTAAAAAGCATAGTAACCTTTAGCAGCCTGCACTGACCAAGGCTGTGGAAAGCAGTGTATTGCTGTATACACTGTAGCCCAGCAACAGGGTATAGTGTTGGAGTCTATCAATGCTGCAACACAGTCCATGATTTAATAGGAGAAAATTCCAGGGGAGATATTGTGCCTGCTTCTCCTGTGCATAATTTACTGAGCAACTTAAGCTATGGACCTGTTTAAGTGTCCTAACAGCAGTTTCTAGGCCAACAACTGAATCAGCTGCAGTGCTTGCAGTGCTCTGCATTTGCAGGAAGGCCTTATGAGCTAAAAAATTTAAGATTTTTTTTTAATATATATATATTTTTTAATTTTTAAAAAAATTTTAGTGACGTATGAGCATTTCCAAGTCTTGCTAATTCATTAACAGTGAAAAGTTGTAGAGAGCTCCTCTGGCTGGTAGTACCTTAGTGAGTTTTCCAGCACTGCTCTGTGGCTGTGATGTTTCTTGGGTAGCAGTGCAGTAAGCTGCTGGCAGCTGGGGAGCAGGAACAGGGAGCAAGGACTTACATTGTCTCATTTGTAGCCTACTTTTTAAAAATAAGGGTTGCATTGAGCAGAGCCCCCTGTTTCACCCAGATGATAATTTTCAATGCTAAATTCACATTGTATTTTTAAACAAATTACATTATTATCCTGGTATTTTGGTTTCTATTAAAATTGCCACCAAAAAAATCCAAGTTCTTTAATTAAAAAGACAGATATACAACAAACACCCAAGGTGACTTCTAAAGATGACAGATTTTGTGTATGTAGGATAGTTAATCATTCTAGTCCACTGAATATTGCTGTCAGGAAAAAGGAAGAAAATACAAATTTTAATTTCTAACTGAAATTTGGACTTTGAAAAGATAATAAAAGAAAATTCTTCAGTAAAATGCAACATTTTATGCCATAAAATTTCATTAGATATGATGAAATCTGTCATGTTTAAAGATTCAGTGCTCAACTTCAGAGATCTTTCCCCTCTCATTCCTCTTCGATTGATGTTTCTTCCTCTCATTTCTTGCTTAATATTGAGGCCAAAATTTCCCCAAATGTGCTAGGCAGTGCTTATGTCAGGTGCACACTCCTTGTTAACAGTACAACTTCTCAGTGTAATGCTTACTGACCTCCATATCAAATATTAGTTACAAGACAAACGGAGTAAAAAAACTTTGATGCAATTATTCTATCCTATTTGTTTGCAATACAATTAGATTAATTAAGGACCCTTCAGAGGGTCCTTAACAGTTCCAGCCTGCTTAATTCCAAGAAGTTATTCCCTCCTAATAAAGGTGTGAATATTGGCAAAATAATGAAGGTATTTGTTCTTTGAAATTTAGATTAAAAAAAAAATAGAAAAATAAAATATTTTTCAGTGGAAATTATTTGTATTTTGACAAACTCCACAGACCCTGTAGCACTCCTTTTCCTGAGCTTGCTATTGGTTATTTATGTTTGTGTTAATGTAATTGTCATACAAGCTTGTGCTGCCTATGCAATATGTATTAGAGAAATGTGATAAAAGTTGACTCTTCTGATTTTCTCCTAAAATGTAGTAAAGTCCAATTGTCCACTTGAACTTGACAAACTACAGGAAAAATTTGAACTTGAAAACTATAGAAACTCTGCTTCTCCAGCAACTCCAAGACATGAAGCTCCCCATGGCCATAACCCAGAGACACTTGCCTTCCATTGCAGGGTACTACTCTTCCTCTTGGGGCTGCTTGCATTTTTTTGGCAGTCACTGTTTAAAACTAAATCACTCTTCCACTTTAACACAGTCACCCTAGTGCAAAAGTAACCAGTCATTCCAAGTCTTTAAATCAGTTTGTTTCCTGTGCTATGTTTCATGTTTTCCATTGTTCCATTCCTTCTCTTCCCCACACCCATATCCTCCAGCTTTCCCCATTACATGAATCAGTTCCATGTAAATTATCACTACTGTTTATCACTCAGACTAATCCTGGGGGAATATTACCCCTATTAGAAAAGTAGGCATTTTACAGATATTTTTGGGAGGATTGTGATAAATAAAAGAAAATAGACATGTTTTTACCACAACCTGCCTGCAGAATTCTCTTTCCATTGCAGATGTATGGCCAAACACATTGCAATCAATGGATTTTTTCAGTCTAGTTATTAATTGCAAGATATAAGTATTATTTATTATTACTATTATTGTCATTGCTGTTATTGCTATTAACATGATTAGGAAAACAAGTTTAAATACTTTTCTATGTAATTTCAGTAACAAAGCAAAAGTTTCTATCTTTGCTTCTAGCTTGGTTTTTATCACACAAGAACTCCCCTGTTTTGCATTATAAATATATCATAAATAGATTTTAAGGTCAAGCAGAAAGGAAGATTTTATTTTCCAAACATCTGTCAGCAACCACACGGAAGAGAAGACAGTGCTAGCATAATTTAGTGCGCTTTCACTCAGTGAAAAATGTTCCTTGGACACTATGTCAGGACATGTACTTTAAGTAAAGCTTTTCCCAAGTGCTTTATCTTAACACTGTACAGCTTTGCTTCTCTTACACTAATATTTTTCATTTTCCTTATTGTTTGAGGCTACAAATATATCAGAAAAGGATCATAAATGTTATTTATTCTTCTGGCACCCAGGCCTCATTCTGATAAGAGTGAGCAGTTGCCGCTCTGCAGATGGCAAGAAAACCGGTTCCAGGTTTTCATGTACCTGGATGTCATTGATGGCTGTGCTGGAACACAACAAGCTAGTGAGGAAGCATTAGGTTTGGCAGGCAGACTGTGGTTTGACACGTGTCCTTTTCCATCAGGGGCTGCCACAGGGCAGTAATAACCATACATACCCCAGGGACTGGAAAATTATTTTCAGTTCTCTCCTCCCATCCCCCCCATTTACATTTAGTGTAAATGTATGATGAAGATGTTGCTTCTGTCAGGAAAAAAAAAAGTCACTGAAGAATATTAAATCTGAACTGATTCAGTATAAATGCTCTTGGATCCTTCAGTAAAACATGTCTAAGCTGTGCTGGAATTATCTCCTTGGGTAGGAAAGACATGCAAATATAAGATACAAAATAATAAAATCCTATTCATTGCAAAACAACGTATCTGAAGGGAAGCAAATTTCTGCAAAGAAAGGAGGCTTTAAGCTTAATAGAAAAATTCTGCACTAACCATAATCTGCATACTGTGCAGGGTTCAAACCAATAACCCTGTCACCTGGCCAACACAATGAGAAACCCAGGAATCCAGTGAAAACTGAAAGTATTCTGAAACTGAAATACTGTCAGATAACATCAAGGTCTGTAAAGGCACAACATATATTAAGGAGGACCTCTTTTCAGTCCAGTTTATGCAGTGAAAAACAACGTAGGTAGACTTCAGGGCACAAAATCCACTTACTGGGTTAGACATGCTTTTTCCAACTTCACTGGAAGATAGGAGATATATGGCTTCTTTCAGTTAGTCTTGTTAAAGAATTCTTTCTTCTCTGATAGGGATTTTATGGTTAGATTACCATATCTATATTAGCCTCTTTAATTGCATTTGTAAAAGTTAACAACTCCGGAAGGGAATTCGGGAGACATTTTGGATTGGTCAGAGGAATTACTTCTTGAGGCCTTTTTTCACCTTATCTAGAAAGAAACCTGGCTACAGACTGGCCAAATGTTTACATTCTGTATGTTAAGATGTATGAATCCCTACCCTTGTGTCCCTTACATGCTGAAACCATCACAGCTGAAATACTGTTGCTTATAATTTTATTGTGCATAAGGCATATGAAAGGATTTTTTGGATCTGCAGAAGCCATTTCTGCTGTCTTACACAGCACACATTTCATATATAGCAGTGTGATTATATTGCCAATGTTTTGCTTATTGAACAAAAAAATTATATTATTATATTGCTTCATGTTTCTACTTGTCTTCTGAAAGAAAATAGTGGATTGTGATGCCAAATGACCCTTCTACTGATGCCAAAATTTGTGAGATATCACCATCATACAAATAGTAGTATAGGATAAACTTGAATTCATAAATAAAAAATGGCTTGTGAGGTAAAGAAAGCTTGGATTTTTCTGTAGAGACATGTTGGTATATTAACTCTCCATAAGAAAAAGGATTTTCCTAGAATTGATTACAACAAATACATTTATTCTATATTAAAAGAAAAAGAAGTGATGAGAAAGCAATATTTTCAGAGCTGAATGAGAATTCTGTGCAGACAAACTCACAATAGGAACACACAGTATGCAAAGCAATTGAGACCCCTAATTTTGATATTTAACTTACTTTACTCCTCCTAGAGAGTGTTAGCTTTATCCCCTTTTTACAATAATGGGTCTGCTAGCTATAGCTTTATAGCAAGGTCTGATTTACTAGAGTTGCTGCATGTCTAATGATAAAAAGGAGTGTCAGGATTTTTTAACAATGTATCTTCAATCTGAAGTGATTTCAGAATCTTGTTTAGCTGTAAATAAAAGCTTGTGTGAAAGTAGGTAATTTTAAAATATTTTACTTCAAAAATTTAGAGATTATGGGGGGAAATTTATGCCATAGGAGAGAATTTCCTGAATGGTCTCTAGTCCAGTGCCTGTGGATTTCACTTGAACTGTGGAAGAGTCAGCTGAAGACTACGTCTGTTGCCAGACTTGGCTTCTCCTATATTGTTTGTGTGAATAAGGAAATGATCAGGGAACCAAACTGGTCCAGATTTCGCTTGTTCTTGACATTTAACCAATATATCTACACCAATTTCTGATTTAGCAGATATTTAGTAGTCCTTTTTTTCATAATTTTAATATTTTGATGTAAAGATCCACAATAGAATATTCTGTTCTCCAAAAGTTCAAATTTCTTACTGGAAAATGTCTGCTTGTTATTGAGTAACTAGATAGGTAGGACAGATTTGTGCTTACATAAAAATAAATTGAATGTGTTTATGAATGTTCAACCTGGCAACAGAAGATTTCATGTTGCAGAATCACAGAATCAATGAGGTTGGAAAAGAACTTTGAGGTCATCAAAGTCAGCCTACGACCTAACAACACCTTGTCAACTAGACCATGACACTAAGTGCCATATCCAGTCTTTCCTTATGCACCTCCAGGGACTCTGACTGTACCACCTCCCAGGGCAGCCCATGCTAATATCTAATTACTCCTGTGACAAAATTCTTCCTGATGTCCAGCCTAGAGGACCCCTGGTGCAGCTTGGGACTGTGTCCTCTCCTTTTGTCACTACTTGCCTGGAAGAAGAGACTGACCCATGTGGCTACAATCTCCTTTCAGTCATTGTACAGAGAGATAAGGTCTTCCCCGAGCCTCATTTTCTCCAGGCTAAACAACTCCAGCTCCTTCAGCTGCTCCTCACAGGACTCACTCTCTAGACCCTTTACCAGCTTTGTGCTCCTTCTCTGGACTTGCTCCAGCCCCTCAATGTCCTTCCTGAATTGAAGGTCCAGAACTGAGCACAGCACTTGAGGTGTGGCCTCACCAGTGCCAAGTACAGAGAGACAATCCAGCCCTGCTCCTGCTGCCCACACTATTGCTGGCATGGGCCAGGATGACAATGGCCTTCTTGGCCACCTGGGAACACTGCTGGTACATGTCACAATGGATGTTGACCAGCAATCCCAGATCCTCTGCTGCTGGGCAGCATTCCAGACATTTTTCTGTACATTCTGTGACTTTGGTTTTTTTTGTTTTTGTTTTTTTTTTTTTAAGTTCCAGTTCATTTCTAAAAAAGTAAATAGCTGAACATCAGCATTTTTCATAAACACTTACATTTTTAGGCTTGTCAACAGCTTATATTGACTTCTGTACTGTTATTTAGTTTCCTAGCCATCTACACAAGTTTGGAAGCAATGAAAAGCACAAGGTCTGATACTTTTTTTTTTTATTATAGTGTGTAAGAAGTGTTTTTTTAAGAGAACTAATCTTTTATTTATCTCACCAAAAAATAGCCAGATTTCTGAAGAGATCAGCAGTGAATATGGTGAGCTTTGGGAAAAAAAAATCTATATCTTGCAGCACTGGACAAAAAGTTACAATGAGAGTCACCCACACACTTCAAAATACAGCTTGTAATATGCTGTGGTAGACATTTAATCAGTTTGGTTAGATCATTGTCTGTTGTAATGTGTTAGTTTTACCACTGAATTCACCTGGCTGAGGACTGCACCATGATGGGTACTGTTTTACTATACTTGAATAAAAAAAAAATTGTGTTTTATACTTGATGATGCAGAAATATTCAGTCAATGGGATATAGAGATCTTTCTTCCAGCACACTCATTACAAATCTTTAGTAGAGGTGGTGGGTAAACACCCCACAGTCTTTCTTGCGGTAGACACACATGCTCTTAACTTGTTCTGATGTCATCTTCCTTGGAGGAGGTTCCTGAAAAAACACTGATGCAAAAGATATGTTAAAAAATCAATGGCAAAATGTCACTGAGAATTGAACTTATGTAAAAGTCCTTAGAGTGGTGGAATATAAAGTGAAAGAGATGCTGTCACTCTGCTTTTATCTCTTCGATCCCATGTTCAAGACTAGTATATGTCTGCAAATGTACTTAAACTATAGCACAAGAACAGCTTTTGACCTCAGCACTATTGAGAGCCTAATACCAGTTATTGGAGTTAAGTTTTACTGACTTTGAACAAAGACAGGGTATCTGTAAAGGTTTAATTTCTATTTCTCAGGATATTCTCCTAATTCTCAAAACAACAAAAACAACAACAACAAAACCAATCAACCCACCAATCAACCACACAAATTAAAAAATATCTCACCCACAACTGTTGAAGAGTATATATAGGAGTTTGTAATAGACATGACAGAAAAGGGGAAAATATATTCATATTTTCTAATTTATTTCCATAACATGACTGGAAATAGCACAGATGAATAATACCAATTCACCTTCTGATACATGGAGTTATTACTAATATCACACTGCCTGCAAATGTGCATTTCAAAACAAAATATTCTGTTTTAAAAATGTATGGATTTTATTTTCCCCAAATCTCATTAAAAAGGAAAGAGATGGATTTCAGAATACATAGATTGGTCATTCCAAAGAGCTACTTTGCTCTCTATTCTATGATTATAAATTATGCCTATGGTTTGGTTTCTAGGTCAGCTTCAAGTGGGTGATAACACTTGAGCATTAACATGATTCTGTATCTTAAGTTCAGGAGAAACAAGCCGTCAACTTTTCATTTGCAGGTTTTATCCCTTAAATGAAATTAGCTCGAAGTGAACACATCATGGTGAAGTGGTCTTGCCAAGGCATAATGAAGCATCAGAATAACACATGCTGGAGCCAAGTTTTGTCTTACACAGTACTTGGAATCTTGAGCCATGTGGGGAACCCAGAAAAATTTTGGACTTCTTTTCCTAACTTTGTCCTAGTTTGAAATTAAGCTTCCAACTAAGAACTTGTGAGTTTAAAAGAGTGAAGAAGCATGAATTATTTCCTGCCACATTTTTTTCTTACTTGTCTATGATCAATTTGTGATTTTATGCACCTCAAGTTGCACCGAATAAGCAGCTGCAAAAAGTAAGTCTCTTCCTATTCATAGGTACAGCTTTCCAAATTCTGATTATATGTCTGCTTTTTGTGCATTGGAGGGGAATGTTGGTGAGTTGTTTTTTATGTATAAAATATTTTTTACGTATAAAAATATAAACGAATACAAATTGAGTGATAAGCGTTTGTTAGCTATGAGACATGGATGATCCTTTAAAAATACATGTGTGACTAATTTTCTGCTCCATACTGGTTTTGCATTTCTTACTTTCTGTGCTTTATACTGTTAGACTATAAAATTCAGTAATACTGATAAAGACTAGAACAGCATGGGCTTGACTGAGGCAATGAAAACTTTTGAAGGTATTTTCTCCTTTTGATCCAATTTAGCATGGGAAAACATGCATATCCTGAGCATTCTTAATTTTTAAAATAGATATTTTTCTATATAGCGGCAAAAGAAAAAGTAGCATGAACTGTATTTTACACAGAGGTGTGTATGCATTCTATTCTGCAGTTCATACAATTGTACTGTAAAAAGCAACTGAAAATCACCAGTTGCTTAAAATGGCATAGTCAGGAGTATGCCTGAGTTGTGCTGTCAGTATGGGAAATGAATTCAAATAATAGGTGCAATTACTGTAGCATGAAACTATTAGTTAAAGTTCACGGTGCTTGACTAGATCACTTAAACCCTTATCAGAAAAAGAAAGATAATTTTTGAATGTCCTTATTTTCTTCCTTAATTTGAGCAGGGGCTCAAAGTTTAACCAAAAGCATTTGGAAATAAGTTCCAGTGCTGTGCTCCTGGTTCAAGTTGGAAAGAACAGAAGGCAAAACTCCCTGAGCATGGTGCTAACTAGTATCACGGGGATGTCAAACTTGATTTGAGGTAGATTGACGTGTCATTATTTCTCACATTCCTGCTTCCTTTTTAATGATCTGCACCTGAGCTCTGGTGTGTATTTTGTGACACTTATTAGCAATCTACAGGTCTGAGAGAACTGTTGTTTATCCATCTCTCACCTGTTCAAATGTTAACAAGACGAGACGTGCCACAGTGTCTGTGCCAACTGAAGGTCATGGATGGAGTGAAGAAGCCCCTGACATCTGTCTCTCGCAGTGGGCTTTGCACTGTGCTTCACTGAGAGCAGCAGGCTGAGCCATTGCTCACCATTAACATCAATGGGACCTGAACGCTGCTACCGCACGCTTTCCGCCTCGGCTCCAGGAGCGAAGTGTGCAGCTATTAGCACACCTCCTTCACATCTGAATTAAGAATGTTGAAACAATTCCACATGGCAGATAAACCAAAGAAGTCATTAGGCTTATTCTTGTCCATGTGCACTCTGGTGCCTGATGGCAACTGCCCCCACTGTTTTAAATCAAGACTGAGACTCAAGGCTCCTGAGTATCAACCAGCCTGGATTAATATTTTCTTGCTCTTATTTTTCTGCTTCAGAAGAATGAGTACTTATTGAGTAAAACATTTATTTTGATTTTCACACTGCAATATATTCATAATAGTCCAATATCAATGACATTTGCACTTTGGAAAATTGTCATACAATTTCAATTAGAAGCTTTTTAGCATAGATGCCTCTCACGTAAAACAGTTTCAAATCATAGAATCAAAGAATGGCTTGTGTTGAAAGTAACCTTGAAGATCATCTAGCCCCAAATCTGCTGCCATAGGCAGGCATGCCACACAATACACCAGGTTGCTCAGGGTCCCATCCAACCTTGCTTTGAACAGTTCCATGGATAGGGCACTCACATCTTCTCTGGACACCCTGTTCCAGTGCCTCACCAGCCTCTGAGTAAAGAATTTCTCCCTAATATTTAATCAAAACCCACTCTTTGGCAGTTTAAAATCATTGACCCTTGTCCTCTCACTATCTGCCTGTAGAAAAAGTCCTTCTCCCTCCCTTTCATAAGCCCCTTGAGGGGGCTGGAAGGCTGTGGTGAGGTCTCTCTGAAGCCTTCTCTTTCCCGGGTATAATAACCTCAGCTCTCTCAGCCTGCTCTCATTGGGGAGGTGCTCCAACTGTGGATATTCTTTGTCACCCAGTAGTTTTCCCTCTCTGAGTCTATGAGTGAAGGGTTGTGAGTGAAAATATACAGTCATTTGTGAATATATGCAAATATTATATAAGATATATTTACATGTGTACATTAGTGAATAGAAATTGTTCTCTTACTGGCATACACAAAACAGCTTTGTGAAGGTACATACAAAAGGGATATCCTCTCCTCTCCTCTCCTCTCCTCTCCTCTCCTCTCCTCTCCTCTCCTCTCCTCTCCTCTCCTCTCCTCTCCTCTCCTCTCCTCTCCTCTCCTCTCCTCTCCTCTCCTCTCCTCTCCTCTCCTCTCCTCTCCTCTCCTCTCCTCTCCTCTCCTCTCCTCTCCTCTCCTCTCCTCTCCTCTCCTCCTCCTCTCCTCTCCTTCCTCTCCTCTCCTCTCCTCTCCTCTCCTCTCCTCCTCCTCTCCTCTCCTCTCCTCTCCTCTCCTCTCCTCTCCTCTCCTCTCCTCTCCTCTCCTCTCCTCTCCTCTCCTCTCCTCTCCTCTCCTCTCCTCTCCTCTCCTCTCCTCTCCTCTCCTCTCCTCTCCTCTCCTCTCCTCTCCTCTCCTCTCCTCTCCTCCTCTCCTCTCCTCTCCTCTCCTCTCCTCTCCTCTCCTCTCCTCTCCTCTCCTCTCCTCTCTCCTCTCCTCTCCTCTCTCCTCTCCTCTCCTCTCCTCTCCTCTCTCTCCCTCTCCTCTCCTCTCCTCTCCTCTCCTCTCCTCTCCTCTCCTCTCCTCTCCTCTCCTCTCCTCTCCTCTCCTCTCCTCTCCTCTCCTCTCCTCTCCTCTTCCTTTGAACCTGTCTGCTGCCCTCCTCCTCCTTTGTTTCCCTCTTTTTTCCCTTCTTCTTCTAGCTTTATTTTTATCTTTTCTGTGTAGTGGCCTCCTTTGTTGTGCTTTTATTTTGATTTTTTTTTGTTTGGTTTGGGATTTTCTTGTTGTTTTTCTTTACTTTTTTTTTCTTCTAGAAACATTTTATTTCTTTGAAAGTCATTCAGACATTTTAGCCCATGCTGGGCTGTCACAGACACTAACAGCTTCTTGAAAAACCCTTCCATTTCTTGTGGAGCACATGAAACAATCCTGTACAGCAGAGACAGCAGAAACAATGTGCACAGTCCTTTCAATTTTAATTTATGGCAATGGGGAGCATATTGCTGGAGGTACTAAGAACAGGTTTACTTTTTGAAAGAGTCAAGTTTCTCTCAATTGCCTCTGGATGGAAACCCACCTATCCCAATAGCCGTGGAAACAGCTCTTCTGATTCCCTGCTACTTTGTGTTCTGAAATATACTCATGCTTCATGAATGGTTAAACAACTTCACTCTTAATCTCATTAGCACAAGGCTCTCACGCAGGGCCCACTGAAAACAGCTGAACGACATTCCTGAATTTGAGTAGATTTCAGTTCTGACACTAACAAATATCCCACTGGCTTAGCCTTTCAAAAGGCAGACAAATGAAAAATAACTAAGCACTTCTATCAAAAATAAATACCATTTGTTTTGGGAGGTCTGTCTCTCTGCAATTCCCATTGATGTAGGCTATAGCAGGCTTTGAATATGACATAGTTTTATTGGCTTGTTTCTTTTAAAGCAAGCTCCAAAACATTTTTTTGTTTTGTTTTGTTTTGTTTTGTTTTGTTTTGTTTTGGGGGTTCATGGTCATTTAGAACAAACTCCCAACATCTTACAAGTTACAATTGTTCTCCTAAGTACAGTAGTGTGCAATAAATAGGAAAGATTAAGTATTCTGTAGCTGGGGTAGAGAGGAACAGCAACAAGAGTCTGCTGCATTCTTTCAAAACAAACAAAAAACATAATTGGAAAAATTCATTTATATATTCTCTTACATTAGATGGGGCCAGTGAGTGAAACATTCACTGATGAATTACTCCTCTAATCTGTGGAGGAAAACCTGCTACTGGTGAATTAGAGTCCTGGAACAGAGCCATGAGAACTAAATGGCTAAAAATGAAAACAGGCAAACATTTGAAGAGTATTCTACAGAACACAGATCTTTCAACACCTCCCCCTTTCCATGGCTAATTCATTGTCATGGAAACTGAATTTATCAAAATGTTCTTATTCACTCCTAGTGACCCAGTGAGTCGACTTACAGAGCTGGTGAAAGGTAACTCAGACTGAAGCAATTTTTACAAATGATATGCAGCAGTTCATAAGTCAGTAAATTTTGAATGGCATCATTGTACTTCCCAAGTAGTTTTCCCCAGTCTCAAAAGACTCTTTCTGTCTGCCAGCTGGAGGTGTCTGACACACTTATTAGTAAGTTAGCATGGGTGGTATGTACGACTATAGCTTCTTTCGTCCCCCTCTGCTCTTCTTTAATTTGTTTTTCTTCTTACCCTGTGAATTTATGCTAAAATTTTGGGGTTTGTGTCATTTCTTTACTTGATTCATTTTCCACAGCATTTTCCTGTGTTGGTACGTAGCCCAAGGACACAAAAATCCTTCATCACCTCATCACAAACATCTCTTCCTATCTGTTACTGAAGATAGGTGTTGACTACCAAGTGTAATACACAGTGACTACTGTATGCAGTCAGCTCTGCCAAATCTGAAATAACCCTGGAACTCTGAGTGCTTTCATCATGTCTCAGAAGGTGGGGTTGCTTGTATTTCTTCATCATATATGAAAATTGTCATATAATTATTTGGAAGGTTTTTGCTCTTCCATGTCACTGCCAAATTCCATCAAGGTTGATTTTTATTTTATTTTCTGTTAGCAATTAGTGGCTTGTTGTCATGGAAACCATACTTCACATGATTCTTGAACTTAAATGGCTGAATGTGATCAGCACCCTTCATTCTTTAGCCTTAGTAAAGACTCCTTTTTGTGTGTGATCTTGATTACTGAATCACATAAAATATCTATAAACACACAAAATAATAGCAGAAGGCTACATCAATTAAAATGGAGTATTGAATAATTCATTCTTTAATTAAAGTTCTTCCTTTTCCTATTGCTGTAACCTTTCAAGTGTTAAAGCAGATATAAGAGCTAATCATTTGTATGAAGTATCTTTGCTAATTAGCACTTTGCAAAACAATAATGAAGGAAAACAAAAAATGGATATTTAAATACTTTTGCTTTTACTCATAATACAATGAATAAAAACAAAAATACTTTAGAAAAAATATTTTCTAGGGGAAAAGTCTGTATCTGTGTTTGTGGACAATATCCATTTATGTACACAGAAAGGGATACATTCATTTCAGCTTTTTGATTGTAAATAAATATAATTACTTTGGAAAAAGGAAAGGATATGTCCCAACATAAGCTCAATAAAAGATACATTTGAATTTGTTTATCCAATAAATATTTTGTATCTTCAAATCAATGTCTTAAAACTTTATTTCAGAGGCTATTGTTTTTTCAATAGAAACTGCACCAAAGGATTAATACATTGCATTTTTTTCATGTTAGTGACATCTCCACTATTTAGAAATATTCCAGAAACATTGCTGCATCCTAAAGACCTGTTTGCATTGAAGAATTTTTAAATATATTGTTTTAATAGTAGTGCCAGAGTAAGCTGAAGCAGGTCAATATAAAGATCTGTGCGAAGTCTCCTATTCCAGATTGTAATCCCCTTCCAAGCTATCTGGATATTGCTATTTGTGTGCATGTGTATGTGTGTATGTATGTACATGTTTAAACACACTTAATTCAGAAAAAGCAGTTCTACATGTATGAGCTATGCAGACATGACTACAATATTTTAAATTCACAGTTTTCACTGGTTCAATTTCTTTGTCTGGATAAATGGTTCATGTGGTTGCATATCCTTGTCCCTGTCTGATTCCTGAAAAATGTTGAATGGTCTGTAATCAATAAAAGTTCAAGTTATTTGAACCTTGTAGGAAATTATAAGAATCAGGTCTGGGCATGTGAAATTGTAAATGTCACTAATGAATGCTAACCAGTAGACAGCGATTTTTGAAGACTTTCCTCGTGCTCGGTGTATGAGAAGACTCAGTCTTGAAAGGATACTGCTCTTATTAATCTTTTCAAATGCCTCTTTGAAAAATAGAACTGGACTAAACTATTGGTTTATGTAGCTGTCAGAGAAAAATGTAGACCAAAGGCATGTTAAGAGAATTTATTCCATGTGGTAATATCTGAATTCAATGTTATTTTCCCCTATATCTCCACCCATGTGCTGGAGACTCCTTACTTGGATTCATTAACTTTACACAGTAAAGATATCTGTTTGCTTTCACTGATATAAAAACAAATAGAAATTATTTTAGCATGCATTTGGTGGGTTTACAGGTTACTTACAAAGAAGTAATTGTGATGTCTTTTTAGTGGAAAAGTGTACAAGTATTTATACAGCATGTTATAATAACATCAAGCATTTTACAGAACGATTTTTTTTTGTGTGTGGGAAAAAAGAGGAATAAAAAAAAAGGCTAAACTGTCTATTTCTTATCCTTGGGATAGTAAATTTATATATCTGCCATAAGGCAATATAGTTATAAAATTTAACTTGTTTGCTGAATATTTTTGTTATACTAAGAGAACAGGTACATATTTCACTATTTGCTGTCTGTTTATGTGCTCACTCAAGTTCTAGGAAATCAAAGCAATTATTTTGAAAACCATGTGGAAAGCAGTGTGAAGCCACAATTTATCTCATATTAAGATACACTGAACTCCATGTTATCACACCAAGTATGTAATTTCCTAGTAAATTGTGAATGTGGGCTTTTAAGCTCTTTTTTTAACTGTTGTCCTGTGTTAATGCATCAGATGACTTTTAATTCTTATTTCTCTAGAATTACTCCTAATGTATCTTTCAATTACCATCTTCTTCTACAATTTGTTAAAGTCTAAACTTTTAAAGTAAAAAAAGAAAAAAATCAATTTTATTAGTCCTGTGGTAGCTACAACACATACACATTCTTTCTTGAATATCTCCAGTGCATATTGGTTTTCTAAAAATGTAACTAACACTTATTGTTAATTGCACAATGTATTTGTTTCCACAGATTGTGATATTCTATCTTTTAAAATTTTTTTATTAAAATTGCACAGAACAGAAGGCATGGAATTATTTTTCAAATTTGTACTGGAGTGAAACATTTGACCTTGCATTTATAAAAGGTGAAATAGTTCCACAGAACTATTGCTATTATTACAGCAATTTTAAAGAGAATATAATGAAAATAAAAATGCAGAACATGGTTATTTAATATATAGAATCAGGAAAAAAGTTATTCCTTAAAATCAGATGTAAATGTAATTTAAATATATGAATTTAAAAATCAGCTGATTTTCTTCATTGCCCAGGATTCCTTTGGGGTATTATTTCAGTCCTGTAATCTTTTTAACTTTTTTATATTTGGAAAGACAATGGAATATGACAGGTTCTTTGACAGTTTGCTAACACGAATTAACCTCATTTATGGGAAAACTGGTTGTGCATGAACATCTACTTTTGCAGTGCTTTTTAAGAAAATCTCTAAATTTCTGAATTTCTGGGAGGTCTGCTGCCTAAATGTTGAGCATTCTGCTGAATAATAACATTTATAATGTAACATGTATCTTATGATAGGCTTGAATATTGATGAATCTATAATATTTGTAGAGGAAAAGGAAAAAATAAAACATGCTTGATATGTTCCTTGAAACTAATGAGAATTCACTGTTGCTTTGCATATGATTTTATAAGGTAAAAGAGTGGAACATTTGGCCATGGTTTATTCTTTAATTCATAAAAAACTATTCAAACAAATCTCAAGAGATTTGTGGTGGGAATTTATAACATATAAATAGTATTAGTCTAAGGGGAAAACGTAAGATTTTTTTCTTTCTAGCCTGAAAAATGAATAAATTATTGTCCCCAGGAACAAAGAGAAGAATACAGGAGAATCTGACATAAATGTAATACCCTTACAAATATTGGTAACCAAAATAACTATTAGGCTTTTCTTATTTTGCTAGATTTCATTCTTTGTGGATGGGGTCTATTTTTTAATTAGATGAGAGGTACCACATGTATTGCATGAAGATAATAAAGAATATCTATCATATAAAATCCAACACTAGTGGACTTTAAAAATAAATTTATAAATTAAACGGTCCAAGGGTCTATCCACCTTCTAAAATCATGTGTATTTCTCAATTCAGTTGAAGATATACTGTTGAATAAATACAGAGCTGTAGAGTAGAAGACAATACAAAATGTTATACAAACTCCTGTGCTTCCTCATCAATAGTTATGGGGTTTTTTTTGTGTAAAACCTGTGGTGCTAAAGTAAGCACCATGAAAGTTTCATGGAGGGTGAGGATAAATGCCTTATTAAAGTCCCTATAGTTTCTCTGCAATGAATAATCTGCAG
Source organism: Erithacus rubecula (assembly GCF_903797595.1). Lineage (NCBI taxonomy): Eukaryota > Metazoa > Chordata > Aves > Passeriformes > Muscicapidae > Erithacus > Erithacus rubecula. The sequence continues at coordinate 63,504,047 of NC_136658.1, forward strand.
CTTTAAAGAGAAATATTAGCTCTGTGGTAAATAAATAAATAAATAAATAAATAAAATTAATAAAGAATTTAAAAAAACCAAAACAAACACGTGACTACTTCTTGAGTGTTCTAAGCTTGGACTGAAATTTTTCACCTTAGGTTAGCTTTTTTCCTTTTGCTATCAGTTTCATTTGTTCTGGATGACCTACATTTACCGTGGAAAAACCTTTAATGTATAATCATATCATCATACTTTCTGTACATGCCACGTATGTTAGAAAGAAGTGATTTTAGGTACACATCAAAGCATTAAAGTATGTTTATGGATTATCTCATACTGCTAAGGGAAAGTTAGATTCCCTGTTTACTGTGGGTCCACTTGTGTGAAGGTTACAGAGGGAGCCTTTGAAATCTCTAAATATAGCTTAAAAGAGTTTCTCTGTATCTAAAATGTCATGACATTAACATCCAGTATCTTGGGGATGCTCCAAAGTTAGAAACTGGGAAACTGATCCTTTCCAGTGGCATAGAGCTCTAATTTCTAGCCTTACAACTATTCAAAAAATGGACCTACCTTCTGACATTTTAGATATAGAAAAGGAAACCATATTTTCTGAGGAAGAATTGGTGATTTAAAAAGGGTTAGAATGAATGCCTTGGTGAAGTATTCAATGAAAAATAATTATAAGAAAAATTCCTACTAGTTCTTTACAGATATTTTATAGTTCTGACTTTAATAAGAGGGTGTCTAGGCTCTGAAAATGACAATAGTTACTCAGAAAAATATATAAATTATATTATATCAACTTCATATTTATGAAAAATGGACCTACTTGAGTGAAACTAGGGTTTGAAAATACAGACATAAATGCTTTTTATGAGCAAAGAAAGGAGATTTTATTTGTTGCTATTAAGAATAACTTCAATTAAAGAGAAGAATACAGATGTAGTGTGTGCTAAGTTTTTCTTTGACCCAGTGCTCATCAGTAGTGATTGTCTATTCTGGGGTTTTTTTTTGGTGGTGAGACTGAATCTGTAATTAATTGCAAATATGAATATAAAAAGAAATTTACTTTTTCAGTGCTCTTCAGTAAAGCATTTCATTGAGCTGGATGACAAATCAGTGTCTGAAATAGTGTGTCACAGCCCAACTGCTTTTCCATTTAGGGCCTATTTCACACTGACTGAAAAATGGTAGAGTGGTTCAGCTCCATTTGCTGAATAACCTGGAGGTCCTTAGGGGAAAAGGGGAAAAATCTGATGTGTTACAGAGAGTGTTGTATCTAACTTGAATTCTTGGCGTGCAAGTAGCCTATTTCTCTTGCTTGCAATAACTTGTATTAAACCTGGCTTTGACTAGTGTGATGGGAATATCAGACATCTCCCCAGAGTAACATTTTGCAGTAGAGCAGAAAGAAATGCAGTTATCTGTATGTTTGCACAGAAAATTATATATACATTTCTGAGCTGGATCAATAATGCTTCTTGATATTGTGCATGCCAGTTTATGGAAAATAATTCAAATCCAAAAATTTCAGAATTGCCAAATATACTACAGTTTTTCTGCCTGGATGTCTTGGAAAGGCCTTGTTTTTAAAATGTGAATTTTCACAGCATTGAGACCATGTCATAGATACTATGGAAAAACAAATTGAGAAACCCAGGTTCTTTAGTTTATGTTAATGCAGTCCAACAAAACTTCAAAAACTTATCTACCAAAGTTCATTTTTGTTTGCACCAACTTTACTATTTCCTACATAATATCTACAAAGAAGCATAGTATATGTGAATATATAGACATATGAAAAAATTGCACATAAAAGGTATACACTTAGATGCACATATTGACTGCTTTAATATGCAACAGTTTTAAGAAATTCTATGTTATAGCTATAGTTGATTATGTAGCATAATAGGCCTCAACATTTTGTTTACACAAAATCTAATTTAATATGGATCTATACAAATGATCATCACTAACAGTGATGACTCAGGGAAGGACAACATTTACAATGCAGAAAAACTGGAATATTTAGAGCCTGAAAAATCAAGAAAAATTTGAATTAAAGTGAGTAGGAAATACTTGCTAGATAGTGAAAGCATGCCTGGTTCAATATAACTCAGATGCCAGTTTAGCTGTTTGATTTTCCTTTGACATTTTCTCTTTTGTCCTCTATTTTCTTATTTCATATTGTTTTCTTTCTAAATGTGAATTTCTAAATCAGTTGTTCTTAGTCATCTAGCAGTTCCACAAGACTCTTAGAGAGGCAAGAATGGATAAAATTGGATAGATTTTTTTCTCCAGCTTTTGCTTCTTGCTGACAGATGTTGAACATGATCTGAAGTGAATTTCAACCCTAAAGAAGCTTTGTAGAGAAATTCTGAGATAACCTTCTTATAATGAGTTCATTGTTAACAATTCTAAGCAGTACTTTCACATTATCTATCATGGCTTATAGACAAAGAATCCTTATAATTCTCTCCAGCCAATTCAGCAAGTCCAACAGTTTTGTAGCTGTGGTGATGTGTTTTTGCATGTAATTGGGGCATGGAAGCATCCTTCACTGATATTTTCTGCTCCTGGGAGGCCTTGCATAAAAGAGGATTGATCAAATGGTCTCCTGCAGGGGTGCCACTGCTGCAGGCTGGTCATTTAGGATGGCCACCTAAAATATAAGGCAAATATGAGACCGATAAAAATAAAAAAAGAACAAATAAAGGTAGCTAGAGGCCGATAAAAACTGTCAGTCCATTCTTTTGTTATAGCTGTGCTTCAAGCATCAGTGCTTGTAAGAATCTCCAAAGTGGCCCTAGGATGAAGCTCTATAATTGGAGGCAAGCAAGGCACAGATGTTAGCTTTTATTAAATATCAACAGAATTTAACAGTGCCAACAGCCCATTTCTGAAGGAGAAAGAAGGATGGGAAGGAAATTCCTTCTTTGAGATAATTTCATGTTTACTGTCCTTCAGGCCTAGTCATCAGACCTGTAATTATGCTCTGTGTGTCTGACAGAGTCAGGCTAGATATAAATACCTTTAGCTCTATGCACCTGAGTTCTGTATAAATAATCTTTTGCTCATGAGATGCTGTAGGCTGTCCTGCCCGACTCCCAGCTTTATTGAAAGGTACAATTTTCTCGTAAGTCCAGTGTGGTATCTGTCGTCCTTGCATATACATCTTTACTTCCTTGGAGTGCCTCAGAAGACATTAGACACTAAAATTTAGTCAACTGAATCCTTCCCAAAATCCTAAAAGGATTCCTTGAGTGGATGAAGGCATATATTAAAGATGCTCATAACTGTGCAGCAAAATGTTCCTTTATCCTAGTGTCCTCACACTGAAATGAAGAAGGCTTATAGAAGGAGGCAAAAAAACATTGAGCCAGATCTTTTTGCTCATTAGTGCTATGTAGATTTTTTTGTTTGCTTGTTGGTTTGTTTTTTTTAATGTTGCTTATTTAATTTAGAGAGAGACATTGTTGACTTCTGGTAGTTTGCTATGACATGGTTTCATCCAGCTGCAGAACAGATTTGTTAAGGTGGATTTACTGGTGCTCTTGGACTTCTCTATATTTTACTCAGTGGGTACAAGTGAGGCTTAAGAACATCTCTGAGATCTCAGCTTTCCTGCCCCTTCACTACATTCACTGGATCAAACTAGTAATTTAGAAATGCCAGTGTTGCTAGTTTTGGTTATCTCTCTCTCCAGATAATTTTAATAGCACTGTGTTGTTCAGAACTTTGCCTAAGATCATGCAAAAAGAAGTTTTATATAAAGTTATTTTACTTTGTCCAATTCAGAACATTATAATATTGAATTGCAAAGTGTTGATGACAGCTAATTGGTTTTAACTTGTCAATGCACCAATGACCAATGTCAGTTCTTTGTTTTTTCAGATTGACTATATACAAGCTGCCTTTATGCAGAAGGATTCTGCCCCAAAATGGCCACTGTAGACCCATTATACAAAGGTAATTGTAGAGTTGAAGGGTAGTCAGTGCTAACAACAAAATCCCTCCCACCTTTGCCTCCCCTCCAATCCTGCAAGCTGCTTCAGAAAGGCTAGCAATAGAGATGGTCCCAGGAGACTTTGCTTTTCTACATTCATCCAAAAAACAGCATCATTTTTGCCTGAAGTTCTCTCTTCTGACACGTACAGATCAGCGTAGAGTACTCTGCAAAATTAATTGAATTCTCCAATAATTGTTCTAAAGCCAAATACCATACAGAGCCTTAAGATATATCTGCATTTTCAAATGTCTTTGTAGGCTGATTTGGGCCATTTACCTCATGAAATCTCAGCTAAAGGCTGGGTGCATTAATGCAACAGATTCAATGTACTTTTTTTTTTTTTTTTTTTTTTCCTTTTCTGCTTTTTTTTATGTGGATGTTTTTGTTTTCTGCTACAGTGAACATGTTTCTGAGGTATACTTGATTTGTCCACCTGTTGGTGACAATATGAGCAAAGATGGGGAAAAAACAGTGAATAGATATGAAGAGGAAGAGAATTGTGTCAAAGAAGATTAGGGAAAAGTATACAGACACAGCAAATCCAGCTTGATAGTTGCAGAAGATTTAATAGAGCAAGGAAATCAAAGTTTAGTCTTACAAATCTGTCTAAACTAGGGACAGTATTCCTCTGCCATGTACTGGCTCCTACTGCACAGGTTCTCTGATTCCATCCCACACTGAGAGGGTGTGCTGTCAAGGATGTTGTGTCAAAATTAAAGAATTAATTCACTTTCATTTAGTATGAAAAATGGATATATCTCCTAGAACATACTGGGAGATGGGACCAGTCAAAACCACTTTGGGCCAATGAAGATGCATTGAGTTGAACATTGTAGCATTCAGAAAATCACAATGAGTTCAGCTCCCACTGACACAAAAAGATTGAGAGCTGTTTCTTCAGAGATAAATTCTAGAGTGGATCCTAGATGTTAAACGGTTGATCTGGGGGCAAAAAAATAAGGGAATTTATGCATAGTAAGAATTTTAGTTGGAGCAGTCCTTGTTATATAAAACTCATCAATGGCAGGAATTTGAATGCAAAGTACCAGAAATTATGGACTAAATTTACATTAGTAAATAATTCAATCCTGTAGGGAAGGATCAGCAGATCAAAGCAGGTCATGTTGGCATTTATGTCTACCATACATAAAGTTTGAGTTTTAGCTCTACACTGTATTTAGCATGATTTCCTTGACTGAATGTTTCTGCTCTGTGTATGGCTCAAAGCAGTCAAAAGGACCAGTCAGTGTGTCACATCCTTTTGTTGGTTGTGACATGAAGGTGCATTTGATGCATACATCAAGTCACCATTTTTATATAGATTTCTATTAAAGAAATCCACTTTGCAGTGACTGGAACTACTCTGAGTTGAATTGTATGTTTTGCTCTAGAACAAGTGACAATAGAATAATTGTTTAATAAATTCATAAAAATATAACTGTTGTTCATATATCACAAGGTGTATCTAATTATAATTCCAACTTAAATAAATTTATTACAAATTATACTTGAACAAATGAAAAGACAGCCAGGCTTCATTTGAAGAAATTGATCATGAAGATTGATTTACTCTATATATTCTATTTTCCCCCATGTCTCTATTTTACCCCAAATAAAATATTAGGTATGTGATAGGTATTACACAAATGAAAATATTTATAGATTCATAGAATGATTTGGGCTTAAAATGATCTATTTTCCACCTTTCTGCTGAGGCCAGAAATGCCACCCTGACACAAAAGCATTTTATAAATGTAAACTTTAAATAAGCTAATGTCAAACTATTTTTTAAAATTTCCCTATGTTCTTCTCTTTGAAAGTATGCATATGGTGTTCTAATACACTTTTAAAAATTAGTAATCAATTAAATTTTTCATTTGAAAGAAAGACTGCATTGTGTAACAGTTCTAGTACTGTAAAGACACAGATGTAGTGGATGAACAAGTGGTAATATTATAGGTTCATGCTTTTTATGTATTAATTTAGGAATTTTATTTTTCAATGCTGTATGTTTGTTTCATATTTTGCATTCCAGATCTTTTATTATGCTATTTTCCCCTTCTTTTTAAAGCACCACTAATTCACCTCAGTGCAGCAATAATCAGCAACTGGGAAGAAGTTTGGAAGGAGAGAGAGGGAAAAAGAGAGCTATGGAAGTAAATGAAGCATTACCCATGACTGCTGCACATGCCAGTGTGTGTTTCTCTACCATAGTCATATTCCCTCTTCTGAGCATTTGAGTGATAACTCATTTCCCAGATCATTCCATGCTCAAGGGCAATAGTTACCTTCACCACAGAGAGAATTAGCACTGGCTGTTATAATTTTGGAAATACATAGCAATTACTTGCAGCAGAAACTCGGATCTCAGAATCCCTTAATGAAGAATGAGAGCTGAGCTCAGAGATGGTGGCCCAGAGCTGCTAGATTTGCTGTTCTACACGACTGGTTTAGAGAATCCCCATGCAGATCATCTTCCCTTTCCTTTTTCTGTCTTTCTTCCTCCTTTCCACTAGTCCTTATGATTTGATCCACTTAGCATCTCAGCTGTATTACCCTTCTTGTTCATTGCATTGCATTTCCTTACCACTGTGTTTGGCTCATTTTATGGGCTCATCATATCTTAAAAAAAGAAAATGCTTAAATGAAGCATGTTTTACAGTTGCTTTGCAGCAGCATGAACTCTTCTTTGCTTTTCTTGTACGTTGCCCAGGTTTCATAGAATCATATTTATAGAATATCCTGGGTTAGAAGGCACCTAAAGATCATCTAGTTCCAACCTCTCTGCTGTGAACAGGGTAATTTTTAATTCACTAGGCTACTCAGAGCTATATATTTGACACTGTATTTCAAAATTAAACTTTATTTTACATTGAAGGTCTTAAGTTTGTATGAAAGCCATGTGTAAGTGTAACTAACCATGTATTTACACTGTTGGGGGTAGAATAATGTTCATAAAACCTCTTTTGGGATTATGCAATTTGTGAAAAACCAAAAGAAGAGATGACATTAGAGCTCACTTCTAAGTACACATACTCTCTAATGGCATTTATTTTCAAACTGAATTACAGAAAATCTAAAGCCTGAGCCTGATGTCTGTCTCTCTGGGTAAGTTTCACTTTCACATACTATTAGGAAGGTAGCTGCAACTGAAAAAAGAGGGCTCAAAGGAATGTCTGAGAAATACCATAGATAAAGATCTATATTGTTTTGAATTGATGTTTGTCTGGCACTAGTACTTTTCTTTCAGAAGGAATCTCAGAGACACTTGTGTTTAAAACATTCATGATTAGAAATTATTTTATCATAAGTGTGCCAGTCTCATGCATAAAAATTTAATTGAGCTATCAACACACTGAAGAATGGTTTACAACTGGACTTTATGGCATCGACCACAGCCCTCAGAGACTAGTGGCTCCACCAGTTTTCAGTGCATACTACTTTCCAGTTATCCATACTTCCTCATTTTGTCTATGAAGGTGATATGGGAGACAGTCTTGAAAGCCTTACTAAATCTGGAATAAGCAACACCACCTCTCTTGCTGCCCCCTACTTCCCCTTTGCCCCTTGAGTTGAGCTAGCCCTTCTGTTGTGAAAGTTGATCAGGCATTACTTTCCCATTGTAAATCCATGCTGACAACCCAATCACTTTTTTTCCTTTAACACATTTGGAAAAGGTTTCCATGGCTATTTGCTCCATTGCATACTCTGAGACTGAGGTGCATCTGAATGAATTGTAGTTCTCTGGACCGTACTTACCTTTCTTGAAGGCAGGGGTGACCTTTGCTTTCTTCCAGCCCCTAAGGAACCTCTGCTGATCATCATGACTCTTCAAAAGTAATTGAGATTGGCATCACAATGGCATCAACAGTTTTCTCAGAATTTGTAGATACATCCTACAGAAGCAAAGACTCACTGACTGGAGAAAAGGACATCTCACACCCATTTTTAAAAAGGGTTAAAAGGAAGATGCTGGAAATTACTGACCTGTCAGTGTCATCTCAATAAGTAGTAAACTAATGGAACAGAACCTCCTGGAAATTTTGTCAAAACCTTTAGAAAACAAAGAGGTGATTAGAAACAGGCAGTATGGCTTCATCAAAGGTAAATTTTGCCTGATGAATTTAGTGGCCTTCTACAAGGAAGCAATTGCTTTTGTAGATAAGGGAAGTCATTAACAGATGTTAACTATACAGACTTTTGTAAATCCACTACGACATGGTATCCCACAAAATTCTTGCCATTGCCTAAATTGAAGTTAAGGGTTTGATGGATGAACTCTCAAATGCATAATGAATTAGCTGGATGGTCACATGCAAAGAGTTGCAGTCATATGTTTGATGTCCAAGTGAAAACCAGAAATAGTGGTTTCCCTCAAGAGTTAGTACTGGGACAAAACTCATTTAATATCTTCATCAACAAAATATATAGAGGAGTCAAGTGCAACCCCAGCAAGTATACAGATGACAGTGAGATGAGTCAGGAATGCCATCCAGAGGGACCTTGACAATATTGAGGACTGGACCCAGGTGAATCTCATGGAGCTAAACAAGGCCAAGTGAAAGCTCCTGCATCTGGGTCAGGGCAATCCCCATTACCAGCATAAACCAAGGATCAATGTATTGAGAGCAATCCTGAGGAGGACTGGTGGATGAAAAATTGGTTATGAGTTGACAATTTGCACTTACAGCCCAGAGAACCAACTCTATCCTGGGCTGCATCTAAAGCAGTGTGGCCATCAGGGCAAGGAAGGGTATTCTGCCCTTCTCTTCTTGCTTTTGTGAAACTCCACTTGGAGTGCTGCATCCAGCTCTGGAATCCTAACCAGATGAAATACATGGATCTCTTGGAGTAGGTCCAGAGAGAGGGAAGAGAGTAGATTTAGGTTAGACAGAAGGAGGAAATTTTTTATGAAGAGCACGGGCCCAGTTCTGCAGAGTGGCATCTATCCTAAGGAGTTCCACCCAGGTTGAGGTCTCCTTTGATCTGGAATAGTTGATCCAGATTTTCTTGTTCCCATCTCTACAAAATGCTGTCCCTTTGTGGTCCACTCTAGATCCAGCACTAATTCTGGGATCTGCATCTCCCTGTTGAGACGATGTGTGCACTTCGCTAGCCAGGATTCAGCTGGAACAAGAGCTCAACGCCCTTTGATCAAGTTTCTGCTTTCTCAGGAGGGCTGTGATATTACTGACTTGAATAAGAAGAAAAGTGGCATATTTTATTGACACCAACACTTTATCTTGGTAAAAGACCCTTTATTGTCTCCCTACAATAGACAAACAGAGAAATGAAAGAGAGAGACAGGGCTGATCCACAGAAATTATAATTGCTTTAAAAGGCTGATTTAATTGCTAATGAAAAATAATACTGTGGTGAAGAAGCACTAATATTAAAAATTTTGCTACTTAGGTTTGAATTTCAAAAACTTCCTGTCTGTTGTATTATTAGTTGTCTTACATGATAATAATCTTCAAGAAATAATTTTTAAAAATTAGGCTGATTTTGAATGCAGTTAAATAGTCCTTATTTGGTGTTCCCTCTTTACACTTATGCTCTTCCAGCTCTTTAATGTTTGTGGAGCAAATGAAGAATTTCTAAACAGTGCCAGAGGGACGTTGTGTTAATTCTTTGGGAGAGAAAATCCTTACAATTTTAGTATGCCTTAAGCACCGCTGGTTTATGATAAGGTCTTTCTGGAGATGCAATAAAGATAATGGCTTAGTTAAAATACTATCAATATACTTGGTTAGGAAAGGAAAACTCTAGTTCTTCATGCATTGTATTTAAATGAGTGAATCTTCTCATTCTTCCTTTAAAGAATTGCAATGTATACATGGGTACTCTGTTATGACGGTTTTATTTTTGGTGTAACTGTGAATATAGAAGTATGGCTTGGATTAAATGCCATCCCTCTCTGAAAGTTCTTTTCTGAGAGGACGATGAATATACATTGGAGTGAACAAATACTACTGCAGATATCTTGAAAATTCAAGTGTAAATACAAACACCTGTTATATAGAACATATAAAAGTATGTTGTAATAAGTCTATTAATTATTTTTGAATGGAGTTAATAATACCCATAACTGAATTGATTATTTAAAAAATAATCAGGATAAGTAATTTAAGATTTTTTTTGCAGACTTTGTGTTCCATTGCATATTCTTTGCTTATCAGCTTCAGAAATGGGTGTTAATGGCACATGGCACTTATATAGAGAAGGGACTACACAGTTTACTTTCCAGTGGCTGCTTTTGGCTGCAGTAGACCATTCGAAATGTATTCAGGGAGCAACTGAAAAGAGAGTGCAAGGATTTATTTGACTGTCCAAGGAAGGGGAGTTCAATTATCTTCTTGTGGATCTCTCAACACATGTGTAAAATATGGGTGGAAAGTAATTTGATCAAAGCTGAGCAACAACATGCCAGCAGCACTGTGACAAGGGCTTTAGATATAGCAATGTGCTATATATCATCATTTTTTCTTTCCACTAAAACCTAATGGGATGGTATAGCTTTTGATCTCTGCTGATAAGGCCTTGTATGCATCCTGTATGACAATGTGTATTTTGAGGGTGTTGTCCTTCTGGCCTATATAAATACATATTTTGAAGGCAGATATGAGTGCTCTCATTTTAAAAGTTTTCTTTTTTTTTTTTTTTCAATCAGAGCATTTCTTCAGGCAGTAAGGTCCACAGTTCCTGGTAGAGATTATATGGTAAAATGGGATGTTTTCCTTACCTCTGATAGTTTCAACATAGTAAATTGTAGCTATATTCAAGTGCTTTAAAAAAATGCCACTTTTGATACATCTAATATATTACTGTAGGTTTTTATAAATTCTTCCATGCATCCCTGCAGTATTTTGAAAATCACTAAAGTAGCCAGCTACAATATGAGTTGGCTGTATCCTGATGTTTTCCACAAATGATGTCTCACAGTAATCCATTTATAAATCTATCAAGCCTTCAGACAGATGTTATTTTGCTAACAGTTCCACTGGCTCCTCCAAACGCTGTTATCATTTTCCTGACCTTTCTGGTGCCACACCTTTGACCTCCAATTGATTTGGTATATTATAATGATTCTACTCTCGTGGGGCAACAGTTACTGCTGTTCTCTGAATATTTTCAAGTGGAGCGTTTTTCTACATGACTGTGTGGACAGTATTTTCTTGTGGTGACTTATTTTTTTTCACCTCTTATTCAAGGATTTTTGTGAGCCAGAATGACAAAATTAACATCTGAAGGGCTGGTATTTTTTCCAATGTCTCATTAATCTTGTGGAATAAATGCTTGGCAGATTCCAAAGACAGAATGTGTTATAACAGAGACAGTTATGATATGATATTCATATAAAATTCAGTAAGAAATTACTTTTTTAGACATATATGCAAATGCCATACTGAAGAAAGCAAGTACTATTAGGCTCAGGGAATCAGTGCAGAGATTGGATTAGTGGAACTGCACAATTTTTTGAGATTTTAAAGAGCCAAATTCACTTTCTTAATTTTCCATGAAAAAGATGGCTTGATGCTCAACTAGCTCTGTCATAGAGCCACAGAATTTCTGAGGTAGGAAGGGACCTCTGGAGTTCAAATGGTCCATCCCCATGCTCTGGGCCAGCTGCAGCAGTTTGCCCAAGAAGTTTAAACTCACTAGCCATTCTTTGAGGCAAACTAAATCTTCCTATCTGCAATTCAGTACTGCAAGGAATTAGACTCCACTGTTAGCAATAATCTGTAGTATGCCACCTCTTCCTATTTTAGTTAGATATGGGTAGTTTTAATATTTCTTCTGTGTTTGTCATCTAGGAAAACTCAATGAGCACAGAGTAGTAATCAATTAAAAGTAAATAGGTATCTCTGACAGCTTAAAAGAGTCCCAAAGAGGATGACAAGAGATTGGTACAAGACAATAAATAATTTATAGCTGGAGAAAATTAATCAAGAACCCCCAATTCCCTCTGTCCCTACACGCAGGTGCTCAATTACAGTACCTCTAAGAATAGGCAGGAGACCAATAACCAAACATCTGTGACATAACTGAATTTAACTATTAGGGAAGAAAATCTTGAAGCATATAAACACACTAAAGTAACCAAACCAAATTACAATACAATGTACATGTGCTTTGTATAATGCCTTTCATTATATTTTTTCCCAGAACTCTTCACATAATTAAATAATATCAATGTTATAGAGTGTAAGTGAAATACAGCAGCAATAGAGAGATTTTCTAATGGAGGTATAGAACACAGCTATAAGCTATTGCAAAATGTAAAAAAAAGAAAAAAAATAAGTAGAATAATTCAGACAAAGACGACCATGAGACTCAGTTCCAAAAATCTGGTGTACTGGGTACAAGTGGGCTGCGTTAGTCAGCAAACAGAATCTTCAGTCATAAATTTGTCAAGCTGGTAAAGACTGCTTTAAACTAGAGTTGCTGTGGGATAGGAATGTCGGTCTATCTCATTAATACCAGTTTGATGCCAGGGCCAGCAAGAGAGGTCAGCAGGAGAGCACAGAGAATCTAGTCAGGAGAGGTGTTATGCTGGACTTTGTTCTCTCCAAAAAGTAGGGGCTGGTGGGGAATGTGAAGCTCAAGGGCAGCCTGGGCTGCAGTGATCATGAAGTAGTGGAGTTTAAGATCCTTTGGGCAGTGAAAAGGGTGTGCAGCAATTTCACTGCCCTGGACTTCAGGAGAGCAGACTTTGGCCTCTTCAGTGACCTGCTTGAACTACCGTGAGAAAAAGCCGTAGAGGAAAGAGAAGCACATGAAATTTTATTTAATATTGATAGGTCAAAGCTCATGAGAGATGCATCCCAACAATAAGGAAGTTGGGCAAATCTACCAGGAGGCCAGCATGAGTGAACATGGACCTGTTAGAGCAGGTCCAGAGGAGAGCTACTAAGCTGATCACTGAGCTGCAGCCCCTCTCCTATGTAGACAGATTCAAAGAGTTGGGGTTCAGGGACACCTTACAGCAGCCTTCCAAATAACTAGAGGGATCTTACAAGAAATCTAAAGAGGGATTTTTTGCAAAGGTATGTAGCAAAAGAATGACATGTAATGGCTTTAAACTGACAGATGGTAGGTTTACATTAAGTATTAAGAAGAAAATCTTTACTGTGAAGATGGGGAGGCACTGGAACTGTTGTCACATCTCTAGAATATTCAAGGCCAGGCTGGATGGGCATCTGAACACCCTGCTCTAGAGGAAGGTGTTCCTGTCCACAGTGAGGGACTGGGACAAGATGATTTGTAATGTCCCCTCCAAATCAAACCATTCTATGATTCTATGAAAAGTTAGTACCTTAGACCATGGCACTGCACTATTACAATGAGTGGAAATCATTCCATTCTCCTCAATGGAACCAGTATAAATCCAGAGGGAACAAGGAGTTTTCCAAAAGCTGTGGAAGCATTGATTGCAGAAAAGTAAAGCCAATGACAATGACAGTGACAGAGCAGAGGGAACAGGAAGAGGAGTACATAGATATGTGACATCCATGAAGAATTTTGAAAGTAGTTTCTTGTCTCATTACTAGTTTTCTTCATTTTGATGCCTGCACAATGCAGATGAAATTAGTGAATTGAATTAACAAATCTACCCTGGTTTAATGCACAGGTGGGACTAAACAGTGCAGTTCAAAATGGTTCCTAAAATGATTGTTGATCCCTATACATGTAGGAATACTCTCTTCTATTCCATGTTTACCTCTTCTGTTTTATAAAGCAGTAGTGCATGAATCCTTCTGGAACATTGTTTGTGAGTTTTGAGACTCCCAGGGCTAATTCAGTGGGTTGCTCATCTGATTGCTTCAACATTAAACACACAGTTTGGCTGCTGCTACTGCTGTAGAAGACCATTTCTGTTTAACTCCTGACAAATGAGACAGGTAATAGCTTATGTAACATAATTGCATTTACTCCCCTATTCTGACTTTTTTTTCAATTGACTCAGGAATAAGCTAGTCAGAGCTGTTTTTTTATGTATCTTGACTCTCTACAGACATACATAAATGTAATTAAAGTAAAAGCGTATTTTCTAATGTCTATAAATGATGCCATTTATGATTCTATTTTGCCAAATAATAGTTTGGCAGGTTCTTCAGAAGCATTCCATAAGACTCACTGATCTGTCATTTTTCTTTGTGTGGGTATTTCTGTGTCCAAAATACTTTTTCCTACTCTTCCCTTTTTTATCTGGTAACTACATGGAGGTAGATAATTCCCTTGTCTGGTGAGATATAATTTTTTTTCATTTCTTTCTAAGGATGCCAGTATGAATCATCCCTCTTGCTTCTCATTATAGCTTATAAAACTATTGTTTTCTTTTTAGGCAAAATGGGGCTTTAGTTATCATGAAAACCTTGTTATCATGCTGATGTAGTCAAAAGATTTTATTTTATAGTATTCAGTTCCTGAATCTAACTAATAGATTCACTTGAATGAAAAAATAGCTGACATTACAAGACCAAATTAGCTATGTTTGACACAAATAAGTCAAATAAAAACATACAGAAAAGGATAAACTACTATCAGAACAAATTATTTCTGAGGAGTGCAGGTGATCACCAGGGATGAGATTCAGCAGACACAGGTCTCCTGCATTAATAGATTTCATGTCCACCAGCAGGTTCTAGATGGCTATTAACAATGTCATTAAATGCACTTTCACTGTGTTTCTGATTATTTTGTAATGGTATTTTAAAATATATTTTATTTATATTAGGAATTCTAGAATGTAACATTACACACCCCAAATCTCCTTTACTTTTTCAGAATAATTTATTTTTACCTGTTTTAGTAATGTTTGTTTTTCTGAATGACACATACCTCTTACCATTCAGAATGTGGACCTGCTTATACTGCATTTGTTTCATTTAAGTTATATTTTAAATGTTTTTGGTCCTTTCCATTGCTCTGTGTAAATCTGCAACATGTTGACGAGTGTAATTTCACAATTTATCCTTTTTCATCCAGTTACCAATAGATCGATTTTGCTGATTTCACCTAAGTATAAGAAAAATAATCTTTTAATTTTGTCATTTTCAAGTAATGTTTCAGTGTCATTTGTGTAGTAGCTTAAGAATATATTGTGGCTTATATGTAGTTGGAGATTCTAAATGGCTGTAGCTACGGAAATTTTTTACATGTGAGAACCTTTCAAAATTGGTCTTCAAAATTTAGTTTGAAGGGGTACTAGTCACTAGAAATAAGACTCAGGAAGTGTAAAAAAAATTGTACATAGTTTAAGTGTGGACCCAGGCACTTTTCCAAATAGTAAGGTGCCATTTTTGAGTGATTTTGAAATGCACTAGAAGGTAATGTCAGGGTCCTGAAATTGTCAGTTTCAAGTCTGTCTTGCGCATATATTACAAAAGGTTCTTGGGGTGATACTGTATGGGATATGAAGCAGATAAGTTGGGCTATTTTGTAGGGCTGGATACCAGATGCTGAATATGGCTCTGATACATATGGAACTGATCAATAGGTATTCAAGGACTCATTTTAAGTCATATAGAGTGTAATGGATTTAAACTGTATGGAGTGCTTGACAAGGAACATGCATTCTCCTTCCTGGGAGCACTCTCTCTGCTGAACAGTGCAAATGTACTCTCCAGCCAGTATTATGACATAAAGAAATCATTGCTAAGTGTTCACTATATGTAAAAATGTTTAAAATTCAATCTTCATGTCCAGCCTTCAAAGTCCTTATTGTTATCATTTCTTCTTTTTTGTGCTTACTCAGAACTGTCAGGCTAAGATCAACCACCAATACCTTCTTGGGATCTAGGAAAAAGGAACTGAACAAAGTTGAATTAAGCATATAATAAAATGCTGCTGAATCTTCTTTCTTTTTAAAATCTGACTAGAATAATTTTTTGCCTTCCCTCCTCATTTTT
The DNA here is from genome assembly GCF_903797595.1 of Erithacus rubecula. Classification (NCBI taxonomy): domain Eukaryota; kingdom Metazoa; phylum Chordata; class Aves; order Passeriformes; family Muscicapidae; genus Erithacus; species Erithacus rubecula. The sequence continues at coordinate 63,519,953 of NC_136658.1, forward strand.
CTCTTCTCTTCTCTGGTATGAAGGACAGTAATTTAAAGAAACAGAAAATCTTACTATTTCTGATTTTTTAGTACAAAGGAAATGAATCTTAGCATTGTCATTTGCCAGGAGTGTAAAAACTTAAAAACTCAGTTTATAAAGTGTGTGACAAAGAATGAGTCAGGGGAAGTGTGTGGAGGGTCCTGTTGATATTGTACTACTGCTACACTGCAGAACTGTAGACAGTGTGCAGGATCAGGAAGAGCATCCTATGGAAGAGTAAATCCACACTAGAATTGTTGAAGTCAACTCCTGCCAGGGATAATAATATATTATTTTCTGACAGTTTTTGTTTATGTGTGGAGGTGGTATAACCCCAGCCCCATGCAACCTCCTGCTTACTCCCCCACCAATGAGATGGGGGAAGGAATCAGAAGAATAAAAGGTAGAAGACTTGTGGGTTGAGATAAAGACAGTTTAATTGGGAAAGCAAGAGCAGCACACACAAGCAAAGTGAAACAAGGAAATCAGCCACCCCTTCCCATGGGCAGGCAGATGTTCAACCATCTCCAGGAGAGCAGAGACCCATCACACATAACTGACTTGGGAAGACAAACACCATCACTCCAAATGTCCTCTATTTCCTCCTTTCACCCCCCTCAGCTTTATGTATTGAGCGTGATGTCACATGGACTGGAGTATCCCTCTGTTCAGCTGGGGTCAGCTGTCCCTTTCCAGCCTCCTTGCACCCCCAGCTTCCTCCCCTGCATGGCAGAAAAGGCCTTGGCTCTGTGTGAGCCCTGCTCAGCAACTCTATCCTGGTCAAAAGCTGCACAGTAATAGTCATTGGGAAAACATACAAAAGATTATGAATGAAGAAAAGAGAATTCCTTAGAGTAGAAGTGTTTATCCCTTTGTTTTTTTTTCCACAACAAGCATTGTTCCTTCCAAAGTATAAATGTACCTTAAGCCCTATCCAGGATATCCCATTCTTTGAAAAAAAGCAATAATTGCTTTAGAAATTAATCCAAAATGAAGGGTGCCTAGGTTTTTGAGTCTCAAGTTCCAGACATAGCATTTAATTTCAGACAAGTTTAATGATCAGCACTTGCTTGAGTCTTATTTATGGCCTCTTGTTCATCATATGAGTTTATTTTCATTATCCTTCTGAGATGATCTTCATTCCTCCTATATAGGTTATATAATACTATACTATATACTGCTAGGTGCTCACCTAGTTCTAAGATTAAAATTTCATTCTGGGGACCAGGCCTAAATTTATGTTACACTGTATCTAATTAGTATCTAGGTTACTTTGGCACTATTATTACATGTGGTCCTCAATGACATTGCTTATGACACAAAACAAGCAGTATAGACAAGATTGTCCTCACAATGCTTTGTGGAGGTGGACAATGCCCTCCTGTTTTGCAAGGGCGATTTATAATATTTAGCTTGTGTTTTTTAAGTTATTAAACTTCTGTTTGACTCATCTGCTTGATGGAATATGTGTTTCTGATCTGATTAGGACACAGGTTCTATTCTGAGAGATATTCTGCCACCTCTTCAACATTTCTCATCAGCTAATAAATTTCATTTCATGATTAAATTGCATGATTCAAGAAGACATATACATATTTATGATCTTCCCATCAAATTTCTAGAATTAGTATCAGCTATAGTTTGTTCCATTTACTTTGTATCTTTGAGTTGTCCCATACTATTGACTTACTCTTTATATCCTTCAGAGACAGTACAAATTTTATTTATTTGGTGGATAATTTCTGTACTTTTTTATAATTTCTTTTAGTCTACAATCACATTGTCTAGATTATGCCAAAGTTTCTTTTCTACTTGCTTTAAGTATCTGAACAAAGAGCTTACAAAAATGATAGTGCTACCCCAGGTAACCAATGCAATGGAGTGCAACCAGTCCATTCTTTCTTTAGAGGATACTAAATATAACATAACCAATCCTTATATCTTTCAATTTTTAAATCTATGTTTTGTCAGAAATATAGCAAACTAAAACCACCAAAAGAAATCACACTAGATAAAAGGGTCTTGCTTTTTAGCCAGCAAAATTTAAATTGAGCAGTTTCTGTACAGTCTGGATCCTACTCATTTATCTCCAGTACAAGTTTGTTCCTTGTTTTTCTTGTAAGTGTCTTGGTTCTATTTTTATTTAAAATCACTAATTTTCTGTTTTCTCTGGCTGTTTTGCTATTGTATTGGACTTCAATGGCCAGGTTTTGATTGTGGGGGATCTATGGTGTGCCCTCTGAGAAGCTGCCAGAAGCTTCTCCTGTGTCCAGCAGAGCCAATGCCAACCCTGTCTAGTATGGACCCACCAAGGTCAAACCAATCAGGAATGATGGTAATGTCTCTGAAAACATATTTAGGAAGTGAAACCAATTACGCAGATGTAATTGAGGCCAGAGAAGGGTGGTGTGAGAACCTGTGAGAGGAACAACTCTGCAGACACCAAGGCCAGTGGAGAAGGAGAAAGAGGAGGTGCTCCATGTGCTGGAGCAGAGATTCATCTGCAGGCCCTGGTGAAGACCATGGATATTTAGGCTGTGCCCCTGGAGCTCATGGAGGTCAATGTCACTTAGCAGAAATAGAAATACTTGAAAGTCTTAGCTGTGTTGGCCAAACCATGGAGTAAAAGACAAATTTAAAAATTGAATTTTTTTTGTCTGTACTAGTTACAGAAGCAATTTTCTGCTTCCCCCCTGCCCACTCCCCCGTGCTTTTATTTGCAAATATACCATCCCAAGTGTAACACTAAGAGAGTGTTCTGGATATAGTCTGGCCACCCAGCCATGACACAATGTTGATATTAAGCCAGTAGGCATTATCACCTTATATTGAAGAAAAATGGCTGTGTTATAGATTTGTAGTGAAAATGACTGCGTAGTGTGTTCTACTCTGTGATCTATCCAGGGAAAGCAGGGTATCTGCTAATCTGAACATTGTAGCAGAGTTTCTGATCTATACTTATTTACAGACTCTCCAGCATCAACAAGAGCTGAATAGCATTTATAGACTTCTCATTCTGTTGCTTCTCCGAATGTTCATTTTGTTCATTTCTGCTTATCACCAACTTCTATGTATCCTGGCCTCTCTAAAATGCAGATAAATAAATTATCATTGCCTAGGGTAGATTATAGCTGTTCAAGGAGATACATTTTCTGCCATCAAGACAGCACCTCCCTTAGATGTAGCATACACACAGTAATCTTGCAGCATAAAACTACAGCTGGAAACTATTTACAGAAACTATGGAGCTGGATTAATTTTTTCTCCCTCTAAATCAGATAGAACCTCACCAGGGAGGTTATTATCTTTGAGAGACTTCTCTAAAAACAAGTTTTATTACCACACCTGGCTGATTCATTCAATCTGTACCATAAATATAGTGGATCAGTGATATTTTGTCCAGATTTTTTTTTTTACTTCTGATAGTGTGATTGAAGCTCTCAAAGTTTGTTTTGAGGAAAAGAAAAGCAAAGGACAATTTTACTGATTTTTAGGTAAGGTTAGAATCTGAAATGTTGCAGTTAAAACATATGGATAGGCAAGATGTCAAAATGTGCTCCTGAGCATCCTAAATTTATGCAAATAAAAATATGAGGATCTTGACATGAATTACCAAGTAGGGATTTTAGAATCTGAATACACTTCCAGCTTTGCAGATGGACTCCAAACTATGATGGGACTAGCTCAAATCCCCAGAATATCTCACATGGACTTTGTAAGGGGAACCATGCCCATATCTGGATTTTAGTTTAGCAGGTGGGGCACATCTGCATTTTGAAATCACATTACCATGAGTGTACAGGGTTTGTGTGAGAGGGGAATGCTTGATGAGGGTTGCCCTCACCCTGAAACAAAAGGCATTTTATAAACCTGCATGCTCAAAGAGAAATTTGACAGTTGACACCCTAATAAGAGTTTGAACCTGCACAAATTTGCCACCTCTAACTTTCACACTGTTTGCAAAAACAAACTGACAGACATGGCTGACTTTTCTTGACACGGCTTCAAAACAGGGCATTGTTTCAGTGTGGATTAGCATACAGGCAATGGCAAGACACCTCTGATTTAAGTTTTTTTTTGCTCCTAGATTTTTTTTTTGTGATATTTTTTCTCCTTTTATTTTGTCACCGATGGAGCAGAACCTGCTCATGCTCATCATTCTTTTTTAATCTAGCCCAGCAATGAAACACACAACTGGGGCAAGCTTGGCAGTTGAAGGATCCAGATGCTAAATTCCAGGATTAATTTCTCTAGCAGAGGCAACTGGGAGTCAGATCCTCTCTCTGGCTTTCCTAGCAGCTTGGCTTAACCCCCAGCAATCCAAAAGCCTCATTTTTGTTTTAGACTGGGAGTTCAGTTTTCCTGGAAGGTAAAGAACTGCCAGATTGGCTTTGTCAAATGAAGGATTTTGTATTTAAATATCAGTGCCTTGATTTTCCCAGCGATGGGAACTCAGTCATTGAAGACTTATGTATGTGCTAATGATGCTTTCCTTTGGCATCTTCCTCAGAATGTGACAAAAGAAGGGAGTTGACATTAGCAAGTGAAGGGGAAGGGTGAAAATAAGCAGTGATACAGTGAAATTAAAACAGGGAATGCAATTGTTATACATGAAGAGAGAAAATCAAAGCAGCTTAATTCATGTAGAGATGTAAAATCAGTTAAAATGCCATCAGATTTTTATAATTTAACCAGGTTTTTTACCATTGGTTGCTTTTTAAAATGTTTTTGTTAGTTTGTTTTGTTTTGATTTTTTGTTTGCTTAGTTAGTTAGTTAGTTAGTTAGTTTTGAAGTGACCTTCTTTTATACTTGATGTCAGGGAAATGAATTGTGACAACTGTAGAATGAAGAAATCCTGCATTCTTCCAGTAAATGTTTTACCCTTGTTGCAGTAGTACTTAATGAAAAGTAAACCCTAAATATTAAACTTAATTCAACCTCTAAATTGTACATACGGTGGTTGCAGGGACTATTAGCCATCAGAAGACATAAAGCAATATAAACACAATTTGGATTTCCAGTAATGAGTTATGCATTGTGTGTGCTTTTTAAATAACTTAATTCTGTATTTATCAAGCAATACATGTTGAAGGTGCACTACACACTAAGTGACAAGCATGTCATTTTACAAAAGTATTATCAGGGAAAAAATTAAGATGAAAGAGAATTAAAGTGTAGCTACTACAGAAAAATATTTAACAATAGAGTGAATGCTCAGTTTCACATTTGAAAATGGATCTTTTTATATGACCACATGTGAATTAATAGCATACACTTTTTTAATATCACACCAACTACTGGTTAAAAAACCCCTCAAATAGAGTTTGCATCTCAAGACCAGATAGATTTATGTTTAAATAATTTTTTTTCTTCCTGCTATTGGGTCTTTCAAAGCCACTTTACAATAGGTATGGATGACTTTAAAAGAGGAAATTTGGCAAGCTCCACAGAACAGTGGGAAAAGCTAGAAATGAAAAATGAAAATTAAACTCCACAATGAACACTTTCAGCATGAAGCTAGAGGTGATTTTAAAGGTTACATTTATTTTAAAGATTTATTCTTATGCTATTAGATTTATTCCTGCATCTAATAGCATACTTGACCAAACGAGCACCAGAAATGCTCAGTGGGAGAGGACCTGGAATGTAGCTCTGCAGAGTAGGGAAAAGGCTACCTTTTGGGATTTCTCCTTTGCTTACCTGCATGAACACATTCTACCCAGAGTAGTGAAATAAATCAATTATCCAGAAGGCAAGAAATGAGTTTATACTCATGGTATCCATGTTTGTTCTGTGTGCACACTTCAGCTGGCACACAATCAAGGTCAGATGGAATTTATTTAACAAGTGAAAACTAAGTGTATGCAGTTCAAGTAGTATGTCTGCTTATGTGTTGATCTAAAAAGTAATCTGAGAATTTTTGGCTGCAATCAAGCTCTGATATGATGCCAAGATTCATGACCTATGGTTCATAGGTGGGAGCACAGGTCTTAGAGTTGTTTGTGAGCAATAAATTACAAGCTCCTGATTAGAGAATTTTGGAGTATGGCTTTGGTCAAGGCCTTGTCAAGTGAAATAGACCCAAGAAATGATGGATCAGCAGAGGGATTAAAGTCTGGTCTAAAGAAATGCATTGGGATATCTCTGGGGATAATCAGACCTTTACTCCAATAAAGCAAAAGTCAGCAGTATTATATATGTGAAAAAACCCCATGCATAGTCTCTATAACCTGTGTTCATGTCACCTTGTAAAATTAGAGTTTTCTTGCCTGGAGGAGGTTATTTTACAGCATGTAGGCTGCAAAGTACTATTAATTCACCTGGCAGAATTTCTTATACCTCCCCTACCAGCACTATTTATTATGGGTGAGATTTTGACACTATTGAAAACAAAGATAAAATTCCCACTGAGTCTCTTGGGGCCATGATCACAGGAGGTTACTTTATAAATAAATTTTATTTCTTTTGCAAATGAGTCTTTGAGTCTTTTCAGATTGGGATGAGCAGAGGGGCAGCACGTCCTTAATTGTCCTGCTGGCAATGCTCTTCCTAATGCACCCCAGGCTACCCTTGGCCTTCTTGGCCAGAGAGCACTCCTGGCTCATGGACAGCTTGTTGTCCACCGGGACCCCCAGGTCCTTCTCCACAGAGCTGTTTTCCTGCAGATCGGTCCCCAGCTTGTACTGGTGGGTTACTCTTACTCTACCCAGGGGCAGGACCCTGCACTTGCCTTTGCTGAATTTTGGACAGCTCTTCTCTGCCCATCTCTCCAGCCTGTCAAGATCCTTCTGAAGGGCTGCACAGCCCTCTGGGGTATTGGCCACTCTTCCCAGCTTTCTGTCACCATCAAAATTGCTGAGGAGGCATCTGCTCCTTCATCCAAGCCACTGATGGATAAGCTGAATAATTCTGGGCCCAATATTGACCCTTGGGGATACCACTAGAGACAGGCATCCAGCATCCATCCCTGTGCCACTCATTACCCTCTGGGATCTGCCAATTCTCAACCCACTTCCTGAGTTTGCCTATGAGGATGTAATGAGAGACACTGTTGAAAGCCCTGCTGAAGCTGAGAGACAATATCCACTGCTCCCTCCCCTCATCCATCCAGGCTGTTGTTTCATCATACAAGGTTATTTGATTAGTGAAGCATGATTTGCTTTTAGTCAATCCATGCTGACTACTCCTGATCACCTTCTTGCCATCCATGAGAATACAGATGACCTCCAGGATGAGACATTCCACACTTTTCTGAGGATTGAGGTGAGGCTGACTGGTTAGTAGTTCCCTGGGTCCACCTTCTTGCCCTTTATGAAAGACTGGGGTGATGTGTGCTTTCTTCCAGTCCCCAAGCACCTGAACTGATCACCATGAGCTTTCAGAGATGACTGTGAGTTACGGTGTCTGCCAGCTCTCCATCCACTCATGGATGCATCCCATCAAGGCCCATGGACTTGAGGATGTCAATATTGCCTAGATGTTCTCTGTCCCAGTCCATCACTTAGTTTTGCATAAACTGTAGTTTTAGTAATTCACACCCAGTCTTAGGTACAGGAAAAGCAGGGATAACTGGTTACAGTATTTTGGTAGGAAAGAAGCAACACGGCTTTTAATTTTTTGGATATTTTTGGCCTTAAAACTGTTGCAACTCATATTGATTTTCACTTTAGAGCATCCTGTCAATAGTCTCAGAGAACTTGCAGAGAAAATAACATCTCATAAAAAATATTATTCTTAAGGAGTTCACTTCTGCCAAATAAAGCAAGAAAAATCCTTGACACTCTTAATGTAGCAGTTTTGGAGCTTGTTACAGGAGGAATGAAGGTACTGTGAATAGTTCATCATGGCAGAATAGTACTTTATTCCAGGAATTTATTCAATTTTAATCACCAAAATAACTGTTTAACAGCAAAGTTAATAAAAAAAGACATAAGTGAAAACAACACAAGAGAATTATTTAATTTACTCAGATAATTTTTAATAGGAGAATTTGAAGGTATGTTAATTTATCATGTCATTAAGGAATACAGTATCATTGTTCAATTTAGAGTTAGAAATAGTGTGTTGTCTCTAAACAATGTTGATATTATGCTTTTTTCATTTATATGGATACTGCTGATATCCTTTTTTGTCAAATTACTACTGTGAGAGACTCTGTAGATCAGTTTAATTTTCAGTAAACCTTGCTACACAAAAAGAGCTAGCATGTGATTAATCCATAGAAGCCTATAAAATCTGTAGGAACTCTTCTTGAGAGACATAACTTACTTCTTTAATTCAAATACATAAGCAAATTGCTTTAAATAAAGGAACATGCAGAACAGCAGAAAACATACCAGTCATTTTTCATTGAAATACTGTAAAATTCTAAACCAGACTGATACATAACATACAAATCATATCAATCATATCATATCATATCATATTCATGTCTATTCTTAAGACATTTGGGGATGCAAAGTTTTTGAATTAGATTGTTGCAAATATGGAGCTGTGTCTTGGTGGTTGGAAAAAAACTACTCATCTGACAAAACAGTTATCCTAGGCTGTGTTTAGGGAAGAATTGGAAGGTATAGTGGCAAAATAGAAGTAAGCAGGCCTGATTTTACTGAGAGGAAACTTCACACATTTCTGTGTTTTTTCAATTGGTTCTTCTAAGGTTTTGTAATAATCTGTACAGAATACCAAATAATATTTTCTTTTAAAAGTTTTACCAAAGTAAGGTTTTTCTAGACAATGAAATGATATATTCAAGTGTGCCCTTGGCATCAAGAAACTAGAGGCAATAGCCTAAGAGATGAAAAAATTTGGAGGTTTTTTCACTTATTTTTTTCAGCTTTGTATTCAGAAATTGAAAGGGCTTTTGGGTATAAGTTCCAACAGAATGCTCTTCTTGAGCTGCACCTGAGAAAAATAGACAGTGAAAAATGTTAATATGAATTATTTCTCAGTTGATAGTTACACAAGAACTCCCTCTGGAAAAATGGTTTTATTTAAATTTTGGTAGACTGTGTCTCCCTTTTGGTTAGCCAAGTGCTGTTAAACACTGTTTTGAATTCTGTAAGCTCTAAAAATGAATTTCTTCTCTAATTCTCTTGAAATATGGAATCAGACATGGAATGTGAAAGTAGAAATACATAAGATATCTATGGCATATTTTGTCTTAGGAAAGAAACATAAGGCCAACAGATGTGACAGTAGTCCATGTGTTTTCTTTGCCTGTTCAGTCTTGACACCATCTCTCTGCACAATACACTTCTGTAAATTTGTAATTGAATGTTGAGTTAAAAACTTTGCTGTAGAGGTTGTGTCTGTTCATTTTTTGGTTTTTTTTTTGTTTTTTTTTATTTTTTTTTTTTTTTTCCCAGAAATCCAATTTGAAGGGATAAGGCTAATCAAAATATTATTTAAAGTGTGTTCTTATGTTTCATATTCTATATAAATAATAATTTGTGGATAATAGTGAATAAGATCTACTCAGAAGAGAAACTGGCATCAATCCCAGACACATATATGTTCAAACAGTGCCAAAATATAATTTTGATTTCTGTGCATTAGTTTATGTCATTATATTTTTTTTCATGTTATTACTATGATATCTGTAGTGCAATTTTGGAACAGTAAATATGTACTTGAAAAATCTGTATTGTTATTCATCTTTTTAACAAAGTGTATCTGTTATTCTACTTTTGGCTTTTCATTTGATAAAAAATACATATTTTATTAAATGTCACTTTAAAATAGCATATGCTGGGTGTATGTGCCCTAAAAATCCAAAGGTAAACCTTTCAACTAACAGAGGCAGCTTTGTCCCAGTGGAAGACTTCACATACGAATCTGTTAAAAAAGGTGTCCCTCCCCTCATTTCTGCATTTCCCTATTGCTCCCCTTGTTTCGCAACCATTTCACTTCCATGGCCCATAGTTGTCCTGCTGTCAAATTAAGTTCTTTCCCTTTTGTCCTTTCAAAATGATAGAATCCTAGTTGATAGCTAAAAGTATTCTTATTATTCTCAAATTGCAAGACCTGTTCTATAGAGCCATTTTTTATTTTGTATGATTTATGGTAAAAAATTCTTCATGGACGTCTGCATTGTTCACTTCACCCTCATTTAATTTATCTTTGATTAATTTAAAATCATATGTGAAGAACATCTAGGCAGTCTGTTATCCTGGCCAAGACAATTTTTATGAGTTTGCAGGGTTTTTTATCTTATTATCTATTTACTTTTAAGTCTTAAATAATTATTTTCTTCAAATTACTTTTTAATCAATAGGTAGCAATAATTGCCTAAATTATACTTTTATTTTCAAAACTGCAGTGATACTATATAGACTAAACCCAGGTTCTACAGTCATCTGAAAGACAGAATTACCCAAGAGATCATACAATCTTTGAATAAGGATTATAATGTCCTCAGACCTGAGTCCATTGAATATCTACTCAGAACTTTTTTGCACCCTACTTATAGTAATTTACTTTTACAGACTCTGTTTTTTGTAAGGCAGCTTGCCTCTTCTAATATGCTTAGTACCATTAACTTTACTTAAAATTGAGGCAAAATATTAATTCAAGTTTTGGGGCCATATCTAGATTATATTTAATTTTTTTTTCTTGGTCTATTTTTAATTATGTAGATAAGAAACTTTTCAGTATTTGTTTAATATCCTTTGCAAGATCTAATTTATCTTGACTTTTGCAGTTCTCACTTCTGCTCTAAACATATTGACCTGTAACACATCACTTTTGCTACTTTTTCTCCCTTTTTTCCTTTCTTGCAGATCTCTTTTTCTCACTTTTGAAGATTTGATGCCCTTTCCCCCAAGTTTCCTCCATTTTGTATTAAAAATTGAAGAAAATTCCCATGCTTGTGGCTTAGGGAGATTGTAAATTTGTGGTACATTCAGTTCAACTCCCTCAAATTTTCTCTTTTGAATTTAAAACCTTTATTACGCAATTGTTTTTATTTGGTTCCCCTTCATTTCAGCTGAGTCACTCACAACCACTGGATCCTGTGTTACACCACTAAAAGCAACTTGATAAAGAGTTTTTAATAGCAGTGCCTCATATAAGGCTCTAGGCTCATGGAATTCTTATTAGGAAATACAATTCTTACAAATTCACATGAATTTATCTGAAATAGTAAGTCAGTACTTTTATATATAGCAACAATTTTCTCCAGGATGCACTTCTACTCATAATGCAAAACTGATCTATTTCCTGCTTGTAGGAATGACTGGGGAAAAAAAAAAACAAACCAAAACAACCAAAACAAAACAAACAACAGCCAAAAATACAGTAACTGAAGGAAAACAGATGTAATAGTGAAGAGAATGGATCACTGCTTTTGCATTTCCTCAATTGTATGGGAAGACTGGCACAAAAAACAAGCATGTAGTTTACTATGGTCCAATGTAATATTTAGAAGAAAATAACGCAATTATAAAACACAAAGAAAATGCCCATTAAAGAAGAGACTGTCTTCAAAACTTAGTGTCTTGGATCAGATCTTGTCTTGGATCCTCTATTTAAAAACTGCCAGAAGTGAAGGGTCATTCTGGGTGCTGCTATAACCCAATGGTAATTATTCCATAAGAAAGTGGAACAGCTTCAACATGAAAGAGAGACATGAAATATATGCAGGAGATAGATTTACAGGATGTAACTTTCATACATAATGAAAGCTCAAAAAATTGACCTGTTATTAAAACTGTAGAGATATTTCCTTCTCCACTGGCTGAATTTTCCAACGTAAGAAGGACTTGGAAATGTAACAGCAGGATTCAGAGTCAGGCTGCTGAATACTTTACTTTGACATTTGATTTTTACCAAAAAAGTGTATGAAAGCTTCTCTCAGACAGAAGTGAAAGGAATAGTCTAAAGGTAATCTTCTTGTTTCAAATATAAAATATACAAATCATAAAGCCCATCATTTTTTTCCATATTAAAAAAGGAGCCAGTCTTTTCAAGTCATGTAAAAATACCATTTTCAGCAATACAATAGACTACATCATTCGCAATAAGAATCCCTTATAATAGTAGAAGTTCAATTAATAAATTATACGCAGACAATAAATGTATTTCTGACACTGTTTTTAAATTTGAAAATATAAGTCCCACAGAGTTTTGCTGGGGAACTGATATTGTACTGGTACAAGTTGACTGAAAGTTAGAAAATTTACTAAAAGAAGGGTCAAATGGAAGATCCAGGAGCTACAGGGCTGTCAGACTGACCCTGGGGGGAAAGGTCATGGAGCAGATTATCTTTAGTGTCATTCTGCAATGTACAGGACAACCAGGATCTGGACAGGCTGGATTAATGGACCAAGGCCGATATTATGAAGTTCAACAAGGCCAAGCTGCACTTGGGTCACGACAGTTCCCTGCAGTGTTGCAGGCTGGGGGGAGAGTGTCTGGAAGCTGCCCAGCACAAGAGGACCCAGGGGTGCTGGTCAACAGCTGGCTGAACCCAAAGCAGTGTGCCCAGGTGGCCAAGAAGACCAATGGCATCCTGGCCTGAGTCAGCAATAGTGTGGCCAGCAGGAGCAGGGCTGGATTGTCCCCTGTATTCAACACTGGTGAGGATACACCTCAAGTGCTGTGTCCAGCTCTGGGCCCCTCACTGCAAGAAGGATATTGAGGGGCTGGAGCACATCCAGAGAAGGACAGCAAAGCTGGTGAAGGGTCTGGAGCACAAATCGGATGAGGTCCAGCTGAGGGAGCTGGGGTTTATAGTGGAGAAAAGCAGGATCTGGGGAGACCTTATTCCTCTCTACAACTACATGAAAGGAGGTTGTAGCAGTGTGAGGGTTGATCTCCTCCCAGATAACAAGCATTAGGGCAAGAGGAAATGGTGTTAAGTTGCTCCAGGAGGTGTTTAGGTTGGACATTAAGAAAAAGGGTGAAAGCATGGTTAAGCATTGGAGAAGGCTGCCCAGGGAAGAGGTTGAGTTGTTACCCTTGCAGGTATTTAAAAGATGTCTAGATGACACTTAGGGACACGGTTTAGTGGTGAACTGGGCAGTGTTAGGTTTATGGTTGGACTTGATGATCTTAGAATTTTTTTTCAAACTGAACAATTTTATGATTCTATGATTCTACTTAATCAAATATGTAAACAGCAAGGCTGGAAAAAGAATTTTTTGCAGAGCTCCTATTATGTGATAGCAGATGCATGTGCGACTCTTGTCCCCATCTGCCTGTTTCATCTTACATATGAAAACATCATATTAATTGTGACTATCATACTAATTACATCTGATTGTTTAGGACATGATTTACTGAATGTGTTTCTCTTGGTGCAGGTGGCACAGTTTTCAATGTGATGAACTATAGCAATCATGGAAAACTAGAGAATTTATTTCTAATTTACACTGAAAGAATGAGGCTTAGTTTTTAGGGAAAATATGTAGATCTTTCAGTCATTAAGGAAATTATGGTCACTTTTGTTGTAAGAGTTTATTTTTTATAAAAATCTGGCTTGAGGAAGAAAAATTACTTGACTGTAATTGATTTCTACTGTATTTTATTATTTTATGCTACACCTGTCATCTTATCTACATGTCTCTTAGATTGAAGATTATAGAAATAACTGCAGATGAAGGTAGTATTTGTGAAATGCTATGGGCTGTATTGAAATTTTTTGAACTACTTTAGGCTATGGCATTCTATGGCAGATTAATTAAAATAATTCATAGTTACTTCAGCCTGGGACAGAGAAAGGGAAACAAGCCTCAGATGTGAAATGCACTCATCAGGTTTACTCACTGCTTGATTACTATTATGTCCATCACATTTTTTCTGAAGCGAGTCATCAATATTTTGGCCATTAAAAAAACCCAGCAGATGAACACTCCTGTGGTTAAAAGGCAAGTCTTTTCCTGCTGGAGACCTATAATCTTTCTGTGTGCCTCCAGAAGTGATATGAACAATGGAAAATACTTTCTGCTTCAAATATTTTATCAAGAGTTCTGTGTGATTCCCCTCCTTGAGCTGTCTGAACCTCTGTTCAGTGGGGAAGCCAAAAACTTGAGTCTGACTCTGTGTATTTGTCCCACACTCTCAGGACACATGCTTCAGCCCATCTACAAGGATGACCACAAACTGCTTAAGGTGATGGTAGGAGTTTTGTTTTTCTGGGTGTTTAAAATTCACCATAGGAGGTAAAAAGTCATTCAGATATCTTATTTAAATTAATTGTGTCCTTCATAAAATGCCAAAATTAAAAGAGTTTTTTTTCCACTTACCAACAGTTAACAATCTTTTTAGCTTAGGCTGCCAACAGTGTCGGGATTTTTTAATGTGTTTTTGCTTTTTTTTTTTTTTTTTTTTGGGAGGGACATTCTTCTGTAAACAACGAAAAATTAAAAGTTCATCTCTTGAAGCTGTTTTTGACTGTCTTGATATTAGGAAATAAAAATTTTCTCTGTGCTTAATAGTGTCATATGGCTCAGCTGGGACTTGAATTGATCTTTCTGCTAATTTTCTCATTTTTCAGTTGAAATCTTGGGCTGGGGCATGTTGTTACTGTGTTTACCTTCAATGCCTCCTGCTGTTCTTCCAGAGATCTGTGATGACACATCTTCATCTTTTCATTCCCAGTTTGGTCTGTCATATAGCCAGAATTAAAATGTGTGTTATGAGCATTTGAGATTCTTGAATGTGATAATGGCCTTCAGGTTTAAGAAGAGTACTGAAATGTCAGAACCAAGATGTTGTGCCTTACATCTGCCATCTGATTCAGAGCAATATATGGGAAAATCTTTTAGGGAAAAGTAAAAATTAAAAATGAATGTTTTTCAGATACAAATAAGTTGTCTGAGCAAGTCAAACTCGTGAACCTAGGATATGTTTAATTGAATGTAGAGGAGAAGGATGTTAGTGTGGCATCTGTTTGCCCTGTCTCATAGCTCCTTGAAAAAGTATTTTCTCTGCTTTACATTCTGATACTATTTCTTTGATTAAGTCTAATTCATGTTTTACATATCCATGGTACTATTAAAATGTGAATCATTCTAAGGAGCTCTTTATGACAGCCTGACTGTGGAGTGGGAAGACACTATAGTCGAAAAAAAAAAAAAACCACATAAAAGAACACTGTACTAGAAACTGTAGTACAATTCATCTGTCCTCAGATTGAGAAGCTAATAGGTCATTGTATTCTAGCTCAGAGTACTCCAGAGTCCTTTTCGGATTTTTCACTGGTATTTTAATTCTCCATTTTAAAACTAAGATGTGAGGAATAAAATAAATAAATATTTAAATTTATTATTTAAATAAATAAAATAAATAAAATACACACACACACACACACACACACACATATATATATATATTTTTTTTTTTTTTTTTTTCTGTGACAGCAGCTAAGTTTTAGTCAAAAATCATAGCTCTAATAGGTAATTCAGTAGAAATATACAACGAGGTGGTGATTTCATGTGACACACTGAACTCCAATGTAGCAAGGTAGGGACAATAATTAGGTGCTCATGCCTTTTGGCACAAATATGTTGTTATGTGTTTCCAACATATAAATACTCCCCATAGTCAGGATGATATGGTCTTCCCATTCAGAAGTTCCTGATAGACAGGTATTTATTTTTTGTCAATGCTATTTTTTACAAAAAAAGTTTGTTTTTCACAGAGAACAGCCAGGTACAGCAGGCAGTTCCTTTGCTCAGTTGCAGGATAATCTTTCCCCACTCTGTGGTGTCTTGCCAAACAATACCCACCGCAGAACTACTGAGATACTTGGTTCCTTCTCCAGATATGTGTAAAAGAATTTTGGCATGATGAGGGCTCCTGCCTTCAATCTCTGCTAGCTGTGGTGTTTTGTAAGAAATATTGCTCAGACATTAAAATGCAGAACAGACTTAGGTGCTTCTTACTTCTTTCCCCAGTGACACAAAGCAGTTCAGGCTGTGTAATTAGCTAAGCTGTGTTACTAGGTGACTGTATTAGTGAAGGTAGATATTTCTTACCCTGGGTGTGGAAACATTTTAAAGTTTCAACGCTTAAATATTTTTAAGATCAAAATGACCTTTTTTCTTCTTAATCACATTATGGATATTTTACACACTGTGATATTTTTGTCCCAGAGTGTGACTGGATTGCTCTTTTAGGCCCTGATTCAGCAGAGCACTAGGGTATTTCCTGCTTTAAAAATCAGCAAAACACTAATATATTTCCTACTTAAAAAAAAAGATTAAAGGTCTTAAAGTAATCCTTGGAAATTCTGCCCCAGTTTATTAGACATTTTATTTAAAAATTCAAAGAGAGACTTATTCTTCAGAATGTATCATATCTTAAATGCTTCTAATGGAGGAATACAAAACTTTTCTCAGTTTTTTATGTTTCCTATGGCTATATTTCATAAGGTTGTGATGGCTTATTTGTTTTATTGTGTTGTTTATTTCTAAGAGCCTGAAAGACCTTTACATCACAAGATGTTCTCCAGTAATTTCCATACACAAAACTATGTGGCTGTTGTTGAAGAAATTATTAATACTACTTGTTTGTCCCTGTTAATTACTTTATTTCTCTGAATAAGAAGATGAAGATACTGGAAATACAAATTTCACCAAATAATCTAATTGTCTCATGTTTTTTCAGAAACTGTAGCTTTGGAGATATGTATTTTCCTAAGATATTAGTCACTGGAAAAGTTCTGTTCTGTAAAAGATGTGTCCTATAGAATTGATGCCACCCCTTGATCACAGTGCTCCCTATTGAAAAGCACATAAAAGTATTTCATAAAGCAAATTATTGTATCATGAGTTTTAACATTGGCACAATAAAGTGGTTGCCAAACCAGCTGTATGAGTCCCTGCAGAAAATATTCCACTTCAGGGCAGCATTCAATTGATGTGAATCTGGCACTGTAAGTGCAAAAAATGCATGTGGACAGAAGTAAGCTTTAATGGATTGTCCTTTGCTGTTCCCAGCTTGCTCTTTCTATCAAAGGGCTACTGCAGCAACTGGTCAGATTTAAATAGCAAAACTCCACTTGAGTGCTTGATAGAAAAGCATCATGTTCAGGCACTGGAACAGCATCACAAGTGTTACAGCAGCACAATGGGGATCAAGAGCTGTATAATAAGGAAGTTTCACACAGCCAAAGTGCACACATGACAGAGAAATACAGCTAGATAAAGTGAATCAGTGTTCTTCTTTTAGCCAAAACTCTTACACTACAGTAGAATTAATTCACATTTAGCACTTCTTTAAATGATCATCCTACAGCTCTGTTTAACAAATGAATGTATAAAATAATTCTATGGTTCTTTTATTTTGGATTATATGCTCCTGGCATAACAGCAAAGTGAGAAGACCTGAGACTTCTGAAGACAAAATAAGCTCTGAAACACTACTGTCATAATTCTGTCCTTTGTAAAGCCACAAATGAGACATTAGGGAATGGAAAACTGTTTTGAGGGAGCATTAAATTGGCCAAGAACAAATTGCTACAGAAAATGACATCCTTTTCTGAACATCCATTAGTTTCTGATAATCAGGAGTTCTCGGATGCTTGAACATTCCATTAGTATGAAGCAGCGAGTTAATTGTAATAATTATCAGCAGTTTTAATTGTTTTGTTATAATGTATTTTGCAGTTTGTTTGACAATGTGAAATCAATATGCACCTCTAGGAAAATTATCTAGCATAATAAAATTAGGCTCCATTATGCCTCCCAACCTTGGAATTAAAATTTGCACATAAATATGTATTTTTTTTTGTGTATAGGTAGAAGAATTATACTGAATGACTGGAGATGCATAAATAAATTGGACTTTGTTTTTAAAATGGAGGATGGAGTCTCCTCTTAAGAATTCTTTCTGACTTCTAAACCTTTAGTTTTCAGGCATGCAGAGAACCACTGTTATCTCTCTTCAACTTTAGTGATTATTCTTTTATGCTTCAATAAAATACTTTATAGAGATTTTAGCTGTGATTTCTAGAATATCTGTATTTCTGTCACTTAAAAAACCAAAACCTGATGATGTCACATACATGAAGCATTTATGTGATAGTAAATTTAGTTAAAAGTTAGTGTTAATAAAAGTTAATGAAGATTTTTAGATGGGGATGCCAAAAAACATAGAACCAATAAATAATTGAATGTTGCAATATTGGAGAGGTGGTCCTACTTGCAGTTATTACATCTAGTCTAACAAAATCTGAAAATTCTGGAAAACAGTTATTCAAATTTACATAGAAGTCTTCAATGCAAGGGAAACTAAACTCCAGACATTTGAATTCCTGTATTGGACTTTAACAGCCAAATAACATTGACTGTTTTCTTACACTCTTGAAGCCATTACCTATAATTCTCCAATGTCCTATATGCTTTATGCTATTCCTTAATATTGTAGTAGGGCAGCTGATACTGGAGAAGGATTCACTTTATTGTATTTTGAAGAATACATTAAAAAATTAGAGTGGAGTAGAAAGAAGCCACAGGAAACAAAATTAAGGAGTGTAGAAAAATGTACTTCATTATGATATTTTCACAGTTTTATTTGTCAAAAGGAAGATGTGCAAGCAGTTTGATTACAATGTTTAAATATTGTTTTGTAAGAACACCCTGTATACTTAAGGGCTTTTTAATTTCATTTAAAAAAAGAAAAAAAAGTCAGCAGTTTTAGTTGTAACAAGAACCAGTAGTAAGATGCTGCAGTTAAGGAAAAAAAAAAGCCAATCCTGGAAATAAACCTTTGGGTTTTGTAGTGATTTTAAGGGATGATTAACTGGTGAAACAAACTACCAAATGAAATTAGAAATTCTGTATTTCTTCCAGATACCTTTTGAGAATGTTTGTTTTAATCAAATGAAAGTTCTGACTTTTGTAAAGGCATAAACAAGACAAAGTGTAATGGTCTAAGTTGCAACGTTTTATGATACATGAAATGTCAGACAAAATAATCCAATGATTCCTTCTGGTCTTATGCTGTGATTATTGCTACACAATTTGCATCCTCCACATTGAAGTCTCTTGACAAGAGATGTAAATTCCTGTCACTGTCTTGCAACAGTTAAAAACTTCATTATTGTTTATTTGCCTGTGGAAAAAGACAGAAGATGCTGTGAGTCCTGGAGAGATTCGAGAGGGTCAGAAGCTTAGCTGGATTCCAAAGGAAGATATGAAGTTTTTGTTCATTCTTCTATGAAGGAAGAAGCTGGGGAAGAGAAGAAATCAGTGAGGGGAAAAAATGACAGATGGGATGGGAGTGGGAAGCAATGATACCAACCTGAAAAGATTTGTGATTGCTATACTAGGCAACAGATGAAATTTTGGAGCAAATTTCCTTCATTCTCATTTACATGCTGAAACCTGAGGTAAAGGCTAAGTGCATAATCTATCAAGGAACAACATGAAAATGTTTTCTGATAGCCCAGACTAGATCTCTATAAAGAGCACCTTTTTGTTTGGTGGGGATTTTGTTTGTTTTTTTGTTTTGTTTTGGTTTGGTTTTTTTGTTGTTGTTGGTTTTTTTTCCTTTTCTTCTCTGTGTATTTTGTTGTTGTTTAATTTGTTTGGTTTTTATTCTGTTGGTGATGTTTTGTTTGTTTCATTTTTGTCCCCTGTAGGCAAGTCTGTTTCTGCTTTTGTAGATGTACAGGATTGCTCCTGAGCTGGAGGGGATGATCCTCTCTCTGCTCTCCATGGAGCAGGGCAGCTGAGAACATGCTCAGCACCCCTTTGCACAGTTGCCACCATGAGTGCATACTGACAACATCCTTGGCTAAATGCGTGTTTCACAGTTCAATTTTTAGGTACACAGTTTCAAGGAATGAATGTGAATACTGCCTCTCACTGCTTCTCTGGTTTGTGATCTGTAAATAAAAAGAACTTTAACCTTTTGTAAGCTCAATGATAAGTTATTTGTTGGAGCAGCAATGTGTCAGCCCCTAGCTGATTCAGAAATGACAACTAAGGAGCAAGCAGACTATGCTTCATGTAAAATCCAATTGTAGTGCCATCATTATAAGGAAGACTTGAGAGCTCTGCTGTCTTTTCAGTAGCTGTCACTGCCTCTGTCAAGGGCTTCATCTGAATTCAGAGCATATAACTTTATTTCCTTATAATGTCTAATGATGATTCATGGTTTTTGCTTTCCACTGTCTTAGATTCCAACAATGCGTGTTTTCATACCTGCTGTCTTAAATCCCTCTATTCACTGTTCAGGAAAACTTCTAAAGCAAGCACACTCAGCTTTCCAAAGGATATTCAATAGCTCCTGAGGATTCTTCCTTTTTTTAATACTGCCCCATGCTGTTTCAGCTATTCTGCCATCTTCAAGATTATAATTACTATTGTCATTGCTGGAGCCAGACATGTACTTGGGGAGTGCTCCAGAGAGCAGTGAGCTGCACCTCCTCCCTCCCCTGAGTCCAGAAGGACAGATCCTTCTCATCTCTGCGGGTCCCAAAGGCAGGAGGCTTCTGGCTGTTCTTTAACCCTGACCTCTTGCTTTGCAGTAGATAAAGCTGAAGTCAAATCACTGAGCTGACAGTTTATAAAATGTATTACCTTCTATTACCAAATTTTAAAAGCCTGAAGCAACTTTTTGAATTTTAGCACTGATGTTAGTTTTTGTTGTAACTCTTTTTTTTTCAACTGTAGCTACTGATGGTTATTTCAAGTGACTTAACACATTTATTTCTATAAAGGCAACTGGTACTATCTGCTTTCTCTGACTCCCTCTTCCAGAGAACTGAGTTAGTGCTTGCTTTTAACTGTGTTGGCTTTTGCTGAAATTATTTAAGACCGTCTCCTCTTTTCAATTTTTGAAACTACTGGGATGACACATCTAATATACTCTCTTTACGTTTCTGGAAATAAGTTTATTTATTCTGAGGCAGTGGCTTTGATTTTATTTCAAGGTGTTGCTGCTTTCCTCTGATAGGGAAAGCCCACACTGAGATGCCCCATTGTTCGGAGAAAATGGCAAAAACGCCTACAGAAGGATGCTCAGAAGAAGGAGAGCCACGTAAATGACACATCAGCAGCTGTACTGGCTATGCCTCATGAGTGCAAGGTGCACACTGATGGGTACAAAGGGAATAAAGGAGGGTATATTTTGGGGGAAAACAGTGTTTCTTAATTGAGTTACTTTTGTTCCACTGATTTGTAGGGACGGATTGATTATACATTCCTTCACAAACTAGGTCTTTGCAGGAATATCCTGTGCTGGCCCCATGCGATGGCAGAACTGCTGCAGACTTGAAAGGACCTCTAATGTTTTTTATTGCATGATTAACAAGAACAGACAAGTTTCCTCCCCAGTCCTGAGAAATAGGCATCCACTTCAAAACCTTTCTCTGCAACTACACGATAGCAGGGTGGATCTTCTTTGCTCTAGAGCTGCTGAACTAGTGCAGCTCACCGAGGAGCAGGAGTGAGCACCACAGGAGTTTAACAGTCTCACCAGGATGCAGCATATCCATTTATTTTTAGACTTCCGTGGCACAGCTGGAGCTGACAACTCCAGGAGTAGTAGTTCTGTCCAAGAAAAGTAGTGAGAGTTGCATTCAGAACCCGTGCTCTGAAAGCCATTAATAATAAAAAATAGAGCACTGTAGGAAAAAAAAAAAAAAAAATTAAGGGATTTTTTTCAAGATGGCTTGTGTACTGTCAGGCTGGATGTAGAGTAAAATGTGTGAGCAAGTTTCACTAACAAGGTATAAAGTGTTCAGAATGACATGTGAGTAATATCCAACCTGCCATTTCCAAGGGTGGCTTAAGCAAGAGAAAAACAAAATGCATATGCGCCTTTCCAATTTCTTTTTGCTGTATTAAGTGTCCCTGTGGTATTTTAAAGTGCATTTTCTGCATATTTTTGCATTAAAAATATTAGGTTATCACATCCTTGTGTATGCTTAAAGGTGAACAATTTAGGAGACTTCACAGGAGACTGAATTTTTTGTACTCTTAATAAATCATCTGGGAGGGAAAAAGAACTCTTTCTGTGTGAAAGAAAAAGATCTTTATACTTTCATAAAAGGGAGAGGCGGTTCTCAGTCTTCTTACCTTGGAGATCCTAAATAAAACTGAGACTGCTATATCTCAAAGTTAAAAAGATCAAACCACTTCATCTTAATTGGGAAAACTACAGCTTTTTGCTGCATCTCCACAATCGGGCACCATATTAATTTCCCTGATTTTATCTAGTTAGCAATTTTACCTTTTTACCCTTTTCCCTTTTACCACTACCGAGCATTCTACCAACACACTTTAGAAGAGAATTTGAAAACAGCTGTAAGCATTACTTACATGTGAATAAACAATAACAGAGATTCTAATTCAAATCACAGGCTAATTCTCCTTATCATGACTCTGATCCTGCTCTGTAAAATCTGCTCCATTAATGTTGTTAAAAAGTTAAAAGGCTTTTCTACAGGTTTTGCCAGCTGGATGCAGTTCTCTCATATACAGTAGTTAAGCAGTGACCAATGTGATAATATATTAAAAAAATTGCCAGAATTTTAGTTTTCTAAGGACCTGTTGTGGAATAAAAGAAATGTGTGAAAATGGAGACTGAGGCTAGTGATTTCATAATTTCTGATTAGCAACAGAAAAACTCTTAGTTTGCTGAGGCATGCAAAACACTGAAATATCATTCACTGTATATGTGCAATTGTTATTTTTTTCTTTCAATTCTCAGATTAGAAGAAATGAGATGAAATATTTAAGTTAGTTTTGTTTATTTATTTGTAAAGGAACATACTGATACCAAACAGTATTTTAGAAATTAACTTCATACTTTCCTAAATAATATTTTTCAAGATAATTTCAACTCAAATGGCTAAAATCCCCTTTTCTTTCAAACCATATATATATCTTTAAACACTTCAAACTTTACAAACTGCAAAGTTTCGTCCTAATATAATTATATTGTAAAGGCAGTGTATTTTTAAAGTGCCTAAAAGCTGTCTAATTTGTGGTTTTGTATTCTTCCTCTTCTTGCTTTGAAACTAAGAAGGAGGAATTATGGGTGGATAAAAGAAAGTGGAAGTATATAGAAGAAGATTTTATTGTGGTGAACTAATCTCAAGAATTATATTTTTCAGATACACTAATTCTGTAGGAAGCTTTTGCTAAAAGGTTAAGAATATATTAGTATTCCTGATGTTTCATGTTTGTAATGAGTGCAGCTGTTTTCCCACTGTAGCTCTGCATTCCATACTCCCATAAAATCAAAATAAGAGAAACATAATGTATTTTAATGTATATGTCTCTAATTGTCTTCCTTTTATAGAGATTCTTTTAGCTCATTTCTTTCACTGTCATGTTTTACCACCTCTCAAGATTTTAAAGAAGTCTACTACAGCATTTGCTATCAGTATGGATTCTTCTCCCAGTTTGCCAGGAAAGAATATGCTAAACACTAGTCTTTATGTGTCTGTTTTCCACAAATGCTGAATTTATGTCCTTAACATCAAAAAAGAAGAAAAAAAAAAAGACAAAAAAAAAAAAAAAGTGGGGGTTTGCCTCTGAACCTCACACCTGTAAGAAGTTCTGTGATTTTTCTTGCTTTTCTAGAATTTAGTTCCAAAGACAATATTATCTTGCTGAGTAAGCACAGCAGTCATCCTTGAGGTAAATTAGCTTCTACATCCACAGGAAGCTAGCAGGAAAAAATAAGATTCTCAAGAAAACCAGTGAGATGATCAAAAGGAAACTACTAATGTGGTGAGCTTAAACAAAGCTGAACACAAGTTTCAGCAACAGCACAAAGTAATGAAACCAACACTGGTAGCACAGTAGTGTTTTAATCAAGGTGTGCATGAAAGCAGGTACTTCAGCCCAGCAACAACCATCATGGTTTTCAGATTCACAGAAGAGAAAAAGTAGATTAGAAGAGAAAGAGGGGGGAGGAAAAAAGAGACAAAGAGAGAGATCCCTGCTGTTAGCAGGTTAGTGACTTCTTTCAGATCATCCATGTGATGTGTGATGCTTCAAGCTGCTTTAAACCTGCAAATGTTATTACTGTTGTAAAATGAGTGGCTTCTTAGAGTAGAATCTTTGTATGTTCAGTCTAAACTTGGTGAAATTGCAGCTTCCTTGGACAAACACTTGGAAGCTGATAGAGAACAGAGCTAGCCTGAATTTGTTTCAACAAAGGTAAATTGGAGGACTTGGAGTACCAGGATCATTGAAGGATCAAGAGCAATAACAAAATGGAGTCAGAGCAAGGTTTTTAAATTTTCTTTAGACTTCTGTCTTCCATATACTAACTAAAGTGCAAACTGATTTATATGGTTCTATTGATACAGGTATGATGATTTCTGAGAAAAAACATGTTAAATCTATATGAGAATCTGCACAAAGTCACCACTGGATTGGGTGAAGAGAAATGGAACAATAAGAGAGGTCCTTGTATCCCACTTTTGTGAAGAAGAATGGAAACAGAGATATGTTGAAGAAGCATGGCAGAAAACATGGGGGAAAAAAAGCAAGAAGGAACAAGAAAGCCTTAAAGGTTTTTGAATTCAATGCAATAGTATCCAAAAAGATGACAGCAATCTGGTGAAAATTCAGCATGGGGACATTATCTGGTCTGTGTTACAAAACATGTGTCAATAATCAATGATGGGATATTCAAATGAAATTATGTAATAAAGTATTAGTGATATGATCCCTATGAAAGGGAAGTAAATTCTTAGCTTAATCATTCCTCTCTACAAGATTCGAAATTAATTTTTTATCTGACTGTAAGCACTACTATTTAAAAAGAGGTTGTATGGAAAACAGATTCTATATTTTACAGAGAATATAGAACTAAGTCTGTGAAAAAAGGTTTCTTTCTGTTTTTCAATATGCTTGGTTAAACTTCATTACAGCTAGCAGTAGTGGAGAAAGACAAGGTGGTGCTGGATTTGGGAGCAGATAAAGAAAAAAAGTGCACTATCTCTTTCCAATAATTTAGCTACCATTTCAAAGCTGCTATTTTACATATGCCTGAACTTCCAAAATAGGCATAAATATGGTTTGTTGAAGCCGGTGATGTCTACTTTTCTCAATAGGGTACTTGACTGGAAAAGATGTCTCTGAAAAGATGACTCTATTTTTCCTCTACAAAAAACCCATTAATCAGGGATTTTTCTTGATTTCTCTTTAGTGCACAATATAGTTGTTGGCTAAAATTAGTCAAAATTATAACTTCAGAGCATAAGTCCATTAATATATGTAAAACTAAAGAACCCAGACTGTAGATAGAACTGACTGATTTTTTAAAAAATTCTCTTGATCTCTTCAGCTATTAAGATTGTACCAATACTGCAGATGTTTCAATAGCAGACACAGTGCTGAGATTTTTTTTCTTTTGTTCTTGGGATGTCAGCATATTATCAGTCAGAGCTACCATGTCAGCCACCTTGGGAAGGAAGCAGCAGCAGATCCACTGAAAAACAGCTTTTCTGGTAAGAAAACTTTAGTTCTACTATTATTCCCAGCCGAAAATTTTTTCTTTGTCTCTGAAACTATAGAGAATTCTTGAGACCAACAGCAATTTACAAAATGTGACTTCTGGAGAAACATATCAACATCAGAGCCAGCAGAGTTGGAATACAAAAGGTATGCAGTTGTGCTTGTGGCAGCACTTGAAAAAGCATAGCCAATGATAGTGAAACAATAAATAAGTAAGCAAACATTGAAAAAAAAAAAAAAAGCACTTAGTTGGAGAGAAATACAAGCAGAGTTTTAAAACTGTCATTAGAAGACACCAGATATATCTGAGAAAAAAAGAACTTGTGTTAACAGTCTCTCTTTGAGATCAGATGCTAGAAATAGATGGATCACTGTCTTATCCAGTGTAACACTTCCCCTGTTCCTTTTTAAATGCTATTTTTAAAACTAAGATAAACTATATTTAAATACAGGAAGCATAGACTGCAGAGAAACAGTCTGTTGTAAGAGATTAACAAATTTCCGTGTTTTGTTTTTTGGCTTTTTAAAGAAAATGTTTTTCTGATTAAGAAGAGTCCTTTTGATGACCAAAATACATTTTATCCCTTCCAAGTTGAATCTTGACTCTGCTCTAGTAAGTTTGAAAAACATTTATTATAATTTGTGAAGTCATCAGGATATGTTCCATTGAGAAGGAATAATTTTGTCAAATAAATTAAATAAGAAATGTGTTTTCCTCAAGGTTTAGGCTTATGCCTGTACTTCTGTTTACTTCAGATAGTCTGTGTTTTCAGTTTCAGTCTGAAGGCACTTTTACCACCACCTGTGGACAGGCCTAGCAATAGAATTTCTTCCAGACAATGTCAGCAGAAAATACTGGCCACTGAAGGTGCCATAATTTGTTTGCATTTTATCTATGTTGAGGCACTTGCAATTGAGTCATGGGTGACATTGACTATTATGCATCATGATTTAGGATTCAGTGTATTGGTCAAATTACTATTCTTTGAAAGGGGAGCTCTGTAATAAAGTCACAATTAAAATCCAACTTCTTTTATAAGTCAGTGGGAATTACATACCCAAATGTCTTCTGTGCCTTTGAAAATCTCTGCATAAGTTTATAAATTTGATCACAACAGTCCCTTCTGGCCCTCTAATCTATGAATCTCCTAAACTTCCTACCATGGGAATTAAACTAATTTTCAGCTCATAGATTGGTTATGCTGAGATCCACTTCATTTACTTACTGATGGGATTTATTTTTCCCTGTTTTATGATGAAGGAAATATAAA
This sequence comes from Erithacus rubecula, assembly GCF_903797595.1. Taxonomy (NCBI): domain Eukaryota; kingdom Metazoa; phylum Chordata; class Aves; order Passeriformes; family Muscicapidae; genus Erithacus; species Erithacus rubecula. The sequence goes on from NC_136658.1 coordinate 63,546,676, forward strand.
ACCCTCTTATAATTCACAGTGGCTGTTCCTAAATTTGTTTATTTGCCAGGAGTTTATTTTGGGAGGTAGATGGCCATTTCTGTATGTGTAGTTTAAAGCAAACAACATGGTTTAAAATAAATAGTTAAAGTTTTATTATGTGTTTTTAATATTATTTCAACAGTAAAGAGAGCATGTAATCAGCAAAAAGAGAAAGTAAGCACACTGCAGGGCTGTAAGAGAAAGCTTACTTTGATTTTTTCTTTCCCAGTGATGCATGGATGAGAAGACATTATGGATTCACACACCATTTCTGTATCCCAGGAGGACTGCAAAGTGACTTTCTTCTTTCTCTGTAAGACTCTCTTATGGAACAACAATGTGAGATGGGTAACTCAAAATTTTTATGTACATCTCTTCATTTGTCCTTTAAAAGAACCTAGAAAAATGTTAGTTTTTTTCCTAAAAGCTCAAGGTCCCCGTGAAGAATGAATCTCACTTCTTAACATAACATAGAAAATTGTTTTCCAGTAGTGTAGGTTGGACTAATAAAACTAATCCCTCCAAACCCTGCACTGCACATGTGTTCAGCTCACCCCCATTGTTGTAATATTACAAGACACAGTGATGAAAAAGTGTTGGATGTATCTGAAATATAAGCAGCTGTTTGTTGGTTTTAATTCCTCACTCTGCTTCCTTCTAACTCCCCTTGCTTTGAACATTTGTACATCATAAAAATAATATAGTCTGAGATGCCTGTGAGTTCACTCATTTAGTGAGATTACCATCCTCTTATTGGTAATCACCTCTTGCTCCAAGTTAATCTTTGCAAGAATCTTTACAATACGTAAGAATGTATGTTTACTGATGAAAGAAAAAGTTTTATTGTGTTTTGGAAAGTTGCTTCCCTGTAAATATAAACATCAATAAGTCCATTAGAAGACACTGTTTGGAATTTCACTGTTACAAGAATTTCAATATAACTCTTGTGCATCACCTTGTTTGCCAACTGCATACTTTAACAACATATTGAGAGTCGACTGGACTGACAAAAGGTGGGCAGTTTTCTTTAGCATCAACCATAATAATCATGGGACAAAAATCCAGACTAGCCTTTATTCTGCTCTGCCTAGAATGATCTGGCAACATTCTTAGTCCCAGGTTCTCAGAATTGTGCTATGGACTCAATTCATTTGTCTAAACCTAAACCCATCCATCAGGGCCAGCTGAGGCACCTTCCAGTGCCTTACCTGCCCTTCAGCAGGCGCAGACTGAGAGTCATTTGCTGCCTTCGTAGGAACTCTCAGATATTCTCCTGTCTCAGTGGAACCAAAGAGCTGTGTGTCAGCAGCTGAAAGAAGGATTCTGTCCCAGGCTGTTTCTGAGACTGCTCAGCCTGCCTAGTAGCTGGATGTCAATTTCCCATTATGGAAATTGTTCAGTGCAGTTGATGGGGAACAAGTCATCTCATATCGTGCTAAAGTTATCACCTGCAATTCCACTCACCATGTTCAAGTCTGAGAAGGCAGGAAAATAGAGAAAGAGTATTTAGAGGCAGGTAGAAATCAAAAATATATATATATATATATATATATATATATATATATATATATATATATATATATATATTTAAGTAATCAAAGTTAGAAAAAAAATTATAAATAATTCCCATGAACATTAAAATTAAAATTTAGGCTAGTATATTTTCTTTCAGATCTTCAATTTCCTGGTTTTTTGTTTTTTTTTTAACTGAGGCATTGCTACTTAAAATAAAGCCTGGTTGAATGACAAGTTCACAGAATCTCAGAATGCCTAAGTCATGTTAAAAAATATAGATAAAAATTGAATTGTTTTTCATCTTCCCCATCACTTATATGTAACTCCCAAATAAAGAAATGCTTTGGGTACCAGTGGCCTAAACACATGCATGTGGTACTGTTTCAGGTTTTCTGTATCTCATACATTCATGTGGGGCTGACAGATCTGACACAGTGGGGTTCAGTGCTTTTCTTCTGGAGTGGCAGATGATCTGGTGCATTATGAAAGCATGCCAAAGGTAATATTGTTTAACTCCAGTTAGGCAAGCAAATCACACCTTTTTAAGATGGAAATAATGTGTGAAGTCAGGAGCAAAAACTTACACTGATTTCCATGAAACAGGATTTATGCCCCGTGGTTATGATAGCTGCAAAATATTAATCACAACCTCTTGTAAGAGGCTCGCAAGAGTCTCATTCATATGGAACTTTTCCTCCTCTAAATATTAGCTGTACAAAATATTTTGCTGACTTTTAAGGATGGTGAAGAAGGACATACATGCCAGTCTTAAGAATATCTGTTACCTGTGTAAGACATAACTGAGAATTATTAAGATCCTTGTGTACTCACAAGAGATGTGCTGTAAACTCTGCTTGCATGACAAAAAAAATCAAGTTTACCTGCAGAAAAATAAAGTCACATCTGCATTTGTTCAAGTTTGATTAGTTGTCTTAAGAAGGTTTCTATCTCAATAATTTTCATTGTAAAACAGAAAAAATTACCGTAGTAAAACAGTAGCTAATAAAATCACATCATTATTTAATCAGAACTATCTTTTTGATCATTTAAACACTAATTAAAGTCACTACTTTAATTATTCATAAAACTTTTTTAAGAAATGGCACACTTAAGAATGACTGCCTATGAACATAATTGTTTTAGTGAATTGTTAAACTTTTTTTGCCTGACAGCTTGGCAAAAGGAATTCATACTACCACATCACAATTTATTTTGCTTTGATGTGATAGGAGTCTGAGCATGGTTTTTGCTTATACAAAGTGACATTTGATTCAGTCTGCCCTGGCATGGTCCAGTAGCATTGTAGATAAAAGTTAATATATATGACAATTTCAAGGGGATTGCTTGATACTAGTAGGTACTTTTTAGTACTAGAACTTATCCTGATGAAAAAGATGGGAAATGTGGCATAATATGAACAATGCCAAATTAGACTGTTTGCTTTCTCAAAAGGTAAAGGCAGAGGCATGGCATAGCTGGCTGCCAATCAACTATGGATTTCTTTTAAGAAATTAACTCTGCTAATAAAATGACAATCAGTTCTGAGAATTAATTTCAATGTAGGCATTAAGAAGTCCTAAAAACCTTTCAAAGTTCCTTAGAAAGCATCACTAAGGCTACTACTGAGAAGTGTACTGTAGTGGTTAGGATGGCATCAAATAAAAGAGAAGGGTGAAAAGAGAAAACACATGAACTTTCACTACAGAATTGTGATGCTGAGAACAAAATTAATCAAGACACCAAAGGACGAGGAGAGAAGAAATTCTTTAATCTTTAATTGCCTATACACCAGTGATAGGAGCTTGGGTAATAAACAAGCATAATTGGAATTGCTTATTTATGAGCATAAACACAACCTCGTTGGTATAACAGAAACCTGAGGGGATGGTTCATATGACTGGAATTTTAAAATTGCCATTTATGCATCTTTTAGGAAATATCATTTAGGCAAAATAGTAAGGGGAGGGGCACTTTTTCTTATGAAAACCCAAAAGAGAGATCCATATTTTCTTGAGTTAGAAATAACTTTGAGAGGGAAAAAAAAAAAAAAGGAAGTATGGTAACTAGTGTTTATATTAATAAACTTGGGAAAGAATAGCATCTACAAATACACACTTGGCAGTTATGCAGAGAGAGGAAATCTGCAAACACCAGATCATCAAATCACACTGTAAAATGGATAGCTGGTTCTTTAACTACTTACAAAATTCAGGAAAAATTAAAATTCTGAAGGGGTTCTGTGTAGTCTAGGGAAGTTCATTCTTTTTGGCATAAAGTAGAAACAAAACTGCCATTGATAAAATATCTCTGCAATTCCTTGTTATTATATAAGTCAATTCTCAAACGTCCACTCAAAAAAGCCTCGAAGATAAACAAGAGGGGAGTCAGTGAAGTGCCACTGGACTGAATCAACACAGTTAAAGGCCACTGCAAAGTGAAAAACTCCTGATATTAAGGTTATTTGTCTTACCAAATTGAGAATTAAGAATGACTCTATGATGATTTATTAAAAAAAAAAAAAAAAAAAGAAAAAAAAAAAAAAAGAAGACATTAAAAGATAGCATATCAACACATAAGGAGAGTTTATGTTCAAGTGTTCAATGCTTGTTTTGGGTGAAATATGTTTAATCTATGCTGTGTGTAAATAGTTCCTGGAAGACCATAGCACAGATCCCTTGGCTACCAGCTAAGTAGTTGTGAATTTAAATTTTTGTCAATGGAAGGAAGACTGTGACCCCAGAAGTGGAGCAGCTGGGAAACTACTGTGTTACATTTCATGCACTTTGTCACGGTGCCATGACAACACCGGTCATTGCTCTCTCTTTGATCCGTAAATTTTTCTCTCTTTGTCAGAAGTGTTTCTCTTAGAAAAGCAAATCACATTGAATGCTATGGAGTATTGGTTGTATAATGAATATAATCACTGGATAACTTTAACTAGGGTACAAAGCAATGGGTGTGGTATAGTTTGATAAGGAGATAGTAAAGTCCTCATCCATCTACTTGAATAATAAGTTATTACAATTTCTATTAATCAGCATTATATACACTAAACTGATTTCATGCTTTTTGTATATGAGGCATCTTGCTTGTCATCTGCTTTACATTTTAGAGTGATGGAAGAGTAATGAGACAAAATGCCAAATTCTTTGACAATCAAATTGTTGTACCTTGTGTAAAGAGCCTGTAATCTGTTACTGCTCAAAGATTTTCATCAATTTAAACCATTTGTGTCCTTAAGCTGTAGTATTTAAATACCAGAGCCTCAATTCAGTGTGAGTAAGCACATCTGGGCTGTACATCTATTAACATAAAAATTTTCTTATAAGTTATATTATGGTTGGGAAAAATTTTCATCTGTCTTTTCTTTAAAAAGAAAACTCTTGAGATATTACTCATTATTTATTTTTTTCCCTTCTCCTGTGATTACAAAAGGCTACTGGGTATATAAAACTAAAATGTTAGTGGTTTAGAAGGGATTATATCTTCTGAGAACTGCTCATATACATTAAAAATAATATGAAATGTAATAAAGGATAATTAGCAAGTAGACATTAAGGTTCTGTCTGATTGATCTGATAACCTAGTTGCAGACACAAGGAAATGTGACTCAGCATCTGAATATATGAGGGAGGCAGAAAACTCTCTAAACCTGATAAAGTTTAACCTAAATTATTTTTAAATTTGCACAGATATGTAAAATCTTAGTCATACAGTCTTTTTAACAAAACATTCATTCTAGATCCTTGATTATTCATTAATATGACTCTTAAATTTGATCAGTAAAAATCCCTTTATTTACCCAAAATATTTCATTGTGTCTGAGGTTGATGTCAGACCACAGATTAGAGGAAAGCTGGTGTATCCCACAATGAGTACATTATTCTAGATTCCAAGTGACCTGTGCTGCACAGAGACAAAAAAAAAAAAAAAAAAAAAAAAAAAAAAAAAAAAAAAAAAAAAAAAAAAAAAAAAGTGAGGAATTTTCCTGTTGCCCTTTTTATTTGGGAAATTCAGGGCATAAAAAGCATTTTAGTTGCTTAAAATAAACTGCATGTCATCTTTAACCGACATTTTTATTTCATTTGTAAAAGAAAGGTCTGTTTTTTACATACAAAGCACTAAAAGGCACAGAATGATACCTACAAGAGTATTCAAAAGTTTGAACACTCCTCCCACAGCAAGTACAAACATAAAGTAGCCTTTCTCACATAAAAATAATGTAATCTATCTAATCACAGCTGTTTATCAAAAGGACAAAAACCATGCTGATTCATTCTCCTTAGAGTAGTGTCTCTAAGTGTTTGCTGTGTGCTCTACATCTGTTCCATGACAGGCTGTTAATGCCATGTGTGTTCATTAAAGGTAAAGTGCCTCCTGTGTGTTAAAGTCCCTAAATCTGTCTCTGAAATCCTTAGTTGAGCACCCATGGTGCATTTTACCAGATTAGGTCCTCTGGGAGGTTCAAAGCATGACCAGTAGTTGTTCTGTTCTCAATCAATTTTTCTATCAATGGTAGCCTTTTTCGTTTATTTTAAGCAACGCAAAAATATTCATTGTAGAGTTATTCAAGAAAAAGACAGTAGAACAACCAGTTCTAATATAAGTAATTACACATTATCCAATACAGCCTCACAGATTTCTGTCATCTTTGCTTTAACAGACCTTAAGCATATTCATAATGTAAAAGTATATTCTTTATTTTATTTCCTATTGTATTGCTCTATCTGCCTACAGATGGAATTGCATTATCATGGGAAATTAGTTGTGAGCAAAACAGGAATAATCTGGCCTTCTCTTTCAACTTTTTTATTCATCTTTTCCAAATTAATTTCACCTTCATCCATTCCACTGACTGAAGTCACTGGTAGCCTACTCTTTAGCTTGGTCAAGGAAGTGCTCAAAAGTTTTTTCCTTTATATCTTGACGATTTTTATAATCTATATTTTTGCACTTGTCTGTGCTCATCAGCCCTTTCCTTAAGGTTTACTAGTTTTGTGCTCCAAGGTGTCTAGTACTACTGCCATGAAACTACCCCCTTACTCTTGAAATCACTGTTTGAACTTCTGCTAAAACTGTGGAATGGAAAGAAAAAAAAAAAAAAAAAGACAACCTAAATCTAGAGCAATGAGCATCCTTGAAATGTTTGAAATGTAAAGGATTTACTTAGTAAGAAAAAAAATATTTTGCATAAAACTGCTCAAAAGATGCACAGTTAACTGTGATATAATTGGATTTTAACAAAGCATCGGAATTAAATTTAATTAAATCTTACCTAACAAACTAAGATTGATAGAAATGATTTGTTATAAGCTGAGGAAAAAGAAATGGTAAACAAGAGATAGTAAGGATGAACAGTTCAAGGATTTCCATTCTTTCAGTCACTGTTACAAGTGCAGAAACAATAAGGGCATTGCTAAAAGAGACGGGAAGTTTATGAGAAAGGAAGTTTCTAAGTCCCCCCTTTGTATGGGAACTTTAAAGTTGCTTAAAATTTTTTTTTGACTAAGCGAAACCAAATGCTATGGATAAAAATAGTACCAAAGTTTTGTTGTGGGTGTTAGTGGGGTTAAGCTGTGGCACCAAGGAGGGGAAATGTTTCTATAATCCTGTAAGGCATGTGGTTGTGTGGAGAGCAGGTGCCCAGGCAGTGCATGTGGGGGCAGCAGGGTGGGCTTTGTGGGCAGTGGCCAGGGCTGGGCACCACCAGCTCCAGATGTGCCCAGCTGAGCCACCCCAGGGCATGGCTGGCCCTGCAGCCAAGGAGGAGGAGTGTCAAAAATGCCCTCTGTGGAACAAGGCTGGAGCAACTGATACAAACAGTGGTTAGAGTACTTCTTGATCCTTTTCACATCTGACTAGGATGGCTCATAAGGACAGCTGTATTGGCTGCCTTTTGCTTTATCATTGGCAGAGAGCAGTGGGAATGCATTTGGAACAGAATGTACATGGCCTAAATCAAACATTCCGTTTTTATCAGCTGGACTGGAAAGAAAATGGAGTTTTCACCTTGTAAGAAATGCATTTCCAACACTGAGGTCTCTTTCATGGAGATTGCTGAGGTGTGGTTGTTACTGTTACCATGCTGTCAATATTCATTAATTGTACCAATCTCATGTAGAGCATGAAATAAACAAAAGTGGAAATCATCTAAGAGCAGAATTACTTGTATTTTTTCTTCTATGGAATCTACCCAGCAAATCCTGCCTTGATGAAGCCAAAATTTCTCTTTAAATCTCATTGATTCTGGAAAAGTAAAAGTCACTTTTAAGTGACAAGTTTACAAAACTTTTAAAAAAGATTTTCTTCCTCCCAAAAATCAAAGTTTGCATATGTGTATATAAAACTATAAAACTTCATCTTGATATATAAATATCATATAGTATCATATCACATCATATCATATAGTATCATTTCATTATAATAATAATATAAATGGTGATCATATAATAATTATATATAATTATAACTATTTTATTATATTTATTATAAATGTAATTATCACTAATATAAAGAATAATTATATTATCACTGATAGATACTTGATATTTCAGATTATAAAAAAAAATTATGTAGAAATAAGACAACTTCTGCAGATACCAATATTTGAGCATATGTTTTAGATCTGTTTGCATCTGAGTTATGATGAAACAGTCCAGCCTTATGTGAAGACTATCTATGTCCTGGGTTGCTAATCTATCCAAGTTCAAGGTGTTCAATAGGGAGGGATAGATTCCTCTGGAGTGCAAGACAAAATCTAAAATCTTCTTCAGTATCATTACTCTTCTGAGGTTTATAGAATCCTCTTCTGAATTGCCTGTAGAGATGCTTCTGTCTCTCCATTAGCTGTAGAAAGAGAATTGGGAGGTTAGTTCTCCTGTGCTAAAGTTCCTGTTTTGAAGCACCACTCTTCCATGATTGGTTCAAGTCATCTCAACAGGAACTGCAAGACTTTTGTCCATATCTGGACTTTGGATACATACATTTATTTTAACCAGAAGAGGATATTCATCTAGAAATTGGGATGTTTCAATTCATTCTAGGACAAAATTGTCCTAATATTTTAATACTGAAAAACAGAATATGAAAGAAATAATATGCCACAGTGGACTGTATTGCATTGCCCCTCTTGACCCATAACAGAATTATGTTCAGATGAAAAATAAGTGAACAGAAACAAAGGAAATTAAATACATTTTTTCCTACATGAAATATTTCAAATTCGTGTATAAATTCATATTTCACAAGAAATGCCTAATATGTTATCATTTTTTGTGAATGCAATGTTGAAACTAGATTTCCAAAAATGTTGGAAAAATTTTTGAAGAAAGAAATCTCTCTTCAAACCAAGGTAATCACATTTGGCTTTTAATAAGAAAAAAGTTTATGCTGCTCAGGTGTATTTGTCCAGTTCTTCAAAAGACCTCTGGTGCATCTCTAAGATTTAATAATTATTTCTACATTTCTAAATACATGGTTGCCAGGGAATTAAATTTACCTCTGGGACTAGATGTCAATCTATGCCATTAAGAGTAACTGTTGTGTTAGAAGCATCCACCTTACATAGCACCTGGCTGTCAGTCTCTTCTCTATATATGTGATTGTCCTTTACATTTTTTATTTAATAATATGATTATTAAATATGAAATTTAGGGTAGCCTAATGTAGCCTGCCAAGTTTCTATGGTGCCCTCCACTGGTCAGTTTGTTGAGACAAGACTTACATGGGTGAAAATTATAGAAGAATATTTATAAAAACCTGGAGATATGCACAACAGAGGATAGGTGACATTGTGATTGGTGTAAGGAAATAAAGCTGTCTGAAGCTTAGACATGCCATGGCCTCAGTCCTACTCCTGCAACATTCATGAAACTATTATGCTTTTGTTTCTGTAAAGCTAGGTTTTACTATGACACAAATAGGCAAGTATGAGGCAGTTAATAGCAGAAGTCAGATCTGTTAGAAATGAGAAATTAAAATGCAAATTGCAAAAAAATCTCTTTCCTGACCTTCATCCTTGCAGGGTAGATTCTTTTCTTAAGATTTACTTTTAATCCAGTTTCTGGTTTACAGCAAAGTGTACAGAATGTGTGATATTACTTTGTTTCTATCACCCCTAAGTTTGCCTGCACGTCTGCTCCCAGGTCATTCTGGTCCTTAATCCTACCCTATGGTGGCTTGCAAGATCTCCTGCTGCCCCTCCACCTCCTCTGTGAAAGGGCACTGTGTCCCTCTCAGACTGGTCCTGTTGATGCAGAATATGGGAGTCAAGAAAAGATAAACTGGCAGCTTCACTTGGGTGTTTCTGAAGAACAGGAAATACAACAGATGTTGAACAGACAAAACAGGTATTTAAACACACCATCACTCAAAGAAACAAACATTTTTTGTGTGCTAAAGCTTTGAAATATTATTTTAGGGTTGCCTCATGGGGTATAAAATTATGTTTTGGGTCACATAAAGCATTAAGTTTATATGAACTGTGCTGAGAAGAGGGGTGACAGCAGGGTCCCTCACTGAAGGGTGTGTCATGTGTCACCCAATAAACAGGTGTGTTCATAACCTAAAGATGTAAAACTTGATCAAAGGCAGGGAGAGGAGCAGTGAGAAGTGTAAATTAGCATCTGTAAGGAATACTAGAAGCATGATAAAGAATAGACTGAGCATAAAAACTTTTCCCAGACCTGGGTTTTTTTCTGGGAATTCAAACTCTAGGTATAATGATAGCACAAACTTTTGTTCAAAAAATTGCATTCAATTCTGATTTTTTTCCAAATGCTGTTAAAATCCCACCTGGCAGTAAGGACTGGAACTTTCAAGTTTAGCTTGCTGCTAAAAATAACAGGCTACTTTCATGATCTGATGAACAGGACTGTGATGTTGTAATGTAAAAAAAATACAATAATTTTGTTTAATTGTACTTTATGGTACTATCAGATGCTGTGAGCTCTGCACATTGTTTTATTACAGTATCATCAGAAATTGTGTGTTCTGTTCTTCCTATAATCCTGAAGTTAATGTTAATTTTGTAGACTTGAGTTCAGTGATTCCAGCTTTTTGCAATGGGAAGAAAGAGTTAATTTCAAATTCTTCACATTGGTATCATCAGAAATTGTGTGTTCTGTTCTTCCTATAATCCTGAAGTTAGTGTTAATTTTGTAGACTTGAGTTCAGTGATTCCAGCTATATGCAATAGGAAGAAAGAGTTAATTTCAAATTCCTCACATTGGAATCATTCCTCTGGAAAACTGATTCTGAAAAATCCCTTTGAACACAAAAACTGAATCACTCTTTAAAAAGCACAGCAAAAAAATTTCTGAGAGGCAAAGTAAAGTCTTTTTCTTTGCTTAGGTCAAATAATACTAGCTTGTGAATAACTATTATTTAATACAATTTTTTTGTCAGGATGTTAAAAAAAGGAGAGTGGTATCATTATAAGGAAAACCTGCGATAAATAATTGAATCTTACTGAGATATTCACTTTAATAACATTTGTTCTGACTGCCCATGAAAAGCATAATGACTTCCAATGAGCTAAGCCCTTTAAAACTTTCTTCAAGACCTGGGGTATAATTCAAACAGAATAAGTCTGGCATATTCTTTGATACTTAAAACTTATATAGTTACTTTTATCATAAGTCTGCTTGAAGTCAAAATTAGCTCTAAGATGATTTAGAGAACAGCAGTGGATAATGCCTGTGCTTTTTCAAATTTGGTTAACACCCAAACATTCACCGCACATGTAAAAATAGTAATAGATTGGGGCAGTCAACATATTTGATCATACTAGGGAATAGTGGAGTTAGCATAAAAGTATGTGCTAAAATTTGAACTCATCTAGTATATAATAATTTTAAAAAGGAGCACTGTTTTTCTTTTATCTAAGGAAAACTATAATTTCACATTATTTGAAAGGGACACATTCCCATAATCTGTACAATATGAATACAGAACTCTCCCTTTCCCAGTTTTTATTGATTATAAACAAAACAAAAATAGAAATTTAAGTATCACCAGGCATTATCACCTATTGGACTAATTTTATTAAGAAGACATGCTTGAAAAAAAATACCAATTTTGAAACAGGTTTTTCATCTTGCCAGAAAGCCTAAGGAAATAATGTTAGAATCCAAATATATAAAACTTTGCAAGCATAACTGTTTCATTTATCTTTGCTATTAACAGGAGATATAATAGCAGATCACTTGCCAAAATGTCAAAATTATTTAATTAACTATTGTGAACATTTATCCCTGAAAGAAGTGTATCTGAGGGAAGTTCTTTAGTGTTCATTGGTTTGTAGTTAAGTGTTGGATTAATTGTAGGTAGTTGCACTCAATGAGTTTTGAAGAAAAAATATTTCAAATAGCAGTCATATGAACATTTGATATACTGATGAAACAATACTGATAAAACAAATTTGAGGTTTCAATAGCTGCTTTGCTGAATGTCTTTCTACACTGGTAAACAAGGCATATCAGCCTCATTTTCCCTGCTGTAGCATTCTGGTGTAATTAATTTTTTTCTGTTAGTTCTCTTCAAGCAGATTATTACATTTCTCTGTCAACTGTTATGTTTTGAAAATATAATTAGACCTAAACCTTTCTGAGATCATTTTATCAAATTTGATAGTTTAAATGAGAGACATTGTCCTTTGCAAATTCATGTTTCCATTAGATTAAAAGGCCTCCCATTAGAACTTTTCATTTAAATTTATATGAGATTTCTGATGTGTAATTCCATGCTTCACAATATTTGATTTCTTCTGCAATATTATCCAAACACGGTTTCTTTTCAGTACATTTAGTATTACATTTCCTTCTTTTGGTGCTCTTATGCTAGAGGATGTAATAATTAAAGCTATGCAACTTTAGTTGATTTTTTTTTTCACAGAAAAAGATATTTTTAAGGGCAACAGAAAAATAATGACTAATAGCTTCACTAAACTTTTAAATGCAGTCCTAATGAGACAAATTCTGTACTGATTAGATGTAGGTTAGCATTATGCAACTTTTTTTTTCTTTAGCCTATGAAAGTTAGGGTACTGAATAGAACTATTGACCCTAAGGAAACAGCAATTGATTTTGTTTGTTTGTTTTTGTTTGGTTGGTTTTTGTTTGCTTTGTTTTGATCAAAGACAAGAAAAGATTCAGATTTGAACACGAGTCTGAATATATTAGGAAATTATTTGCTGGCTGCAGTGATGTTCTGGGGAGACTGGTTATGGGAGAGACACACATTAAGGGTTTGCTGTTCAGAGAAACCCACCCTTGGGCAAGGAAATGTCACTCTTGAAACACTGCCTTTGTCTCTGCTACATGGAAATGAAACACCTGCATTGTACACTGCGCTGGATATCCTTTTAAGTTTATCCTTGTGGTTGAAGTATTCTGCTTGTTCTTCAAACTGGCAGTGAGGGGGTTTGCCACAGCCTTCCTGCTGTGCTCTTGGGAGAGGCAAGTCCCTCTTCTGAAACAGATTGCTGACCTGCCAAGTGTTAAAGTACATTTCACTGATAACACTGAAATATGTGCCTTGTGCTTTGAGGGCAAAATTGTCAATCAGAAGGAACAAAATGGGAGCTGTTTAGATCATCTGAATTTATTTTGGAAAATAAATGTTTATAATAGTTAAGTACAGAGCCATAGGCCCAGAATTTCAATAGGTTCTTGTTGAAAAATGTGCTGCATCGTCCTCATTCCTGCAACTCCCCAAGCATTTTCTGCCTACAATGACAAGAGATAATCTTAAAAAAACCAGATAAGCAGGATTCAGCTGCTTGAGCAGGCTAGTTGTTTTGAGAATGTGAAAACAGAGAGGGACCTTAACCCCCAAGAGTTGACATGGTCAGACATCATACTCCAGAACACAGGGAGGCAATGATTTCCCACTGGAAATCCCTCTGATATCAGATTGTCAGCTACGAACTTTCTAGAATTAAGTACTTACGGCCAGCTCTGCCTCCTGGGAGGCAGGCAAAGATTTCCCTGACATCTATGGGCAGTCAATACAGTAGTCACTGGGACAAGGCTGTGCCTTATCTTGCAGTCCCAGTGGCATAGCTTAGAACAGAAACATAAATCCAGGCTTCCTATAGCACAGGTTAAAAAAACAAAATGCCAGAAAGCAACACACAGAGGGAAAAAATAATTTAATTATTCTATCTCCAAAATAAATAACTGCATATACAAAAAATACCACCCCAAACCACCAAACCCCACAACCCACAAATGAACCTGATTTTCTTTATCCCATATGAGAGCTTGACTCACCAAATGAAAAATCAATAATTTTTTTTTTTCTCTTTTCTGCCCAACTGATTCATTAGATTCAATGCACTCTTCCCCCAGGGAATTGATGAGAAGTCTTCCTAAGTGTAGGAGACACCAAGGGCTGTGAACCACTCAGCAAGATCTGTGTCTGGTCAAATGCATATGACAATTTATAGATGCCTACATAGGTGTCCCTGTAACTGTATCATAAATGTAAATACTCTAGGGATATGAGGCATTTCCAACACGGGACAGTATATGAGTGTGGAATCTGTAGTTCAGTAACTCTAGACACTTTGATTAGGCACAATAAGTCACAATTAGACACTCAAATTTCTGTATGAATTTAGCTAGAAGGGTCAGGAGTTTCAAATATGTGTAGGTGGAAAAGCAACACAGGTTTATTTGGTATTCAATTCAACTCTGCTCTGAAATCACTTTTTGAAAACTTCATCTGATCAAGTCAGCCAACTGTCTAAAAAGGAAAGGTAGCCCCAGCTGCTCCTAAAGTGCTTGTGTACCTTACAAATGGGAAGCACACTCATTTCATACTTGGGCTACTGCTTTTCAGCATGGTCAGTTTACAAATAGGCTTAAGGGATGCATATCCCTTCAGGATTCACTGAAGGTAGCTGTTATGCTGAGAGACATGGAGATGATATAGTCCCATATAGTGACAGTGAAGGAAAAAAGTATGTCTTGTATGTCAGGATCAGAGTATTTTATTTTTAGCATGTGCAGCCCTCTGTAGAGATGTAAATGCTGGTATGAGTTGCAAGGTTTTATAGAGACATAAACTGTGTCCAAAAACCAAAGCCAATATTAAAGTGGCAGGTTGTAGTGATGAGTGGTACCTGCTCAGTGGGACAATCTGAGGACCTGAAATAATGAAACAGTTCTGATAAGATCTGATACAATCATTGCAGTCCTATACAGCAAAATCACTGTCAGTACTGCCTGTTCATCTGCAGGTAAGGCTGAAATTTTCTGCATTTGTCATCTTCTCCCTGTTCCAAGAGAAAAGTTTATAAAAATACTGCTTCCTCTTCAAACCCATAGAATGAAAATTCTCATCTCTAAGGTCTTTTATTTATCTCACTATTGTATTATTCCAGGATGCTCTACAGAGCATTTCTTTCTTGCCTTTAAGAAATTTTTATGTTGTGCTCACAGAGCAGAATCAGCTGCCAGGAAGTGAACTATTTTTGCTTTTTTTTCACAATCATGAACAGCAGCAGCACACAACTGGCTCTCTCCCGTGCCTTTTTGGCCACTGCTGCAGGAGTGAAGGCATAGAGGAACAGGACATGACATGAATTTTGTATGCACTAACCAGGACCTGTATGCTGGCATGACATTTTAGGTGAATGTCTCTCCCCCTAAAGTTGCTCTCTTGTGTGTACACAGCACACAGTGCAAGTCTGCCTATAAGTGTATCCATAAAGTGGCAAAATTGCTTTGCCTTTTTTCCATTTCTACCCACCCCTCCCTCTTAAGAACATGACTATCAATTACTATCTGTTATTATCAACATATATTTTCTATCTATATATTTCCTTGTTATATCCATTACTTCCAGTTAGCTGGACACTATTTACCATATCTGTTATAACTGTCTTTTTGGAATTATGTCCCTGGTGAATCTGGGGTATGCTTCCTAACTTGAATGAAATTTTTCAAGTTAAAAGCTATTAAAAAAAAAAAAAAAATTGAATCTTACCTGAACATTAAAATTCCTTAGATTCTATAGTTTCTCCATTTTCCTTTCTCTTTCTTTCTTTAGTCCAGGATTCCTAGGGTTTTTTCCCCCTCATGTTTATTCTCTTTTATGGAAACATTTTATCTTCAGCTTTATTTTATAGTCTGCATAAAATTTCAACACAACAAAAAAACTTAGTTGCTTCCTTGCTTCTTCTTTGTTTTTTGAGCCTCAGAGAACTAGCAGGGCATCCACAAAATGCCCATAAAATGCTAAATAAAAACCAAAATGATATCAACATTTGAAACTGTGTGAAGTCAGGTGACTTTTATCTGGAGAATATAATGTTTCTGAAATGTGGAGCACTGCATATTTGCTGAAATTCAGTATCCAGAACGACTGTTGCACTATTTCAAGATCTGGATAGTATTACTTTAAATAAAAAGTAATAAATATTTTGACAAACATTGCAAAATCTGTGTCACATGCAAGAAGTGGTTTTCTATTATCAGGTTCTCTGGAGCTTCCAGGTGCCAACAGAGACTAAAGCAGCAAAGGGTGTGGAGACAGATAAACATTCACCTTACTGAGATTGAAGAGAAATGGGAATCTGTGGGGGAACTGTTCTGTGTATTGTCTAAACTATACTGGCAGAAATTCAGAGAAGGTGGCTTACAATGTCATGTGCTCTTGGCAAGTGAATGAAGCAGTTTTGCTGAGATGACCAGATGACTGGAAGCATGTTATGGTAGCAACTGAAGAACAGCAGCCATAGAAGCCAGAAAATATCCAGAAAATGTGATTTCAGAGGTAAATAAGGCTTATGAAAAATACATAGAAGACTCTGGCATGACAAATTATTACCTTGCTTGTCAAATAACCAAAGGGTTACCAAAGGGATTGAGATAGATTTAGAAGTGGGATACAAATAGAGTTAGGCATTTAAGCCGTGAAAGTCTAATTTCTTGTCCCCATAAGTAAGCAAAATGCTCTAACAAGATGCCCATTGATCTGAGCATTTCTGAAGAGCAGGTTTGTGCACAAGGGCAAAACCTATTGCACCATTCAGGCTCTAGGAGATTTTAACTTGATTTTTACAGGTTTTCTGTATCTAAACTGGTATCTAACTGCAGTGAAACATTTACAGAATTTGGGCTGGTCCAGAAGTGCACAGGGAGTGACTTTTAGACTGTCCAGATGACTCAGGAGCACAGGCATTAGCAGGCTTCTAAGTTTCTTGACACTTCTAAAAATTCCTGCAATGCAATGCATTTTCTGGGGCTCGAGTGTATTGATTTAGTTATTCCTTGTGAAGTGTTAAAGCCTGTTTTCCAGTTTGTCTTTGCCCTGATTGCAACACACCCCTCTGTGGTCAAAGTAGAAAAGCAGTCTGTTAGTGCTGTGAGAAGCACTCTCACACACTCATTGTGTGTGCTCATCTTTTGATCTCTTCCTTAAAACCCTGCACGACTCATGAGAATGTGTTTATAGCTGAATAGCCCTGAAATGTTGTGTCGCTGATGCAGATTGACCTCCATAAATAGCATGTCCTCTATATCAAGATCCATTTTCTCCACTCTCTACTGTTCCTTTGAGATGATTTTTACTGTTGTTCCTAGCTCTGGGGAATTTTGTTGAGAGCCTGTTTGCAGAACACATACCACACATACCTTTCAAGGCTCTCTGACTCTTATTACCGATATTACTTTTAAAAAATGATTTAGTGAAGGCTTCAGATGTGCTAAATGGTTTGGCAAAAAAGCATGGAATGCCTCTGGAGAGGGGCACCCACCTGCTGACTCATGAGTCAGTGCTTCTTTGGTTTTACAGTGCTGAATGTAAAATAAATAGCAGATGATGAGAAATTTTGTATACTACAATAAAACACAGAGAATGCACAGTTCGTGACAGAAAAGTAAATCACTGCTGCACATTTGGTACAAAATGTAACTCTACTGTTATGTTTCTCAAAATGCTTCAAGAAAATGCAAAAGCCTCCTGTTGCAAAGCATTTAATTTCAGATCACTCTTGCAATCCTCCAGACTATCTGTTTTCTCCCCCAGGAAGTAGCACCTTTTTTAAGCACTAAGTCACAAATGGCAAGTGCCTGACCTGAAGTATTTGGCTGCTATTAAGTTTCTTCAAAAACAAGAGAGAGGGAGAGAGATTAAATATCACCATCATAAGCTGCTGTTTAGAAGGAAAGTGGCTTTAGTGCATTTAGCACAGACACAGTTCAGTGCCACAAACTGCACTAATGTGATGAGGTAAAGAAGGAAAAATAAAGGAGTGTTGTTTCATCCTCCCCTGGATTGTGGTTATGCCCAGTAGTAGGTTTCTTAATGCTTCCATCACATCCCCCTATTTTTAGAAGTTAATAGCTAGACTATAACAATTTGCTTCAGGCTGAAGCTTGGCATACAAGGTCTCAGTCAGGCAGCCCATTTAGTGAAATAGAAGATTACCCATTTTAAAGCCATATTTTTTTTCCTGTCATAAAATCTAAAAATATTCTCCTTTTCAGAAATTGCATTTGGCATTTGATTTATCTATAATATAATCTGATGTATTTTCTCACTGCATTTAACCAATGAAAATCTCCATCAGAAAAAAAAAAGTTGCTTTTTTGCTTGTTTTTGTGTATCGATGTGAGCCTGCTGACCACTGTATTCACACTTTTCAGACTTTAAAAAAATCTGTAGCTATTTGAAATTCAAGGAGATATAGAAGGAAAAGATTATATGACATTTGTCTTCTGTGTGAGTTTTTGCTTTGGGGAAAGCCAGGAGAAAAGATATAGGACTAGCTGAACTCTGAGTTTAATCTAATACTGCACTTCTTATTTTTTTATGTGTTTCACAGTCCTTGATTACTTAGGTAGTTCAGCAACACCAACCTGAAAAGATACTTGCTATAAAGACAAGGTGATTTGTCTGAAAAAAAGCAGAAAACTTACAGCACATTGCCTGTAAATCTCCTGCAAACTAATTTTTCTGTATTTGGAATTATGATAACTATAGTAGAATAGATGGATGAAAGAGATTTAGAGACGAGGCAAACACTCAGTCTTTTAGACGAATTAAGATTCTTGCAGAAGTGATGCAGTAGTAATTTCAAAAGCAACATCCTCACATTTTGATGATCACAGCTCCTCAAAGCAGCTCCACCAGGTTACTGACTTGTAAGCATGTCACAGGTGAAGTATGCTGGACAGGAGCTCTAGATGTTTCTGACAGCTCTCCAGAAAGTTATAATTATTGGTCCTTTATTCAGTGTGGACTGGGGAGTGTCTATGCATTTCTTGCCCATTATGACCTCTAAAATAAGTACAGTATTTTTGGCAATAATTTCAAAAAACAACTATCTTCAGTTTCATCAGGCAATGAAAATCTGTGTTTGAACAGCAGATGTCTTCTGTGAAATATCAAGGAAAGGAGAGAAAAAAGCCTCAGGCAGTCTTTGGAATGGAAATGTTTATTGAACAGCTCTTAATAGACTGACCAGTAAGTTTGGTTGAGTTCTTGTTTTTTCATCCTCCTGTTACCTACAGCATATCTAGTGTAGAATTAGCCTTGATAGAAAGGCTGAAATTTATTTTAATTCACTATTCCCAAATTTTGGGAATGTCTGTGTTAGGTAAACTAGATTTGCTGAAGAATGATATATGTCAGATTTCCTTCCTTCCTTCCTTCCTTCCTTCCTTCCTTCCTTCCTTCCTTCCTTCCTTCCTTCCTTCCTTCCTTCCCTTCTTTCCTTCCTTCCTCCTTCTCTTCCTTCCTTCCTTCCTTCCTTCTTCCTTCCTTCCTTCCTTCCTTCCTTCCTTCCTGTCCTTCCTTTCCTTCCTTCCTTCCCTTCCCTTCTTCCTTCCTTCCTTCCTTCCTTCCTTCCTTCCTTCCTTCCTTCCTTCCTCTTCCTTCCTTCCTTCCTTCCTTCCTTCCTTCCTTCCTTCCTTCTCATTCCTTCCTTCCTTCCTGTCCTTCCTCTCCTTCCTTCCCTTCAGTTCCTTCCTTCCTCCTTCCTCTTCCTTCCTTCCTCCTTCCTCCTTCCTTCCTTCCTTCCTTCCCTTCCTTCCTCACTTCCTCCCTTCCTCCCTTCCTCCCTTCTTCCCTTCCTCCCTTCTCCTCCCGCCTCCCTTCCTCCCTTCCTCCCTTCCTCCCGTCCTCCCTTCCTCCCTTTCCTCCCTTCCTCCCGTCCTCCCTTCCTCCCTTCCCTCCTCCCTCCCTCCTCCTCCCTTCCTCCCTCCCTCCCTTCCCTCCTCCCTCCTCCCTCCTCCCTTCCTCCCTTCCTCCCTTCCTCCCTTCCTCCCTTCCTCCCTTCCTCCCTTCCTCCCTTCCTTCCTTCCTCCCTTCCTTCCTTCCTTCCTTCCTTCCTTCCTTCCGCCTGCCTTCCCTTTCTTCCCTTTCTTTCCTTTTACTTCTCTAAACATCAACATTTATTCTTTGAACTGTTACATGGTTACATATCATACCAAGTTTAAAGTAACCTTCAGTTTAAATTCCATGGGTTTTGTTGGATGAGTCAGTATTTCGACAGCATTATTACAGTTTTCTTTGTGTGAGTATTGTCAGGCAGACACTTAGCACAGGTAAGTATATTGCAGTTCTACTTGGGGCTTAGTGGTGAATGTCACCTATTGGGTCTTTGCAAAATCCTCACAACTGCTCAGAAATTCCACTGTATGGAAAAATTGTCTATTTTTAAGCAGAGCTTTAATTAAAGCCATACTTTGTTTTCAATCCAATTTAAGAACAAATACAAAAAAAGGGAAGATGTAAATTTTACAATGCCTGGCAATGTATCCAATTCTGAGCTGAACAAAGAAGCTTATATGCTGAAAATCTTGTAGGAATAAAGCAAGTAAGATAAATAAAAAGCTTCCACTGCTTAATTCCAATCGTCTCCACAACAACTGGAGCTGCTGATAAGACACCTACTCAGAGTAATGATGCATAATGTGAAGAAGCAATAACCCAGACTGCATAAGTATGAATGAATGCCATTCTTTTAAAGAAAAGTGTGGCAAATGTGAAGCTCTGTTAATGTTCTGAGCCATTTTCAAAGATATTTTTGTGAAGACAGCAAATTGCAAAGGTTTATTTTTTTCCAAGTGTGATAGAGAGAACAAGAAATGTAACTAATATGAGGGTATCACACATTTGTCCATGTACTATCATGTAAATATTTATGTTCTGTCAGCTCATTATTAGTGGAGGTTCTAATAGGAATATAAATATTATAAAGTGTGTTTACAACAGATAAATCATAGGGGTGCTGAAGTAATTTGCAACATTAAAGCTCATTTTGGATAATTACAGAGCCCCAGAAGATTGTATTTATGTAGTACAAAGGAAGGGGTTGTTCAGAGGAAAACTGTTCTGGGCTGCTGACATTTTGAGGAGGCTGTTCCTGCCTGCCTGGAACTGACTTAGGAACATATGCAAATACTAATGAAGGATTTTGTGAATAGTAGAAGGGTAAGAATCAGCATAGTTTCAATTGCAAGGCTAACCTTATTCATTTAAATTTCATGCAGATGAATTACTCTAACTATTGAAATAATGTAAGAAAAGATTAGTTAAGATTAAGTTGGCAATAAAGATACTAATGTTTTATTACACACAGAGTTCTATTTTGCATTTTATGTGAGGGTAAATTAGATCACAATGCTATTTATCCTTGTTTTATGAAGGCTATTTTCATATACTTATTAAAGCTTATTCTTGCTCTTGCCATCCCTCCCCTCCTGATCCCCATACCCATTTTACCTAGGCAAACTAAAAACAAAGTGCATCTTCTTTTTTGTGCCTCAAATACAGTTAAGAACAAAAGAAAGCTACAATTCTCTCCTCCATCCCAAAAAGCAGAAGAGACTTTGGAAGGTCACATTATAATAAGATTAAAATGTAGCTCTCTGAGTTTAGCAGCAAATAAATGTAGTCCAGCTCTTTTCCATGAATGTTTTATTAATAAGATTAATTTAAAGTGAAACATATATTATTCCATTCTGTGACAGGGTAGTCAATGTCTATCTGGTAGATGATTGCTCAAGTAAAACTCTATGAGAAGGAGCAAAATTATTTTCTGAACAACAATAAAAGAGCTTAAAGTCAGTGAAATCTATCTATTTCATGCTTTTTTCTTCATGGCAGTAAAAGCTATCAAAGCCTTTGTTGCTTGTAGGTTTGTGATTTTTTTTCTAGACTAGTTATTGGGCCTTGATTACCATTAGAGGATAATGTTACACCTAGAGAACTGGATATCATACATTTTGGTCTTTTTCTACCCTCCCCAGAATGTGTTTTGTTTTGGTTTTGTTTGGTTGTTTTTTAGTTTTAGTTTTCATAATTGATAGATAGATAAATAAATAAAACATACTAAATGTGACAATAGGCAGCTAATTGAGTCTGTCAAGGCAAGGGATCAGGGTAATAGCTTTCTGAAGCAGGAGTTACATAACTTACAGATTTCTTTATGCAGAGCCCTCCTTCAGACATAGACCACACATTCATAGAAGCATTTATCCCAAAGCCCAATATGTTAGAAAAAGAGAAGACAGCTGCCTTTGCATAATAAAACCTCATTGTCCTTCCCAGTCTGGCTCTCTCAACTCCTTGCTACAAACCACCCAGTCTTCCTCTTGATGCAGCTGAGAACTTCACCTGCTAAGGTTTCCATCTGTGCCTTGCTCCATGTGTTAAAGAACAAAGCTGCCCTGCAAAACAAAACTGAGTCACTGCTGGGAAGCCCATGGTCCACTAGGCTGCCTCCAGTGATCTCACTTGCTCTCTTCCCAAATACAGTCTCACTTTCTTCATGTGTTCCTTTTCGACTTGCCAGTGCCAATGTTCACCTTTTCCCTCATGACTATGATGTGCTAAATATCCTTCTATGGTATAGGCCTGGAGAGAGAACTTCAGACAGTGAGAAATTGAATAGGAGCTGACTTGTTAACTAGATTCAAGAATATTGTAAGTACTTTCTATTTCTAGTACTCTATCGCCTGTGTGATTCAAAGAATTAATTTAGATAGCATTTAACCAGATGGAAGTTGGAATTTATTTCTGAGAATACAGTAGGTTTAATAGATTTTTCCATTGTTATTTTTGTATAACCTTTTTATCAGTCTCTTTCATTTCAGCTGTCATCTCCTTTCTAGTGTTCTGTCTTCTCCTTCAGGTTTTCAGTGGAACTTACCATTGTGCCAGTTTCAAAATTTAACCCTTTAACCCTTACCATTGTTAGCCAATGTGATATTTCTATACTAACCTGTTGCCTACTAATACTCATATACAGATATTTTTGTATGTTCACCTAATGAAAACTTATTCAAATATAATCAAAATTAATGCACTGAAAATCTGTTAAAAAAATTGAGAAAGTGAGAAGGAAATTCAGCTTCTTTCCTTCTACCACTTTCATTGCACTGAGAGATTTTAGACACCTAATCTTCCCAAGCAGTGATTCTATGCTTATAAAAGGACTATATTGTTAGTAGATTGATTATTCATTATTCACTCTTCTTACAAGTGTTTCAAAGTTTTTGTCACTTGGTTTTTAAAAATATAATGCAATGTTTTAATTTTATAAATTGTCATGACTTGTTTTTGTTTCGCTCATACTTTCATGGAAAGTTTCTTCAAGAAGGACACAAGGAGATGTCTGTAGGAGAGCAGATAGATCCCCTGCCAGTGCAGTGACTCAAGCCACTGGGAGACTAGCATGAACTACCTGTACAGAGTCTATGGTTTGATTACTGTCACTACCAGTCAGATCATTAATCACAACAGTGGTAGTGACAGCAAAGTTCTTGACCTCATCATGAAAGGCAGGGAGGACATCCACTGGAGCAATTCATCCTCCAGGCATAAGAAAACTGTAGGGAGGTTGTCTTTGATTATATGTTACCCATTTTGTCCATTAATTCTGTCTATAATTTTGGCAAAAATATAATAGGTACAGGAAGGCAGATTTTACATTTGATCTCTTGGAGAAGCATTTTTTGTTTCTGATTACATTAAATACAAGTTCCTTTTCTCAAAATTCTGAATCCCTGAGGATGCAGTAGCTTGGCGCTGGAAACTGGAAATATGGGTAAGTTTCTGCAACTGTCTACAGTAACAGGGAATGTGACTCTCTTTTGTTGTATGGAGGCTGCATTGGAAATTGGTTTGGGCCCCCTTCTGAACACCAGAACACATAAACCTTACAGAATAGTTATTCTCTAGTGGCTGAGAAGCATTTACAATCTCTTGCTCTCAAAGGATTTAAACCTGAAAACCCAGATTTATTACACTAAGTTGAAGATTACAAGGCAGAAAATATCCAGCTGCTGATGACACAGACAGCACTGCAACCCACCTTACTGTCCATGAAACCTGTGGCTCTTTTTCTCAGTCTTCAATATCTGCGCCATTTTGCTCACAACATCTGCTAGTTGTTGTGCTTTTTCATTTCCTCATGGAAACTTACCTAATTTTCCCAGTTATTTGAATGCAATCAGTCTTCAAAGAAATTATTTTGATCTACCTTGACAATTAAAGCAAATTTGATACTCTTTTTCCTATAAGACTTTGCAAAAACTGTTAATTTTGACAAGGGTATAAAAGTTTGTTTTAAATATTTTTTCAATATAAGCAAAGTGAAGTTGCAAGGAATTTCTGTTCTGAGATGGGACAATGGTTAGGAATGATGAAATGCTAATGAAAAGCTTCAAAGACGTGATCAAATATAGTAACATGGTACTTGCAAGTCCTATGAAGAATTGTGAAGTATTTATGCAAATAAATACTCAAAAGGGGGGGTAATTAACATAGGTGTATCAATGAAGTCTCTTTATGGCTTCATTTTTTTTCTTCTTCACCTGCCATGAAAAGTAGGCAATGCAATATCATTGTATGATTAACTAGAAACACACAATTTCCAAGACCATAGAGAACCCTTCATTGGGCTGTTTTTTGCAATTATCTCATTTATGTACTGTACTGAGAGCTAATGGGTACTTAAATGGTTTTAAAAGCAGTTTTCAAAATTAAATTTTATCAGAAATAGCTACAATAAAACTCTAGTAATGAAACCTCCCTTTGCAAAAAGAAGTGTGCCTCATTTGGATGGCAATATGAGAGGTGAAAGCAACTCTGATTCATACACACATAACTGTGGAGCAGACACTGGTTATGACTTCCAGTCATAGCAGAGACCTTGAGAATATTAGCCAAAGGCAAGGTGTATAATAGCATCCCTATTTTTTATTTACACAATTGGTTCTAAATTATGACTGGAAGTAATGAATCAAGTGCTCATTGAGGTATACCAACTAAATTGTTTGGTATTTCAAATAAATTATTTCAAGCACAGCATTTCAAATGCCAACTCCAGGCAGTGCCGTGAAAATGGGAATGAAGCTGTGAGACCTAATTTTCATTGTGTTTGCTTAAATCATCAACATTGCACTTCATAGCTTACAATTCAAGCTTCCATTTCTCTGGTCTTTGTAGGAAGAAGTGCCAAAATATTATTTTACTTCTTGTTTCATCTATATAATTTATTTCTCCAGGTGTTGAAATTTCCCCAGGAAATAGTCACTTCATGTTAGATTTGTTTGGACTTATGCTTTTGCAGCTGCTGAGACCCAGACAGCTTAAAGACTGGCTTACCTTGACCAACAGGATTGTCACTTCTCCAGCTCTGTGCAATTCCAGTTTGCATCTTCATATTACAGGAAATTAGAATGTGGTGCTTTAATTTGGCCTTGCTTGTCTTTGACCTGTAATTGGATATTCAACTAGTGCTTTATTTATCACTTTTCTTTCTGATTTGTTTCTTTGACTCTTTTTTTTCTATCATATATTTTCACACCAGCAGTTCACAACATTGACATATTATCATGTAGAATTGTTTGGCAAATGCCAGTACTCGTACAAGTAGGCCACAGTTAAATCTCAGCTGGTGCCAAGTGTTAGCACTGTGCCAACTTCCCATATAATTCACTAAAACACCTTAGTCTTAACCTCTGTCTCATCCACTTAAGTGATGTGAGCTTTACATTACTAAGAGTTTATAAAGTGCACAGAAGTGACAAGAAATTATTTATTTTGCTCCTTCTCTTAATATACAAAGAAGGCAACATGCCAGACTTTGACATCAGGCCCAGTGAAAAAATTGCAACAACAAAAATAATAGTAATAATTTTAGAAAGAAGCATACACTCTCTTTATCAACCTGGAGGAGCCATAGAAGAATTCATATTTTAGGGTCAATAGTTGACTATAGTCACCTATAGTTTGGGAGTTTTGTCAGCAGTTTGAATTAATATTTTAGGAAAATTTTTTAAAAACTGGCTACAAACCCTCATAAATTTTATGTATGAAAGTAAAAGGAATAAAAAAACCCCCAGTGAATATAAATACCTGAGATTTTCACAAATTTAGCATTTGTTCCAATAAAATTTGCTGGTGAATTAACTGGTGGATTAATTTCATGCAAAATATAAAATTAATGAAAATGTAAATACTTGTTAGGCTGGAAACACTTCATCAGCTTTCTTGCCTTTAGTTTCCATATGTTTTCAGGTGCATGTAGAGATATGAGGGGATTATGGAGAAGGCATATTGCTGTCGAGTGTTAAAAAGAGAAGAAATAAAGACCAAACCACTAAATATAAATGGAGAAAAAATAGTGAACTGAATTATGACACTTACCTTCTGGGGCAGAAATTTTGCTTTTATACATTCAACCATTTTATGATCATAATGTGGAGTTTGTGCTCCATGCTAAGTGGGCTAACTGAACTATCATGTACCATAATGTATTGCTTTGTTTTATATGTAAAATCCTCCAATGCAACTTACCTTAGACATGGAACTTTCCTAGCAATTATTCTCCAACAATTTAGGAATAGGTAACTAGATTGACATTTTGTTTAATTATCCCTATTAAAATACAAGCTTGTGGTATATTATCATAGTAAATTCTAGCAATAAATGAAATGGGCTAGTGTTCCCACAAAGAAAAATCTTTCTTTTTGGGTGACAATTTATATCATAAACATAAAAAGACTACGTCATTTGGGCCTGTAATAATAATTATAATAATAATGGCAATATGAATTATATTATTATCATCTTATTAAAAATTTTACTTGCTCGTACCTGGAAAGGGTATGAATTAGCATAGCTTAAAGTGTTATTTGCATCCTTGTTTCCACTGAGCACTTACAATACAAGAATAAAGCTCTGCCATTTTTTCCAAATTAAGCCACTCCTAGCTGCCAGAAGCAGATCTACATTTTTCTATGGATCCCACTGGGCTTCTATCTGATCTGAAGGTTACTAGTATGGCTTGTGTTTTGCAACATGGTCATAGCAGACTTTTCCAAACACCATAATAACTTCAAGAGACTCATCAGCTCCTGCATTCATTTTACCATCTCAGTCTAGGATTTTGCTTGTTTCATATGTGTTCTGTAATAGGTAAAGTACTGCAAGAAGAAATCTGGCAGCAGCATAATTTGTGAAAGTTCTTAAGTGATGTTTGGAAATGAATCTTGTAAAACTGACGTTATTCCTGAGGACTTTCCTCCTAAAATTATTTCTTACAAAGGGCTGTGTCTAAAATAAGGAATTTCTAATGGATATAACTTTTTTACTTTGGCCTGAAGTGCTTTGCTCTGGAAAATGCACCTGGACATTCTTTTTAAATAGTGCTATACAAAGAGTGATTGTTTCTTTATTTTATCCAACAGCCTCACAGGTATCCAAGACACTCTTCTAAATACAGGTGAATCAAGTTCTGGCCCTTCCTTGACTAGGAGAGTCTGAGAAGATCTCTTTTGCTTACTTTTATCACTGAGTTCCTGACGGTGTTTTTTGGCAATGGCTTTTGATGTTGTTCCACTATGCATAGAGGAATTAAGGATTCACAGGGCTACAGCAAGCAAGAAGGAGGAACTGTATGGCATTACAGCTGGGATTGATGTAGTTAGACAGGTGAAACTCTTGTTTCTCCTCCAAATAATAGCTCATTGTGTGGTTAGGTCTTTTGGAGATTTTTGATCTTCAGGTTCCATAATAAATAATATTTCCTAAAGCTTTAGTCTTTGTACCATATCTAATGCTCTAGATTAAAAAAGAAAAAAAAATACAGAATTTAAGATATGAACCTTAGGTATGCGAACATAAAAACTGACTGGCTAAAGAGGGTTTCTGATGGATGCTTTTACTTTTATATCATAAAATACATAGATTTAGCAAAAAATTATCTTCCCTGCATTTCAATGCAAAACTTTTCTTGCAAGTCATCAGTGTTGGCTGGTTTGGGTTTATAATTTTTGGACTGAAAAATCTTGATATCCTGTACTTTTAGTGACTCAGAGAAATCTTTATTCTCTGCACACTTTATTTAATTTACGTGGTTTTTACACCAAATCACATATGACCTCTTCCCTCACATCTGGCCACACAGAATCTCATGATCTATTTCCCTCTACCTGTCAGGCAGATTATGCAACTTTTGTATTCTGTTGAAGCAGCTTCTTTTCCTTTTTTCCCTATTCCATCCCATCACATCCTGTCCTGTCACATCCCATAGGTTGTTTTTCCAGAGAAACAACAAAAGCATCTTTTATTCAATTTTCACTACATATTCCATGTTCACTAGTTAATATTTTATGCAGTCTCTAATTTTTAAGTATGCATACTGGGAGCCTTTTCAGCAAGGGTGAATAAACCTAGATATCTCATGATATAGTCTAAACCAGAACATTCCTTATTTCCCACAGTCTTAATTACAGTACAGGCAGTTGTACAGTTCCTTACAGCAGATGAGTGATGCTTTAAGAATCGAAAACTTTTTATGAGTAAATAAACAAATTTATTTTTTTAAAAAATCCTGTTTTATCCTGCTAATTAGCATTCAAATTTTAAAATTTAATAATTTAGAAGAATGTCCTGTCACAGATACAGGAGACAGACATATATATTTCTTAATAACTACTTAAGTTTTGATATACCCAGCATGAAAACTGCAGTAAAATAAAAAGTTTTCCTTATAGCATACTCTTTTTTGCTTGGGTATACTTTTTCTTATTCTTTATTTCGAGGGATTAGCAAAATTAAAGTATTGCTAAAACAAATCAGCATACTTCTCCATCTCTATTTCTCTATCTTTTCAACTTTAAGGATGAGACCTAGGGAGGCTGGTAATGTCACTATGCTATCTACTTTGCAAAATCTGTATGGCAATATATGACATGCAAGGAAGTAGGCAGCCAAAGATACAGAAAAAGATTGGGAAATTACTTTCCATATTGAACTATGCTAAGCAGTGAGCCCTGATTTTCTGTTATATCCTGCAGCTATCTTGTCATAATAATTTTTTTTGTAAGTCCTTTCCTTTTGTTTCTAGATTTTCGAAGACTTAGCAGCCTGCCTGAAAGAAATAAACGGAAAGTCTGAAAATTTTCGGTACAGTATGAATACAGATTAATTTTCTGATGTATTTTTAGACATGTTCCATTAAATATGTAAAATGATGAGTCGCTAGTATTGGTGAGAGTGGGAAGTTGAATATAATTAATAGATGAAAGAATGCCCCTTCAAAATGTAGCTGCTATAAGTACACTTCGCTGATCATGAAATTTCTAATTCCAGCCCTCATATCTATATTTTAGATTGACTATGCCCCAGGGCCTCAGAAGTGAGCTCCATTTACTGAAAAGTCATGGGAAGTCATGTTTATTGTCTCAGCAGGTAGCTACACTTTAGACTTAATACTAAAAAATAAGAGAAAACAGAGGCCAGTTTATGTTATTTGGTGCAAACTGAAGCTTCCTGACTGATGTGCATGGCAGAAAAGAAAAAAGAATAAAAAAGCTGAAAGAAAAAATAATAACACATGCATCAGGTTCTATCAACCTTTAAATACCTCTGTTTTAAATGTGTGAACCTAAGTTCTTCAATGTTCGCAAATACATTTGCAAGTGAGAACGGTGTAAGCAATTTCTTCTGTGGAAGGAAATGTGACCAATTTAACACACAAAAAACTCTGAGCTTTTGTATAGGCTGTAAGTATTTCAGCAATATCTATTGGACTCCTATCAGTTCTCTAACCATACAAGGGAAGGATTTGTGTGTTAGAATTGACTACAGTAATGGAATATTTTGTCCGAAAAAATTTCAAACAGGATACTTATTTCTCTGAGGTTGCAAAGCAAAACATTATGCCAACATATTTAATATCTGTAGGCAGCAGCGAGGCAGCCCCAGACAGTCTGCTCTCTTTTGTCACGGAGTGTTCTTGGTGCCTAATAACACTGTGATGGAGGGGCTGCTCTGTGTCTGTGCAGCCATGTTTATTGCCATATGGTGGTTCCCAAATTACTCTGCACTCCGACGTGTCGGGATCGGCCGGAATGGTCTGGCTGGCTCTCAGCATCGAGCACTTGCTGACAGGGCTGGTGCAATTCACGGTGCAATATGCTTGTGATGCTGCACTTTCATCGAGCTACCTTTCCTGCCAGCTATTATCTTCTACAGCTACAGAAGGACTTCTCTAGTTTACCTTTATTATTAATCATTACATATCCCTAAAACATATCACTCATGCTTCTGCTAACAGTATATCCCTGGAGTATAATATCAGCTAATTAATCCATTAACTAATTAATCCAAATCCTTGAAAAAGTTCATTTGAGGTGTCCCATTAAGAGTGTCAGTCATATTAGTTACTCTAACCCCATGACTCCCAGGCCTGTTGCTAGTATTTCTGCAACAAGTAGCATATTTAATTTTTCAAACATGAGTCTCACAATACTGAGTGGACTGCAGCATGAAAACCTGCTAAGCTTGGACCAGCACTCTAAATTATGTATGTGTTTGTTATGGTTCTTAACCCCTTGACCTAAAACAAACAATGAGCTACACCACAGCTTTTCTGATAATTTCATAGGCTTTACTGAATCTTTTTTTGACATAACTAAATTTCTGTAACTTTATCTAAAAAGATGTTATCCAATCCTGAGGTGACCTAACAATTTTTATCAGTCCAGCCAAACAGTCCCAGTATGTCAATACGTTCATACTGTATCTGCTACATCACTACCTAAGCAAGCTCTAATAAATTATCTCATATACTCGAAAGTTGAAAGTTTCGTTTTAAGCTAACTTGATTTATTGGAAAATCAAGAGTTTACATTAATTCTTTGATATGTAGATAGTTAAAGTATATTGCAATCAGTGATGGTGACAACCTCTGTTATGACACATATCTGTGCTCATAATAAACACAATAAATATATGAGAGTAAGCAATGTCTGTAAAAAAAATCGCTTGCATTTTGGAATTATTGAATTGTACACAGAAAACCATAATTACATCTCTTCATATTCTATTATATACTGTTATCCCACAGTGGATTAGCACTAATATAATTCACAAAGTGTTTCCAGAACTGAAGCATACTAGAAAAGTCAGAAAGCTTGTATTAGGTCTTGAATTCACAAGGGAATCTTAGTCTGCTATTATACTTAGCCCTTCATAAGCCTTTGTTTCTTAAAACTAGAACTGCAAATCATTTTGTGAGACAGAAAGATGTCAAGATTTTATAGAAGTTGAAATTTATTTAATAGTGTTCATGAAATATTTTTATGTCTTAACTGGATCTTTATGAATAACTGATTTTTTGCTGAACATATAAGTCCAGACAAAAGCATGAGAAAATCCTCTCTGTTCTTTGTAGCATTAAAAGTCTGAAAAAAAAAGTCACTGTGAACAGGGGATTTTGCTGGTTTAAATAATTTTTATTTTTCTTAGAATTATCTTTTTATTTAAAAATATATACTTAACAACATTTCTAGATGAATAATTATAAGAAAAAAATAGAAAAAATGTGATGGAATTTAATAATTTTCTTTGCAAAAAGGTTTTCTTACATTTTAGAGTAAAAGTATTAATCAAATACAATTTAAATTCATTAAAAATTTCTAAGTTCTTCCTGAATGCACCTCTCTTCACACAAAACATCTCCACAATTGCATGTTGTTATAAAATCCATATGATTACAACCTATCTACTTAATAAATATTACTCAAAAATTATTCATAAAATTAAGCCCTTAGCTTCAGAAAGGTTTTCACTAGATGGAATGCTCAACTTCTTTTCAGTAGAATAATGAAAACCCATGAAAAGTCTTGTTTTTGTCTGCAGTGGTTTTTTTTTCAACGAGCTGTCATGGACATTACAAATCCCCTGCTTTGCTTTTATTTTCTCTAGCTCTGCTCATGCTCTTGAAACTTACTTTGACACGAACACCTGTTTCCATCCTTAGGATCCCTTATAACTTCCATTTGGTCCTAATCCATTACATGTAAGTATTAGAGAAAATTGGTGATTTTCCAAAAGATATTTAAAAGGAAGGCTCCTAGCCAGTTGTGATATGGTACAGCTCTGACCTTGAGTTGGGAAAAGAGCTGACTCCTGGATTCTCTTTGCTCAGAGGGGTGCTAAACCTCAGAGGGGTGCTTTGCATGAATTTTTGTGCCTGCCATGCACATTA
The DNA here is from genome assembly GCF_903797595.1 of Erithacus rubecula. Lineage (NCBI taxonomy): Eukaryota > Metazoa > Chordata > Aves > Passeriformes > Muscicapidae > Erithacus > Erithacus rubecula. The sequence continues at coordinate 63,578,732 of NC_136658.1, forward strand.
CTTATCCTGGCCCTGAATTGATGACTTCAACTCCTGCCCTCACCCTGAATTCATCTCATTGCCATGAACTTGCCTGGCTCCTAGATGCTGGCTAAACTGGTTTTCTGTCATGGACTCGCTCTGCTCATCTCATTCAGGGTCTGTGTCCTTTGCCAGATGTGTCCCTGCCTGCCATCCTTGCTGCAGCTCCCAGCTCCTGGCTCTGCATCCATGACACAGCTCAGCCCCACTCCTGCCTCTCCCTGACAGTGGGTCTCACTTTACATGGCCCTACTTCTGTATTGCTGCTCTCTATCAATTAACAGGATTGCACCAGGAGACACACACTTTGCAGAAATAAGTAGCAATAAAGAAAATTACAAAGAAATTTCTGTTTAGGAGTGGATCAGCAATGAGAGCTCTAGACAGCTGTTTTGGTATGTTCAAATGGCTAACCCTCCCGTGGTCAAGACATCCTTTGCAGGAGTGAGAGATGGTTGCTGTAAAGAACCTATAGGTTACAACCCTCACAGAAACATGTTGCTAAGGGGAATTGAAATAGTGGCAGAAAATTGCTTGGCATAATGAAAACATCACTTGATTATCATTCATTCAGTAATATTATTTTCATTAAGTAAATGGTGATTTCAAGAGCTTTCATGCCTCAGTCTCTCAGAAAAGAACACTGAAAAGCTGACCCTCAGCGTGAATGTGTGCTAATAAAAGCTTTCCCAAATTGGAGGTAGGCAGTGGTGCCTACCAAGGTGATGTTTGTCACTGTTTGAATCGACCTTTCTGTGAAGCTTGAAAACCAATTCACATATAATTGCAAAAGCTGCCTTTTGGTAATATCCTATTTTATTGACAAAAGGGGATGAGGTCAACTAATTTTCATAACAATCTGCTTGAAGAAATCCTTAAGCACTCTATCATTTATAGTTGTTTTGCAATACTGCCTATAAAAGTATTACTGAGCTTAGAACAGGCAATAAGAAGGGGAAATAACAAGTTTTGTATTAGTTTTGCTGTGCTTTTTTTAATAACTCTTTTAAAAGGCTGCCTAAAAGCCTAACATTAATGAGCAAAAAAAAAGATATGCAACTTAATTTTTTTTCTCTGTTCATTGATCTAGTCCCATTTTGAAATATTGCTTGCTTTAAAATGAAATAGTTATTTTTGAATCCTTTCACAAATGCAGCAAATGGAAAAAGAAAGAAAAATATACAATGCAAAGGAAGGAAGCAATTTTGAAAATCTGACACATTTGAAAGGTTCATTTTTTTTGTAGCAATAGCTACAAACATCAGCAGTGGCTAGTGACAATAGGTGATAAGTGGTTGTCAGGAGACCTGGTTCTGGTTTTGGTTCACTACTTACAAATATGGTTTCAGTGAATTTATTATTTTATCTGATTTTGGATTACCCTAGTTTGAGTCATAGTTTTCACTGATTAGTTAATGCTCATGAATGAATCATTTTCTTGGACAAATTGCTGCTTATCAATTGTTCCTAAGCAGTTCACTACAAATTATTTGTAATTTTCTCCCTCAGTTGCATGGATGGCTACCTATGTCTGATAACAACGTTTTTGGTCCTTGTTGGAATTCAACATGCTTTCTGAATTAATGTGCCTGAAAACAGAACCTCACAGTTTTGATTCTTGTTACTGAGACTGCTTACAGTGGATTGTTTTTTGAGCATAGTGAATGACAGATAAAGGTAATATAATGACATAGGTTACTTTAGGATAGTTGAAATAATTTGGTGAATTCCCTTAATCCAACACAGGACATCCCTTTTTATTGATCCCATATTTAGAAAATATCTGATGAGATTCATAAACAGATTTACCAGTGGCTGTATAATAATTAATTCTCTTTTCTTTTGTCATATTCAAATTCACAGCAAGAATATTTCTAACATAAAAGCTGAACTATATGTGTGTTTTCTTCACCTGCTTTATTCTGTGGCTGAACTGAAAAACCACACTCTTTAGTAAACTGCTGCGTCATTTCTCTCTCTTATAAACAGTAAATGACTTTTGTATAGCAGTCAAAGGAGGACATGAATTGAATATTCTGCTGTTTACTTAGTGCCATTCTGTCTCCAGTTAGTCTCTAGTCTTAGCAACATAAATGTGTACTGTGGCCTTTCTCTCTTATCAAATGTATTAGTGTCAGGTCTCTTCTTTAGCCTTTGAGATAGCATCTCACTGTGCTGTGAAGCATTGCAAGTTAAATATAACCAAAATCATCCTGTTCTGCCCATACTTAATTGTGTTCAGGCAATGGACAACTACTGAGGCATCCTTAGGGCCTTCCAAGATAGTAGGCCCTCTTGAAATCTTGGGGTGGAATCACTTCAATCCACAAATTGTGTCTTCTACTACCACTGCTCAGTGTTTACTTTGTCTTCCTTTTCTTAGATAGGACTCTTTCCCTCTCTTTTCCCTTTCCCTTTCCCTTTCCCTTTCCCTTTCCCTTTCCCTTTCCCTTTCCCTTTCCCTTTCCCTTTCCCTTTCCCTTTCCCTTTCCCTTTCCCTTTCCTCAGTTTTTGAAAGCACAAATCTTGTCTACATTTTTGGGTTTTGAATCTTGAATAAAATCTTACCTTATTCAGTGCTTCCAAGAACAAGCCCAACAACTACAAGCAAAATCAACTGTCAAAGTGTTGTTATTTTCAAACATGATTTGCAAGTTTTCTTTTGCTTTTGTATGTCCCTGGTCCAGTGTAACTCCCTCAATAAACAGGTCATGAGGACTCCAGGGACAGTGCTGCAGAAAAGGAAACTGGCTCTGCTCCAAAGTTGAAAAGTGCTTTATTCCTGCTGAGGATCTAGGCATCTATTTTTAATTACCAGTTTTGTGATTACTCCTTTAATGATGCTCCTACCAAAGAAAGTTATTTCATCAAAAGAGTGTTAGCAACTCAGCTATTTAAAAAATAAGCAACACCCCCCAAAATGTTTGTTTTAATTAATTATAGAGCAAAAAACTCAGAAAACAAGTAAATATTAATAAAAGATGGCAGCCTTGAAAAGGGCAAAAGGGAGATGAATACATGTGTCTACTATTGTACAGGGAGAAGCACTTTAAATAGAACTGTTTGCAGAGTCAGACACAACAGAATATCCATTCTTGCAAATTGTTCTTAGTAAATCTATCTAATCTATTTATTTATCCTCAGATCATGCACATTTAGATCTGAATTCTGCCAGCTGAGTTAATAATTCTTATCTGAAAGTAATTACGTTGGTCCATAAGTTTTCACCACTGTGTTGTTCCACATCATATCAAACTGCGTGACATCTCATCACATTAGCATAAAGTGCATTGTGGTGGTGCACAGCATGGTGCAGTGGCAGACTAGAAATGATGCAGCATTCCTAGTGGTAGTGAACGAGGAAGTGCCACTGGTATTTAGAAACTTGAGCCTACTGCAGTTTGATTACTCACTAGAGATTTGGGTTTTTCTTCTTTCCTTTATATTTGAAGGGCTTGTACTGGGTATTAACTTTTATAACCCAGATTTGGTGCACAGGAGAAGCACTGTTAGAACCCCAAAAGACTTCAAACCTGCCTTTTAGTTACAAAAATGTGTCAGTTCTGAATTTATTGACCATCTGTCAGTCTTCACTCACTATGAACTAGCTGTCATTGTTTGTTATTTGATGCACTTCTATAATGGCTCACTGCAGGGAGCTACCAGCATCTCCACCACAGCAATTAATGAGGTCACTGTCTATCTGCAAACATCTCAGAATATAATTATTTTTAGTCTCTATTAGCTAGTGTGCCAGATCAGATGAAAGTAATGTGTCTATAAATAATATTTGACACTATTAATAATATTTACCTGCTGTGGAGATATTTGTATCTATTAGTATTTTTTTAATTTTATATGAGATGCCTCTGAATCTCCCCCCACTTAAAATCATGAACAGTAAAAACAACTGTCACAACTGGACTCCTGTCCTCTATTCTATTTCTCTGCATCAAAATATCTACTATATTTTATATGCTATTTGGTAGAATATTTCTTTTGTGCTTATGATATATTTGTAGATATATATAGGCTTGAAATTCTTTCATTATTACTAATGCTACTAGTTTTAAGATAGTGGTCCTAGCCACTTTCAGAATGGTAATATAGCAAGCCAACCCACTTGGTAGGTTTTCATGTCTTGAAAAATATGAAATTTCCCCAATACTGTTTTTAGAACAGTAGTTCCCCAGGAACCCCATGAATATTTCCACTCCATTGTGCGATGGATTTACTAGTGTACAAGAAGATATAATTCCCATCCTGAGGAGTTTAAAATCAAAAGAGGCAAATTTTATTGTGGATGGGGCTGAAAAGAAGGATAAATGTCTCAGCAGAATTGAAGAAGAAGGATTTTCCTGTCATTCAAGTATCATAGTAAAAGGAACCTACTTCAGGGCTTATCTCCAGAAAATTATTTCAGACTGTGCAAAATGTCCCATCTGAACTTATAGATTTATTTGGTGTTATTTTTTTTTGGTGGAAACTGAGACAAAAATGGTCCAGATTCAGAAAGGAAAAGCAATAGTATGGATTCCTGGGTTTTTCCCTACCTAGTGCACTTTTTCTGCGGTGACACAGCAAAGAGGGGATTTATCCAACAGTAACTTTCAGGTTCAACTCTTTTCTATTCAAAAGTTGTTATAGTGAGGTAATTTTTGCAAAAAGTGATTTAACACAACACCACAAAAGTAGAATGACAAAAATTATTTGTAAGATATATCAGATCACCTTTTTATCATATAGATTTGTGTAAATTATTGGAAAAATTTGAGTAAAACTGCAAATAATTCTGCCTGCTTTGATTTCCACACTTGTTGGGCTCACACAAGATTTGCCAATTGCATTTTTAATTGAACAATTGAGCCGCTATTCAGTATTATTCAAAAAATAATTTCTGAGGATAAATGTGGCAACATTTTGACGCAGTAAAATACCAATACCACAATGGCATAGATGATGTACATAAAAGGAGGCACAACTAATCTTATAGATTACATGCAGCAATGTTTTATTGTTTTGTGTTAAACTGACAGGTTTTTTCCATTAATAATCTGATATTTCATGAGTTAGAGGAAAATGCTACGAAACAGAAGTAAATATTTGCAAAATAAGTTTACCACATTTTTCTTATGTATTGAAAATAAAATTCCTCTTCAACTTTTATGATGACCATTACCTTCTGCTCTAATTTATTATTTTTTATCAGAATACCTTGTTATAACTATTACTCATTATTAAACTAATTGGCTTTTCTATTAAAATATGATAATCAAATTATTTTCTTTTCTGAAGCCCAATACAGGTCCACACTAAAATTCAGACCATTTTACTGAGGTTATAATTTCTTTTCCCACCACCAGTTCTGTCATTTTACCCTTTCTGCTGTGACAAACCTTCACTGCACTGAACAAACTATTTGTCCATGCTGTCCAGTGAGGCCTGGAGTGAAATCCCTACTAAGATATAGGATACAGCAGGATTTCTGGGCAGAACTGAAAATAGGAGCTTGACAATAGGTAATGCAGAGATAAAGGTAGTGAAAGCTGGTCAAACAGCACACTTCCCATGGTATGTGGTAGGAGCTTAGGGATAAGAAAAGGGTTAGGAGTAGGAGAGCAGCAGAAACCTTCAGGGCTTAGTCAGAAGAAAAGGAGTGGAAGCTAAGACAACAGCCTTATGTGCTGGTTACTCTGTGCTAGAGAGCCAGGGTGGAGACACCAAAAGATATGGCAAAGTTTTCCAAGTGACAAGGAAGCGAAGGGGCACTGGCTGTTAGCAAGGCTGATGAAAGGAGAAGATGGTGATTGTAGAAATCATCTGAGGAAGTCTTGCTCAAAGCTTTCCAGAGAAAGGCCTGAGAAGTTAGTTTAGTTAATTAAAGATTAACTATATTGTTTGTGTAACATTATACCTGGACTTCTAAAATCTGATTCCTCACATGACTGACAGATTTTCTGGTGATTTTATGGTGAAGGGCATTTCTTGCATTGCTAGAGGAAATTCTCCATATAGAAGTCATTCTAAGATTGCAAAGAACAGTTTATTGTCAGGATGCACTATTTTTAGGTAAGTCCAATACTTCCTGGTTGCTTCCACCCCTTGATGGGAAGAGTAGTTGAAATTTTCCCTTCTTCCTGAGCTTTTGAGATGTAACTTTGGAAAATGGAAGGGAGACATAAATTGCTTTTCCTTCAAAAAGAGAAATAAGGAACAGAAAAAAACCTGATGGATACAATGTGCTCTCTTCCTCCTCTTTCTCTGAAATCCTACTTTGGGAGAGATGATGAATAACTTCCAGAGGAAAAGTTAAAACAGATAGAAGTTAAAATGGAAAAAGTGAATGTACATGTTTGATTCCTCAGGTGGATAGAGTTTAGGATTTGAATGGATATTGGTGCTTCAGGATTATAATTTGTATGGGTAGACAGGGCAGGATGTGATCTTGTGGTTCCTTTTGATGGCTTGGTTGATGTTTCAAAATGCAATGCAATGAAGCATGTCTTATCCAAAGAATGTTTAGCTCTCCTTAACATATAAATCTGGGAGAGTGAGAAAGACTGGTGTCCAGATGCTTTGAAAGTGGTTCAGGTTTATTTTGAAAAAGTTAGTCAGGGAAAGGGGAACATTTAAGAAAAGCCTTAAGAAAAACCTATTAACTGGGAGGGTGGCAACATATTTCACTCCACCTTTTTGTACTTAGAAAATCTCCAAATAATTCTAGTAGATTGTACATTCTCACTTAGCTAAAATAATTTTAGAAGGTAGCATATATAATACTGAATCAGTCAAAAGCACATTCTAATCTCAGATGCTACTCCTTTTCTTAATTGCTTTTATTTTACAGTCTATTTGCTAGTTAAATGCCATTTATTTAGGTTCATAATACCATAGAATTAGTATTTTTGTTTTAAAGCATCAAATTCTTATTTCATCAAAAGCTTTACTGTGTAGAGCTGTTGGAAAATTGTACAGTCTTTTTTCACTTTTGCTATTTTTTTTTTTCAGTTTGGTATTATTTTCCACCACATAGCTTTGTCTCCTGCAGATTTTCAAATTTGTCAGGATTCCTTATTTGGTGGAAACTTTTCAAGCAGAAGGGTTATTCTTTTACTAGCAGCTCTAAAAATATATCCCCAGAAGGTATGACTTGTATGGTGATAACCTAGGCTGCAAGAAGGGACTCAACTGAATAACAGAACACTAAATAAATAAAACTGGCTTTTCTTTCATCTGCACAATTCAGCTGGGAGTGCTTGCTTTACATGAGCTGTTGAATTTGAGTGGATCCAGTCATTTTTTATGATAGGTTGCAATTAATCAGTATGCTTCTTATGTTTGCTTAAGATTCTGCTTGCTGGAATACTGAAAATGTTTGAACAAAAGAAAGTTGTTGGACCTTTGACTAACTTACCTAACCACTGGTCTGGCTGGAGATATAGGCTGGTTCAATTTTTACATGAGCAATAGTTTTTAGGAAAAATGCTCTAAAACACAGCTTTGCTCTGAGTACTGTCCCTTTCACTGATTGTTTGAATGTAATTTATTGAAATCTAACTTTATAATATAAGATTATTTGGGGTGGGATTTTTAAAAGAAATTATTATATAACCTGTAATTTCTAGCACAAGGGGAGCCTGAAATGGAAACTTGTATCTATCTCTACTATAACACGAATAATAACAATATTTAACAGCCTTTTGCCTCTGAGGCATTAAGACAGCAAATTGAGCTGTCTTTATGACTAATTACAGTTTTCAGCATCTTCCCTGTGCATGATTCAAGAAAAAGGTAATTTTCTTGACTTTTAAAAATTTATTCCCCCTAAATATGAATATTTTCTTAAATTGAGTATCGATATATTCTTAATGGGGAAATGTAAAATTTTATTTTAAAATTTGAGAACAGATCACATTTAACTTGAAAAATTCCCAGCTATGGGAAGTTGTGATTTCTTTTCTATGTATTGTGGAAAATCTGTTGTTATGACAAATACATTAACGTAAAGCATAAAATGAAGAAAAGAGGGAGAAACATTTTTTATGTCATTGTCCATAGATGGAAATGGGAAATATTGCATTAACTATATCTAGTCATTATAGGATCCATGAAGTTTTAAACATCTAGTTTTTCAAGTGAATGTTCTGAACTCCAGCAGGCTAGCTTTTGAGGTTCGTAGCAAGAAGAAAAAAACTGAAAGAGAAGTTTGATTCATTTTGGTGAATAAAATAGAAAACCGGAAAGGGGTCTGGAGGATATAATGAAGCCATCTGAATTGTTTGGAAGAGATGGGTGAATAGCTTCTCAAGTAAAAAAAATCCCCATCACACTGATGAGTATTTTTACATGCTTGAATTTATTAAAAATAATTTCAGTCCACTGTATTCTCCACTATAATATGAAGGTTTTCCCCCCAGATTTTAATCATATTAGTGAACTTAGAACTAAAAAATACAGAATGCTCTAATAGTATTTTAAAATTATTAAAACAAAAAGGTTGTTTTGAAGTGGAATAACCGCTTTTCTTCCTCAGATTCATTGCAGGTTTCTGCCTCTATCCTGCCTGCTCTGGAAGTTTGTTCTCAAAGATTTGTTGCTGATCTTAACAGCTATGGATCACATATAATTAACTAGAGTTTTTAAAGATCAAATTTAGATTACTTTTTTTTCTCAAAAATAAAGATGAGGCATCTACAGATAGCTCTTGTTGACAGATCAGCAGTCTTCTGAAGGACAACAATATCTATAATAATGTTTCCAGAGAAAGGGTACACTGCTTTTGTTTTCCTGTATTCCAGATAAACTTAAGCTATTTATGTACTGAAAAAAAAAAAATTGATTGGAACATAATTTTATAGTTAAGCACTAATTTTTGCTTAAATCTCAGACTCCTGACAGGAGAAAATTGAACTCTCTCCAGTCTGCAGTTCTGCTGTCATTTTAAAAGAACAAAATTTTTTTGCCACTTATTTCCTACAAGCCTTTTTAAATCTTGTATAAAGTTTCTATTTTTCTTGAGGGCTTGCTATCACTGTTCGTCAAATAGATATGATAGTTAAAATTATTTTTTAAAACATTCAGTGCTCCATCAAATATCAGTGATCAAACTCACCTTAGTTTCAGTGGATAGAGATTCTAACAAACTTCATTATAAATATGAACCTCTACTTTTTATTTTTTGTAATATAATTTTTAATTTTTCCTGAGTTCCATGGCTTCTTCTCTTCTTGCTCTGGGGAGACCATCAATTGCTAGAGTTTAAATGAATAGCACAATTCTGATGTTTCTTTTTGTAACAGGGTTTCAAGAAGAATGTGAGATAAAATATCTGGTATAGCTCTTCTCCTGCTCATCAGGACACTTTGTATAGATCCTGGTTACATCCAGTTTGAATTGCCTAATTCTGATCAGGATGATGAACCTTTATTTTCCACCTACTACAGTGTTCCATCTACTAGGCTCTAAAAGAAAATGTAGATACAACTTGATTTTGTCTCTAAATAACATTGGCAATATTTCATGAGCTGTTTCTCCAAATATCTGTGTATTGTGGGAATACAGATTGGTTTTGTTCTCTATTAGGCATGAACCATTTTTAATGAGACTGAAGGGCAAAAAGGGAAAGTTTTGAGATGAGCAGAAGCAAAACCATGAGCTTTTCATTCAAACTGAAGTCCATTTAATTTAACATTCTGCAGTATCAGAATAGGGGTGTTGAACTGAAGTCTTATGACAGTCTTGCTTATGTTCCACCTTGTGATATTCTCTTTCCTCTTTACCTCTGACTCTAAATCCATTGAGATAATAGTGATTTACTGCTGCTCTGACTCATAAAGATGCAGTAAGTGTCTAATCCAGGAAGTCAGTAGGATTTTTGCCACAATGAATCAGTATAACTCATGTTGCATAAAATGAGCAGATATAAAGTGCATTCCAGGACATGACATGGCCTTGTACTGTCTCCTGTGATGGTGCATGGAATTCCTCTAAAGAAAGCAGCTACAGCCTTGATTTTATACTAAGTGGAATATTCCACCTGGAAACTGTAATTTTTCCTTCTATTTCTACTGTTGATTTTTAATATCTATTGGTCTCTGGGAGGTCAGTATAAGCCACATCATTGCCAGCGTTAGTCTTTTTTGAAGCCATAACAACTAAACCTGTTAATCTGTCTGCCTTTTGAATGTCTGTCTTTGAGAACTACCAAATCCCACACAGCCTGCAGATTTTTAGATTGCTCATTTCTCAGGTGTATCATCCTAGGTAACTGCATCCCAAAAGGCAGAAAGGAAAAAGGAAGAGACAACTCAATAAAATATAAGGACAGATAATCTGTCAGAATTTGCAAAATCAGGAGCAGATGTAGCCCAATTAAACTCAACAGTTTAGCAGGTGTTCATAGGAATGACTTTAACATAAAATACACTTCTCTTCAGTTCTCCTTAATTTTTTTTCCTGGAGCTCTTTAAATTTTATATATTTCACCAAACTAAACTAGAAAATGTATATGGAAAAGGCAATTGGATCTTAGTTGGATATAATTCACTTAAAATTCAACACACTGTTTGATTTTGGAATCATGATGAGTTACATTTATTGAGGGGATGAAGGTTAAGTGATATCACATATTCATTTGGTTTTGAACTCCTGGCAAAAGGCATCCACAATTAAAACTGGCATGCACAAGATTTGAAGGTTGCTAGAAAATGCTGGAATTCAAGCCCTAATTGGCTTCAACATGCATAATTCTTTCTCCACAGCATGTTCTGGAATTTGTCACTGTCTCACTACCTGAACATTGTGCTATCAGCCAGAAACACAGTATATATGCCATTCATTCTTTTCAAGCTGGTGCTTTCCTGACTGCAGTTTTAGGATTTTATTGAAGGGAATGGGCAGAGTGATAATGCATATATTTTTCATGCATATCTTTTGTTATGGTACTAGCATTAATCCTTTGACTTCCTATCATAGTGCAGAATGAAAAGGTTTTTTTTCTGTTCAGGTGCTGTAACATCTGGAAGACAGAATCCATCTAGTTTTTGTATTTTACATAATATTAGAATTAATTTATTTTTCCTGGAAATTATATAACACATATTGTTCTGCAGCATAGCTTCTTAGATGATGTGTACTTTCTTGTTAAGTTAGACCTTACTAAAGTCCTTCCTTGCATTCAGGGGGAGCTGGACTTGCAAGTTCAAAGAACAGACTGGAAAGTATGCATGATATTGTCATCTTGAATTACCTCTACCATGTAAACTTCATATTATTTGGCTTTATTTGACCTGCTATTCAGTGCTGTATTTATTTTTCTTTTACCAGTGCACAATTTACTTCTTAAGCAAACGAGTTCTATCTGTTACCACTTGTCAAAATCTTCAGGAGAGTTTGGTGGCTTGACCTTGGCCAGCAGCCAGACACCTGCCCAGTTGCCTTCTCTCTCCCCTTCTTCCATAAGGCAAAGGAGAAAATAGGATGAAAAAGCTCATAGGTGTAGGCTCCTCCTTGGGCTGCAAATGGATCTCTGCTCACCCAAGGACCTCCATGGGCTGCAGAGGGACATCTGCTTCACCAAGGTCTGCACCACAGGCGTCAGAGGAATCTCTTTTCTGGAGTCTGGAACACCTTCTCCTTCCTCTTTTTCACCAGCCTGGGTGTCTGCAGGGCTGAAGCTCTTGCATATTCTCTCTTTTAAGAATCACAGGATCAATTAGGTTGGAAAAGACCTCTGAGATCATCACCAAGTCCAGCCTATGACCCAGCACCACCCTGTCAACTAGACCATGGCACCATCTGCAATGTTAAATATTTTCTCAAAAACCTCCAGGGACTACACCACCTCCCTGAGTAGCCCACTCCAATGTCTAATCACCCTTTCTGTGAAAAATTCCTCCTAATGTCCAACCTAATCCTCCCTTGGCATAGCTTAAGACTGTGTCTATTTGTCCTGTTACTTGTTCCCTGGGAGAAGAAACCAGCCCTCACTGTGCTACAACCTCCTTTCAGGTCCCTGAGCCTCCTTCTCTCTGGGCTAAACAACCCCAGCTCCCTCAGCTGTTACTCACTGGACTCACCCTCTAACTTCCCTCTCTCACTGTGCAGCAGTTTTCACTGCTTTATGTTTAACCCAAGGCTCCAGCCCTTGGCTGTGGGACCCTGATGTGGGTCAGTTGGAGACAGCTGGAACCAGCTGTGCCCAGCACGGGACAGCCCAAACTGTGCTTCTCACCTTCAGCTCTCCCCACCCCTTCAGTATTCAGATTCTCTGTGACATCCCTGATTATATCCCTCATTAACATTTATATCCCTCTCAATTAATCCATCTTCCAAGATTAAAAAAAAAACAAAAAACCAAAAAAATACATTTATGCCATTTTGGCCCAGGAAGAAAGAGGATGGCATTGATGATCTTTGTGTCTTTCCACTGCAGGTTTCCCAGGACCCTGCCTTTTCAGGGGAAGCTCGGCAGTGTGCATGGAGAGGGTGGGTGGATGTGGGCTGGGGCAGGCATGCTCTCCAAATGACTTTGAAGGCACCAAATTTCCTCATGGAAAGAAGATGAAGTTTCTAGCTTTTTCCTTTGCTCTTGCTAGTAGGCAGCCTTCAGTCTTGGGTGTTCTTAGGGCTGTTGCTCTCACATATTTCACAGAATCATAGAATCAATTAGCTTGGAAAAGACCTCTGAGATCATTGAGTTCAACCTATAAGGAGTTGGACCAAATACAAAGTTAAGAGTTCCACTCTTTTTTTTCCAAGGTAGAGATATAACTTGACATCTCCATGTTAGTTTTTACCATCTGTAGCAAACTAAATAGTAATTTAAATATTAGGATACCATAAAAAATAATATTTGACACTTGAACAATGATTGCATTTTGATGTTTATGGAGTAATATGTGTTTTTATATATGTTACAACAGCCAACTTTAACATCTGACATTTAACATTTAAACATTTCTGAACTACAGGTGGATTTTTTTTAAAAAAAAAGCTATTTCACAGAATAAAACAACGGGGAGTTTTTTATTCCTTTTGAAAGGTAAAGTAAAACAATTACTCAGTTAAGGAATTAAATTATTTAAGTAGTGAGTAGAATTTGTTACTCTTTCAAGTAATTTTTTAAAATTAATAAAACATTAGTTAAGTAAATTTAGTGCTTATATCTCAAATAAAATGTAATAAATTTCACATAAATGAATAAGTCATTATTTAATTTAAGTGTTAATGCTAGATCTTTTGAGAATGAGATCATTTTTGCCCTGGCAGTCTAGGTCTCCTTATGCAGTAGACATTGAGTATAGGATGAAACCAACTTTATCAGTTGACTTTCTGAAGTAATCTGGGTGACAAGAGAGCAGGGACTGGTACTATTAGTACCTGTAGGGCTTAATGAAGAAGTAAGAGTTGATGGAACTGATGGATCTCATCAATCTGCTTCACTGTACCTCCTATTTTAGGCCCAGCACTGTCCTTGCTGGAGCTACACATCTTGCAGAATTTTCTGTTGTTTGTGCTGCTTAAAATGAGTACTGTTAGAACAGTGGTCAGATTGCAGCATAGAAACACTCTGCAGATCACATCAGGAAACCATTATGCTGTTGGACAGGCTCCTGTAATTCATCCACATCCCAGCTGAAAACTTGGCATATCCCAGAAACCTGACCCTGGGCCAGCCTTGGAGGATGTAGGTGAGATTCCAGGACTGAAAAGGGACATGATTCTGAGATTAGCAGCCTCTCCAATGTGTGAGCTGCCTGATGCAAGCCAAAAGAGCAATGAGATATATCATGAACTCCAAGGCAGAATCTTGACTACCTGCTTTGTAAAAAATTCACTTTCATGCAGTTTTTGATACATCAGCTTCCGAGTAGGTGATTTTCCAAATTGCTTTTCCACCCCATTGTCCCTCTGTTTTCTCCCCTAAAATACTTGATGCATGGTTGCATGCATACTTCATGCTTTCCTTCCACTCTTTACCTCTAGATGTTTCCTCTGGAAGCTCCAGCTTGAGCTGTCAATCTTGGCATTTTAGCTGTTTCAGAGAAGGCAAAGAGTCTAATCATTATAGGATTTTTTTAAATTCAAAGGCTTCTGTGCATGGAGACTGAAGAACAACAACCTTAATTCTAAATACTCTTAATCAAAGCACTGCAATTAATGTAGAAACCTTTCTTTTTTCTATTTTTTTTCCTAGTTCCCAGCGTGTAGTCAGTTAATAGCTGAGTTTTACAATGGATGTTTAAATTATATTTAATACAGTAAGTTTTTAAATTACATTAATAAATACAATTTAGGAGGATATGATGTGCTAATAATTTCAATGAAAAGCAATTGAGAATTTCCAAAAATTGGTAATTAAGCTCGAATTCATTCTATCTGCTGACATACAAACTGCCTATCACAAACCATAGGCACCTCCACTCTGGTTTTGTGTTGCTGTCTGCATTTAATTACATAAATGATTGCATTTTATTTCACCTTTCAAAACTCCGTATGTAACAAGGCTGTGCTGTATTATGCATGACAAGTGATACAGGGTATTTTCATCTAATCCAACAATACTCGTTCATAATTACTTTTTAATCGTGTAAATGACTTAATAGCATTAGATGACAGTAACTTTATATCTTCCTGCTAAAAAAATACATTATGGGTAAGAAACTGTTCAAGTGAATGAGAAACTAAGGAGCTCTTGACTCTTCCTTCTCCTAGGGCTGGGAGTTTTGCAATTCTGGTAAAGGAGTAATGTCAAAGCTCATCAGTTCCTTGGAGACAGAAAGCCAGAAGGAAATTAAATTATTAATCTGTGACTAGTACACTGGGTCTAACAAAAGCCTTCAGCTGTGCTGCTTGCTCATTTCCATTTACCTCTAAGTAAGCCAAGTCATGACTGATTCCCACCTTCAGGTGGTTAATTGACAGAATTTGGTGAGCTAGCCAGCAGTCTTTCCTTTATATGGATTTTTTATTAGGACTGGGCAGTCTACCAAATCTGGAATATTTACTAAAACTCTTTTCTTTTACCTTTCACCACCAAAATAGTCACCTTTCCATTGGAAGCTTTAACTTAGGGGCTTCTTTGGAGACCTTAGGCCATGAGGGATCCCTTGCTGCAGGCCAGTGTTGCTGTGCAGGGTGCCCTACAGCACAGAAGCTGCAGAACTTGGGGAGCTACAGCTCGACATATCTCTTTGTGTTTTCATTTTCAAGCTTCTTGATAAGGAACTTTTCTTGACTTTTGCAGACTCCTAGGTACATAAGGAGGCTTTCCTCCAGAGCTCAGGAGGAGTTTTATTGTTATACTAGGGGAAAGGTCTAACTATTTCATCTTACAACCAAAATTTTTTACAAAACTATTGTATTTTTCCTTTTACGTGTTTAATAGTGTTTTATCTGTGCAAGATGATGATGTTTATAAGTAACCTTTAAAATCAAGAAATCCTCTTCCCAATTTTTCAATTTTATTCAGCAAAAATGTCTAGGACTTTTATTATGGATGATAAACAAAAAGGGGGAACAAGGGGGAATGGCTTTAAACTGAAAGAGGGTGGGTTGAGATTAGAAAGTAGGAAGAAATTCTTTACTGTGAGGGTGGTGAGGCACTGGAACAGCTTGTCCAGAGAAGCTGTGGATGCCCCATCCCTGTGTTCAAGGCCAGGTTGCATGTGGCTTTGAGTAACCTGGTCTAGTAGAGGGTGTTCTTGGATGTTGGAAATAGATGATCTTTAAAATTCCCTCCAACACAAGTCATTCTGTGATTCTATGATTACCTGCAGATTTCTTTGCCCAAGGTAGAATACAAAGGCCTTGATGCAGTGTGAGTTTCTTGAATTACTTGATTGAAAAAATCAACAATTCATGTGAACATATTCTGATTTTTTGAAAGAATTAAAGTGTAAAAATGTTTAATTAAATTAAGAATTGTATTTCAAAGAGAAAAATAATTATTTTTCTAAAACTGATTTTATTTTGATTTCATTTTTTCCCTGGCTATGCCATATATCAATAAATCCTACCTTGAGAACATTATGAATTATGACTAGGGAAAATACCCCAAAAAATAAACACTTCTGAGTTAGTAACCTCTAGTGCCAGTGAGTGTTTTTGAATGGAATTTTCTGAAGCAGAAAAACTGAGAAGAGCACCAAAAAAGTGAGCATCTATGGGCTGGTAATAAAACAGTGCAATATTGCTGTAAATTCCACAGAGCTTGTGGACAAAAGGAGTCACTTTGAAGGTCAATTGTTGGGCAAGGAATGATGTCAGCTTATATTTTTTCATAATGCAGAGACTTCACTTTACCTAAAGAGAATTAAGGATAGAATTGAAATTAAAGTTAAAAAAATATATATATTTGACCCACTAACTCCCAAAATATTTCAATGTTTTGTCCTCATTTTGGCTATGACTTTATTTCAGAATCTCAACATTTTTTACTGAAGAGAAGGTAATTTTTTTTCTTTGAAAAAGAAGTTCTTATTTCTGACTGCTTTTCCCAGTCTGTTGTATCTTAAATCTGTGACTTGAATGTCACAAAGTTAGCACAGCATCTTGTGGCCAAACACTCACTGTTTTGCTATGAATGCATAGCAATCTCTTGGAAAAGTGATTATAAATATATAAAGTAAATATCTATATAGATAAAGATGTACACAAAATATTTTTCTACTCCCTTCCTGAATATGGAAAAAAAATATGAAATCTGAATGCTCAACACTTCTTCCCTGGAAGCAGCTACTTAATTTTCCAGCAGATGAAGCTTTGGGAAGAAATCCTTCCTAGCAGAGACAACATCATGGACTGTCTTCTGCCTTACTGGAAATCATAATAAATATTCATTATCCTCTGGGGAAAAAAAGAAACATTAAACAATAGGGTGGGTTAATACTATTGATAAAACTGAGTTTGGATGGAAACCAGGTAGAAAAAAATGGAAGAGCATATGAAGAAAAAATCAGGAAGAGAGAACAAAATGGAGAGAGGTGAAGTGGAAGTAATCCAACAGTGGCTTGCCATGAATAATTGTACTTCTTACTTCTTCCTTCATAGAATCATAAAATGTCTTGGGTTGGAAGGGACCTTGAAGACCATCAAGTTCAATGTGCCCCAAGCTGAAAGCAACATCTAGGGCCAGAATAAAAGACTGACTACATTTTGCTTGTCACCAGCTAAGCAGTATGGCACAGGACATTATACTGAATCTCATTCTTCTGATGATGGCTCAGAAGATGAAGGAAGTCGGTTAGCGTCAAACATGTAAAGGGTATTTGGACTCCAGAATTCTTTCATGGTTTAGAGACAGTTCCTCTAAGTAAAGTCCTAGAGTAGCTTTTGTTCTCAGGTAGTAATTCGTGTCAAATCTGTGCTCAGAACGCCAGTGCCATGTGGAAAGCTTTATTAACCTTTGTAAAACAAGCAAGAAGAGCTAGTAAAACTGGAGGCAAATGATTATTTTTGCAGTGACTTATGAAATCAAGGTTAGGACAATCTTAGAAGTCACAGATCCCATGGTTTCACTTTTTTAAAGTGAGGGCTTATTTTTGTCCCTGTGAGAAGTTACCATGGACACACTTGTCATGACATTTTGTCCACTTCTCCAGATAACACAATGATTTTTTTTTAATACTGTTCTTTGTCATCATTAGAAACTCCAAAAGCTTATCTGTATGAGACACATTAAATCATCTTTTTTTTTTTTTTTTTGGTGCCACTTAGTGAGATCCTTTCCAGAATTAATGGAATCTCTTTCTGGCTTCATTTTCCTTACCTTTTCTTCCTGGGTTTAGGAATGCTGTGCTTACTCAAAACCAGTCATACTCTCCTGTCAACTGGCTTGTGTCCAATGTCTGGGGCACAAAACTTGCCCACTTCTGAGGCTTGGAAGATACTTGAGGTTAGCACCTTTGGCAATACATCTTTTTTAGGAATGACCTGTATTACACTACTAAAATAACTTTCCAATTTTTTTAGCACACTGATTTTGCAGCTAACAATTCACTGGATAGACAAGAGATTACTTATTATGTAAAGAATTGTGGGAAATTTTTGTCTTCTCTCCTGTGGTAGTGGGATAAACACCAACACCGTTTTTGACTGAAATTTTAAAGTACATCTACTCTTTTCCAAATTGGCCATGAAACCAAAGGCATCACCGAAGAATAGCCAGGGCTCCTTTACTGATGTCTGTCTCCAGGCAGCTTTACACATGCCAGTGTTAAAGCTATAGAAAATATTTGTGAGTAATAATGTTTTGCAAAATGGCTTTTTTTCTTTTGCTTTGCTAAAGATCTATACCTATTGGGAAGTTTCAGAACATTATAAAAGCAATATGATGTTTTCCCCCCTTACTAGTGAATAATCATTTATCATTGGTGGAACCCCAAATTTTTGTATTCTTTGTCCTGCTTCTATGTGTAAATATAAAATGCAAAAACTAATTTCAAGAAGAAAATACTTGTTCAAAACATGGGGTAGAACTACAAAATACCAAGAAGGAGTATGATATACACACTAGTGAGAACTAATTTACACTCCTGTACTCCAAATGTGGCATGGAGTATGGATTTTGCTGCATCATCATCCAGTAATGTCAGGGTACTTTGTTAAGTATTCAGAGACATTGAAAAAGTAATTGTATAACTTGCCTTTTGTCGTACTACATGCATGCCATGCATGTAAAATATGCATTCATAATAGGTAAAACAACAGTCTGGCATAAATCTTTTGAAACTGTAGTTTGGTTTAGAGGTCATATTTTGGTTTAAAATCTTTCATTGCTATAATTTGCCTTTAGAAATACTCTAAAAGCAGGAGTCACAAATTTAATGTAACAATTATGAAGTTCTTTATTCTGACAGAAGTCATGTGAAATGAAGATCAGCTCAGATACTTAATTTTTTTTTTTGTTTCTCCTATAAGGCTGAAATCTTCTTCTCACATATGAGTGTCTCTTTTTCCTGTTGATTCCTGCTTTTATAAAAATTAATTGAATCATTAACTGCGCTCTACATAAGTTTGATTAAATATTGGTCATTGGTCCTACAAAAAGTGCTCACATTTTCCTTGTGAAAATAATTTAATTTAATAAATTCCAACAGCACTATAACCATCACCTAAAAATGACCTTTTTTCATAAGTGGGCCAATTTATACTTCAAGACAAACCATGTTGATATGAAAAATTCAGATGGATATTAGTTCTATTGTGTAAATCACCTTTAAAATGTATGTTCCTTGGTTTGAAATGTAAGGTATTTCAAAAGTATTGTGAAATTGGAGAAATAATACATTAACTCAACTCTGGAGGCTTAAGATTTGTTATTCTTTACCTCACTGAGCTTCGTGTAATATGTGATGGAAAATGCCTTTTCATTTGTGCAGTTGATAAAGTTAAAACTTCTTGATTAATACTCTGTTGCAGAAATCAGATACAGCTATGAATATGTCTTGGTGTTTGTAATTTCTTTTGCAATAACAATACAGCTGATAAGGTTTTTATTTAATAAAGGTAATTCCAGTTGAAGGATTTGAGTGTTTAATATTCCTTAGGTATCTGTACTGAAAAATCTTAAAAAATGTGAGAATCTCTGATACTTGACAATTACCTTCAGTGTCAGAATTTATACAAGCCTTATTATTCAGGTGAATAGTGCAAGGAATATGATTACTCATTGCTCTCCTATTGATATAAAATAAACCCTGTAGGTGGTGGGTACATGGGCAACTGAATCAAAGTTTTTTTTTTTTTTACTCTGCTAATAATTAACACAGCTTTGAAATAATACCCTTTAAAATCCACATAAATCTTACTTCAAAGTATACTGGAAGCATTTCAGTATTCTGACTATATCCCAAGTCAATTTGTAATAATCAGTTAATTGTCCTACCACTGAAAAATTAATGCAACAGTAACAAGAACTGCACATGCATCAGTTGCAGGATGTACTGGCCATATAAATACAAGTTAAACATAATGGGAAACTTTCCTGGGCACTCAGCTCAGCTGGTAAGAAATGACACCACCAGTCTTAACTCACAGAAGGGAGGATGAATGCAGCCTATCTTCTGAAAACAGTCCTCAGAACAAGTTAAATGTCAATCCATGCTCAGGATTTATTTGGGAGAGTGATAGCAGGATGCCAGTCTAGAAACTGCAACAGGGTCTTATTTAAAAAAAAAAAAAAAATTGATAAAATACAGTCCCCCCCATACTATCTCCCCCAGGAGATGTTCTACAAGACTGTCTATAATGTTTGAAATTGTTTTGGCCTTGTTTTGCCAATTTCTCTTGAACAAAGATTTAGATTTTATTAGGAAAAAATTGTTACCCAGAAGGGTAGTCAAACACTGGAGCAGGCTACCCAGGGAAATGGCGGAGTTGCTGTCACTGAAGGTATTTATTTAAGACATGTAGATTTAGGGGACATGGCTTTGTGATAGACTTGACAGTGTTAGTTTTAAGGTTGGACTCAATGCTGTCAGAGGTCTTTTCCAAACTAAACAATTCTATTTTATCATTCATGAAATTCAAGAACTCAGGAGGAGAGAACAGAGTGACAAAAGAGAAGAAGGTCAGTCAGAGGATGTATATCTGCACTTACACAAGTATATAAATATTTGTATATGCTAACACACAGTTTCTGAGTACTGGAGAACAGTAGTTCTGCTGATGTAAAGGAGATCTTCAACTTGGTAACTCCCTTGTCTTTATCAATGAATCAGTAGATTCATTAGCTTCAGAAAATGTGATCTGAAGACTGGCTCTGTTCTCTGTTGGGGAATGACTCGTTCACTGGAGGAGGTGACAAATTATTCATAAGTGCTTAGAATATTTAAAAAATGTGAAGACATTCTCATGCTCATGGAGAATTTATACATTCAATTGAGTTTACATACTACATAAAAAAACATCTCTGTCTTGTGCACTGGCTTCCTCAAACGAGTCAAGAAGAAGGAATTCTTGTGCATGAACTATCAGGGACAAAGTTAATGGAAAATACACATTTTCTCTGAAAATTTTACCTAGATACTTTCTTGAATGGACAAGAAATATCCACTGGGCATAGTTGCCCAGCTACTGTAAGAGGTTGAAAGACAACTGAAATCAAGGGGAGACTTAAAGCCTGAAGAACTTGCTGAAGACTTTTGTGCTATTTCCAATAATATTTTGTAGCAAATGTATGGCACTGATGGGACTTTAAAGGTTGGCACTTAACTCTAATCATATTCATTATATTGTTTGTTTCTCTCCCTTCCCCCCACCCTCTTCATTGTCTTTCTCATGGGTATCTGAACCCTTTAGGTATTGTTTTGTATTCAAGAACTCTAATTAAGTTTTAATTCTAATTCTCCAGTGATCATGTCCTCCACTATGTTTATATTTAGCTTTTTTCTCTCTAAGTGCCATTTCATTGGTGAGTAAAATTTAGTTAATGGTAGGAGTGAGATGCCTTAGGTGATTCAGGGATATATTTATATTTTTCTAGCAATTTTAAAAATTTCTTTGTAATATTTAAGACAGAGTAATCCATTGTGGGCTGATCAGAACTTTGATCCTGATCTCATCCCTGATCTCTTTGACATTGATTTAGCATCATTTTTTCCTTACTAGGCCAACTAGGATAAAACCTGTCATGTGCATTCATCTTTGTTAAAAGATGAATGAATAAGACAGGCTTAAAAGCATTTTAAAAAGCAAGGTGCTGGAACTGCAGTCATAATCTGCATTCCTTCCTGCTGTCTTAGGAGATGTTCTGAAAGTGTGCTTTTTAGAGGTCAAATCACTTTTCCTCAGGTTTGTAAAAGGGATGAAAGCCATAATTTAAATGGCCTATGGGATAAGTTCATGAGCTAGTCCATTTCAGCTACAAACACCCTATTTGCTTGAAAATTAAGACTCATCAAAACCAAAAATTATATCTCATTTCTAGAACTTCAGCTAGTTTAACTCTTATCCATTTGGGGATCGGACTTTGCCATTTATAATAAAATTTAAAAGAAACAAAACAACAAATCCCAACAGAAAACATCAACCCTCACAACCCTTTTTTGTTCCATTACATCAGGACAGACAAGTACAATCTGCTGAAATAGAAAATTCTTAAAAGAGGTCTTGACTGTGTTATCTACAGGGCCTCTGTGATATACCATCATCTTTTATTCTACTCTAAATTAGGAGTCAAAGGATTGTTGACATAGTGTGGCATATTGTAATTAACTGTCCAGAGTCATCTCTAAGTGAGAAAGATAGAGGAAAGTAATGAATTCCTTTGAAGTGCTGTGAAAAATACACAATAACAGGGAAGAATTCTCAACGTGGTGAGGCAAGCTTGTCCAGCATGACAAAAAAAGAAGTGCTTATTGAAATACTAGTTCTGAAAATTGCCTGGCTTTGTGAAGAGACTTTGTCAGTATTCCTATGTCAAGTGAAGAAAAGAGATCCGAGGATATGTGCTTCACATTCCATTTTCGTTGTAAGTTTCAGTCAAAATATATTTTTCTAAATACATTAAAATTATCTTGAATTTTGTTGTTAAAATTAAATTAACAGAAACAGGTTAAATTTAAAATCACTTCTTTGTGGACATTAAATAATGCTAGACAAACAGTGAGATTGTGCTAAATATTATTGTCTAAGTATCCTGTCACTGCCTTTTCCTTCTGCTACACAAGCTGTTTTTCCAGCAGACAGTCTTGTACAATAGATGTAGAATGGGGATTTGAGTTACAGTGTAATGTAAGATTACATTTGGCA
Source organism: Erithacus rubecula (assembly GCF_903797595.1). Classification (NCBI taxonomy): domain Eukaryota; kingdom Metazoa; phylum Chordata; class Aves; order Passeriformes; family Muscicapidae; genus Erithacus; species Erithacus rubecula. Next base: position 63,601,508 of record NC_136658.1, read on the forward strand.
CTTGGATTAGGGCCCTTACTTCCAATTCTCCTCTGGTTTGCTGTAAAAATCTAATAAATATGTGTCAGATACTTTTCTCTTTTGCAGAGACTTGTGACAGGGATAAACCAGTCTCCTGTTATTCTTGTTAGCTGAGTGTTCAGCCATCAGGTGCTGTACCATTTTGCTCATTTATTCAGCACTGCATTACCTTCAGTTGTGAGTTGATTTGAAGTTACTTTAACATTTGCACTCCACAGAGAAGATTAGAACATTTCTATCCTTTGAAAACTTTCTCTTAGGATTTTGAGCATGGCAGAATAGTCATGGCATTCCAGATCTGGAGGAAAAGTCAGTGACTGACTCATTAAATAGAACTTTGTCAGAGAATAGAACCCAGAAACCAGAATTAAAAAACTTGTGGTCAGCCTGGAACTTGTGATACGTAAATTTTATATAGATATGCTTTTATTAGCTTTGTTACTGAGCAGACACTGAGCACATGCCTCTGCATGTGTCTAACAGTACACAGTACCACCTGACTGGGATTTAGACAACATAAAATGTTTGGGATCAATTAGCTTTAGTTATCTCTAATGCAAAGTCAGGTAGATTCTCTAGATGATCAGTAGAATAAACCAGGCATTTCTAGGGTGGGTTTTGTCTTGTCCTAACCTAAACTGAACCAAAATAGAACACATGAATCATGCAACAAAAGTCTTTCTTTCTCTCTAACTGTAGAAGGTATCTAAATAAATATGTCAGATGATAGTATACAAAGTTTTTGTCTGTCCTTTTAGTTCTCTGGAGGATTAAACATTGGGTGCCTTCTCAAAGAACTCATAACATGCTGAAAAGGTTGGCCATTGCATGAATGTAACTACGGCTGCCTCTTTATTTAGAAGAAAAGTCTTGTTAGTCCTTGTGTCACATTTCACAGCAGCCTAATAGCCACGGTAACCACCAGTGCACAGTCAGTTGGCTGACATGACTACGGTGTTGCCTGTATGGTCAGTGACAACAGCATGCCTCCTCCTAATGTGCACCTGCCCAGCATCATGAAGCAAGAAAGAAATGGACAGAGAAGACAGCAAGACTGTCTCATACCAGTGAAGGGGCATCTGAGGTATAAGACATCTCTTTCCCTCTGCTGACACCTCGTATATGATATACTCAGTTTTCAATGACTAACGATTTACATGGCTGATGGGTTTAATTTGAAATCCATCAATGATTACTTTAATGAATGTTTGCAATTCATCAGCTCCAGACATGTGATACAATTCTTTTGCACTACTGAAAAATGTAATTTTTTCATTTCTATTATTTCTATTAAATTTAAAAGAGGGTTTCAAACTACTTCTGGAATATGGTGTATCAAATTTTCTCTTTGTTATATTATGAAAACCTGCTGCTTGGGCTGATAGCTGCGATGTCACAGGCGCCATGTGCATCCCAGCCAGGCCAGCCCCACCCTCCACCTCCACCTCAGCTCAGGAACTCATCCTGGGACCAGGCACCCAAAGGCCTGACACCCACAGACCCACAGGTCAAAATGGACCCCCGGGGTTCCCTGGACAAAACAGGCAGAGCACCCGGAACCCTTTCCAATCTGAAATTGGTTAACATGACCCATGAAAATGCTTTATTTCTGGAAATCTCCTGCTGTGACATGAAACCAGTTCCCTTGGTGCTGACCTGTGTGCTTGTGGGAGTGTTCTTGGGGCCTAAGTGGCAACCATTGTGTGTACCGTGGTGAATATCCTGCTGGTGACATGGGGCTTCTGCATGGCAGGATCTCTGCTCCCGCTGTGCCAACTGTGACAGGCCCTTGATTCCATGGAGACTTTTCCCAGGACTGATGGGCAGGTGTGGTGGATGATTTCTAGTGGGCAGTTCCCACTGCTGACAGAGCACACAGTGTTCTGCATGTCCAACAAGTTAATTTCTGTGGTGCCAAAGCCCTGGACCGTGTCTGGCATGAGCAGAATCTTCATTGTCACCCCAAGGAGAACACAAGGAGGCACAGCAATGGTGTCTCTTTTTTGGTCTCTGCCCAGCGCAAGGGCAGCACAGGGCTAAAATCATCTTTATAGCCACCATGGTCTTCAGTGGCTGCTGCACCAGGGAGACCAGTGACAGGAGCAATGTGGAGGGAGAATTGTGTGCCTTTGTTAAAAAAGGCTTGCTAATAACAGTGCCTACTCCCAGCCAATCACAAATTCAGAACTAGTGGAATTTATAAATACTCTAGGTCTGGTCAAGTTCAAGAAGAGCTTGTACAATCCAGATACTGGAATAGTTCAGTTTATTGAAACAATAACAAAAGAAGGTTCAAGGCTGCTGAGTGCATTAACTAGAGCATATTAGTATACACAGTAAATTCACTACCAAGTGGGTCCTAATTCATACAGTAAATTCATTAACTAGAAGGTATTAACATATATATAGTAAATGAGGCCCCACAAGTACAGCTCTGTGCACGAGGATCTCTTTCCTGAGCTTAGACCAGCATTTGTTTGAGCTGAAGTAGCAGATGAACATACTCCTGCATGGCCTTCATGTGGGCATCTGGATTGCTGGCTAGGTGCTGGAAGAGGTTGGGTGCTTCAGCCACACGGAAGTCAGAGGGCAAACTGATCTCCATAGGAAACTTCTCGTTGCCAATGACAAAGTGATTGTTTCAAAACTAAATCAGGTGACATTTTTTTTGTGAAAATGGGAGTAAGTAAGTTTTGAATGACATGATGCTAACTGCTTTGTTCTGTCCCAATTGCAGTTAAGAAAGAAATGTTTAGCTAGTTTTACTTTATGGTCTGTGTTATCATCAGTCTTTGTTATCAACAAAGACATCACATGTCTTTGTTTGCTCTTCTGCTACTGTATGTCAGTGGAACGTTGATCTGTTCTCTTTTCGTTGATTAATTACATACTGCAAGCAGGATAGTGTATAATGGCTGGTTTCATGATGCCAGTACAGTCTCCTGAAGTCTTTTTTATTATCTTGTTATTTTTAGAGATGTTAATAATTCTGACAGAGAAATCCCTTATGGCATTACCCTTTCCATAGTTTTTAAATCAACAGATTTTCAGAGACAGTGAAGAGGATCGCTGATCCATGGTTTTACCTGAAGATAGCACATGCATGATAAAGGAAGAAGCATCAGAGATGCTTTAGGAATGAATAAAGCATGCAACCCCCTTTCATCCATTGTTTTTTATTTGCTGTTTTGTGTATTAGCAGTTTGATTCTAAGAGTAGTAGCAGTTTGCAATGACATACTCAGCAGTGTAAGGTACCTGTCGTTAGGTCAGCGCTGATGGGCATAACGTGGTGATATCCTTTACATCTTCCAGATTGCAAAGTGGCATCTCCTGCTGTATGACCTGTCATTAAATAGACTGTTGCTGGTGATGTTTTCTGCTTTTTTAGCCCTGATTCTGACATTGGCTAAACTCAGCTGTGGTGATAAGTAGATCGATACCACAAACTGTTACTTATTCTCAGCACTGATATAATAATCTAAGACTGCTCTTTTTTAGTCACACCTACCTTTGAGCCTATCACTACTTGATGACACTAAGTTCTGTTGTAGGGTCAACACAGTCTTGAGAGATGTAAGCTCTGTTGTAGGGTCAACACAGTCATGAGAGATGCGCCTGTGCAAACCTCATAAAGTTCAAGGAGTCTGAGTACAGAGTGCTGTACCTGAGTAAGGAAAATCCCAATCACAAGTATAGGCAGGGTGGTGAATGGATTGAGGGCAACCCTGAGAAGGACTTGTGAGTGTTGGTAGAAGAGAAGATCAGCATGAGATGGTACTGTGCACTTGCAATCCTGAAAGCCAACTGTATCCCCTGGGTTGCATCAAAAAAAGTATGACAAACAGACCACAGTAAGATTCTGTGATTCTGAAGCTTTCTAGAAATTTATCTCCATATTTTGTGTCCCCTAGAAGCATTCTGTATTAATTGAATTTAGAATGATTTGCTTATTCTTCGTATTTGTCTATCCTTTGGCTGCTACCCAAACTGCTAATAATTTCTCCTATGCACATTGAGGAGAAAAGCAAATACCTATCAAAATTAACACTGATTTTTAATGAGTACACTCTTCGCTAATAGGAAGACCTGCATGAACAGAAAGCAGTTGTGTTGCTCTGGCTACAGGGGGTTTCTTATATGTTGTAACATGAGGTACTGTTTGTGCTACTCCCCATTATTGTTTTGCACAGGCTGATTTCTGAGCCACTCATGCCTTAGAGTCTCCCTTTAACAAAAAGGGAATCTGAATCCTTTGCATTCACAAATCTGTCAAAATTCATTACCACTGAACCTATGAAACTGCAGCCTCTGGGACAATATTTCAACAAAAAAAATTGAGAAAGAAGTTTCATAACAGTTGGCAATATCCAATCACAAAAAAGATTCAATGTTGTGCTGCACGTTTACATAATGTAGAAATGTCTCAGGTAACGCTCATTCATGAGAAGTAGGGCTTCTATGAGCATTTATTGGTGACCCTTTCATGAATACACCATTCAAATTAGCCTTTCTTAGGACAAATGAAGTAGAGTTTTTTAACATTATTAAGAAAAAGAAAGTAGTCTCAGAATAGAAAACCATAATGAGCGTCAGTAGTTCTTCTAGTGGGAATTATTCATGATTGTGTCAACATTTCTTAGACAAATTCTAGTTTTGAGAGAGAAGAATGAGACCCACAGAGCCAGGATTCTAATTCTAATTCTGTTAAAGAGAGAGAGAATGAGAGCCGCAGAACAAGGACCAGAAATTTTCCATTCCATTTCTTAAAAATAAATGTGTTGTAGTGGTATGACAATAAAGTTTCAATATTTGACCTAGGAGTGGTAGACAGATCTTTCTAATGTTTAATTATCTCCAAAGACAAATCTACCAGGACAAAACCCCAAAAGAGGTTGTGAAGCATTAAACATCTAGTACTGAAAATGATGAACACATTATCTCTCTGAAATACATAGTTTTTATTCTGCTTCAGAATTTAGTGGATGCTTATAGTTTTTATACTCTTTCTTTGTTTGTCTTCATCCAGTTAAATGGCACTTTAAGGAGAACAGAACTTAATCCTTGATGGACTCTCTCTGTAATTCAGAGGCCTTCTTATAATTAAGGATGGGTTTTTTTGAGATTTTGTACTCTCAGTGTGAATGCTACAAATCCCAGCAATGGCTGCACTTGTGCCTTCTGCATTAAATACATATAGGTTAAAATACATATCATGTTCAGGGAGCAAGGATTAAAACCCATAACTCTCCTTCCAGCTTGGTGCACTAATAATAGGTTGAAGTCTGTTCCTCCCTCTTTGTGGAACAGCTTCAATAATCAGAGCATAAAATTAATTTCCTTACCACAAGCAATCTGTGAACTTGTGGAAAGGCAAAAGATACCAGTGTGTACTCTACCAAGCAGAAAAGGTAGCTAACCAGTCTCTCATTTTTAAAAAATCTTTTATTTAGAAAAGAGGAGTTACTGTGACTGCCTCTTTCATCTCCGTTTTGTCTTTTGCTTCCATCTGTCTACTTGGTTTTAAATAGCACAACCAAAACAAGTATTCCAAAACTCAAATTATGAGCAGACAGGGATGTTCTCCAGAACCTTCTTGGTCACTGACACTCCAGAATATAGATTTGATTTGAGTACACACTTCTCATGTTGTTTAAACCAGTAACACTTTTGTGTTTACAGGTCATGGTTTTCATAGATTCGTAAAATGGTCTGGGTAGGAAGGGGTCTTAAAGGTCACCTATCCCAACCCTCCTGTCATAGGCACGGACACCTTCACCTGTAACATCACCATCCAGCATGTCCCTCAACACTTCCAGGGATGGGCCATCCCATCTGGGGATTAAGTCCTGCACTTCAGGACTGCTGCCAATGACTTTCTCAGTCTACTCATGTCTGGGGTTGCCCTGACCCATGTGCACTTGTTGAACCTCATGAGATTCCCATGGGTGTCCTTATCCAGTTCCCCTTTGATAGAATCCCTTCCTTTTGTTGTGTCAACTGCACTGCTCAGCTTGGTGTCATCTGCAAACCTGCCAAGGGTGCACTAGGTCCCACTGTGTGTCATTGATGAAGATATTGAAGATATTGAAGAGCACCAGACTGAAAACAGAACTTGAAGGAACACCACTCACCCTCTGCCTCAATCTGGACATAAAGGCATTGGCCATAACTGTCTGGATGCATCCACCTATCCAATTTCTTATACTCTATTATTAATAGTCTATCCCTATTTGTGACTGTGTTGAAGGCCTTAAAGAAGTGTACATGGATGACATCAGTTGATCTTCCCTTGTCACTCCATTGTAAAAGGCCACCTGCATGGCCAGGCACAATTTTCCCTTAGCATAGCCACTCTGGCTTTCTTGGATTATCCTCTTGCCTTGCATGTATGTGCCTTAACCTTGCTTCTATAGGGATCTGCTCCATGATTTTCCCAGGCACAGAGGTGAGGCTCACCAGTTTGTAGTTCTCCATATTTTCCTTTCTCCCCTTTTTTAAAAAAGAGAAATGTTACACTTTTTCAAGTTAATGGCTTCATCTGACCACTACGAATTTTAAAATATGATAGAGAACAGCTTGAAAACTACATCAGGCAGCTCCTTCACAACCCTGGGATGTGTGTCATCAGGCTCCATGGACCTGTGTTTGTTGAGTTTAATCAGCTTGTCTCAAATCTGGTCTTTGCTGACAGTGGGTGGGAATTTTCTCTCCCAGTGCTCACCTGGAGTTTCAGGAAATTGAGAGATGTGGGAAGCCTGACTGCCACTGCAGACTGAGGCAAAGAACTTGATTAGTACCTCAGCATTCTCCATATATATCACCATTTCTTCCTTCTTGTTTGTTAGAGGACTACACTATTCTTAGCCTTTCTGTTTGGATTTATGTATTTACAGAATAAATTCTTGCTTCTGTTTTGTTCATTCCAGTATAAGGTGACTAAATTGTCTTTTGAATTTTATTAGAAGACATGTGGCAATGGGCAATGTTCATTACCATGTTGCCTGCCACTTGCTTTGTGTCACTATGAATGCTTTTTCTCTAATGAGAACAATCCTACAGGTAGTAGACTCAGAGAATTGATGTTTAAATAAGATTCTATGTTTGTTTTTAACACTAAAAAATGGTCCTCATTTTGATTATATTTATTTAATTTCACATTAATTTAATTTTTCAGTGACTGAAGTCGTAAGAATGTTGAGGTTTGTTACATTAATCAGCATAATTTTGATCCTTTTTCTTTTAGCAAAAATGGAATGTTGTGAGCTATAATCCTCCTTCCTACTATTTCTGTAGGCAAGGGAGAGCTTGTACTTAGAAGAGAGCCAGTGCAACAGTTCTGAGCTTTGTCTCAGTATGGAGTCACTGCTGACATGGTGAAGATAATAAGATTACAGGATGTGATCACTAGTGTGACAGCAACTCATACAGACAAGATCAGCCTTTTTGCAGCCTAGCTCTCACCCATGCTGCCAGTGGGATAACTGTGATAATGCAGAACTCAGAAAAGCAACACAGAACACAGATGGTGCATGGGACAAGTGGTTGGATGTCCCTTGGACTGTCTGACTACAGTTAGACATTCATACTGAATGTAGAAAATATAAACACAAATTAAATGCATCTATGCAATGCACAGCCACACTTGTACTTAACTTGTAGACAGTTTCTAATCAGAATATGAATACTTATCGTAATATATTCAGTTCTCAGTCTTAACACCCAGCACTGTAATATGACTGCCTACACCTGTCATTAGTTTTTCCAAGTTTATGGCAACCTCATTGCCCTAAGTCTGGCACCAGTCCTAAAGAAATCAAATAACATAGTGATGTTGATTAGATTAATTCCAGAAAGAGAGGGAAGAAATATGTGACTATCAGGAACTTGAAGGACGAGGAAAACTGGTCTGTTCTGTGTCTTACCTCTCTGCCTCTCTAGGTCTGCAATAGTACTTCAGAGTTGATGTGTGATATAGATTGATAATGCCTTTTGTGTTTAGTATAGTACACCCAAGGACATATAGGAAGAGTCATACAAACACATACAAGGCAAGAAAGGTGTCATAATTCTTAATATGAACTTAGTCAAAGTGTCTAGATAAAACTTTTTTTCAGAAGTATTAATGATTTTTATTATTTTTTCCACATGGATCAGTAGTGCTAAAACTGATTTTTGGTTTGGAAGTAGTTTAATACTGTATGAATTGTATTGGTTTTGTCCCTCTCTTCTTGCTCTTCACTTGTCTCAGTTCTTTTAATCTCACTTTTCCAAAACTGGCAAAATATCTGTTAATGGAGCCTGGAGGGACTGTCCAAGGGACTAAGCACTTGACTGAAGAAATTTATTTAACACACTTGAAATGCATTATTATGGTTTGAAAGCAAGGGATTCTTTCCTCTCAGTTTGCTGATATTTCTTTTTTTCTTTGTGGGGAGAACCAAATACCTCTCCATGATACATCAATTAAAAAAAAAAAAATAAAAAAGGGAAACTAAGCAAAGGTTACTGATACTCAGTTCCCCATCAGTTTGAGTAAAGCCTTTTCTTTTGTTCTGACCTGTTTTTCAGGAGGATTGAACAGATAGATATCTCTCAAAACAGAGACAAGTATAGAAAGCTACTATGCAAAAAATAATGCAAAACACATTCTAAGAATTTGAAATTTCAGATAGTGCTGAGAATGGACAATAAAGAGTACAAAGCTAATCAGAGAATAAATCACAAACTAATACAGAAAGAGAGAATATAGACAATTCATCAATGGAGAGGGTAAAAAGGTATGTGTAAAAAGGCAGGAAAAGAAAACCAAAATATTGAGGGACAGCAGCCTTTCTTGCTGTGAACGAAAATGTTTTTCTGGAGACTCATAAAGACTGGAGACTCTCTGAAAGGCAGAAATTATATAGATGGTACACATTGAACAAAAAATGTGAATGGGGGAGTGCAAAGCATTGTTGCCTGCAATGAATGGTGCAATGGGCACAAAAGTAAAAGTAAGTCTTGTTGATAAGTAGCACAGAGGTGCATGGAATTTCACAGCCTTGAAGAAGACTGCTCACCAGTGGGACCGGTTGTAGCACACAGACCAGCGATTGATTAGCTTAATTTATTTTTTTTTTTTTCTGGTTTAATATAATTAAGAGTTTGTTCTTTCGTTGTTTTAACTTCTGTTCTAGGACAGTTTTTAGAAGGAAACACATGGATTTAAAGAGCAATGACTGGCCTATAAGATGAAGTTTAGGTAGGATACTGATTCAAATGTATTGGCTATGGGTCTTTGTTAAACCATTTTAACATTTCAGGTGAAATAGAGGTTGCTGTAATCCTCCACAGGATTTCTTCCACCACAATATCTGATTTTTCTCCAAGTTATGTTTTCATCTCCAAGCTCCTCTGTTAAGGTGGTTCCCTGCGCCTCCCCTCTGGTCCCTTGGCTAGCTCAGTACCAGGAGAAGGCTTGGGAGTCCCACAGGAAGGAGGAAAAATATCAAAGAGGCTCTTCTTCCCAGGATAACCCAACACTTATTCCCGAAGGGGTCCAGGGTAAAAAGAGAGCGAACCAATGCGTGGCGGGGATATTTCAAACCTCGGATGTGGGGCGGGGAAACTGAGCTGCAGTCAGTGGGGTTGCACCGGCGGGGAGGGGCTAAGGGAGGGCTGAGCCAACTGCACAGAGCTTCAGGGGAGTACAGAACAAAATATTTATCTAGGTGCAGTATAAACCGAATCAGTGAAAGGCAACAATAGGGGAATAGGGGAACTGCAGAGAGAGCTTTCAAGTCTCTAGATTCTCAAGTTCATGTCTAAGCACCCAAGCATGTTTGTAGTATCCCATTAAGAAATTTAAATTTTGGAGATATATATATATATATAAGGTGAGATTATTTGAGGGTATAAACCCTCCAGCATACTGACAGATGACTCTTTGGTAGAGAACAGTTCAAAGATTCAGGAGGATGTTCCTGGAAGTCTCTCAGATCCCATCCCAATCCTGCTCCAAAGGGAACTAGATGATTTGGGAAGTGGTGACTGGATTAATTAACATTTGTGTAGTGAAGAAGACAGGAGAGTAAGGGGCAATATCTGCTTTTGACAGTGCAGGAACATTCATTGCCTCTTTGTGAGTAAAAGAGGGACTAAATGAAAAGGCATTGCTTTGGCTAATTAGATCCACAAGGCAAAACAGACATCCAGTCCAGATCCAGAAAGAAAACCATTATTGACATCAACTGTTCCTTTTCTTTGCCTGAACAGTGACTGGAGAGTCAGCATAGCCAGGAGGATGCTTAGAGTTAAGGAATAAAATGATCTGAGGGCAACTTTTTGATCTAATGCACTGACACAGTTTTTCTTACTAAAATGGATACAACCAGCAATCCCATATTCTTTACAGTTGTTTTTTCAGCTTTTCTAGTAAGGGAGATTGTTTGTTTTTTTAAGGAATAAAAATTTAGGAAATATATAATTTTAATCTAAAAAATACATGCATTAAAATAAACTATTAAAACAATTTATAGATAAATTTAACCTCTTCTCCTAATTGTTTTAAACTGTAGTTATTGAACATTTATTTTTGGTAACTATTTCAAAATTAAAATAATTTCAATTTCCTTTCAATTTCCTTTTGATTTCCTTTCAATTTCCTTTCCATTTAATTCTCCTCATTAAAAGCAGTAAGAAGACTGCCCATACCAACTCATTTTTTGGGAGTAAAAGTATAAAGCTATGTTTCAAAGTTAAGAATAGGATGCAGAGAACAGATACAAGAGCATAGTTTAAAACCCTTTTAAAATTAGGTTAATTAAATTAAGAAAAAAAGAATGAGGAAAAGAATGGAGAGGAAGGCCTCTCACATTCAATTTATCACAATTATTCTGGATACAATTTCTCAATATACAAATGTTTTCTATTAAAGCCACTTTTCTTGTGGCTGTTTCCAGTAGGTTTACTTTTATCCAAGTACTTAAGGAGTTAATCTCTTTCAGCATGTCAATGGTTGCTTCCACATTTACTATTTGAACAGAAAAAATTCTAGTCTCTGATGAGACTGGTCTTAGTTATGCTAGATGCTCTCTGAAGACAGAGCAGTGTCTTCAGTCCCACTGGTATCGGATATGGCAGGAATTAATGCTGCCTGGAATAAAAGCCACTAGTTTCATATGTCAAGAGAGTTGTTCTATAAAAAAAGGAAAAAGTGTATCAGAAAGGAGGTATTATGGGACAATCCCAACTCCTATGCCAAGTCATAGCCTCGTTCAAAAACAGACCAACAAGTTGCCTCAGGTTAAATATCCAGCTGAGTGGAATCTAATAAATCTTTAGATTCAGTTTATTATTTTTCTCCCTGAAGTTACTGTTAGTAATGCAAGGGACCAAAAAAAAAAAAAAAAAAAAGCGCTTATTTTTCAGCCTTGTTGGTAGCCTACTGATTTTCTGATTTTCCATACTCTGGGAAATACTCTGTGTTCCCTGGGTTATCTTCTCTCCTACTTCAGCAGTTTTGACAGGTGTATGTGGATCATAGGGTTGACTACTTTCTGTGTGTTTTGGTCCTGCTACAGAAGCTGCTGTGCTATCTGCAACATTTTGTTTTCTTCTGCAGAAATAGAATTATATTTTCCTTTAAAATGCTTTGGCTTTAGAAAGATTCACCTAGAAAGCAACATCAAAAGAACTCTACTGGCTGGCCTTCAATTACCAAAGTATGAAAATTCACAGGGTAAAACCTGTGAAACCTCAGTTCATTGGGTTCTCTGTGGGTAGTCTTAAGGCAATGACAAAGCACAAATAGGCAAGAGGGCTTTGATTTTTAGCTATGCTGTCTAGTTTGTTTCAGTCAGCAAAGTAATATTCTTTTCATTAAATATTTAATTTGAATTTTCCATGTTAAACTGCAATTTTTTTCAACTTGATAAAAAATCTTGACTGCTTGGGGCCATTATAGTTGCACTATCATTTTGTGCTAAGTCTGCCTGTTCTTTTTCTCCTTTTTTTTTTTCTCCTTTTTTTTCTCTCTCTCTTTTTCTCTCTTTTTTTTTTTCTTTCTTCGTGATTTATATTTTTTTCTTTGTTTCTTTTCTGTCTTCCTTTCTTTATGTTTCTTTTCCTTTCTCTTTCTCCCTTCTTTCCTTTCTTTCTTACCTTCTTCTTTGACTCAGCACTCCTTCTCTCTTTCTCACTCTCTCCCTATATCCTTCATTTGCTGCCCATGCCTCTTCATAGGCCACTAGATGTCCAAACACAGTTTGAAATAAAGTATTAAAGAAGTACATTTCTTAGGAAGGCATGCTCCTCTTTCTGTCCTTCTCTGTTTTATTTTCTTCTTGCCTCCAATGAAGTTACTTGACACATGGTTTGGACCTTATTGATAAAGGCTATTTGAAGAGAAAATGGGTAAGGAGAAAATACTCAAGAAGACACCTGATGTCAAGTGTGTTGATGTCAACAGTTCTTTGTTATACAAGAAAAATAGACTAGACTGGAGCCCAGCAGGATATTAGGACTAATCTAATTTATTTTTCAGAGCTTGACTTTCTTTCCTCATAACCCGCTAATTTGTTCTGTCTCCAGCAACATCAGTAACTCACAGAGGAAAGCAGATACCCAGGTGATTTTTATTAGTCATTTAGTAAATCTGTGAATGACGGTGCCTGTCAAAGGCTTCTTTCATTCAGCCTAGCAATAATTTCTTCTGCATTAAGTAGTCAATTTGTATAAGTGGAGGTCATTAAAGCTCCTACGAGAGCCTCGTGGAGTAGATTTGGATGAGTTTCACTTGGATATGTTGCTATTCCCCATGTCAGATGTGTAATATTATTTCTGAAAAATGTTTACAGCGCTGAAGATAAGGGAAGAAGGATGGTATTGTCATACTTTCCCCAAGGTTTTACATAACTCTGATAAGGATTTACTTTATACACTTTTCGTATTTCATATGAATAAAAAAATCTGCTTATATTTATCTTCACACAGTTTTTCAGATAAAATTCAGTGCAATGTTTGTACAAGGTTCCTTAAAATACTCAGCCTAAGGCTGAAAGAAGAAACAAAGATATTTGAGGTTATTGTTATTTTTTTTTGTACTTCAGGTCTGAAAAGACCTCCAGAACCATTTATGTATTTTTGAAGCACCTAGCTTATCACAAACTCTTCAGTTTTTGAGGGATGATATCTCAGACTGTTGGAGATCCTTCCCAGATGGATATTAAGAATTCTGCATGCCAAAAAAATATCCTAGATATCTCTCCTGGCATAAAGAGGCTTTGAAGCAACACCAGCCATGATAATCCATTTTTTGGGGTGTAAATGACAATAAATTTAACTGACACGTAACTGAGAACTAATTTTTTTTTTCATGTGTCTGAAAAACCTCCCAGGAAATTATGGCTAGGAGATCTAAAATAAAAATTTATTCAGATTATTTTAACCAAAAATTCTTCTGTCTTTAATAATTAATCATACCAATGCCATTTCACTGTCCTAGAATGCTCATGTATGAAAACATTGTTTTTCATGTTCCTCATAGGTTTGCCTAAAGACAATGTCAGTTCCAAAGAGTTTACCATCTAAGTAAATAAGAGAGATATACAGCATAGGAAATAATAAATACTAGCCCAGCCATCTCATACTCCTATCAAACTGTGCTTTATGGGCTGCTGCAGATAACTTTCCTAATTAAGGTTCTCTACATTTTGGAGATAGACTCTAGCATAATACTAAACCTTCTCATCTCATAGTTTCATTCATCTTCATCTACACCCCCTGATCTCTCCTTCCTTTTTCTATGTTCTTTTCCTCAAAGAGGTATGGGGATAAAATCCACTTTTATCTGTTCTATTGCCAAATTGAATGACTTAGCAGTCTAAGAACAATTGACTTTCAGTATATATCAAGCTCATAAACATCTTTTAACAAGTCCTTCTTGGCTATTCTTCAGTGTCATTCTGCCTGGTAAGTGTGCCTTAATATCCCCTTGGGGGTTGAGTCAAATGATTTACAAAATTTTTACTGGTGAAACCTGAAGACTTTTTTCAAATTATAGAAGAAACAGTTTTCTGTCCAGGAAAGTGATTCAAACAGTCCACTTTTATATGCAAAAAACCAGCTCATAAAACAGCCTTTAGGAACAACTGAATTACACAAAAGCCCATGTTTCTTCATTTTACAACAAAAATTTCCTTTGGGTTGTGTTGATAATAGCATCTGAACATCATACATTTGTTTAAATTACTTAGTAATATTTAATTATTACTGTTTATAATAAATGGTATCTCAATTATATTAAATTATCACTCTTCCATACAATTTCCAGGCTTGTTTAGGAGTTAAGAGAGGCTGGGTACCTCTCACAAAAGTAAGCCTGGAATCAAGCATCCTCTTTCAGGAGAGTAAGAATGTTATCTAGTATTCCTATGCTGGCTGGGCCCAGTGTCAGAGAACAGTTCTGGCCTTATTTAGCTGGCCAATATAGGTATGACCCATGTGAGCTAACCTGTGGTTTCCATGCATACAGAGGTGCATTGTTACATGTTTGAATGTTTAGCTACATGTTTAGCTTCCTTCTGAGGTCTACTGTTATTTATACATTCTTTTTGCTGAAGAAGATACCTAAACTTGCTAAGTTCCAGCAGTGGGTCTTCTGGAGAAATAAGACTTGCATACAAACACATCATAGTTGTCCAGTTTCTCAAAACAAAGCTGGCAGTGGAGCAACTTCTTACTTCTGCCTAATTTCTGCATATCACACATATATCTGGGGCATTCACCACTGAGCAAGAAACATGAGTTCTAGACCTCCTCAAGATTGTATTTCCACTCCATTAAAGATTTCCAATAGTGTGTATGGGAAATCTCTGAATGAATCTGCTGAGGATGAGTTATTGCGAATGTAGAAATGTTTGTTAGAGTCTGGAGAAAATCTGAAAGTCTATAGCTTGAAGGAAAGTATAACCCAAGTCTAATAAAGGTTATTAGAATGAGGTTTTTCTATCACTCAAAAGGGCAGTTGTTCAAAGATGACTTGTTTGTAAATGATTGTTCCTGGCAGTTGTCCTGATCAGCAAAATTGTGAGATTTTTCTTTCTCTTAGCATGCATTACAAGCTTAAGCATTTAATTCTAACATTTCTTATGATCCTGTGGAGATGAAGCTTTTAGTTTTCAGTGCATTGTGGTACTTACCTCACCTTGGCCAGTTTGCTTAGTATCTCTGTAGTCAATGGAGAGAATTAGTTTTAAGGTGCATCTATCTTTGTCTGCATTTGATCAGAAGAGACACACTTTGGAAAAGACAATTCTCTTTGCCACATCTAAGGAGAACCTGGCTGAGATTTAACCCTTTAAATCCTGCATATTTTTAGTAACTCCAGGCTCTTTTTCTGAATATAGCTACAAATATCTAAAAATTTGACCTTAAAATATAAAGAATAAAATAAATTTCCTGGATCTTCTTATATCTTATTTCTTATATCTTCTTTGGAAGATGTAAGCTCTGACCATGCTGGATAAGTTGACATATCCATTTTCAGCAGCTATGGATATTCCTTCAGCCTTCAAGAATATCTTCAGATTCTTATTTGCTCATAACAAAACAACTGAAAAGTAGGAATTCATATGAGATTTAGTTGCTAAAGTTTTGTGGTATGAAAGCTGACTTCCTAAAACTGTGTAAAACTGTATCTTAACTCAGTAACAGCTTGTTGGCAGACACCTGTGATACTATAATTTTCATCATACTCATTAATAGATCTTCTGTTGTTTAAATGCACCCTTAATTCACAAACAGCAACTTCTTGTATTTTCTTAACTATCAGATGAGGGACAAAAATTTTCTAACCTCCCTATTCCTACTGCCATGTACTTTCATGGCATTAAAAGCTGTGGATCATGGCAAGAGAATAACATTAAAGGGGCAAGGGAGACAGAAAGGACAGTAGCAATTTATTTGCAGAGGAGGCTCTTAAAAACCATAAGTTTCATATATCACAGCTTATCCATATGTAAACACAAATGTCCTGGTTCTGGCCAGAAAAGAGTTGATTTTTGCAGTGGTTGGAATGGGGCAAGGCTGCAGCCCAGAGGTTATTCTATACCATCACATGTCGGTGTTGGGATGGGGAAAAGGGACTCTCTTCCAGGGAAAAGGGATCCTTCTGGTTGAGTAAGCATGGCACTGTCTCTGAGCCAGAGGAAGTGTTTGAGCATGGCATGGCCACAGTCAGTTCACGGGCTCTTCAGTGAGAATTTTTGCATGTAAATTGCTCTCTTTTTTTGTACAATTGTGTTTTTAGTATCATTGTTGTTCTTGTTTATTTTCCTCTCTCCAGTAAATTGTTCTCATGTCCATGTGTGATCTTTGCCTTTTGTGCCTCCAGTTCTTCTGCCACCCACAAGTGGGGAGAAGGGAGAGGGATTGAGGGAGTGGAAGTGAGGTTGTAGCAGGGGCAGTAAACTGGAGAATACCATTCCTAAAGCCAGACAATAATGCTTATTTCAAAATATTGTAATATGAATATTTAGTATGATAACCAAGAGAGGACATCAATAGCATTAATTAAATGATTAACTGAAATTTCTTAGAATTGGTCTTGCCTTCTACTTGTTGAGCTACAGAAAATTGCCAGTAGAAGTATGGAAAAGTGGCAGAAGCACAGCAGGAGTCCCAAAGGTGGAAGCTTTTCCTCTCATTACAACTTTGCCCCATTCTTTACAATTACAATTTTGTCCAAGGAGCTGGCCTGTAAGTCTATCTGTTTTGATAGCCTTAGTTCAAACTTGAGTTACTGGTGATTTTACCAGCAAATTCTCTCAAGCCCTACAGAGTGATAAGACTAATAGGAGAGGATGATGAATGAGTATAGAGGCAAGACTCTAGACTAATTGTAATTTTTTTAAAGACTGTGAAAGCAAAGTAGTTCTTTGCCATCAGGGAAGGAAAGAAATATGAACATCTTTGGATTATGCAGTTCAGATGACTTAAGGCAATTCATAACCAACTACTAATATAGAATATACTGTCAGCAAACAGAAGTACAAGGTATGGTAACTGAAAACAGGTTTGTCAGTGTATCATCCACAGTTAGTAGAATAATAAAATGAATATGTTAAACTGTATCATATTCAGAAATGCAGCAAAGCAAAGTTGAATGCATGCTACTACTGTAAAGCAATCCAGCAAAGAAATTCAGGTCTCTCAAGTGAAGCTGTGTTTACCAGGATAACTGCCTGCCCTTTTGCTTTTTAAAGAAAGAGATCCAAGAACAAATGCATCTGGGCTTGGCACTGAATGCCACAAAGGAAGGGCCTGACATGTCTTGGTGCTTTATCTTTATGGAATCACAGGATTTTCACTGCCTACTGTTTCTCCAGTCCTGTCATAATGTTCAATCATCAAATGTCCGTGAATCAAGTCATCCCGTCTGAACTGAGTTATGGTGTAGGTCTTCCATAGATATGTTTGTTTGTACAGTGAGGGACTTCATAAGTTTGACTGTATCTGTGGTTTTTTCAAGGGTTGTCCAGAAAATAAACTGATCCTGTTTACCAAACAGGGACTGTGTTCCAATTCAGTTCTGATTAAAGCCCTTGGTGCCAGGAAACACTGTATCGTCAGTTGTCTTCTAAATGCAATGACACACAAATGAGATCTAGTGTTGAACCAAGTATAAAGACATAAAATATGAGGAGATGCAAGGTCAAATTACCATTTATAAGAGAAGAGGCATTACATTTAAAGAATTGTTTTATTTCTAGCACTAAAAGTAAAATTTCTCCACTTAAAGATGCTTCACAATACTGTTTGGGCCAAGAGTAGCTAATTTCTCTTCCAGATTTGTTTGCAACATTGCTGTGAGCTTGGAAGGATTCCCGCCCCCCCTCCTTTTTTTTTTTTTTTTTGTCTGAATAGTTACTCACATGAGATTAGTTCTATGTAGGTTTTTCCAAATACCTATGACATGAAAGAACTAGTCCCACCTTGGTGATAGAATTAAGAATACCTAATTTAAGGCTAATGGATTTACAGCTACAATACCTAAGGACAGAAAAGGGTTGTGCATATGTGGGAGGCATACATACTAGGAAAGCATCTATCTTGAATACAGTGTCACTGTAGGTTTTGAATCTTAATAGTATGATGCAGGTGTCAGCAGCTTAGACTTAGTCTGTACTTGATATTAGCCCTTTATGGTCTCTGTTCAGAGAAAGGAATAGTCCTTGGGAAGTTGCCATGGTAATAGGTAGAGTAGACATGTCTCAGTTAGAGAAATGAAAGCAGAGCCAGGGTGTGATTCACTTGACTCTCTAGAATAATCTAGAGCCATCATAAATATATGGGATATTCCTCTTGATCTCCAGCTATTCCATCATAAAAGTGTGGGATTCTCATACATTCTGGCTCTTAGCTTCACATTGAGACCTTATAGTTACATCAGTAACTCTGATCATATGAGATAACTTATATTTAGGTAAATTAAATCATTCCATCAGACTCCTTCACTAGTTTTGTCCCACATATTTAGGTGTGTGTGCCTGTTTCTGTCTAGCTCAGCTTCTCTTTTCACTGTGAATGCCTTTCTAAAGTGTTGTGCTTCTTCCAGCATTTCCCATAGCTTTTCAGTTGAAACACTAGCATTTCTGTGCAACTGTGAAGATTCTGAACTCTTTTGCACCCACTCTAACATGCTGTGGACATTACTATCAGATAATGTCTGAGAACTCTCCTATCTTTGTAGCAGTCAGTCTACCAATTTTGTGCCATTAGGGCAAATCTAGAAAATAAACTAGTATTCAAATAAATATGGCATAGCAATGCTTTTACATCTGATGAACTTTAAACATGCTTATTATATGTTTTGTTGGTGAACTTACTTTGGATTTAGGTGTAATGTGCATGCATTTTTTTTCTCCTCCTTTCAATTTGTGCTACCACCCCTCCTATTCTATCAGCTGTCAGTGTAATTTGTGGAATGTTTCATTGGTTAAGCACACTAACATGAATCCCATACATTTTCATGTCTTTAATAGGAGGAAAGTAAAGCATGAGCATTGAAGAGACCACAGGGGAGAAGAAACCCCCACAAGATTTTAAATAATTGCGAATCAAAAAGCACAAACAGTTACGGATTCTTGTCTTATTTAATTGAACCTGTAATTTTATGGAGGATTTCTCATGATTTACAGATGAAATTCAGGCTGTGATTTAGTCACTTAACTACTTAACATGATATCTCGGAGCCTCTCTGACTGTTTTGATAATGTATGAATGACAGGATTCTATCACTAGCAGCTGCTCTACATGGGCCTTGTTATACATGGATGTGGCATTACATCCGTGTCTAACAATTTGTCCTGACAGTCAAAAGCCTTGTCAGATATTGATCTGACATCAGATTCATGTATAACAAGATTTTTGAATGACAGATGAGCAACTGTCCAGAATGAAACTAAAACCTCACTGTTTTTAAAAGCTAACACTGCCAGTCAGTAATATGGTTTTTCTCTAGTATTTACTTACATCTACAGTGTCTTATATCTTTAATTTTATATATAAAACCCCCTTCAAATTGGTAATATTACAAAGATTGGATTTAGCTTTTTAATGAAATTTTAAAGATAAGAGTTGGTATAACCATATTAACAAATGCTACAGAAAACCATGCTTGGCAGCTTCAATTTCAGTGCAGACATATGCGATATTGAAACAGCAGGGAGAAAGTGAAAAGGCTGAGGGGAATTAAGGTGATGTGTGTGAGAGAAACATGTTAGACATGTGGTTTTAGAGCCTGGGTATTACCAATAAAAATTCCTAGCAGAAACCACCGTTGGGATTTTTGAAGTTTATGGAAATTTGACCAGAATAAGTGTCTCATAATTTCTGTTTGCTTGTCTCTTACAGTATTTATGTTATTCTGAAAAAGCTTTCTGGATTCTAGTAGTTGGTAAGAGGAAAACAAGAGCAGAGTCAGCTTCACTAAGCTTTTGGCAGTCCTATGCAAAGGACGTTGTTGCAGCCACAAGACAGAGAGGGAATAAGAAAGAACATAAACTAGAGTGAAGAGATTAGGCATTCATCATTGAAACTGCCACAGCATCCAAATCATTCAAGGTGTATCAACAGTAATAGAGAATTACTCAAAAATTGAAAGCAACCAAAAATATGGCTCAGAATTTTATTGCACAAATGCTGTCTACAGCACAACCATAGTTTTGTATTCACCTTAAAAAATCACTTTAGCTAATTCTTTGTGGTTTAAGCCATAATGAAGTCCCTGGTTGTTATTTAGAAAAAAGACCTAACAAACAGTTTTTCAGGTCAGCACTAGAGTGCAGGGAAATGGCTGATGCAATCCATTAAGTTAGACTAATTATGATCAGCAGTTTAAGACAAATGGGAATCTTGCTACTGATGTCAATTGTCTGGGGATCAAGCTCTAAGGGATCTCACCTCTCCAAAGGTTGCCTTCCCTCCTTCTCTCCAACTGCTTTGAATTAATCTGATGACCCAAAGCATCCACTACAAGGATACAAAGTGCCCGTTAATGTTTCTTAACTGGCTGGTTAAGTCAGTTTTATGGCTCCTCTGTGTGACTCAACCAGTGCAACATCCAGAACACATAAAGCCTAAAAGCTATAGAGACCGATTTGAAACACATATAAACACATATGCACCATTTCTCCTGTGCTTATCTTCATTTTATTCAGTGTCCTAAGCCACTTAACAAACATTAATTGAACCTTACAGTAGTTCTGCACTCATTTAACTTGGAAGGCCTTTATATCTGCTTCAATGAGCAGCTGTAAAAGGATCAAGACAGCTTGTTTGGTTAACTCTGTATTTGCAGTTATAGTTCTATGACCTTGGTTTGCAATTACTGTCACTACTCAAATAAACAGCTAAGTAGACAGAATGACTAGTAAAGACAAATGTCCACAAACACAGGCAAATAGAAATTTATGTGTTTATGTATGTACACATTTCCTTTTAAAAACATCAGATTCAGGGTTGGAACCTGAGGAAGTCCAAAGTTAGAAAATTATAGAACTGCAGAGCTTGGAGCAAAATCCAGTTTAAACTACTGAAAGCCAGCTTTCAGCTTTACTGATGAGGTTTGATGCTGTTATGAAACACAAATTCATTGGTAGTAATATGCATTACATTTGTCTGCCTTAGCTCCATGTGCCCCAGGATAGGAAAAAAGTAGGAAAATACTCTTTGTCAGCATGAGGATTTTTATGTATGGTTTGTGTTTTATTCAGTTCAATCCATTATTAATTTCTATATTCCTAAGGCACCCAGCAATGTTGAAACCAATACTTTCAATTGCAACCTCAGCCATGGTATCTATTAAGTGAGATCCTTGAAATTGCTGCATTTGAAACCATTCTCAAATCAGAGAATCTGGTAAATCTTCAGCCTCTGCATAAATATGTGAAAGGAATATTTTCAATTTTCTTTTTTTTTTTTTTTTTTTTTTTTCCACTGGGTTGAGGGTGGCTTCAGCCTCAGTGTTGACATTTCAGAGGTTTCCAACTACAGTCTGATGTGACTGAGGCTAAATTTCAGATCATAGTTTCACTAAAGAATGAAGCTTTCAGTATCTGAGAACTCTAGTAACTTAAAATTATTTATTTTAATTATTTATCAATTTTTAATTTATATCACAATAAGTTCTCTATACAGTATGTGGAAAAGAATGCATTTTTATTTTGGATGTTGAGTGTAACTAAAACACATACTAAACTGTTTCAAAAAATGAAATCAGGCTTTTTAAAAAATAATAAAAAAAGAACCACTTTAAAATGAACAGATTTACACAGACCTATTGTATTACAAATAGAAAGAAACTTGTACTGAACATCCCAATCAAGTGTTTTGGTATCTTTCTGCTGCTCCCTGATCTAGCAATGGACAACAATTGCAGTAACTTTTATATACCTTTTATGCTTTCCAAATCCTGAGATACAAGTAGGTGTATTCCAGAAGGTTGTCACAGTCTTACTTTATTTAGAATTTCTTTAGTTCTTCTGGGTTTTTTCTCTTTCATTTTCTTGGGTTATAACATCTGTCAGTTCTATTTTATGGGTTTGTTTGTCTACAGAAAATGGAAAAAGTAATGATTGTGCCAAGAGACCTCTGTATCATTTTATATGACCATGAAGGATGGCCATTCATGACTTGCTTACAATGGAGGCAGTGGGTCTGATGCTGGTATCAGTTACACTGATGTAAAACAAAAGAAGTTCCTCTGTATTTCACCAGTGTAAAATTGAAATAAGATTTAGGAAAAAAAAATTAAAAATCAGATATGATGTAAAAGTTTGTGAAAGGTCAAATATTGCTTTTAATAAATAATTTTAAATGAGTTCTAAATCTCTTTTTTCTCCCCTCAAAATGTTCTATTTGGCCATAAGGGGAATGACACACTCTAGGCCTTTCACTTTCTTTGGCAATACCAGATTTCTCATGCCTCACTATCTATCCAAGCTGTGTAGTTTTCTCACAACAGCTGCACATGCTGTCTCATGTTATTAACCCCAGTAGGAAGCCTGAGGAGCTGCTGAGTAGCTTCCTCTCCTACAGGGTTTCTACACTCGTTTTTTGGGCTCCTGCATGGAAAGTGGATGGTTTAGAAGAAACCATCCTCTTAATAAGGACTCTTGAAAAGCCTGGTTCAGATACCAAAAAATGTCTAAGCTTCTCATCCTGTTCCAGGCTGTGTTTGAGGAACAGAAAGAAAATAAAGTTGAGGGAAAAAAAACCAACATATGTTCATAAAAATGTCTTCTGTTTTGTCCACTCCAGCACAGAGTAGGTTTTCTGTGTAATTTCTCTCTGTGTACTGTATATCAGTGTAACAGTGGCAGTATTACTTCTATTGATTGGATTGAAAACTTCAGAGAATAAATAATTACTTTTGGGGTACTTAGATCCTATAGTGGAGTGTTTGCATGAACTGGTATGTATGTTCACTTGGAAAAATTTGCTAATTGAGCTGTACATCTACCCAGCAAGTTGTGCAGTATATTATCTGTTTTTAAGTAACTCAAAGCAGAATAAAATGAAAACATTGGAGTGATAAATTGTCTCATAAGACAATGAAAAATTTTTAAACTGATAAAGAAGCCAATGAATTAATCTATGAGATAGCTTAATTTCCTCTCTACCTCTACATGAGAAAATTTACATTCAGTCAGTTTTGCAAAGGATCTGGGTTCTTTCCCATTGATGGAAAAGAAAAAAAATACAATAGATATTATGGTATCCTTGAGTATTTCACAAGCAGCTGGTGGATTCCAAATTGCTGAAATTTATGTCTATTGCCAAGCTGCTGTATTTTTAACTTTTTAGTCTAGATTCAGGCTAAATGGGCACGCAATCAGTCCATAACCAAGTATGTTGCAAAAACCATAGGTATTTTACAACATGAATGATATTCCACATTGCAGTGGAATATATAGTTAACATCTTCCTCCAATGTGTGAACCATGTATTTTGCAAATACCTGTTTTCCTTAGTGAAAGAACATTCTTTTTTTGTATTACAAGGTTCCCTTCCCTTTCCTTCATTCACTGTTTTTCATGCAAGGTGCTCAGTAAATGTAATTTATAGGCAAAATTTTAAAAATAATTTTCCTTCTCAATCTTCCTTTGTCTTTCTATGCCAAATAGCTTCTGACATATGCATCTTTTTGGAGATGCAAACAAAGTGGCTGAGTGAACTTTTCTGATCATTATCTTCCTCCAGATTAAAAAAAACCCCCACATCTTTTCTCAAAAATATTTGTGCTAGAATTAATGCTGTTGGCAATATAATTCTGATAAGATAAATATAAGGTTCTGGAATAAAATATATGCAGATATACTCCTGTGTCCTAAAGGGAAATGTGATAACTTAAAAAAAAAAAAAAAAAAAAAAAAAAAAGTAGATTATAATAAAACCTCTGAAGAAATTTTACCTGCATATTTAATGGATTTTCATTAATCCTTCTCTGTTAAAGTGATGGCAAAATGTAATTGACAAAATTAGGGTCTTATGAAATTCAATGACTGGTCTATCATTGATTTCAGTGAATGAAAATTTTCAAACTACATGTGTGTAGTGACTCTCTGTTCATTTGAATTTAGAAATAGTTTGCTCTCTACTTAGTGTTATAATATCTAAATTGGAAATTTCTATTATTAAAAATAAGAAGTAAAAGTACCTGCTCTATTTTGTTCTTCCCCAAAGCAATGGAGAGATGTAGATATATGGCTTTATTGACTTCTTGATTCTATTTTATGTATTGGTAAAAGTACAGAAAGAGCCTCTACCTATCTATTCAGGTCTGAAAACTTTTACTGCTTGGCCTGGGACATGTGAAGAGATAGAGAGCCCATAGAAATGACTGGAACTCAAAGATGAAAGTCTGCAAAAGTCAGCAACTACTACAGATGCTACAGAACCTACTTTTAGCTCCTGAGAAGGAAAGATTCTTTCATATATGCAATCATCACAAATCAGTTTTATGTAGCCATCCCTATACTGTTTGATTGTTCCTTGTCTAATTCTTTAAATTAAAAAATTATGTACGGAAGTGAAATTTTACTGTATAACACAGTACTAATGAGATCTGGGTAAGCATTTGATAAAAACTATATTGTCTGAAAGTGAAGAGGAATGTCTGATGCTAAGTAAATATAATGAATTTTTTGATAGAACATATGTATCAAAGCTCCAGTTATATATTATGCAATGTCCTAGGCAATCATTTTCAGGCTTTTAAAATTCTTATAATTCACTGCTGAGATATAAATGTTGCTGACATTAATATGTCAATCAGGCTTTGTACAAAATGGAATGATGTTACTTAATAAAATTATGTCAATTGTTATAACTTCCACCATTTCATCTAAGTCCACTTTAAAAACTGTAGAGAAAGGTCAGCAATAACAGAGGCAGAAGGTAGCATTAATTTTATCAGATTTCTAGAGGAAAACTAGAAAGTTTTGGTAGTATACTATAAGGATTATTACAAATCAATTATTCCTTTGTCTGGAAGGAAATAATGCCTGTAATGTGACTGCTGTGTCAATACTAGTCATGAAGTAGGTTTGTAAGCATTGGGAAATGCAAATTACTACTACATGTTGGGTATTCATCCTATAACTAATGAATATTCACTTGACTCTTGTAACCTAATCTAATTATCCATAAAGCCACAGATAGATTTCACTTGACCCTAAACTTTAAACCGTTAGCTACTCCTTTGCCTGATAACAAAGTGATAATGAAATTATTTGTGTACCAAAGCAGAAAGAGGTTGACCCCCAGTAAGATGACATGGAAATAACATGGAAAAAAAGCAAGAGTTTTGGAAAAAAATCTATTTAATTTTTAAATTATCTAGGAGATGTAGGAGTCTTTTAGGAATGACACAAAAGTATCAGTTCTAAGGGAAAGGAAGGAAAAATTAGATAAAATAACTGTAAGGGAAATAGAATAAAAGAGCGCATTTACTCAGGCTTAAACTAGGATATTGCAGTTTTACTTTCAATCTCTGCATAAAACAAAATCCTCAAATCAGTGGATATGGGCCTGCATAATAAAGGAGTCAAAGTTGATGAAAGGCAGTTTCTTAATTTGATTTTCTGTTTTAACAGTGAGGCAAAAGTCCGACAAGTAAAAAGACCAAATGCTGCCAGCTGTAGCTAAGAGATATACATGATAAATAGAGCCTGTATCATAGGAACCCTTAGGAAAACTGGAAATTACATCAGTACTTTCTGTATTTTCATATCACGTCTGTATTTTCTAAGGAAGGATTTTTTTCATTTCACTTGAAAATTTGTTAGAATTTGTTTTGATATTAATACAAGTTCTCTATCTGGCCATATTCTCAATGACAGCAGACAAAAGTAGAGTTGCTTCAGTCTAGTGTTCTTCAAGCTGGTCTTGCAGATATACAATTATACACCTGTTTTTTACTTTGTGGATTTGATTGGAAGAAGTTTTGGGGTTTCTTAAGTTGCAACATCATGTTCTTCGGTAGCAATGCTTGTGGAAATTTTTCCTATCCCCTGCTTCAGTATTTCCCAGCTTGATCTTCCTGTAGGGCAATTTGGCTATGCAGGTAATTTCTGTGATCTGGTCTGAGTCCTAGACTGACTGAGAAGAAAGGCTCTTACAGCACAGGGAAGAAGTGAAAGAGTTTGTAAACTCCTTTATGAGGAGATTATATAACCTCTCTCCTGCTCTAACATAAAATTTTGGGAGAGATCCAGATGGACTTACTTTTCTTTTACTTGTGTATTAAACATTCTGAGAACTGAGAAAAATGTACTTTGATACCATGGCAAAAATGAAAAGATATTTTTTTTACCCATATACCATAAATCTTCGTCTTGTTTTTGTAAATTGTCCTTGTTTCTATTTGTTCTAATGACAGCGACATGTAATGCAAAGAGTACATGGCACCTGGAATATATTTGTGGATTCTTACCCCAGTGAACAAACCTGCTAT
This sequence comes from Erithacus rubecula, assembly GCF_903797595.1. Classification (NCBI taxonomy): domain Eukaryota; kingdom Metazoa; phylum Chordata; class Aves; order Passeriformes; family Muscicapidae; genus Erithacus; species Erithacus rubecula. Next base: position 63,628,028 of record NC_136658.1, read on the forward strand.
TTTATGAGGAGTGTGAGTGTAAATAATCCTTTTCTGGCTATTTGCACTGGGAGGAATTGAAACAGTAAAGCTGGGGCTTGATAAAAACTCGGATGACACTGTCAACTTCTCTGTCGTGGTTAGTATTGCTGGAGCAGGGGGCTGTTCACTTGTTCCCTAGGGGAAAGCTAAGGATTGCTGTCTTTCCCTCTTTTCAAATTTGGAGATTGAGACAAGTTTACAAAGCAAGTGTTTACCCCTTCTTTTGTAAAGCTGTGGCTCACAAATTTCATGACTCCTGGCAATGCAGTGAAACTACAGTACAGATCGCATGTAGTATCAGAAAGTAAAACCAAGTAAAACTTCTGGATTTGTACCAGAAGCTTCATATGAACAGTAGGAGGAAGAGATTTATTAAAAAAACCCAAAAAAACATAAAAACCAAAACAACAAAACACCCTTGTCAAAGCAGAGAGAGTGCTCATCCGTATTTGGGAGGCATGCATCAGTTCATATCCCACAGAAAGACTTATTTGTCCAGGAAATCCTTGATTTCACAACAGCTCTGCCTATATACCAGGGTTAATTAAAATGGACAGGATATGACTTCATTACCAAATAAAGTATTCACCTTTCTGCTCAATTTAAGTCCTCTTCTACATATGAAAAAGAGGCTTTTTTTAACTGAAAGCACATATGAATGGTCATTTTGAAAACATAAGACAGACATAAGAGAGATAGAGGAGAGTTTGCTTGAACTAATAAATTTAAATAATAATACATCTGTTCCTTTAAAAAAATATAGAAGTATAAGAGCCATGATTTGAGGATCTCCAGTTGCTGACGGGACTATTTTAAGAAACAATGTTACTAAATACTATGGGTCACTTTCAATGTCTGATGCCTTCAAGGAAAATTGCACTAATGTAAAAGTAATTGTTACTGTGTACGTCACTTTCCTTTAAAACTGAGTATCTGGGAAATTATTTTAAAAGCAAAGTTTTCAGATTAACTGATGCTGATATTGAAGAGATGCATATAGAGAGAGGTACTTTTGTGTTTAGTAGATTAGTGGTTTCAAAAAAAATATGCTGTGACCTGCAGCTAAAACATCTGGGAATCCTTCTTCTTGTAGATGACAAGATGACTCGTGAAATTATTTCTTTTGTAGTGTCTTCAGAAAGCAATACTATTCTCTCTGCAGACAAACAAGAAAAAGGGAAGAAAAAAAGTAAAAATACAAGTAATGTTTCAAGGCCAAGGAATTCACCTTTTTCCCAAAGTAGCAAAATCCCACTGCTTACTCTGTATAGACTTATAAGCTTAATGACAGAATTTGTAGGGAAGGATACAAGGAGGACTTTTTTTTTTTATTCCGAAGAAATTAAGGCTCCAAATAGAGGAGAAAAGATACCTTTTTCATGATTGATGATGCCAACAGGCTGTTTGATATTCAATTTGGAGCACATAACCTATCAAAGATGACAGAGGACTCTCTGTCTCTCCAGACTGCTTCACACACCATATGAATAAATACCACTGGTTACTTCTGGACTCTGTTGTAAGGCAGAAGAAAGATAAGGATTCTATGATTTCACCAGCCTCTCTTTAATCAGAATTCTATAGGGTTACCCTAATAAAATCCAAAGCATGATGAGTTATGAATTAAGATAGAAATTAGCTAATATAACCTGCAATCATGCTGCAGTAATTTCCTAGGATGTGTGACCTCAGTCTGGATGGGACATTATAAAAAAGAAAAATGGTGAGACTGGGAATAAAAATGATTTACATTGACTCTTTTCCATTCTCATGCAAGTCTGCTCAGAATTATTTCAGGATTGGGGATCATCTGGATAGGTCAACATACTGCATGGCCAATTTGTATGGGTAGGAAATACTGAAAGCAGCATATATTGTGCCATTTTGTGCCCTTTACCACATTTGCAAAGCATTAGAGTTGCATATGCCTGTAATTTCCTTATTTTTATGAAAATCAAACTAGCTTAAATATATAAAATTAAAATAGCAGATAAATTTTAAAATTAGAAGGTAATTCTATGTTTTTGCCAAGAACTTTATCTAGGTGTGGTATAAAAGCTTTCTTCCCTTAGTTGATCTATTATTTTGTTATTTCTACTCTGATGATCCATCAGTGTTTTATTAACACACAAATTTTCCTCAAAGTGTCATAAATTCATGTCACAGATAAATCATATGTAGCTCAAGAATTTTTGCTGAAATAAAAGAAAAAAGAAAAAATTGCTGAAAATATTTTGATTTGCTAATTTTAATTGTTTTTATCGTTTGAAAAATCAAAATGATAAATTTATTTTCATGTTGTATTCATACTATTTTGTTTGTGTCTAAGATCACAGGGACATACATGAATTTTAGGTAGATGAAACTTACTTTACCTCTGCGTTGTCAGTGAAATTCATCTACTTGAAATGTACAAAGCTCAAGGTGCTCTGTGTTTCACTTCCCTGTCTTTTGATAAATTCAGTCCTAAATCTCATGTTCTGCCAAAAGGCAGTTTTAAATGTTTTTCTTTGGTTTATATCTGTTCTCATTCAGAAGAATTATTTCCATCTTATTAAATATTTGGCAGAAGATACTGGATTAAATGACTGGTTTATTTTTTGGGGGGAGTGGGGGGGCATAGCAACTACTGTTAGTAAAGTATAAATTCTTTTTTTAAGTTCAAATGAGGACAAGATTTAGCAATGAAGAACATCTCGGTTTATTTTCATTTCATGTAAGCACTTTAAATGTTTTAATATTGACATATTTTTTTTATACCTATGAGAAAGATTAGATCTAAATGTGAGTTTTATAGGTACAGGGATGGCAACCATGGGGATGTGCAGGTTGACAAGTGCTTTCATGAGAAGTTCATGAAAGTCAACAAGGCTAGGTGTAAGGTCCTGCACCTTGGCTGGCAATTCCCAGTACAGGTAAAGAGTGGGGGATGCATGGGAGGAAAGCAGCCCTGAAAAAAAAAGGACATGGGGATACTGGTGGAAGAAAAGCTGTCCATGAGTTGGCCATGTGTTCTTGCAGTCCAAAAAGCCAAACATATCTTGGACTACATCAAGAATGACCAGTAGGTGATTCTGCTTCTTTAACTCAACATTCATGAGACCCTAACTGGAGTGCTGCTTCCAGTTCAGGGGTTCTCAGCACAGGAAAGATAGGGAGCCTGAAAAGGATAGTGGGCTTGAGCACCTCTTCTGTGAAGATATGCTGAAAGAGTTGTTCAGTCTGGACGAGAGCAGCTTCCAGGGAAACCTTCCAGCACCTTCCAGTGCTTAAAGGGCCTTACAATAAAGCTGGAGAGAGAACCAGCTTTGGCAGGACCTGTAGTGACAGGACAGTGGTCAATGGTTTCAAGTAAAGAGAAGAGATTCAGAGTAGATATAAGAAGGAAATATTTTATTATGAAGGTGGTGAGATATTACTGTATGGGGCAGTGGAGCAGCGAAAGGACACAGTAACATGACCTCTCTTGCATGCAGCAAGAAAGAGCAATTTATTGAAGAAAGTCATGGCCTTTATATAAAAGAGATGGTGCAAAACAAAGCAGAAAAGATTAATTGGTCAAAGAAGGAAACACATCTTTGAAAACGTGTGAAAAACGTCACGTCTCTCATGTACCCTGCAGATGCATAACCATTGTTATAATTTCCTGAGCTTGTAAAGGCCTGAGAAAGGCAAGGCCTAAGGCTACTTTCTTTCTGGTTCCCAATAGTCTCCAACTACAGTGAGATACTGGAACAAGTCTCATAGAAGCTGTAGATGTTCAACCCCTGATAGGGTTCAAGGTCAGGTTGATACACAGAAATGTCATGAAAATTGTTGCTGCCATAATTTTTACTCCCTATATAGTATGGATATATCTGTGATACTCTCTTGAGCATCCTTCTGGAATTTAGGAACAAGTTCCTGACCTTTAATTTCTGAGGTCACCCAAAATACTTGCTAAATAACTAATCACATTGTTAACTCAAATGGTTACCCTTTTCTTTCCAGAGTTTCTTTTGAGGTGAAAAAGCATTTTTATTCAGTTAATGCAAATATACTGCTCTCTGGAATACCTCTTCTTCTACCTGTAGCAGTTTCCTTAAGAGTAGTACTTTCTGCATTTTATCTATACTATGCAGTTATCTTATTTATTTACTTCTGCGGCCTTTCACATCTTTTGCCAAAAATCTGAAGAAAAAGTTTATCCTCCTCGTCTACTTCTAACTGTTATCTGCATTTTGCTGGTGTATTAAAAATAGTTGATACCATTTGGCAGTTTTAAACCGCATATTCCATCTCCCTCCTTATAAAATTGTCAATGGATATTCACAGTATTATCCAATTTTAAGACCTGACTAAACAGAAATAGAGGCAGTTTCTGACTGGATTGCCAAATCAACCAGATATTCTCACATGATGAAACTAAGTATTTACATGGTTCTGCAACTGTTGCCAACGATAATGTTTTGATGAAACTGTTGGAGGGAATAATTTACAGTGCATTGAGCCACAGAAAGCAAAAGAATGAGCTAGATCAAAAATAAGGACTTGGTAAACTTCAATTTCAACTTTTCTTCCTTGGGACAAAGTGGGATTCAGAATTTAGGGTTAGATATATGTATTCTTCCCTCATAGGGTCTAGAGTGAGTTGAGCAACTCAGCGCAGAATCCAGGAAATCTCTGGGCAGCCTGAGGAGATACCTTGATACAAGCGTAGGAATCAGTGATGACAGGTGTATCTCTAACAACCTGACCTGCTCTGAAGCTTGCTGGCTGACTGAAAGCTCATTGGAAGATGCCTCCAGCCACTTACAATCCCTGACATTGTACCCTGCCTAGAAGGTAAGTTGCTTACTTACAGCTCCTCTTCAAAGAAAGAAACAAGATTCTCACTGGCAGCAAGGAGAAAGGTGCTACAATTGCCTAATTTGTGGGTTGTTTAATGGCCATTTATAAACTGGGAATTTTCTGGGTACAGAGAGGGTTTTCTTGAGCAGAAGGAGACAGAAGTGCATCTCTCCTTTTTCCGTAATAACTTTTATATAGAGTTAATGTAAAAAGATCATATGATCCTGTCATATTAAACTGGGTTCAAGATGTATGGAGGCAGAAATAGAAACGTACAAGGAAAAAATCCCAACCTGCTGGTTTTTGTCGGGCAGGGTAAATTGTTTGCCAGATGTGTCATGTAAATATTTATAGAGAGACTACATTTGGGGTGGCTGAAACCAAAATCAAGTTATTATAAAGTTCTAAAATTCTCAGGGAACAAAATATTCTTTGCCTAGTCATATCTGTTTCACCTGACCATTAGCCTGATGCTGAGAAAATTATGGGCAAATTGCATGTTACTGTATTACTTGGGAGAAGGGTCTCTATTCTGGGGATGTCTGCCTTACAGTTAATGGCTGCTTTGCTTTGGAGGCACTGATTGAGAAATGCCTGGCAGTGAAATTCAACTGATTATATGCAGAAATGTGCAATATACAGTGAATCATCCAGGAGAAATAAATGCTTCTAAGGAGAAATTCAAAGAGCTCTCTTGAGTTAGATTCTAAACCAGGTCTGTTGTACTGTGTGCTAAACAACTATTTTTCTTTCGTTAACTATAGAAGGAAATAGGTATAGATACCTAAACTGCACCATGCTTAATGTAATAGGAAAATCCAGGTCATCATATTTATTCAAACAGCTATTAATTTACCATATCACTGTTCAGTCAAGATGCCTGTATTTCTCTGGATTGCTAACTGTAATTACAACATATTGTCCATGTTGCATAACTGGTAACTTGAAATTCATTGAGGAGATGAAATGTACATTTCAAGTCAAAGAAAAAGATAAATAATAAAAAATATTTAAAATTAAAAAAAAAATGTTTATTGGAAAACAATGGATTAAAATTCACAAGATTACTGGAATTTGCAAAGATGTTTATTAAATGCTGTTAACCATGTACTTAAGCAAGGCATAATGTGCACTGAGAGAAAAAGCAAAAATGATTTTATACCTTTTTCTTCCTATTCCAAAATAACTTTTTGATAGTACAAGACATGCTTGTTGACTTTGATACAGACTCCTAAATAACTGCAATATCAGTAACAGATTAGTGAAAAGTCCAAAACCATTTTAATTTTTTTTTTTCTGTTTATCTACATTTACATCCAGCATCAACTGAGAAAGCAACCTTATCTAACAGGGAACAAGCAACAACAAGGATAGAAGCTATTCCTAGGAGAGCAGTATCTCCTCTTTTTACTTTAGCTTAAATATTCTCCTCGACATATCACACAGAAAATACAATTCCTGTATTTGTACATACAGAGAGAGGCAATCTGAATTTGACACAATTGAGGAGAATATCCGAAGGCGAATGTCAGCAATTCTTAACTGCTCTTTGCTCCTAGGGCTTCTAAGCTGTTAGTTTTGGATAATAGCAAACAGACCAACAGGTGTTTTATAAGTGACAGCTTGCCTGTAGCCTCAGCTGGGTTTGATCAACAGAGCTGGCTACAGTGCAAGGACACTACTGCTAATCTGAGCCCAGTAACTGGAGTGCCTTGGGTGGCAAGGCAATGGGTTACCTAGGCTCCACATTATGCACCTGCTCAGATATTGCCACAGGTCCTGTTTCCCCACTCACTTATTTTTCATGTCATATGAAAATTAGAACTTGAGGATCTCAGGCCAGTGAAAAGCAGTATATTGAAAGTAGGGGATCTGTAGGATTTTTAAAGCATCAGAGTACTGGGAACAGCTCAGATGAACATTCAGACTGGGATTTCAGAACTGCCATGTACCCAAGTGTATACAGAGACTGCACCATAGCCTGATCATAAGTGTGGTTTATGGTCCATTTCACTCATAAGTCAAAAACCAGGCATCCTAAGCCTAGAGTGTAGATTTTTCCAGACAGGTTTTCAAAGCCTCAGTTGTATGAATTGACTTAGATCTTCACTACTTATTTGATGTTATGGTAGAAGGCAGTAGAAGGGAAGCTTCTACAGCTTGGTCAAGTCTGTGAGATTGTAACCCTTGAGGCTGCAAGTCCAGTGCCTACAGGCACTCACTGATCTGAGGGTGCTGCTGCTGATACACCAGACTCATAAAAAGGCTCAGTAGCGTCCCCAAGGCAAAACCCATGGCTTATTTGGAAAAGTGGCATCCACACAGTATAGTCCTACTGAACACTGCATGCATTCTTCCAACCTTTAAGTTGAGAGATCTCTGTGTATCACTTCATAGATAAGATGCTGGAATATATAAAGTATTCTATAAAACATACCTTTATCTCCTTGTAATAAATTTAATTGATATCATCAGCACTGCTCTGTGTAAAACACAGTAGCTGGAAATAAAAGCATGTCCTTGATAATCTCCAGTACAATTACCTTTGCACAATTTTTTTTTTTTTTTCCAGGGAAGTACAGTAATTACCAAACAGAAGTATGCGCTCATTATGGTAATACAATTACCTTTCAACAGTTGGAACAATGATTCTTTCTGTCACTGGTTTCCAGATTTTAACTTTTTTTTAAAATCCGGTAAAAGCCATAAGACTTCCTTCATCACAGGTTATTCTGGCTTTGGGAGAGACGATAACAAAAAATTACAATAGAAGTTTTTCAAAGCCTGACGGGATTTGCAACATGGCTGGCTCTGTCATTGGTCAAATAGTGAGACAGGCTTTCTTCTAAAGCAGCAAAATGCCTCTAACCTACATCAGTGTTACAAAATATTACCTGCAGCAGGCTAGCTTTTCCTAATAAGAATAGATAACCCTTTTCCATTTTGAATACTCTTGTTAATGTTATATACTTACCCTAGGAGGAACTTATGTAAGTGGTTGTGTAAATGCACATATATTTAAATTAAACATCACAATAAAAAGTCACATCATTACTGAAGCAGAAAAATAATTTAGATATGTAATACTACAGTAGCATTATGCAGTTATAAACCAGAAAGCAAATATATATATGTATGAGTATATAACACAATGTATTATAGTACAACCTACATGTATGTACTGTAATGGTTTCTATAAAATATCACTTAAGTTCTTTTGAATCTCAAAACTGTTGAGAATTGCAAACTTTAATGAATGTTACTCCTGAGCTCTTCATAAAAAGCAGAAGACCCTGATTACTTAATTTATTTATACTTCTTCCTTTCTAATATCTCTCAATGCATTTTTTTAAATGCAGGATATTTTGCAATATATATATATTTCTTGACTTAAAAACACTTCCTCTTCTAGCATTTTTCACTTCAGCCATAAATAGAAATTAATCAGCCAAATAAACAATACAATCTTTGCTGTTACAAAAAGCTTCAGCAATTCTGCTCTGCTTTGAGTAGAAGAAAATGTTTGTTATCTCAGGATATGAAAATGGAATTACTCAGTGTGTATTACCAAGCATATTGAATTACAGCCTAAAATCTGTGAACTGAATATGTGTAATTCTTAAGAGGGTTTTTTCCCTGGGGAGGAATGTACCCCTGGGTGAATACAGATATACATTTATCATAAATATAAATAGAAATATGTATCTTTAGATGCAGACTCAAAAATCTTCTCAATATCTCAAACTGCTTACCTATCAGTATGATGCTGTCAGCTGCGTTTATTTCTTGAATTTTCTTCTCTCTTTATATATTCATTGTTTTATTCCACATTTTTCTTCTGGAAATGCAAAATAAAGGGTTTCTTTAGACAAAGCAAACGTCCTTCTCCACTAAAGACAATCCTTAACATAGAAATAGAAACAAAAGAATTTTTTTCCATATTACCCAAAGTTTAATCAAGTGTAAAAAATTACATGTCTTGCAAATGAAAGTGGAATGTTTCCTGTACATTGTGTGATAAATGAACAGTGCAGTAGACAAAAGAAAACAGCACTAATTACAACAGTGATTATAAAGCTATTCTACTCTATAGAGTTATCTGGCAGATAATGACATAAGTTTAGGTCCAAGGCTAATGTATGAACACTTTTGTTTTATTTTGAGGAAACTGTGCAAAGAATCTCTTCTTTTGATTTGGCACTTCTGGGGTGAAGTGCAGGACAGAGTTGCTCTGCTTGAAGCCTAAGTGCTAATAAAGTGCTTAAAGTCTAGGGTTTTTGTAGGATTGTGCCAGTCATCAGTAGAAAAGGAGAATTTTAGCCCAAATATTATTTATCTAGAATGCCACAATTTAGAAACACTACTAAATTATGTAGATGGTTGCTATTATGGTAAAGTTTTTGGTACAATGAAGTCAGTGGAGACCTACAATTTGCAAAGAACTTCAGTTGTTCATGTTCATTAATTGTTAGTTATTTCTTATTAAATGAGTATTTGCCAAAGAGTACAATGTTTTGTCATTCAAAGCACATTCCAGAAGATCCTTGTGGGATATAATGCCTATATTTCATTCATTACTTTGAAAAATGTGTTCCTGTGTTCTCTAGATATTTTAGCAGACTTTTATATGTAATTTCTTCTCTAGTCTGGACAGGTCTACTACTTTTATTACCAGTCACAATTTACAGCAACAGTTCTGCAATATTTTTCTACTTGAACTCAGCAGACCACATCATGTCCTGGTTACATTCTTCTGACCCTGAGATAGTTGTTTCTTTAAATCAGTGGGAGATGTGATGTGAAAATCTGCAGAGCTACATGCAATTTAGTTATATTTGTTATGACTTATAGTGTCATTTTTATTGTAATGATATCTTCTTGGCTTCTTCATCAAGAAGCACAATTTTCTTCATTGACTTCATGTCCTTCATTCAGATTTGTATCTGTTATGTTTTTTTCCTAGTTGTCTGCATGTGATTCAGCTGGAAGAAAAATCTATATAGTTTGTTTTATACTATGGCCTACTATTAGATTACTTCAAAAATTCTGCAGAGCATTAGTCACCTTTTGATCCTCCATTTTTACAGGAACAAAATCCTTCAAAAATCCATGTTTTTTTTAAGGCTCAAGTGCTTTGAAGAGAATGAGAAGCCTAGAAATACTGGCTTTATAATAACATTTCAATTTGCTGTTAATTTTTAACTTCTTAACTTTTCACCACTGACTTTTCAGATCTTGAATTGGCCATGAATGTTTCTCTGTAAGCCATTGCTGACTTCCAGTTCTGGTGTTGTGCAGATAATCGCTTTTGTGATCAGTATTATGCTACTTAGGATCTGAAAGGTGTTCAGGGACTTCATATCCATAGTCCTTCAAATACATATTGAAATATGTAAGCAGATATAATGCTTACTAGTATTAGGAGGATTTACATTATATTGTATATAGATTTCGGGTGTTATTATTGTTATTATTATTATTATTATTATTATTATTATTATTATTATTATTATTATTACAAGCTATTCTGGCTCAGTTTTGTGCTCAGTTTTTGTCTGTGAGCAGAAGATAACATTTGCTGTGTTCTACACACAGTTCAGTTACCTGTTATCACAAATAATTATGTACATAAGTATAGAGCTTTCCTAAGAGAATGGCTAACACAAAGTTACTCACATGTAAGTGTGTATAGGAATAATTTACAGGAGAGACTGAGGCAGTGTAAAAATAGCCTTTCTATAATGAAAACAAAGCTAGAAGAAGCTATAAACTGAGTTTAGCATTTTGGATTCAACTATCTAACAATTCTTTGTGAGGAAGACTACTTCTTAACATTTGCTATGTTCTATCTGCTCTACTGAGGCTGCTGGTAGATGTTATTTTGCTTCTTTGTGCTAGCTGACAAATCTAACTGCTGATGATTCTCTTCCTATTACGTGGTGTTAACTATATTTCTATACGGTTTTCAAAGGCACCAAAAATGATGTTGTATACCTTTTGCCATTTACATCATGCTAGAAAACAAGTGTTCACTTGGAGGCAGAAGGAGATGTTGTGTTGTAACTTTGCTATGTATTTTCCCCCTTTCTCAATTTTTTTTTTTAATTAAAATTCAGATGAAAGTCTTTTCAACTAAAATATAACCTTTTGAAGTCATTCATTATTCCCTGGCAAAGTAGGAAAGTGTGAAGATGATAAAAGCTCTCTGAAATGAAAGATAAAAAAGCATTCAGTTTGAAATTATAGAGCAGAATGTCTCTTTTGCATAGAGAATTTAGTTTCCTCATACACTGCATATTTGGTATGTATAACCATGATGATATATTTGCTTTTCTTATATGTTCTAGTCTGGTAATGGCTTTCTCTTCTGTAGAAGTCACTGAGCATCAAGGTTAAGCAGTCATATTTTTTTAAATGTTGCATCTTTCTCAAAATATTACTGTGAAAGAGTAGGCTTAAAAATGAATTGAGAATTATGGCAAATAACATTAAATTTATATCAAAGTATACTAATAATATTAGAGACAAACACATTGCCTATGTGAGTTTATTCAGCTTAAGAATGTTTAAAATACTCTGTGTGTCTCACATAAGCCTTTATACTGGATCTGTTTTAACTTCTCATTTGAGAATGCTTCATTTGCTACATGATATTCCTCATCATACCATATAAATTTTAACAGATCTCAAGCTTCAAGGAAGCATACACACTTGAAGGAAAGTCTTTAAAACTTCTAAGTTTAAGTTTACTTAGGTACCTATTTCATTTCAAAGATATTTTCTGATGATGTCTTTTAAGGCCTACTTAGAGAACTCAGTTGTGGAAAAAAAAGAAAACATGCTCTGAAGATACAGCCTTTTCAACCATCAAAGATACCCTTCACCAAATTACTTCATAAGAAAAGTGTTCTTCTTTTGAAATGAGGAATGGACGCAGTCCGCCTGGACTATCTAAAGGAATTTTTGCCAGTGCGTGTGTTGCCTGTTCTTTCACAACTTATCTGGTGTCTGTCAAGCTCTTCTGCAGATCAAAGTACCCCTTAACTGTCAGATGCTGATATTTGTGAGAATGATACACTCACTCTGTGGCTGTCTTATCTCTTGGAGTGTGCCCATTTTCCACCTTTCTTCACAGACCTTAACTTAACCAAACAGTGCAGGTTTCAGAAACAAGTGAAGATGTCTGGAGCAATATCTAAAAGATGGAATTTTCCTCAGATTGTAAGTACTAGTTTAGCCTAGTCATCTGCATCTGCTGTAATTTAACTGAACAGGGCCAGTATGTGGGTCAGGCATTACCTCTCAGAGCTAGGCAGCTAAAAGTGGATCCATCAGTGTGTAAACTGTAAATGCTTAACCTTTGTACATTTAGATTATATTTACATCTAGTTTTAAATAGCTTGTATCAGGGTTACTTAAAGACATATTCTCTTTCCTTTCTTTCTAGCTGAACTTAAGAACGGTAGCTCAGTAGTTAACATATATTGTAGCATAATGCAACATTTAAAATCTCCGTGATCCAGTTGCTAATTACAGTTAAGTAGGAATGTGTGATTTAATCTTAGATATGCCCTGCATGCAGTCCTAGGACAATGTAGGAGAGGGGACAGTGTTTCCTATGAGAAATGAAGATGACTACTGTCAGAGAGCAGTAAGTCTATTAGTTCTGGTTTTGCCATATCCTGGGGCTCAGTTGTTTCAGCTGACTCCAGCTGTTTACCCCAGCATGTGGAACATCATGTTCTGGCTTCAATAGATTCATACTTTGACCTTTGAATGCATTTCTGCCTCAGGTGCTCTTTCTTGCAGTATTCTGGATGCTCTATCATGTCTGCAAGTCTCAGAGGACTATCTGCAGACCACGACTTTGTCTGGTCTTTGTAGCTCTCTTTGCTAGACAAATTCTGATAACTGAACAGGAGTTAAATCTGAGTCTTACATTAATTTCTCCTTTAGGCTGTTTTGTTCCAGATTACAATCATGATCTAATATTATCAAGGATTCAGTTTATCCCTGGATTGCTACATTAGCTCTTCACACATGAGCACTTCTATGTATTCAGGTTTTTTGTGCTTTCTGCTTAGAAATGCATTGCTGATGTGTTTCATTTTTATGTAACGAGCAGCACTTCTCAAATCTCTGTATTAAATCTCTGCAGTTAGTCTGCTCTGCCTGAGCCTCATCTACCTGAATTAACTGCAAAATACTATGAACATTAGGTGATTCAAGACCAGCTGTTACCAGCAGTTTCCCCTGTATTCTTTTCTCAGGGTAGCCATGGCTTGCAGAAACCAAATTATTCATTACCTTTTCAACATTTCTGTTTTTATCTTCCTTTTTAGGAGTGTCAGATTTAACACAGATTTTAGAGAGATCTATTGTTTCTATGCCACATGTAAACTGATCTTTGTAGCACTAGTGTCTTATAATTGCAGGGACCTGGTCCCATAAGGATCCAAAACCATAACTTTGTGCAACTGCAGTGTTTCACAAACAAACCCCCCTTTTTTTCTGAACATCTAGATTTTGTATACAAAATGGGTGGGGAGAGAAGTGGACATGTTAGGATATTTCAGTGGCTCCCAGCCGAATGCGCTCAGGGCAGGGTTGGATGACACCATTAGTCCTGGCCATTACCAATACCCAAGGTCTTGCTGTGAGCCTGTGTGAAACACAGAAACAGTACTTTCGAGTCGTTCTGTTATGTCATGACTTTGAACATTAGAAATTATTAAAATGCAAGAATGATGCTTTTATAAAACCGTATCTGTGACAAACGTATAACTTCTAAAACACTCAGCTCCCTGAATTCTGTTTAATTTCCTCCTTTTCATATGAGATTCACCTTTCATAAGATTTTTTTCTCTGGGGATGCTTTTGTGACTGACTAATTTGGGCAAGGTCATGCTGCAGCAACCCTTCAGCAATCCTTTTAACAGTTGGCAGTGATTTGCTTTGTTCTTTTTTATCCCATGAGGTAAATACCTGTTTCGTTTGAGTACCTCCTTTCTTAGAATAATGACAGATTCATATATCTTTCATCTTCTAATTTTATAATTCTGCTTTATATAGCTCTTTTCTTTCTCTGGACATGAGACTTCCCTAGTATGAAGCAAAATATTATTTGACCTGAGTTTTATTTTTCTCCATTCTCAAACCATCCCACGCTGTCAGTGAACTGCAGATGGAAGAGGTCATCCTTTCAAGCTTGAGTTTGTATTCTGTGTGTTATGAAGCTGTCTTCCAGACAATGAAGTTCTTTTCCCTCCTCTATTTCACGTTACCTAAGTAATTAAACTTATCTGTTACTCTAACATTCAACAGTCTCAAGAGTTCTTCTGGTAATGGCACGTACTTGTCAAATTCTGCTTTAAGTGGCAGATAGCCTCTGCTGTTCCAAGATTAGATGATCTTCTGAAAGTTTTTCTTCCTCAATTAGTTTGTAATTTAAAAGTTTTCAGAGTTTCAGGTAATAGGTTTTTGGGTAGCAACGATTATAACTATTCTGTTGGGATATGTGGACTAGGGAAGAGGGTAAAAGCTGATGAATTTCCTACTCAGATTCCATTCTAATGTCCATAAGATCTTAGCTTCTGCTGTCACAGTCATGCTGTTCACTGGGATAACATACAAAAGAAAACTGAAAACAGACTTTCCATTTGGAATTTGTTTCCAATGGAGAAAAAATCATTTCCTCTAAAAAAATATCTGAATGTCTCAATTGTTTTTTCTTCTGGAAAGAGAGAGAAAAATGAATATTTTGTGTCTACATTTTGCATGCATCTTTTTCTGTCACTATCCCATTGTAACATAAGGTTGTGTCCTTTTATTGTTACTATGCATGAATTCCTATGAATAAACAAGTCTTGAAGAATAGGTACTGAACTGGGCCATGGAGGTGAGAGAGGTAGGAAAATTCCTAATTGTGCATGGGTACTAGTATTGCTATCTGAACTGACTGCTGCTTCACACATGGTGCTGCATCTAGAACAGCAGTAAACTCCTTCCTTTATGTTGTTGATGTCCCTGGAATCCATTTTTGTTAGATGACTTAAAGGTGATAAAGGGGTAAATCACTGACAGAGATTTGACCACTGGTAGGCCTGCACACTGCTCTTGAGTCTCATGCTCTATTGTGGAATGTTTTGAATTGAGGCTTTTGACATAGATTCCTAAAATGGTTCTGAACATTATTATTATCAACATCATAAATGACAAGAACACAAAGGTTTTTAAAAGACAACCAGCCAATTTCTATCTCCAGGAACACCTAAAAATGCTAGGCAATTCTAATGGTTTTCTTCTTGTGGTTATTTTTGTTATGTTGAACTTGATAATATTATTTTGGATTGAAAAGTAACATGTAGATCTAAAGATGAGAAAACCTACTTGGTGTAGCTGTGTCACTGAAGCGATGATTATTCAATAATAAGACAAACAATAGACAAAGAATTATTTCCATTCATTGGGTTAACAAAATTCACACAGCCTTTCTTACTGTAGGAGGATGACACGGAAATAATTGCATCTAACATTTATGATGTGGGACACGAGCAGCTATGTATCATTCATATAATGATAGTAACTTAAATGATGTTGAGTACATAAATAAGATAATCAGCTGAGTAAAAATGCATAACAGATAGATGAATTGTTAAATGATTGGAAAATATTATTTTGGTTTAAGCCACTCTGGGAATGATTGCATTGTCTGAGGGTTATCTGTACCATAAAGATTGATATATATGATGCACCATGCCATGGACCTAATATTAAATTAAGTTAATGGTTAAATTTTTTTGGGTGTATTGGGATATTTTATCTTAAAGGAGGTAGTATTTAAAACAGTCAACATAAATGATGGCTGAGCAGTCTACCTGAAACAGTAAAGAGAAGGTGTGGGTCCCTGAAGCAAGAATCAATAGACAGATCTTGTCTGAAATAGCCAGCTACTTCAAATGAATATTAGGCTGGTAGATCTGTAACTAACTTTGTAATCCACTAACTGTGAACATGAGATTCACCTGCAGAGTCTATTTCTGTGCTAAATACCTTAACTAGACTATTTCTGTAGTGTATGTAAAGAAAGATTCAATTTATCTCATTCTAATGTAAAGGTTTAAATTAGTTGTGATGAACTGCTTCCTAAAAGCATTATTTTTAAGCATTATTTATAAGGAAGAGTGTAAATAGGTAAGCGTCTTGTGCAGAAAGAAACCATTCTGTCACATTCATGATTAATAAACAAAGATAAGATATTTTTCATTATTTTCCAGTAGCTGGAATTTCTTTTAGAAATAACCAAAGGGAGCAATCATCCCAGTTGCTCTAGGCCAGTGCAGGATAGGCACAGCTATGACTTCTTTCACTGAAGAAGTCAGTTGATATGTCATGAAGAAGGGCAGAAGAAAGGAAGAAATGGTCCTGTAATTAAATGACTGAAAACACCTTCAACAAATACCTGTTTGGCTCCAAAATGTGACCTGTGTAAATGTCTTGTGTCTTTTAGCAACACTCTCAGACACATTTTCCTCTTTGTAGAATTTTACTTTCCTTTTCATAAGTTTTGCCTGTCTTCTCTCCTATGAGAGAAAGTTTAACTTCTTAAGGATGGGGCAGGTGGTACCAAGAGTGTGTGTTCAGACAGAGTCTTGCACCATAGAGCCTCGAGCTGCAGGTGTAATGCAAATGTAGATTAAAAACTAATGGTAACACAAATACCTCTTGTGAGCATGGAAATTCAGGAAGCACAGGTTCAACTGTGGGACTGTACATACTGTACAGCTGCTTAACTGAGAACCTAATTAATAAAAACAATAAGGGAAAATTCATGCTGTGTTTTGTAGATCGCCATGCTATTTTCAAAACTAACTGGAGAGAAGCTTCAATCCAGATCTGGAAAAGTTTTGAAGTATTGAAGTGCATTGTGAAAAAAGAATAGAGACCTGTGCAACTGAATTATTAGGTAATACAGATGAAGAAAGAATACATTTTGATGATAATGCTAGAGCAAAATGGATATTTGGGGTGTTCAGAATATTGATCCTCATATTCATGGAAGCATAGCATATTATAAGTTGGAAGGATCTTTTGTAGATCCTCTAGCCCAACTTTCTCCTCCAAGTGGTGCTGTTTAGTAATTATATCAGGTTGCTCAGAAAGTGGAACTCTAGGTGGACATTAAAAAACATCCCACAGCAACTTGTTTAATTTCTGTGCTTAAGCATTCATAAAATGAAATTTGTTTTTCTTCCATTTAGTAAAAACTCTTTTGCCTCAACTTAGGATCATGATCTCTTTTTCTTCATGATGCATCTCTGTAAAAGGTGTGCCACATCTTCTGTAGCTCACCATTATGTGGTTATAGAAATCAATTAGATTTTCCTAAGCCTTTTCTAATCTACACAAATGCAGGTTTCTCAACTTTTGCTGATGTATCATGTACTCCAGTTCCCTACATGTTCCAGGGCTGCTTTGTTGTATTATTTCAATTTAGCCAATGCCTCTTTTAAATCAAAGGACTCAACAACAGATAAAGCCACATGTGGTCTACAGGTGCTAAATAGATAGCAATAATTACTTCCCTTGGCCTTCTGACAACTCAACCCACTAAGGTGACATTTCATCATTAGAAAGATGTTTTTCATCAACTTGTTTGATGCTAAATAATAGTCTTCATGTATTTGAACTATTACTATCCATAATTAGTCATGATAAAGAAAAATACAAGAGGAAGAATTTATATAACAAAAGCACTTTACCCAAGGTTTCAGAAATCATAGTATTCTTCCATTATTAGACTATAACTCTTAATGAGGTGAAGAGTAGGACATTTTTGCTTTTCTCAAGGCTCTTCCTTGCCTTCTGGGAGAGAAGGGGTTCCTGATTTCTTACTGTGATATTTCCTTGATAATTATATTTTCCTGAGGAATTCATGCTGATTCATGGAAAGGTCAAATTAGAAAACTCTCTTTCCCTGCAAAGGTCTAAAATATTACAGAGCCACATGGTAGACTTGGCCCTGAACGCAAAGTAGTACAGAGGAAAGATTCATGCATTCCAACAAAAGGGGTTATAAATATTCCATAAATCTTTTCAAAATAAAAAAAACATGGGGTCCAAGACCATTATAAATAACAAATTAAACATTACTTTAGACCTTTTTTCTCCTTTTTCTTAGTACTGTATAGAGGGACACATATCATGCCCTCCAAAATAACCATTCATTCTTCGACTAATGCAGGTTTGATCTGAGCCATTTTTTTCATTATGTTTCACCATAATATGTAACTTATGTAGTTTGGGACCTTTGGCTGGCACAATTTTTTATATAAAAAGTGAGAAATCTTGCATATTGCAAAACACTACTTCCAAGAATACAGTGAAGACCTGAATATCCAGTGAAACACCTTACTGAGGAGAATTTCTCAAGATATCTCTTGATGATACAGGTGATCAGGTAGAGAAAGGATTCTTACTGAACATTTGCCTGATCACTGCTTCTTCCTCTGGAATCTTTTTTATGTGTCCCCTGGTTTGTTATATATTTTTTTTATTCCTCTTGATGCAGTGCTCTCCTTCTTTTTCTTTTGGAAATTTAAGAGACACAGATGGAAAAAAGAGCTTCTAGAGCAGGAAAGACATGACTGGCAAGGGTTCAAAGCCAACATAAAACAATAAAAAGAGACTTGAGTAAGAATTGCTTCATAGACCTAGGTTTTCATCCTGTATAGTTGGAATTGAAAGGACTTGCCAAAAAAGATACAATTGTACTGAAAACTGCTAATTTTCAGCAGAAATAGAAATGCTGTGATAAAACTTTCTGATTTTAGCTCAAAAGTATAACTTGTTTAATAATCTTGATCATTATGGTCCTTTTAAATAGGCCTTTGGGGAAATAATTCTTTGTTTATTTTCAATGGAGTTCAAGATGATGTTTTTGGTCAAATACAGATTAGAGAAGAACAAAACTAAAATATTTTAATATTATCCACATACACATAATTTTTTTTTTTTATTCATTACAAAGAAAGAAGTAAAGATACATTATGTGGTTAAGGGAATTACAATAACGTGCAAAAGTACAGTGGGATTCATAGATTTACTATATAACGAATCAGTATCACAGAGAACATGATTAGTCAATAGAATGTGATTACATTTCATGCAACTAAGAAAAAGAGTCACACCCAGGGTTAGATGAGCTTTGAGATTAAGAAAAGATCCTTTTAATCCAACATGTGCCTCAGAGTGAAAGTGACAATTGAGTATTGAGGAAAACACAAAGGGCCAAATTCATCCCAGGTGTGACTCTTTGGAAATCAGCATAATTGCTGCTGGAATTATTGCCATCTAAATTATCTTGTGTAGGATAAAAAGAGGATAAAAAGTATCAACAGTACATGTAAGTGTAAAGAGATATTTTATACAGAAGTCTCTTTTGGTCTATCACCTACATTTTAGATATTACTCATTTTTCTTCTTGTTGCAGAGCTGATGTCAGAAAAAAATTGTCAAAATTAAAAGAAAAAAAAAAAGTCTTTTTCCAAATGAGATCTGAGCAGAGAACTAGTGAAGCCACACGATAAACTTAGCCTGGTATGCTATATAAATTGGGCTATTAATGTAAATGGTAGTTCATTAATTACTCTATTTTCATCATGACATCTCTATTTGTCTGGGCAGTGTGAGCGTGGATTTCTCATGATAGTCAGTAGTCTTCACCTAATATAATGACTTGTCTGAATAGAACATAGCAGAATATAAATTAAATTGTCTTTTAAATTCTGGGTTATCCATCTAAGACTAGTGTCAATTACCAAATCCTGAACATACTTGCAGACCTGTGGGTAAAGAAGCACAATGCTGCCGTATGTAATAGAAAACAGAAATACGATTTCTGTAGAAATGGTGCATAGTTGGGCAGATTGCACTATAATTCTTATCCCTCCAATTCTATAACAGAAAAAGGTTGTGGGAGTAAAATATATATCTTGAAAACTAGCTTTTTTTGACTGATTTTGTTAATATAATCATAATGCTTTTTCTGTCAGAGAGAAGACATCAGCACTATGATTATTACAAAAGTGTAGTGGATGTCTTATTTTCATCCAATTAATATTAATATTTTAGAACATTCTCAGAAATTTTACCTGCAAGAATTTTAGTAGCAGCATTGAGCAAACCTGAGCACTTCTCACAAATAAGGTCATCTGAAAAAAATATTTTTTTTCCATTTAAAACAACACCCATCTGAACTGGGTTGACTCTTTTAAATTGGATTATGGAAGCAATGTTATGGGTATTGTTACTATATTTCATACAGCATCAATAAGTGAACCTATCCATTTAGGAGCATGTACCTTTCTCCAAGGCAACCAGCATTGCAGAATGTCATAGTGAGAAGATTCAACATCTCTGCCTTTTAGTAGGAAAATTTGCTCTTTGTATGCTCAGGTGATGAAGGTTTGGTGATGAAGGATTTTTTAACTCTGTTTCCTTCCTTCATATTTAGTCTTAAATCCTGATTACCTGATAATTCATACTTTTCTCCTATGCTTCCAAACTCACACAAAATTAGCATCTGTGACTATAGTTTCATCACCCTTTATATGCCAAAGCTGTGAGATGTCATTAAACCCTTGATACAATTTTAAATTAAAAAAATTAAAAATAGAAATAAATGAGAACAAGTCAAACAATATTACTTGCCCTGCCAGATTCCTCTCTAACAGGTTTTAACTACAGATTTACAATTACAACACTAAGAGCTGTTGGCTACACACCATTTCTTTGTGAAATAGATGAAACCTTGGGGATTTACAGACATCTTTGCAGGTACCTACCATTTGTCTGAATAATTACTAAAATCCTACAAATCACAGTGAACTAAGCATAGTACTTCTTTGAATCATGGTCTTTCATTATTGTCCTTGATTTACCTTTTCTATTTCTTTCAGTGGTAGAAGAAGGCAATGTGAAATGGACTGTGTAGTCTTTGTTTTTCAGATATAATGAATAACATGAAGCAGATGTTCATGGTATTTGGATTCTTTGTGGTGGTGTTGTTGTTTTGTTTGGATTTTCTTTTAAAATAAGAAAATTGTAGTCCCGAATTCAAATTTTAATTCACCTATCTTTGTTAATGAACTGAAATATAGCAGGTTTGTCCTTTCTATGATTTTCCTCAGGAATTTTGTACAAGAAACTATTAAAGAGTAAACATAAGACCAAGCAGGTCTTTTGAAGTGAGGAAATGAGTTCACTTGGAAAATGATAGGTATATGTTCTGGGATCTTGTACATTATCCCCTTTCTTACATCCCTAGTTACTAAACGGGCATTCAACAAGCAACAGATCTATCTCAGTGACAAGATACTGGGCAAGATGAATTTTTGGCCTGACCTAAACTGACTATTTCTATTTTCCTTACATTTTGGGATGTCATAAATTTTAAATATGGCCACTATAACAACTTTTGGGCACTATAGCAATTTTCCTCTTTCTTTTAAGTGGCTGGGTTGAAAAAGTAGTAGATTATAATACAACACAGAAAAATGGTGGTTACCTTTCCAATGTGGAAGGTCAGTGTATGGCTAAAGTGCCACAGAGCAGCTTGTTCAATTGCCAAACAATCTTACACATGATATAATTTTGGTCATTTTAAGAAGTCTTTCAATGCTTTTAAGAATCTCACCACTGAAGTTTGTGCCTTCTGCTGACGAGATCTATCAGTGTGTCAGCAGTATTGAAGTACTGCTATTGTCTTGGAAGGCCAGTGTTCTGTGTTGTACAAATGAACAGATGAACGCAGCCCCTGCCTCCTTCCTAAGGTAAAAAAAAAAAAAAAAGATTTTTTTTTTCTCCAGAATACTTAAGAAAGAGTTTCATTTACGCTTTATAAACTACCTATTGCACATTTTCATGTCATTTTCAGTATGTGATGTTTGCTGCAGCACTCATTTCACATTCTGACATTTTTTGAGAGGAGTATAGCCAGTTTGAAGCAGTTCTTGGGAAATGGAAGCCTCATAGCTGAAATTGTCTGTTCTGTGTTAGGTCTGGTTGGAAAATGCCATCCTTTATTTGATCCCTGTAATCACTTGAGATTGGTGAAGTCTTTGAAATATTCTGGTGGATTCATATCTTAAATGGTCTGAACTACTTCCTGGAGATGCCACTTTCTTCACTGACTGTTGAGGAGGGCAGAGTAAGTACACTCTGTACCTACTGCACACAAAAATTTTGCTTTTCTATCTGGAAATTTGCAAGATGTTTGTACCTGAAATCTAGAGGGAAGGGCCTACTGCATTCTAGCTAACTGATTATTCCTATATAATAACTTGTTAATGAATAAGCATTAAAAAAACTTCCTCAGCTTTGGTCAAGACCAGGCTGGAGGAGGCTCTGAGTAATTTGCTCTAGTAGAAGGTGCCCCTGGCCATGCCAGAGGGCTTGGAACTAGATGATCTTTAAGGTTCCTCCTATCCAAAATCATTCTATGATACTGTGATGGAAATAATGATCCTTCTTTGATTCAGTTCAAAACACTTGTATAAGCACAGATTTCTACTTGCCTGGGTGAACTTCAATTCTCTAGAAGTCTTTGTTTAAATGTATTTTATTTGAATCTTATAATCAATACAAAATATGTACATTACTCCTAAATCAGCTTTTTTTTCCTGAAAAGTAAGCAATGCTGGGGCAACTGTGGCAAGCATAAAAGCACATTTGAAACAGGAAAAAAGGAGGAACATTTATTTCTGATATAAACTCATGTCACATCATTGTTTGGAATACATTGTTGAAATATAGATTTGATTATGTGTATATGTGTATCTTCTGGTTACACTTGTTATTTTTTTAATGTGAAGAAAATATTCCTCTGTCCATATATCTAATTTTCTCAAATTTCATAAGGACTAGTCATCTTTAAATCTGGAATTTGATGAAGTCGCACTTACAAACAAATATTCCTTCTTCACAGAATTTCAATTCAGACAGAAGATGGCAGCTCTCCCTTTTCAGTTTATGAGGCTGGGTATTTTTTTCCAGAAACAAATCAGACTTCCTGGCTGTGTTTCTTGTTTACAAAATGCTGTATGCATTGACATTTCAGAATTTCTGTGTACTTTATGACAGACTATCATGCATCACATCATAAAATTAAAGGCATATATGTTCCACAGAATACTGGGTGAGATCTCAATTGGTGTGCACTCTACTGGATGTTGTACAATACTTCAAAGTATGGATCCTCTAAAAATTACCTTTCTGATTCCCTCACTGCTTTGCTACCTGTACTTCTGGAAATAATGGTGGACTTTCTTGACTTTGGAGCAGGAATCCTGATTGAAATATAATTTAGCCATTTTACTTTTGCATTTTTATGTTCTATAACTAAAAGTGCAGGGTGATCTAATATGCTTTGAAGGTGAACTCCATATTCTATAGATTAGATATCTTTTGGGAGATACTTCCTAAAATCCTGTGAAACAAAGTTTAAAACATTAAATAAACAGCAATGAAGAACTTAAAAATAAATAAGGAAATAAAAAACAGCTTTGAAACCAGAAGTATTGAATGCATAAGACAGATGAAATCTCTGAAGATAAGCTGAAAGAAAATTTGATTAACACTGATGAAGCAGAATAGTGCCAAGTATATGTCATTTCTGAGCCAAATACATTATACAAGGTGGAAATTGAACTTTCAAGAATCATGCTAACATTATACTCTTATTCTTTATCAAGGTAAGTGAGAAAATAAAAAATAAAAAGAGCACAAAACCTGCATATTGGTTCGTCAATTTTAAGTTGGCAAGTCTGTTTTAAATATGGTCATGTCAACACTGATGAATGACATCTTCAGGTAAAGTGATTAC
The DNA here is from genome assembly GCF_903797595.1 of Erithacus rubecula. Classification (NCBI taxonomy): domain Eukaryota; kingdom Metazoa; phylum Chordata; class Aves; order Passeriformes; family Muscicapidae; genus Erithacus; species Erithacus rubecula. Next base: position 63,651,762 of record NC_136658.1, read on the forward strand.
AGGACTACATAACGGCTCATTTCTAAAGGCTGGCAAATACTAATGTCTGATGCTCTTCTTGGTTTCAAGCAAAGTTTTAATGCATATTTTTAACCTCCATTTTTTGATAACTTTTTTAGAGATCTGCACTTTACATTTGTAGAGATATTTTATCCTCTTGCACAATGCAAATCCTTTTCATTATGCACTGCTAACTGAAAAAAAATTCTCCATGGAGCCGTCCTTGATCTTACTTCAAAATGATAAATCTGTTTTCTTGTCATTGTTCTTTGTTGCAAAAGTAACAAATTTCCCTTCAGTCCATATGGTATAACCTCTTCACAGAATCTCTACAGCTTCTTGAGGTATAAGCTATCATAAAATAAAGATTTGTCTCTTTTTGTTTATTTTCTGTCCAGCACATGATAAAAAAGGTCAGTGGTGATAGGCTGTAAATAGCAAAAATCAACAATGTAAATTGTGTAGATAAATTGTCAATAAAGAAGTAATACTATCAAACAGATGCAATTCTCACTGACCTTTGAAAATTTATACAAAAGTAGTGGATCAGATCAACTTAGATTATGCATATGTATAATAATTAAAGGTCTGACTATTTTAAGTGCTGTATAAATGCTCCCCTTTCTCATGAGTTCACAACTCATACAAATAAAAATGAGAGAACACGTCTAATATTTAAACTTCTTGAAGTGCCTTGAATCTTCTGAGTTTGCACATTTAAAATACTCACCGTAACTTCAATGACCTGTGCTTGCTCTTGGCTGATGAAATATAAATACCCTGTTAAAATATCCATAGCTTGTGCAACATATACCTGTAATCAGTTATTATAAATTAAGGATATGTCTGAAAATAAAAACAGTAATATTAGTCCTGTGCTTGACAAAGTGTAAACTACAGAATTAAATAAAGAGCTAAGTCTTTTCCTAAGAAAGGAAAAAGTCAGTAGCTGACAATGGGGCTTCTGAAAAGTTTCTAAGCCACTTTAGATATTTAACCTAGGTCACATACAATGTAGAACAGACAGAATACTGAAGAAGAAATGTCTGTATCTCCTAAGAATCTGGACTTTCTTCTTTACATTTTCTTTCCAGAATAATCTAAATCTGATGGCCATCCAAAAAAGTTGCAGGATCTATTTGTCTAATTTTTTTCTCAGGAAAGGATGAAATTTTGTCTGTTGGTGAGATGGATAAGAAGTGGAAACCCTTTTAGAACAATTTCTTTTTTTCCTTTTGGTAAGACAAGGAAAAATGTTCTGCGTGTTTGAGCACTGCTATAGGTCAGCAATTTTACTGTATTCTGAACAGTAATGTGTGTGTACTGTTGCTAGTAAGAGCATAGTTATTGTCAAAAATGTGTATGGGTGCTCTTTAGTGCTAGCTCTCAAGAAAAATACAATTAAAATATTTCAGCTTTATAAATATATATGTACATATGGCTCTTGCTCTTTTGCTTGTTTTTGTTTTGGTTGTATTTAATGTGATTACATTATAGCTATTTCCAGAACAGAATAATTGTGGTGCTGATATATATATGTGATCTGTAACCCAGAGATTTATTGGAGATATATGGTTTATTAATTTAAAGGATGAGAATTTTTCTCAGGAGAAAAGAAAGATTTATTTTCCCCTTAGAAGTACATGTAGGCAAAAAACTATAGATGGTATTTCCCCTGTTCTGTTCCCTTTTCCCCCCATGTTCTGCTGTGCCCAAAAAAGGCTAAAAAAGAAAATAATTTCCTGAGGATAGTCAAATATACAGACTCCTTTGCTGCCTCTAGAAGTTGGCTCCACAACAAATTATCTTCATCAGAGGCTGCTTTGATGCCTAAATTCTGTCATGATATTTTTCTGGGGAGATTTTTTCCTATACAAAATCTAAACCTTCACTGGGACAGAAACTGAAACCTAAGTGCCTCATTGCCTAATATCTTACCAACTGTCTTACTAAATGGGTTGCAAGGACCACATCTATTATCCTTGAATTGAAAATATTTATATTTTCCTTTTATTCTTTAATTAGAAAATTCTTAAAGAATGTGAGCAATAAAATATTAAAAACTATACCTACATTCCTCAAATATAAACACCTTATTTAAATATTTCTTGTTGGCCTTAAGTTTTGGCCTGTAGGATATTTAAAGCCGTGTTTTTTTCAGCTCAGTGCTTGGAGTCCCTGTTCCTCACTTAAAATCATACAGTGCTCTTTGAAATACAAAATGACAGAAGCAATCCTTTTGAAAGTAGCTAGATGTCCACATACATTCTTTCCCTTTTTCTCTTGACTTTGTTATCAGAATTGAACTTTGTCATGAAGACACTCTGAAAGCTTGTTTCAACCTTTCCAGATATTCCATATCTTGCTGGTTCTGACTCTGATCATTGAGGTGACTGTCAGGTCTTCAAATGCTTCTTTAAGAAAAGTGGTAACTGAGTCTTGGTCTCCTTTTGCTTGTGTAAGCCTGTATTGCGAAATGTAAGGAAATCAAATCTCACTGCTTAGTGAAAGTTTTTTTCTCAATTTCTCATTTGCAGAACATAATCCATTCTCTATTTGAAATGATGAATGAACTTGTGTAAAAATATTATCTCATCATATAATTATGAACTCCACCATAAAGTACAGTGTGAAGATACATGAGTGAAGATTCCAGCACTTCATAACTTCTGAATGCCTCATTCTGCTGCAGCTTTGCTAGTTTTTATGTTTGCAACATTGCAAATACAAGCATAGATGGGGATAATTGATTGCTGGGCCACATCCTGGTTCTCCAGGTACAGTATTAGATGCACCACATGTTAGGTAGTGCATGTCAAGAATTCCCCATGTTTTAGGTAAATCATATCACTGAACTGAAATACAGAGAGTTTTAATTTGTGATAACCAATATCAGAATCTGATGTGGAAAATTCCCAAGCATTACCTCTTATTGATCATTGTTGTGGTATTTTAAATCCCTAGCAAACCAAAGCTAATAAGGAATTTTTCTAGTTTCTTGTGGGAAAGGCACCCTTGCTGAATCTTTTTATAGATATGTATCAGTCGGCCAATATAGTTTCCAAAAAGATTCTGGGGGTATATCTTTGTACTTTCAGCTGAATTGTGAATTATTAACCATAAAGTCCATTTCCTCCCCACCTTTACTTAGTGTTATTAGGAATAAGCCATAGCCCCTGAAAAACCAAACATTACTTAATGCAATAATTGCCTCAGTAACTGACATTGCTAAGATGAGCACTTAATAGCTCATAACAAATCAAGTTGAAACCACTGATTTTGTTTGTTGCAAGATGGAAAACATCAGCAGCTTTTGAATATCTCAGGTAAATCTTCAGGAACAGGAGTCTTGAAAGCACTTTCTAATTGTAGTGTTGTTTAAATTTTAGTATTTATTTCCTTACTTTATTTAATTTTATTTTAGATTTTAACTAACCAATCTTTGGTAAGAGGTAAAGGCAAAACTGCCACAATAGCTTAATGAGTATGAATCCAGAAAGAATTTTAGAAATCAGATTTGTAGTATGGACAAAAAGAAAGAAAAATCATAAGGACTTGAGATTTATATTTACAGGCCTGTGACACTCCATCACTATAAAAATTGCAGATTATCCTTTTTATTTTATTCATAAAACAACAATGATATAATAAATTATTATGTTTAACAAGTATTTAATTAACTTCTCTAAAAAGCTACAAGTCACATTTTGTTAAAAGTTCTTTCATATTCTTAAATGCAATTATCTAAAAACTATCAATCATTTTTATTAGTTAATACTTGAAACTGCATGCATATCCAATATAATTATTAACGCCAATCCATTTACTGGTTCATTTGAGTCTGGCTATGCACAATTATGTGTGACATTTTGAAAGGAAGCACCATCTTCATAATGATACAATCATTATATTTTTTCTGAAGATCAACAAAAGATTTATTCATTTTAATTCTATTGCTTGTCTGTCTACTATATAACTTACAAGAATAAAAGAATCCAGAGGGTAATAGAAAATATAGCTGTTGCTATCTAGGTAATTGCCACTCATAAATTGTTTTTCCTTTTGTACTTTTGCTACAGTACAAAATTAGGACAAAATAAGACCACCTCAGGAAAGATATGAAAGAGGACAACTACTCAGAGGTGAAAAAGTTGATTTCCTGAAGCGTAGAGTGAATAAACTGGGTTTTGCAATGATCTGTTGATCAAAGAGCAATGTTGGTTACTCTTTTACAAAAAATTATATTGCAGAACAGGAGTTTATTAAAGCAATAGTTCGACAAATATTTGGAACTTGGAAGAGGATTCAATGACTCAACTGCTTACCCAGAACTTTGGGCAGAAGAATTTTTTTCCCTATTTATCCTGAAATTTGGTTTAGATGTTGAAAGTCACTTAGGCCAGATTTGAAAAACCACTGTAATTAGGTTCCTAATGTGCTATAGAAGTCCCCATATGGTTTAGATCCACTAGGACATATTGACAGAAAAATAGTCTACATAACCGTCCAGATTTATCTTCTGTCTAGTGCTAGTGAGATATATGTGTCCTAAGGTGCTGTAGATTTTGTTAGATGCAGCTAACACGCTTTGTAATCCAAAATGCAGAGAAACAGACATTATAGTCTCTGTTTCACTTCCACTATTATTTATGATGTGGTAAAAAAGAATTTAGCTTATTCTGTTCTCCATTTATCACTTCATCAGTGCTCAATATTTTGGACATCTTTCCTTCTCTTTATTAATGCGAGTGAATTGGACTGGAAAGGAACAAGAACTGCAGAAAGGATTAAGCTAACGTATGAGCATGGGGGGTAGATTTTAGGAAGAAACATGTTAAAACTTTTATTAATTCTACACTCTCCTCATTGTCAATAGAATGCAAAATGGTTTCTTTTTCTGAAGTGTACTTTTAGAATAGAGCACATATACTTTGAAGGTTGCTATTAATGTTTTTCATAGAATCATGGAATTGTTTGGGTTGGAAGGAACCTTAAAGCTCATGTAATGCCAACTCCTCTGCTATAGGAAGGGAAGCAACTCACTAGATGAGGTTGCCCAGGGACTGATCCAACCTGACCCTAACCCTAATCCTAACCCTGAACGCTCCCACATTTGGGGCATTTGCAAATTCTCTGGGCAACCTGTTCTACCAACCTGCCTCACTACCCTCACAGTAATGAATTTCTCCCTGCCATAGAATCTTACTTTCTTCCTATTAGTTCAAAACCATTACCCTTGTACTATCACTATTTGCCTACTCTTCATCAATTTTATAAGTTCCCTTTAATTGATGAAAGGCTGCCCCCAAGGCCTTCTCTCCTCTCCTCTCGTCTCCTCTCGTCTCCTCTCGTCTCCTCTCGTCTCGTCTCCTCTCCTCTCGTCTCCTCTCCTCTCGTCTCCTCTCGTCTCCTCTCGTCTCCTCTCGTCTCGTCTCCTCTCCTCTCGTCTCCTCTCCTCTCGTCTCCTCTCCTCTCCTCTCCTCTCCTCTCCTCTCCTCTCCTCTCCTCTCCTCTCCTCTCCTCTCCTCTCCTCTCCTCTCCTCTCCTCTCCTCTCCTCTCCTCTCCTCTCCTCTCCTCTCCTCTCCTCTCCTCTCCTCTCTCTCCTCTCCTCTCCTCTCCTCTCTCCTCTCCTCTCCTCTCCTCTCCTCTCCTCTCCTCTCCTCTCCTCCGTCCTCTCCTCTCCTCTCCTCTCCTCTCCTCTCCTCTCCTCTCCTCTCCTCTCCTCTCCTCTCCTCTCCTCTCCTCTCCTCTCCTCTCCTCTCCTCTCCTCTCTCCTCTCCTCTCCTCTCCTCTCCTCTCCTCTCCTCTCCTCTCCTCTCTCTCCTCTCCTCTCTCTCCTCTCCTCTCCTCTCCTCTCCTCGCCTCTCCTCTCCTCTCCTCTCCTCTCCTCTCCTCTCCTCTCCTCTCCTCTCCTCTCCTCTCCTCTCCTCTCCTCTCCTCTCCTCTCCTCTCCGTCTCCCTCCTCTCCTCTCCTCTCCTCTCCTCTCCTCTCCTCTCCTCTCCTCTCCTCTCCTCTCCTCTCTTTCAACAGGTGGTCTGGAGCCAGCTCCCTGCTTACAGGGGGAGGGTTATGCTCCTCAACTGGAGGTTTCAGGGACTTGAGAGATGTGGGAAGTCTGACTGCCAGTGACAACTGGGGTGGAGAACTTGTTTGGTACCTCAGACTTGTACACATCCATTGACACCAGTTTTCCCTTCTTGTTTATTGGGGTGCACTCTTTTCAGCCTTCCTTTTCTGACAAATGTACTTATAGAATCCTTATTCTCTTATATATTTTTTAAAATTATTTTTGGTTGCTTTTTATTTTCAGTTTGATAAAGACAAATTTTGGCTAGTAGTTCAGACACTGATGCTAAACTGCTCCCTTCAGGGAAGTGAGATCAATACTACGTTTGGGATGGGAGCCTTCACTGCATGCAAATTTATTTGCTTCAGAGGGTCATCTCTAAGGAGTTGGATGGGATTGTGCATTTACAGCACTTCTTTATATGTTATGCTTAAAACCAACCATGCTTCTCTTACATGGCTCTTTCTCTTTGTAGAAATAAATAAAATTTAAATATAACCTTGATATGATTATCAAGATTTGGGGAATAAATAATCTCCCTATGAATTTCAGTGCTTTCAAAGAACCATCTCTATTAAACTTCTTTTCTTTATAAATTATCTTTCCCAAAAGCATTATGTCTCATTGTATCAAATTTAGTTTATATTTGTTTATTTCAAATTACTGTCATATCACATCTTTTCTGCCTTTCAAAATAACTGTTGTCTGTGTTCAGCTATGTAATTCATAAGCAACAATAATTGAGAAAAAAAGACATTTTGAGTAGGTTGTTTGGTTCTTTTTCATTTCAGATTTTAGCAAGGGTTTTTTGTTTGTTTGTTTGCTTGTTTTTGTATTTTTTAGTATAATCTCCTGTTAAGAATTTTAAAAAGTAATACAAATATGTGGTAAATGTATTATGAAGAGAAACATCAGAGTGCCGTGATCTCCACAATGTCAGATCAGAGACTTGGACAGATGACTAATATTTTATATTACTAACTGCAGGTACAGTAATAAATCTTACTATGCCTATGAACAGCTATGCTTTTTCAAAAATTGTTTTATTATTTAATTATAAATTAGTAAAACACTGTGTGTGTATTAAGCTAGAATGCTGTAGAAATCAAATAAGTCATTTTATTTTCCCACAGCTGTGAAAAGGATAAATAAGTATTATTTCAAGTCTAAGCCACAGAAGAAAAGTTTAAGAATGGTCTTAAAGATATCTGTTTTTTACTTTTGAATTCAATCCCTATGAAACAGAAATGCAGAAGGTTCTGTGCCTGTGTTAAATGGTAGCTAGAGATTTCCCCATGGCTTGTCTCTCTTCTCCTACAAGTCATGCATTAGACTTCCATGCATTATTGGAATAAAGGTTTGTTCTGACTCCTTTTGAGGGCAAACAAGTGCTGTACCCGACATATCCGTAAGAACTGAGCTGTTCCTGTTCTGCCTTGGGGTTCAGTGCTTGCCTTCCTCTCATGTTTTAATGTTTCATTTTGAATTTAATGCTTCTATGCTGCACCAGATGGACAGCTCTGCAGATGGGAGCTCACTTTTTAAATTATAGAAGTAGCACAGGTAGAGAATGAGCAATAGCCAACAACCTTCCTTCATGTAGCCTTTCCTACATGCTGGTACAAAGGCAGATTTTAGCTGGGTGATAGTTCTGGATTCATGCTCCTTCCATCCTTGGCTTTTGTGGTAAATGTGCTAAAATGACAAGAAATTAACTTGTTCAAGGAATGTCAGTCCTTCTGGGATTGGTTTGAGAACTGCAACTACAGGAAAGAACTTAAAAGTAACTCTAATAGTTCCCCATCTACTCTGACTGGATTTTTTTTTTTTAAATCTTTCTTTTTCTTTATTTTTTACCATACTCTGATATTCCATTTGCATCTGACATCCACTTGGGATCTTATTCTTAGCAGTATGGTGTGATGATTACTTAAATCTATCATCATATTACAAATTTCTGAACTGGCAACTGCTCTGTTCTGCATCATGTTCAAATTTGGACACTGAAAATATTATGTAGCAATGTCACTGACAGCTTATTAGAGGCTGATGAGTCTTTTATCAAAACTATCTTGAATTTTCTGGCCTTACAATAAAATATTCAGTTTCCTGTTCCAAATCACCTCAGATATCCAACCTCAATTTACCAAGATATTAACTAAACATCTCCCTTAATTTTAACTGAACAGTTATTGCCTGCAAGGGATCCTGACCAGGTTACCCTCTGACTTAATGAGGAAATTATTCTAAAGCTGTTAACAACCAAACAGGGCCTCCCCTAGGGAGAAGACATGAATTCTTTCCTTAAGAAGAGATCGAGCAACCAGATGGACGCCTTCAAGGCATACACAGCTTCAAGGGGGATGATTCAAGAGCCTCAGCTTGCCAGCAGCAATGGTGCTTGTTTACCATGAAAGGATTTTCTATGCTAGCTTGTTTAAATTTTTAATTTGGGAATCATCAAATAGAAGGATAAAATCATTCTAATTGAGGTGAATGGTGTTAAACTCTTTAGAGCATACACACATAAATATTTGACTGAAAAGAAATCAGTGGAAAAAATAAAATTCAGGGCTGTGGCTCTCCTTTTTGCCTGTTTCTGTAACATTTTTATCTAAAAAAACCTAAACAAAAAGCCAACCGTATTCCAGCAGTAGTCAAGCATACAAGATACATTTTTCATTGCTATTGCTGTATTAAACTGCTGGGTTCACTCCAAAATATGTATTTTTAATGTTGGAATTTTTCTAATATTAGAGATATCTGTGACTAATGAAGACATTAGATTTCTAATCAGAATGCAAATAGCAGAAGATATCCCTCCTGTTACAAAATTTTATTTTTTAATATTTGACTGTCAGTACTATCTAAGAATTAACCAGCTTTGATATTGCTGTATCAGTCATGTAAAATTCTGTCTTATTTTAGAGCCTGTACCCAGGAAACTAATATTCACTCTGCTTTAGTATGTTGATATTTTAATTGTAAGTTTCAGAATATTAACTACTTTTGGGTGTGCCTTAAAACAGTACTGCATAACCTGCACTTTAACTCCTTAGAGATAGTAACTCAATCTCTTCCCTGAGCTGCTTGTTCCACTAATAACCCTTTTGGGTATAAACCTTTCAAGGGAACAAACTTTTTTCTCATATCCTATCTAATACTTCCTTGGCACAACTTGAAGGCATTTCTTTTTGTCCTGTCACTTGTTGCTTTGGAGAAGGGACCACGTGTCCTCCTTTTAGGCAGTTGTAGAGAGAAGTGAGGTCTCCCCTCAGCCTCTTTTTCTGCAAACTAAACAACCTCAGGTCCCTCAGCCATTCCTCATAAAATGTGCTATAAATCCTTCACTATCTTCATAGCTTTTATAGGTTTATATGGGTCTAAGAATTTAATTATGTAAAGCATTTAAGGTGAGGCAATGTCCATAAGCAGCCCTAAACAAGGTGATGCAGTCAGCATCACATCTGGTTGTCAGGATAAAGCAAGGTATCACACAGCTGAGTTATGCTCACAGCATATATGTACTTAGATGTGAGTTCCATAAACACCTGTCCTGAGAAGCTTGGCTAACTGCTGCTACTCTTCTCCCATTTCTGAAAGGAAATGATTTTTAGGAAGTCCAGGGTTGATCCTTACTGCTTGAAAGGTCTGAACAAGTTCTAAATTCTGTTAGCATTTCACAACAACCCTTCTTATTAGTTCTGAGACTGAACTGTAAAATTCAATATGCTGGAAGACAGATGCTCACAAAACTATACTCTGTAGTAGTTAGAAAATTCTGGTAAAGCAAATAACTTTGTTGTTTATGAATTGATTGTATTTTTTTTTTACCTAGTGCATCTATCTTAGTTTTATTTCATCAATTTCAAAGCCAATGGTAGGAAAACATTATTGACTAGGGTCACCTCCATAGTGAAGGCCATAGAATTTCAATATTAAAGTTTTTTTACATGAATCCAGAGGAACTGGTTTCCTCATTCAAGCCTTTAAATGAGCAAAGATGGTTACAAAGCAAAAGAGAATCTGTGCAGAATATCTGCATTTTAATTATTTAACCTTTTGCAGTTATAATGATCAAGATGTTCATCAATCTGGTAGTCTTCTGAATTGACAATGAAATGCACATTTCCTTTTGAGGTAAGATTTTTTTCAACAAAAATACTTTCTTTTTGTTTATAATATTATGGACCACAGTATTTTAATTTGATTTTCTTTACTTGGTCTGGTTCAGATTTTCCTCCTGGAAAAGTCAGTTTGTTGCTTTAAAGAATTACTGTTTCAACTCATCTCTACTAATTTTTTAATTCTGGAGTTCCTGTTCTTCCCTCCTGACTCTCATCACCTCCTCAGGATTCTCTTCTGCTTTATATTTGCTTGTTCTGCTTCCATTCATGGCCTGGTGTGTCTTATGTGTGCTGATAGCTCACTAGAGCATTTGTTCCACTCTTTGCAGTCCTGGGAGGCTGCTTGATCACTTGTTTAATTTTTTGTGTTATTCAAGTACGCATGTCAACAAAATTTCTTGAACTTAGGAAAGATAAAACTGAGTTGCTATTGACTGGTTCGTCAACACAGATATTTCAGGTATAATCCATGTTCATATCAGCAAGTGGCAGCTCTTTTACCTCAGATAATGACTATGACCTTGCTGATATTGAATTTCTGTTAGAAGTCTTAATTGTACAATTTTAAGCATGTTTTAACTATCCCAGTAGTTAAAAAAAATCAGGATTAAATTAAGGTTGGATTTTTTTTTTTTTCTGATCAGATCTAAAGCAATAAATTAGAAATTTTAAATTGTAATCTGATGAATTGCTTCCATGTTCTTTTCGTGCTTGATATGAATGTTATCTAAGTCCACCTGTCTAGCAGTCCACCCACCCAAGATAGAGAGAAGTTGATATGAAGGATCCTGTCAAAGACTTTGCAGAAGCCCAGATAAATGACACCTGTAGCCCTTCCCTTGTTCACTGATGCAGTCACACCATCATAGGAGGTCACTGGGTCAGGCAGGACTTGTGCTGGGTGAAGCTGTGCTGTGCTGACTGAGTGCACACTGAGCAAATTTGTGTATGACAGCAAGAAGAGTAGTGCTGTTGACACAGCTGAAGGACAGGATGCCATCCAGAGGGACCTGGACAAGCTCAAGAAGTGAGTGCATGGGAATTTCATTAAGTGAGACAAGGCCAAGTGCAAGGTGCTGCAGCTGTTTTGGATATCAATAAAGGCTGGGGGATGAGCAGATCAGAGCAGCCCTGCTGAGCACTTGGGGGTGCTGGTGGATGAGGGGCTGGACATGACCCAGCCCTGGGCACTCACAGCCCAGAAAGTCAAACCTGTCCTGGACTGCATCCAGAGCAGCGTGGGCAGCAGGGGAGGGAGGGGATTCTGCCCCTCTGCTCTGCTCTGCTCTGTGAGACCCCAACTGGAAAACTGCATCCAGCTCAGGGCTCTGCAGAACAGGAAGGACATGAACATGTTGGAGTGAGTCCAGTTGAAGGACATCAAGATGATGAGAGGATGGAACAGCTGTCCTATGAGGAAAGGCTGAGACACCTGGGAATCTCCAGCCTGTAAAGGAGAGGGTTTCAGGGTGATTTCCTTGTGGCCATCCAGTACCTGCAGGGAGCCTGCAAGAAAGATGGAGAGAGATTGCCTGCAACAACATGTAGTGAAAGTACGATGGGGAATGGCCTCAGATTAAAAAAAATAATAGATTAGAATAGACATTAGGAAGAAATTCTTTACTGTAAGGATGGTGAAACACTGCAACAAGTTGCCCAGAAAAACTGTGGATGTCCAATCCCTGGGGGGCAGATAGGATGGTCTTGTGAAAGGTGTGCCTGTCCCTGGCAGGGGGGCTGCAACTGGATGATCTTTGGTCAAGCCATTCTGTGATTCTATGATTCTGTATTTTTTGATTCTATGCAAATCACTACCCAGATGTAAGGCACTTTAATACCATGTTTTATTTATCCTTTTAAATATGTACTGCATTTGGTTTTATTTGTATTGTGCTTAGGATTTTCCCATGAAGGACACTTTATAAAAGTAAGCTGCATTGTTTGGTGGACTGTGTAAAATATTTTCAGGAAGTAGTACTTTATGTTGTAAAAGGGTATTTGGGAAGCCTGTGTGTCTGAGTACTGAATAATTGTGCAGATGTCGTACCAGGCTAACAAACAGCACAGATTTTTGACAGAATGTTTAGTAATTGGAGACAACAAAACTGTAGAAAACTGCATGGTTTGAAAGATAAATATTAGAACTACTTTTGTTCTGAAAAAAATTTAGGCAAATAGCTTATATTGTTAAATAACAATTCCTTATGAAATGTGAAAAGCTTTAGTCTTGTATTCTCAGCATAGATAAATGTACTTTATTGGTTACATAACTTGCATGATTCTGACAAGGAAAGCTTAGAAAATATCAGCAACTTTGACAGCAAGCAGCAATAAAATTCTGTTTATTAAAATGTCAAAGAATTACAAATAGTAAAAGATAACTGAAAACCATAATAAAAAGAAGACCAGATTATTTGTATGCTTTTTATAGAATTTAAATACTGAGATATATTTTGGTTGATGCTTCAACCCTTGGAACATATTATATATTGCTGTCAATTGTTTTTATATGCATTTTAAAATGTAATTGAAAGCAGATTAAACTTCTTTCTTTGGCATAACAGTGCATATATCAGGACAATGTACAATCATGTTAATTTGAATTTAGGGATTTTATATTTTTCTCTTTTTACTTAGGTGCCCAGGGGTATGCAGAATTATACAACATTGAGCCATAGCAGCCATAGACAAAAATGTTGATCTAATCTTTGTGTGCCTGTATAGACTTATCAGTGTATTATATCACAATAGCTTTATTTTTATATATATTTTAGAAAGAAGTATTATGTAATGAAACTTTACTTAATCTTTTCAATGTTTCTGAGTCTATCATGGTTAAGCTCTTTGACTTGCTTTGTCAGAAAGGGAAGTTTGCTACTAAGGGGCATATTAGTACCAATTCCTTTATACCTTCCATCTACATGACTAAAAAATTGTACCACAAGGCACAGATAAGGAGAGAAAAACATAGTCTGAAGACATGATGCTTATTCAATACATATTTTACAAAGTTTCTAACTCAGACCAGCTTGATGCATTAATATTTGAAGGCTCATTTGTACCTGGAATCCATTGAAAGCCTGAGTTTATTTTCAGTGTACAAGAAACTTGGTTTGTGTGTGCTGAGACTGCTGCATGCTGTGATACAAAGTGTGATTAGTGAGAACAATGGGGAGATTTGTTTAAAAATTATTCTTGATTCAAACTGAAACACCAATACAAGAACATGAATGTTTACTGCAGGATTGACTATATATTTATTCTAACATTTAGCTTCCTGGAAGTGGCAGATTTAAAAGCCAGGAAAGACTTGTGTGTAGTTTGTTTTTAAAATTGTTGGAAAAAAATATGTGCATCAAAAGGATGCAAAGCTAAGAATCAGAGCAATGAATGGAAGGTGAACTGAGGCAATTTCAATTCACTGACCCTGCTTGCCATGGGAAAACAAACTACAGCCTTTTGTTGTAGGGATGTCCCTGTTTCTAATTTTATATTTTGGTTAAAATTGGGGCCTGCCTTGTGCTTGTAAAATTTTTATTGCACATTGAGGTTTAGTGCTGCTCAGTCTGCACTCTCTCTACAGTGGGATGTGGAGAGATTTGGAAGAGCAACAATTGTAAAACTTGTGGGTTGAGAGAAAGATATTTTATTAGGTAAAGCAAAAGCTGCCCACAGAAGCAAAGCAAAACAAGGAGTTAATTCACTGCTTCTCAAGGCAGGCAGGTGTTCAGACATCTCCTGGAAAACAGGGCTCTATCATCAAGCAGAGGGCCTAATGGTGACTTGGGAAGACAAATGCCATCACTCCAAACACCCTCTTTTTCTCACCCTCTTTTTCTTGACTTCTGGGATCAGCTGTCTCAGCTGTGTCCCATCACAGGTCCTTGTGCACCTCCAGCCTCCTCTATAGTGGGGTGGAGTGAGAAACAAAAAAAAGCCTTGAGGCAAAGCTAAAACATTCCCGTGTTATCAAGGCTGTTTTTGTCACAGATCCAAAACACAGCAGGATACAAACTTCTATGAAGAGTATTATCCTAGACAAAACCAGTGAACTCAGATTTGTGAGTTTTGAGTGAAGTCTCAGTCTCTATCTCAGTTAAGTCTCTCTACCAGAAACCAATGATAATCGTCCCAGACATTTGTGAAATACAGAGGTGATGGTCCCCTTGATAAGCTGTTCAACCATGTAGAAAATAGAAGGCTAGGAAGCCATCCCTGCCCTCCCCTGGATGAGGACAGACTGAGGTCCCAGATCCTGCTTCTGTCAGAGTGTATGCATTTTACATTAGATCATCACAAGAGAAAAGCAGAGTATTCTTGACTAAGAGATCAGAAGCTCACTTTCTGCCCTTTCTGCTCAGCTAGGTTCAAGCCCCTCTTGTCTGTTTGGTTCCTGCTCCCATGACTCTTGCATTCCTCACTGCCAATGATTTTGTTTCAAGAAGGCTGAAGAAGTCATTAAAATTGAAAAGCAGAAACTGTGCCTGAGAGATGAAAGAAGTCAGACTAGATTTTCGCAACATAAACTGAAGTACACAATAAAGAATGCCAAAAAAGATCTTGTGGAGTAATTTGCTAGCAGCATAAGAATTAATTATATATTTTATTTTTTAATATATCAGAAGCAGAAACCATGCCAACCAAATTTGTATAACCAACATAAGATTGATGTGTAAAAGGAATGTCAGAAGATGATAAGGTCCTGAACAGAAGATAAAGTAATTCTATGCATTGGTATTAAGAGCAATGGCCATTAAAGAAGTTTTTTCTTTATGAGTGTCAAATCTAAGGAACTGTCCCAAAAATGTTTTATAATAAATTAATTGTCAGGATGAAATTACTTTAGCCCTAGAGCTTAAAAGAAATTCAAATATGAGATTGCTGATCTTGTTTGTAATTGATAGCTTACTGCTTAAATTTTCTTTATTATCAGATGGATGAATTAATGTGATGACTGTTTTCAAAAGGACACCAAAAGCATATGGGAAATTAAAGATTTTTATGTCTGACTGCTATTTCAGGCAAATGTTGAAGGAAATATGTTAAATAATATCATGTATAGACACATAATATACGTACTCTGAAGGATTAGACTACGACTAAACACAGGACATTTGCATAAATCTGTGATTCACAAATGGAGTAGATGTATGGTTTCTCTTTAAATGTTAACAAACATGTATGTGTCTTCTGCTTGAAACCCCCTACATGTATTTCCAAGAAGTTATCAATTAGATTCTTCACCACCAGCCCATAAAGAAACAAAATTATCAATAAGATGTAATTTCATGACCATTAATAGTAAAAGGAGGGAAATAAAAATGCAGCCTTAAGCAGTTACTTGCTAAAATAGAAAAGGTAATGCAAATATCCCACAAATTTTGGTTTTTGAAGTTGTTTAAATGTTCCTATATAACTAGCTAATGGAATGCTGAGTTATTTTGTATTTGGGGGGCAGATACAGAAAAATAAATAGATGTCTAAAATGAAATGTATATAAATCCAAAACTCCACGTTTCAAGTCTATAAACCTGCTTCTCAACCTTTGGCCTAGAACTATGGATACTTTAACTGCTCTAGGGCAGGTCTTAATGTTAGCATATATGATTTGAGAGACCCTATATACAAACTTTTACATACCTCAGTTCTATATGTGGTTTGACTTTGGAATCATTTTCTACAGGCAATTGATTTATTTAATTGCTTTTCCATTTCAAATATTCTAAAATGTTTCTTTTAATGTATATAAAGCAGAATTTTTACTTTCTGTGAAGAAAAGCAGATTATTTCTTTAACTTTGTAAATAGTAAAGATGTTATTTGATATAAGAAGTGATTGAAAGAAAGAGTTATCTCTGGCTCCACACTTGGAAGCTGTGAGCAATATGAAGAGATTCTCAAAGCTAGCACATGCTGGTAGATTTACAGCTCTGCTGTAATTGGCGAAACAGTTGACAAAACATGTTTATATAAAACTCATGAAAAAAGACATTTTCTTCTTCATGTATTCAGCCTTCATAGGATTTATTTTCCTCTTTCATTTTCACTATAGCAAGAGATAGAAATTGACAAGTTTTACAAACATATTTTGACAAAGGAAAAATAAATTGCCTTATTGATAGGAAGTAGAAATTACTCAGTTTTAGTGAGATCTTTTTAAGACCTGATTGTAAAATTAAGTACTATCCAATGGATTAAATGAGTTACATAAAAATGTACAGTCTCTTTCCCAGAAGTTTTTAAAATCAATATAATTATCTCTGAAACCATGGAGTTTCTGTAAATGCATATTTTCAAAATATTTCCAAAATTCTTCACAAGGGTTTATAAAAAGTTGTGGGCTTTTTAGAAAACTCCTTAGAAAAGGAAAGAGAAATTAATTTTACACAGGCCTAGTTGGTCTCTTTTCGTTTTCTTTTCTGCTGTGTTTTGAATGGCAGAAAAATCTCATAAGAAATGTCTTATTCTTCTGACCCAACTCCCTTTGAAAACTATTTTGTCATCCTTCAGCTCCTTAAAGGAAAAGATGAAAGCAAAAATATGGATGTGTCTCTAATGAGGATAATGAAAGTTGAAAGGCAAGTAGAAGTATTGTAGGAAGGGTGAAATGTGGATACTGATAGATGCTCAGCAAAGAGAGATGGAAATGATGAGTCTGTAATGTGACTTGATGACACTTCAGAGAAGAACAAAGATTGTGATGAACAATCCTGAAAACAGACACTTGAGATTTCAGTGAGAATCTGAAGTCTATATGAAGGGATTAGATTGATTACAGGCAATACTATATAAACTTCTTGTGACTTTCTTTTGACATAGTGTTTAATCTACTACTGAGAAATGAATAAAAATATTTTGGTACAAAAATATTTCTGACACCAGCCTGAAAATATAATAATAAAGGGCAACAGAGACCAGTACAGAACTTTCCTATCAGTTTAAAATAGTTACATTCTTACTGGAACTGGCCAAAAGTTTTTTTGTTTTTTTGGTTTTTGTGTTTTGTTTTTTTTTTTTTTAATGGTGTTTTGTTTTTCTTAATGCAATATGGGTTACATATGTATTTTTTATTTCTGATTTGGTTATTTTGCAGTGTGTTTTCTCAAACAGAGATATTCATCTGTTAAATGATGATGACACAAAGCTATTCCTGAAGCTAATTCCTCAGCTTCTCAGACTGAGTTTGATAAAGAAGCTGACACTTTATTGGCTGGAGATGATTTGTGTGATTGTTGCATTCTGTATTACATTTGCTTTGCTTTGTTTTCCTCTCCTCTCCTCATGTGCTTAATCTTTAAAACTTCATCTGCTATTTATACTGATATTTTATTTTAATCTGACATAAATCTTTTGATGAATGATCATACTGAATATTAAATATTTGGACTATGTCATGAAATAATTTGAATGAAATGGATTTTTACTGTCCTGATTGTAACATAAACTATTAATTATGTACTGTCTTTCTTATTTTATCAAGCTGTGGACACTGTAGATATAGTAAAATTATCTCTTGTCTTACACTAGAAAATGTACAATGAGCTTGATGAAAGAAAACACATTTTATAACCATGGTAACTGTCAGTAACATCTGTATATTCCTCTCTCTCTCTCTTATTTATGTAAAAAGATGGAAAATTGTCATTAGTTTTTGTTGATTTTTATTTTTCTACAAAAGGAGAAAAGGGAAAATCAATGACAGGCATAATTTTAAATCACATATGGCAAAGTATTTAGGAATCACTGGCACAATGAGTAGGCAGGCAATAAAAATATTTAGATTCAAATGAAATTTTCGGAGATAGACTTAGCCTTTCCATAAAATTGGTTTGTCTCTGTAATATCTCTGCAAACATTTAAATGATACCTCTAATGATATTTTGAGAAAAATGTTGATGCATACAGTTATTTTCAAATGTTTTTTAAAGAGAATCTGATACTTTGTCAAACTGCATCTGTCTGCCCAAAAATCTTAGAGGATTTATACAAGAAGAAAGTCTTTGTGAGATTATTTGGCAGATTATTTTGGAATTAAGCAAGCATGTTGTTCAAGAAAGGGAAGATTCCTGCTTGATACTGTAAGACTGCTAAATGTATTTCAATGATATTTTAGAACAACGAGTCATTAATGGAATTCAGTAAACAACATTCTGTGCTACTGTATTTATGGTTGCAATAGTCTCCTCAACTCAAATTCAAGCACAGGCAGAGTCTCTCAGATCAAAGGCCATGAATGTGCAAAAGATGATCCTTTCAGATACCCTACATCTCTTTTGTAGGTTGCCTGGAGTTATAATCCTATTGCAAATCTGTTGCTAGGGCATGTTCTCCTGACTTCTGCCTGCAGGGGAAAACTCCAGGAGGAAGGAAGGTGTACTGCCCACATTATGTCATTGCCCAGAAGTCAGGGGAGTGGTTCCACCCCTCCACTCCTTGTCTTGGAATGAGAACTAATAGATGGCTGGTTTATGCTAACTGATTCTGTGTGCCTATTTGCCCTTCCTTCTAGATGGTTTAAATCTGTGTGTGCAGCAGCTCCCCTATGATCTCTTGTAGGGAGTCACAAAGGCTTCTCCTATTCTTGGAAATGCTGCAGAAACACTTCTTGCCTCTCAACAGACTTTTCAAAAACAACACATGGAAAAACAAACCTACAGGGTATAAAGATGCAGTCAGTCGAGGAGAGGGGTAGAAAAACTAAATTCTTTATGTTTGGACTTTCAGAGTGTTACAGAAAATTTTAAAAATGTAGAATATCCCACTAAAGATCTGTTTTAAAGCCTTTAAATTAATATTTTCATTCTAAAAGAGAAGTCATACCAGAGACAATATGTAGCTGCCTTTCTTTGTATGGGTTTGAGGGTGCATGTAAATTGGCAATTTTAGGTTGAAACTGGCTTCTGATTTTAAGAGCGTCTCTGTAATCTAAATTGCATTCTATAATGTGAGAAGGCTCTTTATTCTTAGAAGTGAGTCAGATTTCCATATATAATGTGTTTTGTGAGAGCGTTCTTGAAAAGATTGAGTGTATCAAAGTGCAAATTATTAAATTTATAAAACAATAGATTAAATATTGCCATCTCTGGACATTCAAAGATAGGATACAAAACCAAAAGATTCAGGTTTTTAGAATGAGTTCACAATAGTATTACTTTGAAGATGATCTTTCTTTGCTATTTTGATTTTAAACTCAGAATCTATGGATCTACTGTCTTTTCTTTACAAACTCAAATATGACAAACTTTTCAAGACATTTGAAATTCCTTTACAAACTATTACCTGAAAAAAAGAGTTTAAGCTTAAGAAACAACATATACTATTATGAGAGTTAGAAAAAAGTCATGAGACATTACAAAAGACTGTATATTAAAGCATTCTTCATAGGTTTTGTTGGATCAACAGAAGATGTCCTCATGCATTGTTAGCAATTCTCTCTGTGCAGCTCTTTACATGGAGCTCTTCATGATGCATTTAGATGTCCCTGTCAAAGTTAATCTCCATGCTGGGAGCAAAGTGCATTTCATATTTTAAATGCTCTTGTCTTCTTTTCCTTCCTGTTTTCTTATGCATTTCTTCCTTATTTCCTGCATGTATCTGTAAAATATCTGTGCTTACTCTTTTCTGTAAAACATTAAAACAAAAGACCTTTTTCAAATGCAGCAATGGCCTTATGTTCATTTTAATGTGTATTACCTTCTCATGTTTTTAAAATCTCTGGGTGTTTTCTGATTTAAAGTGTCATTTTGTCCACATTAGTATGAAGGTTAAGAAAAAAAAGTAGAAAATAATCAGTTTTTTATGACTTCTCCATGTTACAGTTAAAAAATACTTCAGTGTGTAAAGAATACCTGTCTGGGAAAGTCTGAAAAAATCTCAGTATTCAGTGGGTCAAGTCATACAAAAACCAGAAAAATAGTATGTCTAAACCTTGATAATTTGATGTAAATAGGTTTCTTAAGTATGTGAAGAAATTAAAAAAAAAATCATAAATGCAAACCCATCTAAACTTTGTAAATTTATATTCATAAATATAATTATGAAATAAATGTTTGTAAAGTAGATTGTTATATATCCACATTGCATTTATTTTGTGAATAATTCTTTTCAAAAAAAGAGAAAAATCTGGACAAAACATGTTAAATTCATGACCATTTGAGCATTGAGCATTTCCATTTTGAAGCTATAATCATATTGCATTTCTACAGTTTAGTTATGCACAGTCTCCCCAAATTGCTCAAACACATTCTTGATACTTTTCAGGAAAAAAAATCAAAATCAAGCATTGTAGCTTGATTATAGCCTAGAAAGCTTAAAGCCAGAAGACTTTCAAACATCTAATTAAAGTAGAAAACATCTAATAGAAAACTAGCAAACACTTAATACAAGAAAGAAATGCACAACATCACAGAAAAGACAGAAGAATAAAGTGGTTTTTACAGTAGATTTCATAAAGCTGACAGTGTAACACAATTAGACACATCAGGGAGTCACAATGCATAATAGAACATTTTAGTAGTGACAGTAAAGTCCATACAAATTGTGTGGTGTATTGAAGCACAACTTCACTTGAATGAAAGTGAAACAGCTGACTGCTGGGATTAGGCATTTTAGAATTTGTCTTGTAGACTGTGCTTTGCTTTTAGGTAAAAATCACTGAAACTAGAGACATTAACACTCATTTTTCATTATTTAAAAAAAACAATAGGAGCCTCTAAAGAAAAGACTTGTGTATGATGATGTCCAAAAGAAAAACACATCTGAACTTTCTCAAAATTTAAAGCTATATTTTTAGAAGGATTTGCTGAGCACTTGTTTTAGGAAAGAGTGATTTAACCCCAGCTGGCAACATAGCACCACACTCTCTTCCCCATCAACAGGATTAGAGAGAGAACTGGAAAGGTAAAGTCTAGAAAGCTTGTGGGTTGTGATACAGACAGTTTAATAGGAAAATCAAAAGTGCCCCACAGGCAAAGCAAAGCAAGCCAAGGAATTAATTTACCATTTCCCATGGGCAGGCAGGCATCTTCAGAAAAGCAGGGGCCATAATAGGTAATTATTACTTGGGAAGACAAATGTAATCACTCCAGAAGTCCCTCCTTTCTTCCTTCTTGCCCCTCACTTTATATACTGAGCATGATGCCATACGGTCTGGAATAGCCCTTTGGCCAGTTTGGGTCACCTGTCCAGGCTGTTTCTCTTTCCATGCCCCTGTACACCCTGAACTTCCTTGACAGTCTGGCAGTCCAAAAAGCAGAAAGGTCTTGGCTCTGTGTAATCGCTGCTCAACAATAACAAAAACATCTCTGTATTATCAACCCTGTGTTCAGCACAAATCCAAAACATAGCGCCATTCCAGCCACTGTGAGGAAAATTAACTCTACCCCAGCCAATCAGGAATTAACATGAATGCAATCGTGTGCATAAGTTCAGGCATGTCGAAAACGTCAGGTGGTGGTGGTTGGCACAAGTTCTGCTTGATAGAATTCTGGCTGTAATATCCAGAAAATTAAAACTAAATTATTTAAAGATTTCCTTTCCATTGGTCCATCCTGTGATTAGAAAACAAGATTCTAAAATTATTTCTCAGAAATAAGCAAAGCTATGTAATTAATGCTAATTTCCATCATCAGCATTCTGTCAGAAAGGATATGCAACCTGCTGAATACTGTGCTAGCAGGTTGATTAAAAACAGGGAATTCTGCTACTGCTTAAGCGACTTTGCTCATAACCATCTTTTTCTAGTACATACCCACTCAAAGACAAACAAATATTCAGGATGCAAAGTTAACTTTGCTGCTTCATAGTTGAATGTTTAATGGCCATTTTTATTAAAATCTCACTGCTTCTTCCATGAGCTGAAATGAACTACGCTGCAGATATTAACAAAGAAAGCCACCTTAGAGCATGTATATTAGGCAGGGATGGTACAGATTAAGTATGATGCAACATTTGTCTGTTTCAACCATTGTGGGTAGAAGATGCTCCTTAGTAATTATAAAAGTGGGCATAATATATCTAAAAGTTTTAATTGGGTACTTCCCAGACATGGCCTGATCTATAAGCCACAAACTTTTGGTTAATTTAAAAACTCAATTCAAATATGAATTTTCTTGGTCTGTCTCTTCCTTGGCGCCTGATTGCAATTAAATATTCTGCTCCCACCAGAATAGAGCTATGGTTACTGCAGTAATGTATTCAGGTTTTTATGTCACATTCATCTTGAGCTTTTCCAATAAGAAATGTGATGATGAATTCAAATGCAGTCTATGCTTCCTCTCATCTTCTCCCAGAGGAAAGAATCATGTGTGTAGTGAAGTGGTTTTTGCTGATTTATTTATGTTTAATATGTGCACTGTGGTACTTGGGTTTGTAGTAGAGAAGAAGTGTACTTTACCTTTCATCTGAAAGAGGCTACATGGTGATATTATCTATGCATTTTTGAGTTATCTCAGAATTGTTACTGCAGATAGGAAATTGTGGAAAAAAAATCTCGTAAGTTTTCTTTCTTTTTTTTTTTGAACAGAACAATATATAGCGTTGAATTATATACAATTTCTTAAAAAAAATATTTCTAGTTTAAAGTAACTGAATGCTTGAGCATTTAAGTAATACCCAAGGAACAATGGTTTTGAAAATCTTTCTTCTGAAATATATTAAGTACCTTACCATGGAAGACAGTTCTTCCAGGAACAAACTAATACAGTGCCAGAAAATCAGCTTTTATGTCACTGTCAAAGTATTTCCAGCTATAACCCAGTTTTACAAGCAGATGCTGGCTTGAACATCAGAATACATCTGAACTTCAAGATTTTTTTTTATTGTCATCTGTTTTTCTGTCTATGAGAAAAGGAAAATTTCACTAGATATGTAGCAGTTAACATTATTTGTAATAAGGCAAATCCTGCAGGATCCTGCGATAGAATCTGTTTCTGCTAATGAATGCAAACTTTAAGTTGTGCTGCTTTTGAACCCTCTTGTAAGATGAAACTCGTGGAGACCCTAGAACTAGCCAAAATGATGGAAAGTGATACAGCTGTATTGGCTCAGTGATGCTTCTGCGGTTGTTTTTGTTGAACATCACAATCACAACATCACAATTGCTGCACCACTCTCAGACAGATGCTGGTAGATCTTTCTAGCTCTTTCTGGCACATTCCTTTCCATGTGACTGGCTGACAGATGGTTCAGGAACTTCTGTGTTATAATTCTTCTTTGTAATATAGGATGAAGGCTCGGAATCCAGAAGCATTTGTGAACCTCTCTTCCATTGAAATCAAAGTAGGTAGGTCTATGTGCTCCAAGCTTCTTACACTAGGTCACTTGATCTACACAAACAAAAAATGTGTGAAAGCACAGGAAACTGGAAAAAATATGTAAAGATAAGGTTTTTAAACCTTATTTATTGTGACCTAAAAAATATTAAAATAGACTTTTTTTACATGATCACGCCTTTATATACATAATGTCTTTCTAGGATACTCTCAGACTGTTTAGCAGAGGTGTATCACAGTCATTTAAGGAGCAGACTTTAACCATTTACTTCGTGCAGATTCTTCCTTTTGAGCTGCATCCACAGGCACTTGCACGTTCTTTAGGGATTCTTCTTTACCTCCTTCTCCAAGGAAAATAATATTAGTTTCTTTTACTTCAGTCTTAAATGACTTCTTTTGGCTCAATCATTGAAGGGTAGTTTCTGATGAACAAATTTTAAGATGACAAATAATGCTGATGGGAGAAATATGCTTTTTTGCAAACTACTGATGTTATTAGAGAAGAGTTTTTAGTTAAAGCCTGATGCAAAATCCAAGATGTTAAAAAACACTAGTGCAGTTATTATAAAAGCAATAATCTTCAAAACCTATTTTTCTCTCATCTGCAGAGTGATGAGTTGCATGTCACAATGTGAATTCTAGCTGATGGTCTCTAAATTCTGGAACACTGTTCAAATATATGGATTAGAATTATGCTTAGTTTGGGCACAGTGATTGGAAACTCAATCAAGCTGCTCTGTTACAGCAGCATGATGAGGCTGTGATGTTTAAGTAACTGAAATAGAGGATGGAAAGAAGAAGTTATGCAAAATAAACATAAAGAGTGCCAAACTATTACTTTATGAGCTGCTCTTCTGGGAAGCAGGCTTAGTGGTGGTGATACTTCTTTCAGGGAAATGAGTGTGTGGAGGGTTAATGATAACAGAATGCAGCTGGATGTTATTGCCAGTAATATCACACACCTCTGCATTATATAGTGTTCTGATAGACAAGTGCTCTTTTCTGTGTTTTTTGTGTGTTTTTTTGTTTTGTTGTTTTGTTTTTTTTTTTTTATGATTTGACTGTTGGCAAAAAAAAATCCAAAAACAACTGTGAAAGCAGTCACAATATACACAGAGATGAGCCACACACCACAGGGATTCCTCTACACAGTAAGTTACCCAAACAATACATTGTGAGATTTTTTAAACCTCACTTTGTTTAGGAATAAATGCCAGCTTTCTCACCAACCTGAAGCTGACACTAAGAGAACTTGTACAACTACTGCCATTGAGTTATTTCTGTTTATATAACAGAGGGAAATAAATCTAAGTGTCAAATAAACAACAGACTCTTTCAGTACAACAGATTTAATAAAAAAAAAATCTATTTTGTGATAACTAGCCAACCTTCAACTAGTTCTCAACAGAAAATACGAAGAAATTTCTTTTACCTGATATAACTGTGCTCTTGAGAAATTAAGTATCAGCAATGTGTGTTGATTGAATCTTTATAACCATGCTATTTTCTTTAATCATACCTATATATGAATTGATGTATGTACATTTATGTGCCTGATGTTATTCAGAACTCCTCCTCCCGGAAATAACTCTGCAACTGTCTGTCCATACAGACTCTCTCCAAAGGATTCCTCTTGTAACCATGCAGAAGCTCTGTAAACCAGAGCTTTACATTTCCATAATGATATTCTTATTATTATATATTAAAAATATGAGTAATTGGCAATTTTTCTGATTGTGTTAAACTCAAGTTGATCTACACACAAAAAGCCTGTGTCTCAGTGCAACGAACTGGAAAAAGCAGTGTAATGTATAAAGAACCATCCTTAATCTGGCAAAAGGTAATTTGTACCTGTTTATGATTTGAAATCCATATTAGACATCTAAGAAAAAGACAGAGACTGAGTTTCTAATGTACTTCTGAAAACTTATAGAAATTAACCTACAAACTTGGAAGATAGAGCTGCAAGCTTTTAAGGAATGTGTAGAGAATATATTTTTATGTATCTGGTCTTGATATCATGATGTGCTTGTTATTTTAGATTGGTTTTGCAGGCTGAATTGTTTAGAAGATTAAAAAAAACCCAACAAAACAACAGAAGAGCCCCAAACCTAAACTAGCACTTTCTTTTAGGTGTATTTGCTCATCTTTGCCTCTCTTCTGGAATGATTGATATATGCCAATAATTTTCAGGTAAAGTGATCTACAGAATCACAGAATACTCTGAGTTGGAAGGGACAGACAATGATCATCAGTTTTAACTCTTAAGTGAATGGTCCATGCAGGGATCAAACCCACAACTTTGGCATTACAAGCAGCATTGTCTAACGAGCTGAGATAATCTCAAGGTTTGTTCATAATATGAAAAAGAAATGGTGTTCGTATTTTGAAAGATGTTTGGAATTTTTAAAGTTCACTTACCCAAATGCAAAAGTCAAAATCCCTAGTAAATATATACAGTGAATTACTTCCAAGGAATAAAAATATAATGGCATTTAAACAATAATTCTTAAACACTGTTATAGCAGCTGATATCTAGTCTTGTCCTTATGGCACTAGCCATGTAATTTGGGGCAATTTAACCACACATGCCCAAGGATTGGAATCTTGCAATGTTTTGCGTGGTTGAGTTTTGAAGTCTGAAGGACACTAATGCTTTGTACTCTGAATTTCATCACCAGCTAGCGCATGGATTTTACTTCTGCACTTCAGTTTCTTGTTCTCAAAACAGGGGCAATATCACCATATTACCCACTAAAATAGTTGTAGTGCTTTCACATTAATGAAGAACTGGGATACATCACCATGAACTTCTTAGAGAAGCCTCTAAGAGACTATTCATAGCTCATATTCAGAAATAAGGTTTGTATTGTATGAAGTAAGTAAAGCCTTGGGTCACACACTGAATAATGAGGGTAAATGAAAATATTGATCATCATATTGATCACTAAGTGAGCATCATACATTCATGGCCTGTAAAGAGGCTGAGGTCCTGATGAAAATACGTTGTGTAATGGTGTAATTAAAGATTATAACATAATGCGTATATATGAGGGATAAAATTAACATTGCAATAGGAATCTCAAATCCAAAATTTTTGAGCAATTGAGCACTCAATCTATTAAGTTATTTTAACAAATATTTGTATGTACAGTATATGTATAGGCAGTTTTTAGTTGTGCATGTAAATTATGGACTTAAGGAAAATTTAAGTATCTTAAAATTGTATTTTATTTGTTATATGTGCAGCCATAAATGGGTCCTATCCAACAGAACAACACAATGGGTCTGAAATCAATGGAACTAAAGTATTATATCATTGAATCACAAAGTGATGAAATAGATTCCCTAGGGGGTATTTTGGCAACTGGCGGTCTGAGGTATCAATATTGAAAATAATTATGCCTTGTCACCAAATTATGTTTTTCTCACCTTCAAACTACAGATTTGGTCAAAAGAAAGAGTAAGTGTGAGAGACATGCAAGTACTGCAGCCTACACATGAGAATTTTACTACATCTGTCCTGTGTCCACATAGATTGACACTACAAGAGTCCTTTGGGGCCAAAGGCTATTGCAATAAACAGGATGAAGACAATTTTAATCAGATCTACTCAAGATACTCTTTTTGACTTTCATACCACTGATAAATATGCAGGACTTGAATTGATGCTTTTATTACTGCAAGAAAATTCATCATTTCAGACACCCAGATACAGTCCCTTAGCTACTAACCATTTTGTTGTATCGCTGTGGAGGGAGGAGGAAAAGAGAGAAAAACACATGCTAATTATTGGCAGCTGTTGCTGTTCTTTTACTAATTGAGTAAAATCACAAAAACACAAAGGCAAGCAGAGGAAGTGAAGATGAGAGTTTTAGAAGTTGTGCTTACCTTTGGTTATGCAAAAACTGGATGGATTTTCTTTTTACTTTAAATTTTGTTTCCATTCAAAAATTTAAAAAAAGAAAAATTAAATGCAGATCCAGATTTTTTAAACACACTTTACCCTCATCTTCTTCTAGACATATTTATGTATGCATGTTCCTCTATAAAATCATTTATTTCTGTACAGATTTTTTTAAAATTCATTATATAGTACAATTTTATGCTTGCTGGATGTGTTTAAATTTGCAATTGCACCAAATTACCTTGGCAGAACATGTGGTTGCTCTCATGGAATGCCACACTTCTCCCACAGAGATAATTGTGTCTCAGTAGTGGGTGGATTGTTCTTGTTCCTTTGCACAAAGCACTCTGGGATCATCTGTGGGTGGCAGAAGCTGCTGCTGGTGTCACTGAGTTTTAATCTAGGTGGTCAAAATTCTTTATGCACTTTTGTCACATCCATTTGACCAACCTGGCACCAGTTCTTGGGTGTCTGTCTGTGCTTTTCAAATCATTAATTTAGTGTTAAGAAACTTCCCAGTGTGACATTGATGAGACTCCCTGACAGTCCCATCCCACGCCAGACACGGCCACTGCTGGGTCAAAGCCCCTTCACAGCGGCGGCTCCGTGACCAACGTGTCCCCTTGGCTGCCCATCACCCACTGCACAGCCAGACCAGCTTCCTCATCAGAGCACCCCCAGGTGTCCCAAGGCAGTCTCAGATGTCTCGCTCCATAAAGCCATTTGTTCACAGCACAGTAACACAGAAACAGCCCGAGCTGGTGCCCCCAAACAGGACCCCAGTAAAGGAGGCCCTGGGCTTTTATAGCCTCAGTACATCTGCAAGCAGATCTCCCTCTGGTGTCCATCCATTTCACTTGACAACTGTCAATGGTCCTCATTTTTGTTATGCAAAAGGCTGGCAATTCCTAGCTCCTGTCTCTCAGTGTTCCTTCTCCTGACTGATGTCACCCACTTTTATCCTGTTTTTTGTACCAAAGGTTGGCAGTTCACAGCCTCTTCTTTCACCTCAATCTGCATCTCAATCTGCAGTTTGCAAGGCAAGCTACCTGGACCAGATATATTCCTCAACATCAATTGCACAGGCCAATATATAAAATGTACTCTTTTAGAAAGAACAAAAATATGTAAAAGATTTTGTTAAAAGAATCCATAAACAGATGTAATCCCCTTTCCAGATAATTATAGAAAGGATTTGAACACTGTACAGATTTAAATATTGTAGATAATCATTACTCAAATTCAAAATCATAACATAATTCAATAACTATATAAGAAGTTATTATATATTATCATATTGTGTATGAATATGTTTTAAAGCAAAAATTTTCACTAAGGATTAATTTTCTCATTAGTAAGTTCTCTTAAGGCCCAACTGAGCTAAAAAAGTCCTTGGATAATTAGCAAAATTTTAAGCATATACTTGAGTTGCACTGACTTGAACAGAATATAGGTATGTGTTTATAATCAAACATTTATGGACATGTTTCCTTAAATGGATGCCATTACTGGTTTGTGGATCTCCAAAACTAAGAATCAGATTCTACTCAATAAATGCATCATGAAACCTTAATATAGGCAGAATGTCAATAAAAATGGGTTACTCCTATATTGCTCTTTAAGCCAAGAATATGCAAAAATCTGTTTGTTTGCTTTATGGAAAACTCAAACAATATTTCTCACTTATGTTGGTCTATTATATTAAATCAAAGTGGGTGAACCTTGCCAAAACATATTGAAATGGATGACAAAGCTCAGAGCAAATAGACACTGAAATAGAGATTAAATAACTAAGGAGACCCTTCCTTTTAGCTCTGCTACATGGTGCAGAATGAATGTAAAGTCTGTGGATATTAAACACGATAAATAGTATCTTTGTAAAGAACTGTGGCATTAGCCTCATTTTATTGACAATTAACCAGTGTACCGATGGACCATGGATAACCTTGGACTTTATCAGCTGGTATGAGAAGAAACCTTCCTGCTGCAAATGCATTTTCTGCTGCCCTTACCTGTTCTGCTAAGTATTGAACTGGTACCAAATTGCAAGTAGTGTCACTGACAAATGCTGCATTTAGAAGGGCTGATTTAACAAAGTAGAAGAGCAGCAGTCTGGTTATGGCAGTGACAGCAGCACTAAGAGGATTTCAAAGCATTGTTAGACTTTCTAAATCTTTCCCTTATCATCTTTCCAATTTCTAATTTGCTCACTCATTCAATGCAATCTCTTTTCAGAAGTCATACTGTTTCTCTTTTTGGAAGTCAAGTAGTAAACTGGAGTTATTCCCTGCTGCACTACCTTGGTTCCTTATTTTTTTGGCACATATATATTAATGACTTATTCAAGCAATTCCAGCACTTAACTTTCTGTATCCTGGGCAAAGTGAAAAGCTGCAATAGGCTGTAGAAATATGCAATTGGCCTTTATATGCTGTCAGTCCTCCTGCTAGATACGACTATGCCAAATCCAAAGATGGAAGTGGAAGAGAGGAAAACTAATCTGCAGAAAGCATCCCAAATTCAATTAGAAATTCTTGGTATGATAGAAATTAGCATTGAACTGAAAAATATAAAAGCTTTGGCAGACTGAAGGTATGAATGCCAGATGCAAAGCGATAATGTGTGCAAAGGTTGATTCATCTCAGGAAGTAGCAGCCAAGATTTTGGTGAGATAACCAAGAAATCAGAGAGGTGGTTTATTGTTCTGAAATATGAAAAGCACTTGGAAAAGTGGTTGCAGAAAGCATCAGCGAACATATGATTGGTGGAATACAGGAGTGTCTGGAGTGAAACTGCTGCTGGAGTAAGATTGGAAACAGGTGAAAGGGCAACAACCGATGTATCCCTCATTGACAAGATTGTATATCCCGTTCCATTTCATTGGGAACATAGAACAGCAGGCAGAGAGGTCTGCATGCATAATACACTATGCTGAATTGAAAAAGAATCTGCTAAAAATCCCAAACAAAACAGTGATTGGTTTTGCACAAGAGAAGTCTGTAGAAATGACAATTGGGAAAACAACCTGTGTGAATACATAACTGCACTAGCAGAGCAGTTTTTCTCAAAAGATCATTGAAGACCTAGTAAATCATATAAACCTGATTAAATTAGTTTCTTGAAAGTCAATGCATTATTCTGGTATAAGAGCCTTTGAATAATCCATGTAATATATACAAACTTTATAGCAGAATTCAGTCTGGGAAGGGCAGCAAGCACATTTCAGAGGTCAAAAATGAGGATTTCAGAAGAGATGTTCCTTGAATTTTGTGAGATTGATTTTAGACAGGTGCAAAGCATTGAACTTAGAAAGGAGAAATAAGATACATACATTTGGAATAGGTATTAGCTGTGCAGTTGGATGAAAAAGATAAAAGGCTTAACATAGACCTCAAAATGAATAGAAGCCACTGGTGTGATCCTGTTGCAAAACAGGAAAATCTCATTCTTGAATGAATTAAGATGACTGTTGGATGTCAGACTTGAGAAGATTTTTTTTTTATTATTTAGCTCTTCCTGGTTTTAGTGGATCCTTGACCAGAACAGAGTCCAACAGCATGGTTTAGAGAAGACTGTGATAATTTGCAGTAGTAAGACTAATAAAGCATCTAGAAAAAGTGAATATGAAGAAAAAGAAAAGTAGAAATAATTGCATTTATTCAGTCTATCAGATAGGACAATAACAATTTTTATCTTGCCTGTGTGCAGGTTGGACTGGGTGAAGCTTTCAGCTCTGTGACTTCTAAGATCCTGTGCTTAAATGACTGAGAAATTCAGCAAATACGACAGAAATTTTCTACTCAACCAAAAAAAAGTGGGGCTATTAATCAGGATGTTTTATGGAGAGCTCCAGTGACTAATGAATTCTTGCTAAAGATGAATGAAAATAACCTGCCAATGTGAATGACATTCATTGATTATGAGAAAGTTACTGACTAGCATAAGAGAAAGAAAAATGCTGTTCTGAAAGCAACCCAAGCATAACAAAACACTATCTGCAGTTTCTCAGAAACAAGTGGGCTGGACTGTGGCTGACACAGATGGGAAAAAAAGAAAAAGGAGAGCCCAGAGCAGTGCTTTTTGTTTGCAGTTTACTAGTGGTACATTTATATAAAAGTACTGAAAGGGTCCAGCACTGTCTGAGGTTACAGTGTGTGAACTTGGATGAGTCAAAATATCACTCTTATCACATGTGTGCTGCAAGGATGGGGTGCAACATCCCACATACAAGGTAATGAAAGCCCAGGTTCAAACAGACTGGAAAGGGAGTTTGGGAGGGAACTTGGTTGGAGAGGAGGAAGTAAGAATGCTGGTGTTCTGCCAAAACACATTTAGTTTTGATTTAAAAAGCAAAACTGAATGCTTATTGCAAATAAAGTTAAAAGAATTTGTATTCCCTTAAAAAAGGTGGAGAGTAAAGATCTACCAAGATGTCTTAATTTCCAAATACAATTTCTTTTTTTATTGGAAAAATTTATTGTTTCTTGAGGACAACAAAAAAAAAAAAGGTTAGGCTTTTTTTGTGCAGACATCATTTTCTCATGGGTATTTACAGCCTCAACCACTAGGGTACATGTTCTGTCTTGGTCTGTGGATGCTTCTACTTTATAAATCAATACACCTACAGCTGCACTGAGCAGGAGAAAAAGTAAGATAAAACCAAAAAAAGCAGCATTTTTTGAGTAGAAGAAAAAACGTGGAAAATGGCAAGGCTAAGCTGTTCAAAAATCACAAGAAGGAAGTTGACAAACTACCCCCACCTACTGCATTACTCTGTATTAGCATTTCTACTTCTCTATTAGAGTACATTAGGAATGACATTGAACAGGGATTACTTACATGGAAAATGCAATAAAGTGTGGTCAAACAAATTGTACAATAGGCTCACTGTGATCACAGCAGTTAGGGATGAAACCTAAGAAATGGGAAGAATATTACTGTTGTGTCAATAAATGTAATTAAGACTGAGATGATAATTTTATTCAGAATCTGTGTTTCCTGCTTGCTAATGTCTCTCTCAGAAATTTACCTTTCCAAATGATGCATCTCATATTAGTTCTCTTCTAGTTCATTCTGTAGTTCATTTCTATTAGAGAGAAGAAGAAGAAACTATATTACAAAAAACATCAATTCCTAGCATTAAGAATGAATTAATTGAAGAAAAATGTGTTATGGATGCTTTGTTCTGGTTATTCTAAACTGGAATTGAATTTTCATGAAATCTTTCAATTACCTGTGTAGAAGGAAAACATCTGCTTGCTTGTTTGATTTTGTTACAGGTCTATTTATACTTTGTTATTTTTTGCTAGCACAAAAGTGTGTGTATAAAACATTACCTTTAATGTATGGCATACAATCTTTCTCTAAAACATGTGAGTGGCAGAAAAATACTGTGGAGGCAGGATGGAGAGGAGCTTGTGTTGCCCAGGAACAGCTGTGGGTGCTGAGGACCTGCTGCTTCGTGCCTTGCCTGTCACAGCCAGGGGCAGTGGAGTGCAGCCCCTTCCCACCACTGATCTGAGGTCAGGCTCCTGGGCACACAGCAGCATCCTGTGCTGCCATCCTGGGAACTGTTGCCAGCTGCATTTCAGCCCAGCTTCAGCCCTGCTGCCTCACAGCCCTGCCTTCAATTGCCCTGCAGGTCCAGACCCTGTCTCCATGGTCCTGGCCAGCCACCAAGGGCTGTGTCTGCCCCTTGTCCCCTTCACTGGGCCTGATCCTGTCCCTGAACACCCAAGAACACCCTGCCCCATTGCTGAGCAGCAGTGGCTGCTCAGAGTGGCCAAGTGCCTCAGGTTCTACCAAGCAGCGGGGCAGGGTTTAATGTCACATGTCCTGTTGAGGCAAGGGGAGCTGTGACTGCTTCTGAGGGCTGTACACAGGAGTACACCCTCAACACACCTCAGCTTCCCATCATCAGGACTGGGGCACATGTCTGTTCTCCCAGCCATCCTTGTTGGTGCAAATTCCATCCTGCACACTTGGCTATGGAAGCTTCTGTGACCACTGATGGCAATTGTACCAGCTGTGGCCCTGCAGCAGGCATGAGACTAGGCAGAGACCTTCACATGAGAATATGTCCTGGTACTGTACACAACATGTTTGCAGAACGTTGAACTCGTGTGATTACTGTAATGGAATATCTAGGAGACCTGACACATGGAAAGAACTTGGTAAAAGCTTCAAGGATGCCTTGGGTAGCTCATAAGATTTAAAGGCAATACATCCATTTCTCTTAATTCAGTGGTAATTTCCCTGTCAACAGCAAATATTGCAGCCACTGAGGAGGAGGTGTCAGAGAAGACAAATGGGTACCAAAAGTGTGCAGAACTGTGGTGAAATATACACAACCTTAAGGAATTGTTGTATAGGGTCTAGCTGTCTTCAAAGGATGATTTGTATTGCCGTGGCTTGGAGAAAAACCGAGTATGATAAATGTAAATGCACAACTTAAACCTAGTTAATTTCTTAATTCATTACAATACTCCTTTACTATAAGCAGCTTGGAAAATAATTGATTAAACAAACAAGCAAATCCTTGGTTGAATTTTGGCTGGCAACTACTCCAGCCCTAAATCAAATGTTGAATCTGAGGCAGCAGTGTGCTTATCAGCCTCAGGTCATGTCCTTAATGCTCAATGAAAGGGAAACCTGTTTCTCATTCAGTGATTGCTCAGCTATAATAAACTGCTAACATTTTTTAATTTGATACTTTACATACTCATTATACTCTGGGATCACATAACAGTATGGAAGGTTTAACTTTTTCCCCAGGAGCCATTTGCTCCTGGAGCCTGAGCATTTCATTCCTGCACTCTAATTTAAAGGGTTATAAAGATCTGGTGGAATAAACTACAATATTTTATGAAAATAGCCGAAACCAAAGACACAACTTCAAAAAAAAGATTCACCCAGCTTCAGTACATGTACTTTTAAGCAGCTTCAAATCATACAGTATAGGAAAAGTTTTGGATAAAGTACTTTAAACCATTCTTCCAGTTTTTATCTTCACAGGAAAGGAAAAGAAATTTACAGCATAACTACCTTGCAATTTGATTTATTATGATATGTCGTTCCACCCCTCCCCAACACACATATTTTAATATATTAAAAAAAATACAAAAAAACCCTCACACAACCATGTTGAGATTATTCACCCAGTTAGAGAATACAGAGAAAATACTCATCAGTGTTCCTTATGTAACAGAACAACTAATCTAATATCAGAAAATAAAACAGACTTTCAGACATCAAAGCTTAAGCTTTCAGCTTTCTTTCAGACTGTATTTCCACATGAGTTGGAGGGGGTTGGAACAGGTATGAAAGCTCTTAAATAATCTGTTGCAAAGGGAAAATAATAAAGAATTCAGGTTAATAATTAGAAAGAACTTTAAAATTAATCAAACAAAGCATCAGGACACAAGGAGCTATACTTTAGTAAGACAGGAATTCACATTGTGAAGCATAATACTGTATGTCAAAGCATATTCAGTCACCTGAGGTACCTATTAGTAGACCAGTTAGACATGGGCTAATATTTGAAACAATTCTTAGTCACAAAAGCCTTTAGGATTCATTGACAATTTGTACAAACTCATTCATGGTGGCAAGCAGTGTTTAATGGGAGTATAGTGGTAACACACTATCAAAAATAATTTTGTTTCCCCATTCTAATCTTATTTCAGTCTCTATAACATCTCCTTAAGGGCTTTGAGATTAGGTGACGGTCCATTCTCCACTGTTTTCTTTTTACATGCTGATGTTTCTTTGAATACTCTCTGTCTGTGTCCTTTTTTCTATGATGTTCAAAACCTGAGCATAAACTCTGCTGTCATTCTATTTACAAACATTTTGTTCAATTTCTTCCATCAGAAGTGAGCCAACTGATTTTCCAGGTAGGAAAACACAGGCAAGATAATGTTGGGTTTTTTGTTTGTTTGTTTGTTTTTTGGTTTTTGTTTTGGTTTTTGTTTTGTTTTTTTGGGGTTTTTTTTTGGTTTTTTGGTTTTTTTTGTGTTTTTTTGGTTCTTTGGTTTGTTTTTTTTTTTTTGTGGTAGGAAAAAGAATTCAGATTTGTGATCCTTCCCAACACAGCATGGAAACTAGCCATTGTCTTTTGCTGTTAAAAACAATCACTGGACTTAAGCACTGCTATCACAGGCAGTGTGTTTGTGCCTTTTTAGATGGAAAGGCTGAATGTGCTCAGAAATTAGCTGAAAAAAATTATTTCTCTAAAAAGGCAATCCACTAACTACACCTGAGCATTCTGGACATGAGTCTTTCTTCTTTACAAAATGTTATAGCATAAATCACAGACCAGTCATAGATTGACAGTGTCTCTCAATATAAGGAAAGGGTGAAAGGAAATCTAGAATGAGGGGGAAGGAGACTAGGGGAGATAAGTGACAGAGAAATAGAGGCCTCAACAGCTGCTTATATAAGTGTGGGGCTGTAAAAGGAAAGAGAACATTGTGGAGACCATAAGAATATAAAAGCCAAAGGAATTTATGAAGACACCAGAATAGAGAATAGAAAGAAACAAAAGGGATGGGAGAATTAATTTTTTGTGATGGCAGGTATTTGATGTATACCTGTGGTTGACATTCAGTCTGAGAATAATCTTCTGTCTGTGAAGGGAAATAAATGACACATGTAGATTAGAATTTCACTATGTGATCAGATTCATGATATCTTTTTATTTCAGAACCATCTCCAGCATTGGACATATATTTTTGATACAAAAATCCAAGAATCCTGTAGTAGCCAATCTTGTATAAACTCTCCCATACAAGTCCCATTTATTTCTTGAAAGTTAATGATTATTTGAAGATAAAAGCTCGTCTTGCTTTATTCCACACACATGTTGCAGATATTCATGTTGTTCTTATAAACCTCTAATACTTTGAAATGTTAAAATTCTTTGCATCAAACAATACCAACTTTTAGCATTCTCTATTGGGCCCTGCACTGATTTCTCCTCTGGAAAACTTTGTCTCTCTCAGCTGGGAAAACATAAGGGTTTCTGAAAACTACAGTCATAATCTTCTGATATTTCAGTTAGTGCCTGAAATTATCTGAGGTACCTTTGGTTGATAAGTTGACATGTTTGATATATGTGCATCTAAAGTACCATTTAACTCAGGTGAGGAAGACCTTTGCAGCACATTTTCCAAGTGTAACCACTTTGGTTTGCAATTTAAAGTTATTTAAGGGTATTATTTAAGGGTTATTAAACTGATTTACTTCGGGGTGAAATTAATCAAAATAATTCCAACTTCTATGTGGAAGCCAGAAGGTGCAAGACTGAAGATAATCTGAAATAAATCTCCAACTGTGTATATTATGGACATTTTTTTTTCAGCAACAGCTGTTTCCCTCAATAGATATGTTCCTATTGTCTAAAAGAAACTGTTAATGCCAACATAACCATAGCCATCTTTAATCAGTTTCACAGGAATACAGTTTTTCACAGAAACCCCTTTCTGGTTTTGTTGTGTGCACTATCCCAGTATATGTCCTATTCTTTATACATCAGAAGAAACACATCAGTAAGTTGAGGTGAAGAAAGTTAGGCACAAGTAAGTGCTATCTAAATTTGTGGGGAGCTCAAATTTGTGGTGGAGGAGAGGTGATGAAATTCAGTAACTGATTGAAAGAGGGAGCATTGGTAGGTAGAGATGTGGAAAGATTGAATCTCCCTTGAGAAGATGAAAGGACAGTTCAGTAATTGGGAACAGCAAGGACCCATTTGGAGGGCAGAGAGGAAAAGAGAAGTAGTTAAGATAGCAGAGCTGTTTTCAGACCTTCAGCTTGAATGCACTGATTTGAAAATAAAACAATGGGGTGGCAAAAATGTGTTGTTTTATTTTATTGAAATACACATTTTTTTATTATAAATGCACATTTGTGATTACTAATTTTATTATAAAGAGGATTTATGAAGCAAGGATATCAGTCCCTCTGGTTATACACTAAACTAATATTTTGGCAAAGAATCTGGACTTTTCCTACTCATTTCAGGTACACCCAGACCTATTGTGCATGCATGGCATAGCACTAGGATTATACACTATAGTATTATTCAAATATGCAAAGTCCCATTGACATAATAGTCAAGGGAGAGTATGGCTTAATGTATCTGTAATCCACATATTAAAGCTCTCTAAGTATGATTTGACATGACAGTCCATAATGCCTCTAAGCTTTAACTTTCTATTGTGCCTGTGACATATACTCAACAAATTACAGTGCAGGACTGCCTTGTGAAATTCCATTTCTGATTTTCTACTACATTATTTATTTATTTATTTGCATTTCCTCTATATACATACATATTTCTATAGCTTCTAAATATCCACCCCAACAGGATGGGAATTCAGAGATGATTCCTTCTTCCAGTCTTTAGTTCCCCCTGCTGTGCCTATGTGTTGAAGTTAAGTAACCTTGAAAGGCTTTAGAATGTGTCTGTGCCATCAGCAGGGAAATAAAAAGGGAGGTGTATGTGTATATGGGAGCACTAATACTTAAACTGCAAGCTGCCAACTCCACTGATATATCACAAGCACTCAGGGAGCAACCACATGCCATAGTCATCCTCCTGCATCCTTGTCAAGCACTCACTAAATAGGATAAGTTTCTATTTCTTAGCCTGCAGATGCAGGAAGGATTCTGGAGGGTTTGATAGCTGAACCTTTCCCAAAGATCATGGATATTAGTGCCATGGAGTTAATGGAGCTGGTCCTGGTGTCAGTTCTGTTCTCCCTTGTGATGTCACCTTGCTTTTATGAAAAGGTGAGATGGCAGCTGCTGCATGTTTCTTCTAAGGACTGAAGAGGAGCTGAAGTCGCTGGTACTGACCACAACATGACAGACCTGCTGCCAGTACACCTATGTTGAACTTATGTGACTGCCCTGATAATTAGCTTTGGAACAGAAATGCCCAATTGAGACTGCCATCATCTGTGGGTGCTAGAACCTGTCTGCTTGCACAGTGGAGCTAGCTACTTAATGGTGTGTGCTTTGGAGGTTTAACTAGGTGTGTGATGATTTTTCATCAGTGTTAACAACAAAGCTGTATCTGACAGAATTAGAAGGCAGCTCTAAAACCAGTCCCAGCTAGGTGATGTTTGTATCTCCATGGAATTGCTCTTTGAGATTTCCTGATGGGGAAAGGGGTGTACTGTGGCAGGAAGCATATGTGAAGGAAGGGGAACCTGAAGAAAAAAAATTACTATTTGAATCATATTGAAAATCGTCTCATAATCAGAGTTTGTCATATATATATATATATATATATCAATATCTGTACACACGTACACACACACGCATAAATACTCATACAGAGAGAGCTTTCAAAATAATTTGAGTTTAGAGATCTCAAAATTTTATGACAATACAGCCCTAGTCACTGCTTCAGGGTAGGAAGAGAGAAGGCTCAGGAAAATGTTATTTTAATAACCTCAGCAGCCCATGCATTTACATCTCTAAGCCCTTCTCTGTTCACACAGACATCCTCCATATCATTAGCTCCATCTAATGCTCCAAATTTAATATTCTTTGTCTTTCAGTTAAAGAATGAGAGTGCCTGTCTATATGATTAAATCACTATAAAGAAAAGGTCTGCCAGTATTCTTCCTATACAGCACATCATGTTGAGAAATATGATAGTCCTCATTA
The DNA here is from genome assembly GCF_903797595.1 of Erithacus rubecula. Taxonomy (NCBI): domain Eukaryota; kingdom Metazoa; phylum Chordata; class Aves; order Passeriformes; family Muscicapidae; genus Erithacus; species Erithacus rubecula. The sequence continues at coordinate 63,690,811 of NC_136658.1, forward strand.
TACAGCACTCTTTTCAGCAGGCCTGATCGGGTTCCACAAATAGGAAATGTTCAAATTGCCAATACTCATTTGCATAGCTTGCCTGTTTCCCCGCTCTTGTCCACTGGGACCTGTCCCAGGCTGTTTCAAAACCTTTCAGTGAACACTTATATTAGTCTGTTTTTTCCACTCCTGTACTCCCGAACCGACTGATGTTTTTTTATGGTATCTTTTAAACATTTATCTCCCTGTTTACTGCCACCAAAGCAACACGTTTCCTGAGTCTTGTCTATAGAAAAATGCACACCAGAGACTCTTCCTTTCAACAACTTCTAATTAGGCAGCTGAGGCTGAGGTCTGAGCAAAGCAATTTTAAGGGTAACTTCCTTGAGCTGGCTCCAGTGCTTCCTGCTTACCAGAGCTCACTGCCTAAGAAGCTTATCAGCTAACTTCCTGCTGGTGAGACACTTGCCAATCATCTGACACTGCTCCTTCACTGTATCAATGAGCTGGACTGCTGTTTTGAGAATAATAAGAAGCAAAAGGAGGAACTGACCTTGTACAAAGGAGTGCTAGGGCTTGCATGCAGAACACGGCCGCTGTTGCGAGCAGTGATTCCCTTTCTAGGGCACACACAGTATTAAGTGGAAATATTGCTGTTTCTGCCTGGAATCTATGCAAATCTGGTCTTAGCACAAACTGTTTCTTTTGACTCTTGATATTAGTTGCCTTGAAAATTTTTAAAGGGATTTTTCACTTTTCCCATAATGAAGGGATGGTTCCCTTCTGTTGTTTTCCCTCCCTTAACTTCAGTGCCTGACAATGTTGTTCTAAAAGCAAACAAGTTTTCTGGGATGCTATTCTTAATTCTGTTTTATCCCAAAATGACAGCTTAGTCAATACAAACAGCTTTAAACTCAGAGAGGTATGCAGCATGTAACATAAAAGCTGTTTCTGAGAACTTTGGATTGGACATTGGCCTATTTGTCTCATAGGTAAAATTATAAAATGTCCCCTTTCTTTATTGCAACTTGGATAACAAATAGAGGTTTTCTTCTTTCTATTCTATTTAAGCAAAAACTCTACACATAGAAAGCATAAGTTTTTTATTTCTGCTGTTCCATCCCGAACTTTTCCCTCCTTACTAAATAGTTGCATCATTATTCCTACTAAACTTAGCATATTTCATCCATTAATTGGGGAGGGCGACCACCACAAGAAGGTACATTTTAAGTCAGATTTTGGGTAGAATAAAAATGTTCATGTGTCCAGACTGAGATTTTGTAATATGGATTTGGGGGAAAATAACTCCAACTAAACAAGCAGATAAGAAATCATGACTTCATAGGATTCTCTCATTACAGAGTTGTCCCTGAAAGACTGCCTGTATTTACACAATCTATGAAAAATTCTGTAGGTTCTATACATAATTTTAAACTCTTCTTTTTATAGTGTCTATTTGAAACTACAGGATTTGTTGAAGCATTAACTAGTATCAAATGTCTTGAAGTTCTAAAACAAGGAAATACCTCTACTAAATTTAAGTTGCTACTATAAACAAATAGAGGATGCTTACAAAACAATCAGTTTCTCCATACATTTTGTATGATGATATATCTTAACCAGTTGCATTCTTACCACAATCATTAACTGACTTTATGGAGCTCTTCAAAGGAGAGATGAATGATTTTTGTGATAAGCATATTCTAAATACTCAGGCACTTAGGGAAAGCTATGGATAGGGCACAGCTTTATCCTTTATGTAAGGCTTTGAGACAGGGAAGGAGTTTCTTCTGATTTTTCTTCATCCCATATGTTGGGCCATGACACAACTCATTTCTGACCATACTGCCTTATGCTTTATTGGCTGCTTGCCCATTCCTTGGGGCAATTTCACAACATGTCTTGAGCTCTATTTGATTCACTCCTCTGAGGTCGATTTTGTCCCTTGGTGCCAATGTCTGTAATATAATTGCCTGTGTACAGGCTGCTTACAGACAGACTTCTTCTGCTGGGTACATTTTGACACACCCCATGTGGTCCTTATGGTTTGTCAAAGTACTTGCTGCATTGCAACCTGTTTTCTTATCAGCAACAAGTGCCTTCCATGATTTTTCCTCCCTCTGTTGTCCAGGCATTATCTTCATAAATATATGTCTCTGCACAAAAAGTAGTTAATAGCTAAGGATAATAAAAGCAATCAACAGAGTCTGTTGGATCTTTATTGTTACTGAGTCAGAACTAAAAATTTAAAGAGAGGGTAGTTTAATGACATTTGTTAGATCCATAAAAAAATTCCAGGCACAGCAACTCCCCATATATTATACAGTCAAGTTATTCACCAAGAGAGAACAGAACTGGCTTAATTTCCTTCCTTAAATTCCTCCACAATATCCTTTAACTAAACCAACAAGTTATTCTAGGCAAGGGCACATCTTAACCTTTCTCATTGAAACTGTGGGAATATTCAGCGAGAAGCTGAAGACTAATGTATGAAAAGTGAACACAAGGCAAGCATCACTCTAGCTCAGTTGTTTAGGCATTCATCTAAATGAAACAGTACTTTGTCCAGTATTCAAACAGCTGCTTATGCATTTTTCCTTTAGTGGTCTTTGGATAAATGCATTAACACCAGAGAATAACAGGGAAATCACTGCACAGTCAGTACCTCTGATTCAGGAAAGAGGAGAGGTTGTTTTGTTTTTGGTTCTGTTGTTGGTTTTTTTGTCTATGTTTTTGTTGTTGCTTTTTGTTTTGTTTGTTTTGTTTTGGGTCTTTGTTTTTGTTGTTTGTTTGTTTGGGGTGTTTTTTTGTTTTTTTTTGGTTTTTTTTTTTTTTTGGTCAGGATCGTAGTACTTTAATTTAAACATCTAAATTCCAAATTCCACGTTATTGCAAAAGTCTTGTGGATATTACTTTGTTTACTCTAAAGGGAATACTTTTGCTTATATGATATCATCAATATTAGCAGACATTGCTGATATCAAGTGACTTTGGAAGTACTCTGGGATTCTGGGGATCAGTTTCTGGTACTTAGTGCTGTAGGTTAGTTTATTTCTAAATTTAAGGCATTAAAGTTACTGTGAAAGTATTCAGAATGAATAAAATCAACTGCAATGAAATTTAATAATTTCATACTCAATCAGGTATTTATGGAAAGGCAGAAAATTTGCAGATATCCCAGCTGTACATCTGTACTTTTTGATGTTACTTCAAACTTTTTATTTGGGATGAGCCTGCTGAGACTAATATTGTTAGTGCAAACAAATTTCATAAACATAATAGCTCAATGCATCCTGAAGACGATCTGTATGGACAAACATCCATAAATGATGGAATAAAATTATGGAATATGCATTTAAAGATCCAGTCTGTTGCTAGTGTTTTCTGGGGTTTTTTTTGAGCAGGATGCAGGAAGGAAATCCTGTAGTATCATGATATTTTAGAAACAAAGAATGAAAAAATGGCCCATAATCACATTGTATTTTTTTTTACTGTTTCTTATCCTTGGACTGAATGTATAGACACACCAAGTATAAATATAGAGTCAGGTAAACCCACTTTTCAAAAATTACAAAGAGCTTCAAACTAATTTAACATTTTTAAGCTAGGTTGCCACTCTGTCTACCTAGTTTTCTATCTTTCATCTGTAAATATATTCCTATTTGGAGAGCAGTAATTTTTTCTAGATATAAGTGTCTAAGTACCTGTTTAACTGAAGTGCACATTTATTTATGGCTAGAGAGACATGCTAAATTACCTGAATTTAATCAGGTAATTAATATACCCCATTCTTCAGAAATGCCTTATTTTTTTTCAATGATATTTCATTCTTTTTGATTGGTAAAAAGCCAAGGATGTCTTTCCCTCCAGTCTCTTTCTTTTGTACTTCAATAAAGAAAAGAAAAACTCACCATGAAAGGAAAACAGTTCTACAATTCCGATTTCATTTTAAAGGAAAGTGAAAAGGAGTCAAATTTTCATCTTAATGCTCATATTACAACTGAAATGTTGATTAACTGATTAGTGACTGATACAGTGAGCTAAGGTTCAGTTTATCACCTGCTGCACTTTATTAAGTGTCTAGAGCAGTACTTCCACATCTCATCTCTGTGGCCAGCCAAGTGTGAACCTGTTGCCAGGCCCAAGGGCATGCTGCATGTGCCTAAAGTACTAAAGGGTCTTGTGCTTACATTCTGAATTATGAGCTCTGTGTTGTGCCCATAAACACACCTTCAGTCTTGGTTCCATCAAACTTGCACCAAAACAAACTCTTCCTGGGCATTAAACCATGAAAGCTTTGAGTACTCGTATCCCTTTTTTTGATCCTGATGGAAATGGATGTAGTACTTCCTGGGGAGGAAACATGAATCATAATAGGTCCTCCAATCTTCAACTCTTTCTTTCTCCTTTTGAAAATTCCCCCCCCAGAAATACTTTCTCAAGAAAGCATTGCAGATATGGGTCTCCTCTTGGTACTGTGGACAGGAATCAGAGTGAAAAGAGCACTGCTAAGTCTATCTTTAAGGCTCTGTTCACATCAAGAAAACTGCTTTCTTTGATAATGAGGTTATCAAATACAGTTATTTATTTCATGATATGGAGCGCACTGCCTGGGGGATCATGAATAATTTATTGTCTGAGATTGAAAAGATATTTTTATGCTTGGGCCTTGTATTGGGAAGATGAAAATAGCATTCCATTCTTTAAAGGATTCAAGAAGTTCTGAACAATTCACAATGAAGTGAATTGAAGCAAGATTATAGGTTTGGTTTTTCCTAGACAAATGTGGGTGGGGAAAAATGTAGGGACATAAAAACCTTAGGTTATATATACTTCATTATGACAATAAGACATCAAAGGTTACCCTTTTTTGCAGTTGGATGGAGAATGAATGGGCTGTGCACAGTGATGCTGCCCACAAACTGGCAGCCTGCAGAGTTCATCCAACAACAATGGAAGAGCCTTTACTTGTAGTTGAATGGCACAATATAATATTCCCAATAGAAATTGAAAGATCTGTTCTCCCTCTGGCTACGTACTGAGGTGATGCTGCTAGGACAAGATGTAAAGTAAAAAGCTTCTCCCCTTAAGTTGTAAGTTCCTTTGCTGTTTTATTAGTCTGCAAATATCACATACATTTATAGTGCTGCATAAGTAATAAAGTAGATCATAATAGAAGATTCCCATTAGCATTTTCAAACATGGAAATGCACAGGGAAAGCAGATCCCTTAAAAAACTAGATTTCATGATTTAGAAATTTACCTTAAAGTTTTCCAGAAGCTATAATACAGAGTTATGGTTCCTTAAAATTTTAAGGAGGGTAGGAGAGGACCAGAAGCATGCAGTTTCTGACAAAACTATGAAATATTCTTTCTGGTAAATACATTCTGTTCTTCCACCTTGACACTGAACCTTTTTTGTGCTTTTCATTTCTGTATAGGTATTGTATTTGGCATTTCATCACCTTGCAGGAAAAAAATATTTGGGGTGCATTAAAGATGCTAAAAATATGGATCTGAGACAACTGTCAATGCGAAAATCATAGTTTTAAATTTAAATATTTGAGTCTATCATGAATTTGGTAATAGGCACTCATGTAAATTATCTAAGAGACTGGTTCAGAGCAAAGTAGTGGAAACTGCTCATGCCAGGAAGTCTCAAGTAGAAGGCATGGCATAGTGTTTTGCGCTGGAAAACTAAGCCTTATTGTCATGGGAGATAAGGTGTTTTCTTTAACTAAAATACTGCAGCAATATTCTAACTGCTCTTTTAAAAAAAAATTCTAAGCAATAGAAAGAAAGTATAGAAAACATAATAATGTTTTTAAGATTTGTTAAACTACTTGAACTAAAGCATTCACAAAAAAAAGAGTTTCTAGCTGTAGGAGGTTAAAAATATTTATGTAGAAAAATAATAATCCATATAAGATATAACCAAATTTTTTTTTTTTTCAATTTAAATTATTTTGCCATGCATTTACAATTGTTATTAAATGTTTTATCCCAGATTTCAGCTACTAAGAAAAACAAATTTCACTATTTTCTTATGGGAATCAACAGGAAATTCACAAAGTGTGCCACATCTTCTTTCAGGAAGCCTAATATGAAAGAAAATTATATTTTAATGTAGTAGGGAAATTATTCTGCATTGCTCATTACCCTGCAACTTTGCATCCTTAATGGACCAACATCCTTTGTCATGTCCACAGCTGCCTTAGTGCAGAGCCAGTATCCCCAAGTTTCCCAAAGGGCTGCTCTCTTCACAAGGCTGCTAGTGAGGTTAAGGCATTAAAAGGTATTAAAAGCACATCTTTGTAGCTTCCTAGAAAGCAAGCCACTGTTCATCACAGCTGAAAAGAGAGGGACATCTCCCTAGCTCTGTGGGCATCCCAGAAAAAGAGACACATAACCATACTAGGCTCTGCTTTTAGGATTTTCTAGATGTGTCATTAGAAAACAAACAAAAAACCACCAACAACAAACAAAGAAAACAATGGTTTTTGGAGAAGAGATCAACACCAAGCTCTTCTCTACTGGTTGAATGCTGTCAATGTATGGAAAGTAGTTAACTCTGACCACCTTCAGGACAAGGGCTAGTGGGGGAAGAGAGAGTGTGAAGTACGATCTCTCTCCTTTTTTTCCTCCTTCTTACTTTTGTTTTTTTTTCCTCTGTTCTAAATGAAAATGAATGTATGTGTGTGATTAAAGTGTATGGGTCATGCCTGATGTGGGGTGTACGTGATGTTTTGAGCTAGCCCAGCACGTTAAGCTTTTCCCAGGACTTAAGCAAGTGAACACATATTCTCAGGATCCATCCAGGCTCAGGTAGGTGTAGAGGCCAGAATGAAAAGGCCTGAATGCACAGAAGTTAATCTGGAAGTTACCATATCTTGAAGGCTCTGGGGAATCACGTTTGTATTGGCAATTTTAAATCCTGTGTCATTCTAATTTTTAAAAAATATATGTCTCAGAGTGTTTTATAAACATTTATGATTTAGTTACCTACAGGTAATCTAGCTGTTTTGGAAAAGTGAATTTGCATCTTTATCATCTTATCCTTATGCTGAATCTCTTACAGCCTTCACCCCGTTATATCTGTGTGTGTGTGTATGTGTTTTCCTGTGCTCATCTGAAATCCAGTGGCTTTTGCCAGGAGGTTTTGAGAAAATCCAGCACTCTTTAATATTTCTTTAAATGAAATATAAAATTTGTCTAAAAGTGAAACCCTGAACTGTCTTTTATGTTAGTTATCATATAAATTGTGTACAGCCCTTTTTTTCTGAGGAATTTTGTCCTGATTCCTCTTCTATTAAGTTACTGACTCTACAGCAATGGTACTGCACTCAAAAAATCATAAATGGACAACATTTTCAAGGTATTTCTAGATTGTGGCAGTAGAATGATAAGATTAGATTCACCCTTGTAATCTCTGCTTCCTGACAGTTTTTGCAGAACTCAGATTTTCTGGATGTGTTGAATTTAGTATCAAATTTGAACATATACTAGGGATAAAAATGATGATAAAGCTAGAAAGGAAAGAATACTGAGCACAGACCAATGCACAGGATGTGGAGAAACTATGATAGCAAGAATGTCTTTGATGTAAAGACAATAAAAAACACTCCAATGTAAATTGTGGTGGATTGACCCTGGCCAGAAGCTAGGCAGCACACAGCTGCCTGCTCACTCCTTATCCTGAGCAGGGTGAGAAAGAGAATAGGAGGAACACAAGTGGGAAAACTTATGGGGTGAGATAAAGATACTTTAATAAGTGAAGGAAAAAGGAAGGAAGTGGCAAAAATAAAAGATGATGCAAAGCCAGTCATTTACCACCTCTCGCAAACAGACCAAAGCCCATCCAGTCTCTGAGCAGTCACTAGTACTCCTCACAAAAAGAATTTTCCTAAGGTTTATATTGTTAAGTGTGATTTCAGATGGTGTGGAATATTCCTTTGCTCAATTCGCATCAACTGTCCAGATTGTCCATTCCCAAATTCTTGCCCACCCTCAGCCTAATCACTGCAGGGAAAGAGTGGGAAAATAGATGATTGTGCAACTACTACTCAGCAATAACCAAATCACTGGTGTGTTGTGAGCACTGCTTTAGTCAAAAATACAAAGCAGCATCACTGGGGCTGCAACAAATTATATTGACAATTATATGTGGGGTAAAAGAAACAAATCTACAAAAATAAGTTATAAAGTATGCTATAACACTTATTTCCCTCAATATCTACTTCTATCACAAATAAGATCAGGTTTGATTTCTGATGACTGACCATTGCTTTAGTGTCAAAACCAACAAAAGTGCTGTTCTGTGAGTGATTTCCCACTTACATTGCTAATTAGCTCTGGTGTGCTTATCGGCAGTAAGGATTCCATGGCTCTAAGAACATCTGTAAATGCTCTGTGGATTTGTATCTCTGCTTCCAAAGTTGTTTGGGGTTGGGGTTTTTTGTGTGTGTTTTGTTTCTGTTGTTATAGGTTTTTTTTGTTGTTGTTTTGTTTTGTTGTTGTTTTTTTTTTTTGTTTTTTTTTTTTTAACAGGATTGCTTTTACTGATCTCTACAGAAGGTTATCCAGAAAGTTACAGGTAAAGACAAAAGACCACTGCTTTAGATCTTGTTACAGTTTGACCTATTTTAGATAAATATACTAAAACATAAATCTGTTTTTAAATTCTCCAGGGAGGTGATGTGTGCAATATGTTTTAAGGGCCAGGAGAAATCTACAGAAAATGTCTGCATGACCAGCAAAGACATAGAACCTGGATGTATGCAAATTTACCTAAGTCTGATGTTAAATCTTAAGAAATATCCTTAGATTTTTTCCTTCTTTCTTTTTTATGATGATAATGGTCAAGAGCAATGGAATATGAGAAATTGATGAAAATTTATGGGGTTTAATGTAATTGCTGCTATATTTGCAAGGCAAAAATATAAGAACCACTGTAAAGATTGGAATTTAATTCGCAAAGAGAAGAGAAGAAAATTTAGTTCATAAATTCAGGGAAATTTTTTCTTGAAGTAATTTGTATTACCTGACTTCTTTTTTCTATTAATGACATTTAGGAAAGGTCAAAATTTCTGGTGAGATTTGGATGAATGCAAGGGAAAGAAAAATAATACAAAACTCTGGCTGAAATAAACTGGAATATCAAAGAAAGCTTGTCTTAATTCTGTAAATAATTTTGCTCAATAACAAGTACTTTTTCTACAACTTAACACTTCTACAGTGAAATTCTGTTGGTTCAAGTAATTTGTATTTTGTTGGTTGTTTTTCTGTATCTTTAGTAGAATTTTCTAGTGTAAAAACAGCATTTTTAAAAGAAAATATTTTGGCAATTATGCATGGGGAAATGGAAACAAACCGACAAAAATGAAATATTTTCATGAAAAAACAGAAGGATGATAAGGTTAATTAAAGTCAGTGAATTGCTCTGAGATTTCATGCCTGTGATTTTACATCATAGAATCTTTGAATTTATTTCTAATAAGTGCATTGAAAAATTGGATATACTGGCTATCAACTAACAACATACATTCTTTTAAGATTCTGTGACTGATTTCTTGTCCAGAAAGGCCTGGATAAACCACAGGTAATCTTCTGTATGCTTATCTAAAGTAGAAAGAACATAGTAAGTTTGAACTGTGCTCTTTAGCCATTGCATGAGATTTTTATGAACAGCACACTATACACAAGGACCTCAATGACAGTCACTTTAAAAAGGTTAGAGAAAACTTGTTTCTTGATACAAATGGAAAAGGAGTTATCTGTCAAAACAATGAAACTATAATTAATGTTATGCACTGTATATAACACTCTGAATCTGAAAAAAAAACCTGATAGACTTTGTAATGATAATCCAATCCCTTTTATTTAGACATAGTGAGTAGGGAGAGAGAAATAGAGAAATATTGTCACTTCTGCAATTAAATTAGGTTTCTTCTTCTTACAATAAATTAAATCAAAATATCCAAGGACAATATTTCAATTTTAATTTTTTTATGTAAAATCAAAACACTAAAAGACAATCTGGGGAAGGAGAATGAACACACAGCCTAATAACCTATTTGTCCTCTCTTTTGAGTAGTAGGGTTCAATACTATCATTTTTTTTAATGAGTCACCCTGTTTGACTTATTGACATGGGTGAGATGAACTATCTGGTTATAGTCCAGCCATGCATATGTAACATGCATACACATATATTTCGCAGTTTCAGTTAGAGTATGATTTTTTGAGGGTGAAATTTTAGGAGTAAACATCTCATAGCATGTATCGTACCATTTTAGGTGTAAACATAAATTCATGTGTTTAGACTAGTTTCAATTGCTGGCACTATTTGATCTTGGGAAAAGTGCTATAGGTAGGTGAATTATTTAATACTGCAACTTACTTAGTGGTGCTGTCTGCCAACATTTCTGGTAGCATAGTAATCTTAGAATACAAGATAATAACCTGAACTGAACTTGATTTTATTTAATGTTTCTCATTAACTGACCATTCAAAAGAAAATGTGAAAATTTCTTGTTTCAACATTTCCTTTAGTAAACTAAACATGAACTTTAGGTTGCCCAGACATTCAATACTATTCTTGGAAATTATGCTGTGGTTAATATCTGTACCTCTTAGGACTTGAGTTGCCTGCTACTGGGAAAACCTAGCAAATTTCTGTTGATTTCATACTGAAAATTGCATTCTGACTATGACAGAGTGGAGGTGTACACAAGAAATCTTTTCTGCTCTTATGTCTCACAAAGTTGTCTACATTTCCTGTCAACATCTGTGTGACTTTGTGCAACTCCGTCTGTCTGTCTCAGATATCCTTGGATGCCATCTATAAAATAAGAATATAAGTTTGGGAGTTTTTATAAAGGGTATTGACATCTTAAAAATGAAAAATAAGATCTTAGCGCAAAAGTACTGTTGTTTATCATCATGTATGAATATGAAATTCAGTCTGCTGCCTTATTTTTCCCTTTCACAATGCAAGAGGATTATAAATGTCGAATAGATTTTTTTTGTTAGTCATCATACAAGAATAACATGTTGTGCATAAAAATTTGTCAAATTAAAACATTATGTGCTTCTTTTGGAAATACAGAGTATGTGCATCCTAAACAGAAAATGTTTCATTAGTTAGAGTAATTTTAGAACAAATTTATTTTTCTATAATGTTTGTTTTTCCCTGATGAATAGTTGCAGGTCACATTATTAAAAGTGTTAATGAATTACAATGTTTTTGTTAGGTAATTAAACCTGCCAGATAAAAAAAAAACTACATGATATATTGGAATCAATCTTTTTTCTATCTCACCTTAGATAATTCAGGGAAAAGAATTTCAGAGTTAAGAAAATAAATCCAGATTTCTGTTTGCACTGAAAAACATTTAAATAAGTAAATATTTTTTCCAATTGTGTGTAATATGACAGATGCATTTTTGCAACTGAGAAATCATGTTAATTCTGTATTTTTCTTTGTAAAGAACCTAAAACATTTGATGACATGCTGATTTTTTACCCTGATTTTGTGCCAAGTCATAATGGCCCTAAGCAGCCTCAGCTGGTATCCTGACTGATGCCTGGATTTCAGTTCAGGTATGATGTAGGAGCTCCTGTTTTAAGCTTTGCCTCCAGGGTGGACCTTTAGATATAATCTGTAACTTTGTCCTCAGATCTGCTTTTGGGTCAGTCTCCTTGTGCTCCTGATGGAACAGAAGGAAGCTGTGAAGTGTCTGGAGCACAAGTTCTTTGAGAAGCAGCTCAACTGGGGTTTAGTCTGGAGAAGAGAAGGATCACAAGAGACTTCATCATTCTCTAAAATTACCTGAAAGAAGGCTGCAACAAGGTGAACATTGATCTTTTCTCCCAAGCAGCAAGAAACAGCGTGAGAGGAAATTTCCTCAAGTTGCTCTAGGAGAGGTTTAGATTGCCTATTAGGAAAAATTTCTTACCAAAGTTGTTGTCAAGCCTTGAAGCAGGTTACCCAGGGAAGTGGTTGAATCTCCAAAACTGGAGGTTTTTAAAAGACATGTAGATGTGCTTAGGGGCATGTTTTAGTGGTGGGCTTTGCAGTGCTGGGTTAATGGGTAGACTTGGTGATCTTAAAGGTCTTTACCTACCTGAACAATTCTATAATTCTAAGATCTTTTAGGTAAAGTCCCCATCAGAACTTTCAGTGAATGTGGAGATTTGACTGTCACATGTGTTGTGGATTTCAAGATACTCTTCTTAGAGCTTTTATTCATCTACAAGCACGTCAATGCTCAGAATTAAGTGTGGTATTCCAGGTCTTAAATTGATGTATCATATCAACCAGACATAGGCTGAAAGAGTAATTCTCATACAGATTGTACTCAGTGAATGCTCAATTCCTAGACTAGGAAAAGCTTCTTCCTCAAAATCATGCTGATGGAAAAGAAATGTACCTTTCAGTTTCTTAATTCAAAATAGTGCATATCAGGCATATATTTATGATTTTAAAAGGGCTGAAAACTACCTATTGTCTCTAAAAGGGTCAGTATTCAGAGTAGCATGCAGGTGAGACAAAATCCACCTAAACCTACACTTAGGTGTCCTTTGTAGACTGATTAAAATTTAGTTTTATTGCGTTGCACTAATGCAGAAGGATCCTGGGTATTTGCATATTTTGTACTTGTAGGTTATATTTTCTATTGTTTCAGCTGGGCAATCCTTTCAGCTTGATTCTGGAACATCCTTAGAAATACAATAACTGAAGATTTACCAGGTTAATTTGACAGGTGAGTGTTTCCTGTGAGTTACTGTTTCTGTGTAAGGTGTTTGCAATGAGGTTGGAATGGAAGCAGTGTATGCAGGTTCTCTCATGAATATGCATTTTTTTTAGCACTTTCATGGGGATGCGTAATGTTTCGGTCAGTATTGTCTTTATAATCATCTACAAGGACTTAGTGTTCTCTGTTCCACAATGACACAGAATTGCTTTCAGCTCCATATATTCTTCTGTCATTCCTGTTTTCTTGTGATGTTGCTGGCCACTTTCTGAGACCTTGCTGCCCAGTTATATTTATAATGAGTTTTATTTATGCTTGCTTGAAGACCTGAGTAAAGATCTGTGGTTTTGTAAATTACCATGTTTGGGGTGTCTGTCCTCACAGAATGTAAAACAGAATTGTAGTTTTATTGTGCTTTAAGAGGATCATTGTGAGTCTCAGGGCACATACTTACTTAGCCAAAATTGTGTGAGGGAAGCACAAGGTGCAACCTTAATATTTTGTCTAAAGTATCTGAAGACTTGCTGTTATTGTAATATCTGTAACCACCTCCTTCATTTAATAGAAAAATTCACACTTACTCCAATTGAAATGACAATTTTGTAATTTTTTCTCTTTTCTAGCTTTTTCTGTCACCTCAGTCACACGGCTGTTCCTGTTTATTCCTGACCTTGTCCAAACCAAAAATAGCATGCATAGAAAACCCAATACAGCCATTCCATTTGAATGGCCTTTGCAATATGAACTGCAATAAACAATGACTATGCTGCATATTGTAATACACTACCATGAACCAAGTTTCCATATTAACTTAAAAGTAAAATTAATATTTTCAGAACAGAAATTAAGAGAGTGCTGTATCGTCTTCTTTGCCTTTCTTTAGTCTTTGGACAAAAAAATAGAACCTTGCTTCCTTCAGGCGTTGTCTTAGTTCTGAACCTGCAGAGTTATTTTAATACAAACACTCCCTTCTTTTTCTGTTAAATATAATGCTACCATAATGTAATGATTACGTATAGTAGATAAAGAAAAGCACTTAGTTGCATGTCCTCTTTTCTGTGCTCATCTATTTCTATTTGTTATGTTACAAATGAATGTTCACTTTCATCTCTGTGGTAGAGTGACTTGGATACTTCTCTAAGATTCAGGTGCCAGGATCTATTGAAGCTTTTCCCAAAAAACATGTTTGTGTAAAGTAGCAGAGGGTGACTGATTGACACAAAGCTTATGTTGCCAAATTATAATGCTAGCAAATTATAGTACTCCTATTGACTCTACATTTTATTTATTTGCTTTTTAAAACTGTGAACAAGTATGTTCTGAAAACTTCAACCAGTGGGTGATTAGAGAATAATGTTCCTCTTGCTGTGAACAAAGAGAAAAACAACAGTTTGGGTTTTTCCCCTTGCATTTTGATTTAAAGATAAGTAGAGTGAGGAAAAATCTTTGCAAAATGCATGTAAATCTCTGCTTTTCTTAAGAAGTGATGAAGGGGAATGAGATAGTGAAGTTGAATGTTTTCCAGTTCAGGAAATTTCTGAACTGAATTTCTGTGATTTTTCTAGTCTCTTCAGATTACTCAGAGGGAGCGATTTTTTTAAAACATAATACCCTCATTTGTGATAATTCCGTAGATGATTATATGTTTTGAATGCCATTACTTGACACCCATGACTGTCTTATCCTAAGGAGAATGAAAACTGAATTGATGGATTTTGTATGCGGGGATTTTTGTTTGTTTGTTTGTTTGTCTTTCTTTTTGTTTTGTGAGGTTTTTTGGGATTTGGTGGGGTTTTTGGGGGGGGTTTTTGGGTTTTTTTTTGTTGTTTGTTTGTTTGGTTTTTTGTTTGTTTTGGTGTTGTTTTGTGGGGGTTTAAATTGGTTTTTTTTTTGTTTTGGTTACATTTGATGTTGCATAATTCTGACATCCTGTTTCCTTGTATTCTGCTCCAAGAACAGGAAGTCTCTACCCACACTCTACTTCACCCTATTTCACAGTTTTTATAGCTCTGGAAGCAGACAGAAAATAAGGGTCTACACCCTCTGGAAATATTTAGGAATCTATCCATTGCATTCAGTGGGCTTTGGATAAAGGCCTAAAGCAACATAACACAATCATGCAGACATTTCCTTTTTCTTTAGAATCCTTTAAAGGCTTATCCCTTTGTTTTGTTTCTAAAGTCTCTGATACCAGGAGGATACTATCTGTCTGCAAGTTAAAGACGTATGAGCAGTAAGGAGGATCAGAACATAGCCAACCTTCCAGTGTTGCATCTGTGATGCAGAGTAATTGCTGTACATGGTTTAAAATGAAATTACTTCAGTGTAACTCAGGGCTTCAGTGAGGTGAAGACTTTTACATTTTTTTCCTAAATTAATGAAATCCAAATTTAATGCAAACTCATTACAGTGCATGTTCACAATGCAAATTAATGTAGTCAAACCTCAGCTCTGAGTTGCTGATTTTTTTGTTCTGTAGCCTGATATAAAAGATGGATGACATTTTTGTTTGGGCAAGCCTTAGGAAGGGCCCATGGGGGAAAAAATTAATAAAAGTTACCATTCTTGCATATATCCAGAGCTGAGTTCTGAAGTCAATAGAATTTCCCAAGTAAATTGTGGAATGGAACATTTAATTCATGTCATTCAGTAGAATGAAGTAATTTCAAAATGAGTCACAAATTTCTTTAGTTCCATTACCTTTTGAAAGAGAAGGGAAACACAGTAAGATTCTTCAAGACAAAATGGTACGTTTTTTGAAACAGGAAACATTTTCCTCCTCAATAACAAGCTAAGTGCTGCATTTTCCACTCTTTTCAGGAGCATTATAAATTCTGTGGGATATTAGTAACCTAGTTTAGTTTGGAAAATTCTGTGCTTTGAAAACGCATAAATAATTGTATATCGAGGTTTTGCAACTTCTAACACATTTCATGCATTCATTTGCTACTATGTCTAAGTATATTTATAAGCAAAGTATTTGCAGTACATATGATGTTCTCAAACTCTTCACGCTTTTTACTCTTTGTTATTTCAGGTGTGAAATTCTTCACCTAAGTCACTGCTAAGACTTCTAGTTTCTGCCTTGTTATAGTAGCTATTTTCTTCTTCATTGTTTGGTGAAGATGACAGTATGGCCTCATTAATTCAATGGAAGATGTCAGGCTAGGTTGCACAATTAAAAAGATAATCACATTCTTTTCAAGTTTCTATCTCCTGCTTTTTCTCCCCGTTGAAATTGAGCTGGCTTCTTTTCATGTCTGTGTTTAAAAATGTGTTGTATGTCATTCTGAACACTGTTGTGTTGGATTAGTCACTATGATTTATAGTTAGGGTTTCATCAGAATGCTTGCCTGATCCAAGTAGGTATATATCCCATTTCTTCTGCTTTTGGTGGAGTTTAGTCTGGCTTCTCCAGACACAGTCTAATTTTCTGGTTTATCAGATCAATTTGTCACAAAGAACAGAAACAGGTGATAGAGCAGATCATCAATTCCTATTGTGTATAAGGCTGGAGAATACTGAAATTGCATTGAATTAGAAGTCAATTCTTGCTGGTAGGGAAGAGAGAGACCTATAATATACAGCAATTTTCAGTCACCATGTTATACTTGAAGCACATAGAAATACTAGCTTGACTATACCTACTCATTGATTGACAGTAGTGATTAAAGATGGAATAAATTGATGAAAACCTCAAGTTTCCTTCTACCTTTCCACTTTGTTTTAGAGAATAAGCAATCATTAATCATAAATACTTCCTTTTCATCTCTAAAAACTTTTCTTGTTTTTTTTAATTTTTTTTTTTTTAAGGTCTGGACTTGAGTTTCTGAACTGCTAAATAGTGGTATTTTTCAACTGAAAAGAGAACTGTAAAAAGCTGATTCTTTGGTGCAAATATTATGTGCAAACTAAGAAAACTTCACGGACTGTGTCCCTAGCAAGCTGTTGGTCAGCTGAGGAAAAGAAAAAACATCAGATGATTTCCATCAAAGTGCTATCCAAGTTCTACAATTATAGCCCAGGGGAAAGAGATTAATGCTTGAAATATAACTGTGAAATTTGGAGATGGATTTCTTGTAGCTGACTGGTACTTATTTTCACTTCATAACACAGTCATGAAATGAATAATTAATGACAATTAATAACATTTTTTATGAATATACTTCAGCTTTTGGAGTGAATAGCAATATGTCAAAATAGTGTATCCATTTCAGAGGCCTTACAGAAGAATACAGGAGATAAATAGCTTACAGCTTTTTAACTTCAGGCTTATGCTCTTATTGATTCAGAGACTCATATAGTCCAGAATCATATCCCTGGAAATAAACAAGCCTGGAGTATAATTTTTTTAAATGGAATTCAGATAGAAAGGAAAAAAAGCACTTTTATTTTTGACAGTTGTCTTTGTCAAAGACATGCATAACTAAGGGGAGTTTTGACATGAGTTCCATCTCATATATATATATTTATATTATATTTTATATAATATATATAATATATTATATTATTATATTTTATATAATAAAAAAAGGGTTAGGTGACTCTTGAACTATGTACTCAGAGAAACAACAGTTTGGTACCTTCTGACAACTCTTTCCCTCTTGGTCACAGAAGGTGAGTGGAAGATAGAAAAAGAAGAGGGATTGTGGCACCATTTGTTATATTTTCCTGTGTAAGAACGCATTACTGACAACAGCATTATGGATTTTCTGGTATTCCAGGTTATCCTATAAGAGCCAAATAAATGGATTCATCTTGCCTAACTTCAAATATAAAAATATAAATAGATATAAACAAGTCCAGCAAAAAGCCACAAACATGGTGAAGGTACCTGCACCTCTGATCTACAAGGAGAGGCTAAGCATAGGCTCAGGGGATATCTTATTATTTATTAACTGCATGATGGGGAAGAATAATAAGATGGAATTAGCCTCAACTCAGTGGAGCTCAGGGTTGATTTCGCATTTGTTTCTCATTATCCAGATCCAGTTAAATCAGCCTTATGTTAAATCTTTCCTTAGTGAAGTCTGTTTTGCCCATGACAGTATTAGCAGAACTCTTTATTTGATGTCTTTATTTTGATGCTTAATGAGTTTTTTTACCTTATTTACTCCCTCTGAACTGTTCAGAAGTGTGACTGGATAAGTGCTGGACAGCTGACGAAGATCAACACACCACAGAGAATGGCACCAGATGGAAGAGACCTTGAAAGACTCTATTCCAACTTTTCAAGGGAAGGGGAGCCTCATAACCTGTCAGATTGCATCTTGAAAAACCTCCAATGATGGGGACTCTGTGATGTGCCTGGGGAGGTTCTTCCAGTGAACTGTTGTTCTCAGTGTAAATTTTTTTCTCATATTAAAATGAAGTTACAGCAGAGCATCTTAAATGGCCACATGACTCCTGCACCAATGAGTGTGTGAAGACAGCAGGTAATACAAACTTTGGATAGTTCTCCAAAAGGCGACTGAAATGTATTGCTGAAACAGATTTTTTTTTTTTTTTTTTTGCAATTTGTTTAGGTGATTATACAGTATTGTTCAGCCTTGAAGACGTGAGTTTTAAGCTTCTGCCAACAGGCTGTGCAGACCTGGGGCTTTTTGTTAATTTGGTAATTGTAATTGCGTGCATGGGATAAATAGAAGCTTTTTTTTTCATTTTCTTGTTCATGCTAAGGATGCCTCAACATTGGCTACTGGCAGATACAAGATACTGAAACAGGGAGAGTACTGTATTGAAACATTTGTCAGTGGAGAAGGATGTTGAGATTGTTTGCCAAACTTTGTTAAGCCTTTTATTTGAAACCTTTCTTCTTCTTTTAGCACAATGCATTCTGCTTTCATTTATTGCTTCTACTAGTGTACTCATGACCCTCCAGAAGACACAATGAAAACATCCACTATTTCTGTTACTGAGGATAAGAAAAATCATAACAGCATTAGTAAAAGTCAGAAAAATCTGAACAGCATCATGAAGCTTCCTTTAAAGACCAAAAGGCTGGTATAGCAGCAGCAAAATGACAGCAAACAGAGTCGTCATTATTCATTTAAATTGTAGTGACTTTCTGAAGATTGCATATTCAATATGTGTTGAAACACCCTGGAATTGACCAGAAGTAACCGATGGGCATCTTTCAGTTGAGATGTAACAATTATTTCTAGCAAGAGCATAAAAAATTTAACTTCCTATAAGATTTATTGCATCAAATTGTTCTAGGAAATTCTGATACATTTTTTGCATTTTTGGAGATTAAATCTTCTTCAGTTAAATAGCAACAAAATAAGCAAATATTTAGCAAAATCTTCTGGTAATTTCAGTATTTTAAAATCATTGAATTAATCACCAAAAAATGCATAAATAACTCCAAGAATATGGCCAGAAGTCCCAAGATGAGGACAAAAATATTCCATGATTTTTGAACTATTTTTATAAATGTACTTGCAGAGTACCACCTCTTTTATTTTCTCCTCCTTTTGTTGCTTGTTTTTTACTTTTCATTGCTTTTTCTTCTTTTTAAACCTCCTTTTCTTATAAGATCCTGGAAAAGACATACTATCTGTTCCTTTCCAATAATTGTACTCCAGTACTTCTTGCTAGCATCAACTCAGGATTTATTTTGTTCTTCTCCTACTGTTGGCCAGCCCCTGTTTGGGGTCATGGTCTTATAAGCTAGATCACAAGCTTTGTGCAGTCCAGTTTTATGTTTCTTTTCTGCTCTTTTCTCAGACCTAGCACAGTTTGCAAACTATTATAACAACAAAGTTATCATTATTGTTTCTTTTAATTTGCCTCTTGTGTTCCCTGCACACCTTTACAAGTCTTAAAATGCTCTTTGTTCCATTCAGTCTTTATTCAGCCACTATGTTAACATGGCTAAATGACATCATCAAAGACTGATCCTTGACTCTGAAACCAAGCAACTAAACTTCAAACTCTTAGGAATTAGGTCTCTCTTTAAAATATTTGCCTTCTACAGAGCCAGTTGGAATGGTGTAAGACATAGCCAGGGAGCAAAATAAAAATTAAGCAAAGAAATTAAGCAGGGGTCAGTTGTTTAAGGCTACTTCCTAACAACACAGTGTGGCTCTTCATCAGTAATTTGATCTAATATTCAGATTGTAATAAGAGTGCTTAAATGTCCTGCTTCCCTCTCCCCTTCAGGAGTGAGGTTCCTCGTATTACATTAAAGGTTCTGAAAAATCAAAAGGTAATGGAATGCAGAAGAAACAAGCATGACAGCTAATAAATTATGTTATGTGTGGTGATTTTGAAGAAATAACAATGAAATTATAATTAATTTTAATAAAATGTGTGGGAAATGCAAACTTTCTGAGATACTTTCTTTTCTGAAGTAGTGCAGCAATCTGATGCACTGGAAATATCTCTCCAAAGAGAAAAAAATGGTCTCTTTCTTTGCAATTAGTGTGTTCTAAGAGCCTGCATTAAAAAATTTGTTTGTATTTAAAGGGAAATATTTTAGCTAGTGCAGCATACTTATGAAAGGATTTCCATTACTCTGACTATCTTCTTAATGGATTAAAACACACCAAGGAATGCATAAAGATAGAAACAGAATAAATGGAAAAAAGAAACAAAAAAGGTGCAGGCTACAGTGAGCAGAGAGATGATCCAGCCCAACTAATTTATAAATTACTCAAATGCTAAGTTCAGTAATATACAGAAAGAACTACAAGACAATTAGTGCTGAGATTTATCCAAAGCAGTGATGGATTTTTTGGTTGTGATTTTTTTGTTGTTTTTTTTTGGGGGTTTTGTGGGGATTTTTGTTATTGTTGTCAAGTTTTAGTTTTGTTGGTTAGTTTGGGGTTTTTTTTCTGATTGTTTGCTTGCTAGCTTGCTATTTTGGTTTTTTTTTATTGGAAGGGGAGGTGTTTGTTTAATTGTTTGTTTGTCTTTCATCAGGGGAAACTTATATCTCATTTTGTTACAAAGGCCTTAATCATTTCGTTTGCTAGAATAAAGCTTGTTTCTCTTGAAGCTGATCTACTGTTTGCATGAAATGTGAGGGAATCCACAGAGTACAGGGCAGATTGGGTGACAGGGAAAAACAGACAATTAAAACTACTTTGTGCATAAAACAGATCCAGAGAACGGTTCACTCATGTTACAAATTAAGGTGTGTTTCTTCACAAACTGCAAGGATCTGTAAGTGCCAGATACTGAGAGAATGCATCTGGAAAGTGCAATCCCATCCCATGGAAGGAAACAAGTGATGGTAGTGTATGGTATTACTTTAACCAACATTCCTACATAGATTGTGTTTTTGCTCTCACTTAGATTCTTGAATGTAATGCTTTAGGCATAAATCACTTTTGTCTGTTTCGTTCATCCTTTCTAACATTAACAAACAAGTTTCTTTCTGAGTCCTTCTGGTAGGCTGGCTGCCTCCTTACCTATTTTTTTTAAAAGCTTTCCTTCGATACTCTCTTCCTCTGTAGTTCTTATCTGACTCTGCTTCCTTCTGTCTACAAGCTTCCGTGTCCCTAGTCCTACAGCCTGAACTCTGCCTTTCCATAAATCTCAACTAGTCCAGTTTTCATTTGAAATCCCCAGAACAAACCTTTATGAGTCTAATTATTGGTATCTTCCCTTCTGGTACACTTTGGCACCTGTGGTTGCAGCTGTAAAATTTTGCCTGAGGTGGGAAAAGTAGTTCCTGAAATTGTGTCATATAGCCATAAGCCTTTGTTTCAGGGCAGCAAATACAGGCACAGGAATTATTTTCACCTCAGGGTGAGTATTTTAAATTCAATTACCTCCCTCTAGATGTACAGGAATATTTGGTGTAGCACAAGCCTTTGTTTTATTTTTCATGGAAAGCAGGCTGGTATCTCCTCTTTGATCCGTGCAGATTATTGTTTCAGAAAGGCCAATATTTTTTTGTTGTTTTTTTTGTGAGTGTCTACCTTTTTATCATCATTTCTTTTCTTCTTCTGTTGAAAGAGGCTACACTCCTGCCAACAGCACAGTAGTCTGAAGAGAAGAGGGGCTGCTTCAGACCAACTTGCTTTCTCTTTTATGCTGTACTCAAGGCAGATGGAATATCTTTTCTGCTTGGTGAACTGGTTCCTGGAGCAGAAATGTCCAAAATATTGTTACTGAATATAGGCAGATGATTTCTAGTACTCAGATATTGTAATATAAGAAAGTTAGGAGGACAACATAGGAATCTGGCATGTGTTTATAACACACTCTACTTGTAGTTTGCAAGCAGCCAATTCCATTCTGGAACTAGAGATTTACATCTTAATTTTTGTCTCCGTGGTTGGACTCTGGTCCCAAATTGATGGTAGCACAGACAGCACAATTTGAATAAAGAAAGATATCCTCTTTTTCAAATGCAGTAAATCTTTGCTAATTAAGAAGTTTTAGTCAAGAAAAATACTCTGATAAGAAAAGAGATCACAAAAAATGCCAAGTAACAGACATCAGTGGTTTTGCATTAGACCTGGCCTCAGAGCTGGTTGGCAGTGAAGTTCATCATTAAAGATTACTAAAGAAGGGGCTCTAATTCACTTAATTCAATAATTTTGTAGTAGTTTTGGCTTGATGAATCCTTAGGAGTCTAATGGGACTATTTTGCTCCTTTAACAGAGATCCATTTTCAAAGCAAACTTCCAAGGGAGAAGAGAAGTACAAAGGACAGTGAACATCACAAAGTCAGTCTCTTCAAGCAAGTCCTTTTGTTTTTGTTTTTGGTTTTGGTTTTTTTTTTTCTGTTCTTTTAAATGAGACTATAATGTGGTTAGAAAAATCTGTGCAAGAATATATTAAGACTAAAAAGTGAAAATAATTTGTGAGATTCTGAGAAAGGCATTCAACTAAGCTATTTTGGAGTTTGAAGAAGATGCTTAGAATGGATTTAGAAAAAAGGTCTACATCCAGAGAGAGTGCCTTGAAAATACAAAAAAAAAAAGTCATTACTAAACCTAGTATAAAAACTAACAAAATCAAAACCATCAGACATCCAAAAAGTTGAGTATTTCAGAAACAGTCTGAGAGCTGAAATATTGAAATTTAGTTTCTTTTCATCACAGAAGCAAACGATGGACAGC
Source organism: Erithacus rubecula (assembly GCF_903797595.1). Classification (NCBI taxonomy): domain Eukaryota; kingdom Metazoa; phylum Chordata; class Aves; order Passeriformes; family Muscicapidae; genus Erithacus; species Erithacus rubecula. Next base: position 63,713,626 of record NC_136658.1, read on the forward strand.
TCCGAAGGATGGAGTGCCAAAATGAATTGGGGAAAAAAGGAGACCATCTATGTGGTTCGTTTTTGTCTTTCTGGCATGCATATATTCTTATATTTTAATTTTTTTTTTCAAATTAGCAGGTTTGTTAATTTTATAAAAAGAAAATAAAAGAATATATGTTGCTTTTCTGGGAAATAAGAGAATGTCTTATGTTAAACATATACAGTAGTTTTGAGTTTCTTTTAATTCTTTCTAAATATAATTTGAGAACAAATCAGTTATTTTAAGTCTGCATGAAGTAAACTACAATTGCAGTTGAAAAACAGAGCATACAACATTTGAGTTGGTATGCCTAACTATAAGAAATATGCCACTCACTGATAAAGTGCTGAGCTGGATTGATAGACTAGCATCTGATTCTAATGCCACTGAGAGCATGAACTGTACATCAGTTCTAAAACTGTGTGTACTCATTAAGTTCAGGAATTGTACCGTATGTGCAAATTTTTTTAGACCCAATGCAACTCAGTGTAATTATATAATGTACAAACATTGCAATTACTAAGAATTGCAATTTCTTCAGAAGTTCATTTAGTGCACAAGCTTACAATATACTTACATATTAGTTACACGAGCATTTTAGATGTAATTAGCGTCATAAAATTTGAAGTGTTGCAGAGCATTTATGACAGCTGTGAAGGAGAGAGTACAGACATAGGAAGGAAATACTGTTAGCCTCCAAATACATAAATCTTACACTCTCTGAAGTAATGTCAGCATTTTCAATTTATTTTCAAGGAAAAAAGCAATAAACTAGGCATGAGTTTTCATTATTTATCTTATACTAATTAGCTGTGGTATAACCAATCTTTATTTACCTCCGTCTTAGAATTTACAAAGCTACTGTAAATTACATTTGGGCAGCACATCAAAATGAACTTAATTGTTTTCAGTGGAAAACCATGATATATTTTGTCACTACCAATATTAACCATAGAATTTTAGGTCTGCTGGAATTTCAAATATAAGCTACCCATTTTCAGTGGTAACTTGTTCCAGATGTCTTTGGAGTTTGCATAAATTCCTATATCTTTTACTTAGAAAGATAGTTTTAGTAGTCACTTCAGCCTTGTAAAATTAGTCTTTATATTTTTTTAATGTGATAGATTTCCATTGTATTATTTCAAACTGTCTGAAGTTCCTCAAGGCAATCAAGGAGTGAGGCATAGGAGAGAGGAACTTTGGGATTGATCTGCCAATAATCTGGCCTACTAATCTCCTGCTGGTTGCTTCTTGTCCCTGTAGGTTCAGGCCCTGTGCTCAAGATGCACCCTTGAGACTTTGGACTGGGTCCTGGTGTCCTCAGAAATTCAGTCATATCTCCTTCTGCTCTCTGTAGTTTGATAATGGAATTCCAAAATTGCATTAATAATTTGGGGATTTTCTGAGCCAGGAAAAGATTTTTATGTTTAGTAAATACTGATAGCCTCTCCTTCTATTTATTTTTCTTCATTTTTTAAATCCATATCTATATAAACATATGACAAGTTTCTTAGTTTAAATGCTGTATGGAAAATGACATTTTGTTTTGAATGAAATACATTGCTATATAATTTCACTTGGCATCTCTAGTTTTCATGTGCAAAAAAATAATGATAGTTGTTTGCCTTTCATATTTAGTCACAGATTACATAGGAAGTAAAGAACAAATGTATTTGCCTTATCCTTTTTGTGAGGGCTCTATGTGCTGCACACATCGCTGCACACAAAAGATAAATTTATGTTCATAGTTTATTGTGATATTGTATATACAGCAGTTACACCTGCATCTGTTCCTTTACTACAGTTTCACTCTTTGTCTTAAGAAGGCTCTCATCTATGAGCATCTATTAGTCATAACTGTACTGAGAAAACTAAATTTGATTCTGTGAGTTTGTTTGATTATGTGCTTTGTGCCCTCCGCTACAGTTAATGCAAAGTAAACTGTCTCAGCCATTCCAGGCCCATCTACATCACTATGGGCAAATGCTTAGGTATGCATTCACTAATAGTGATTCACTAATAGAGATTTTCAGATGCTTTGGCTTATTGCTTGCACTGAAGTGAAAATCCACACTCTGGAAAACTGGGCATCTTCTCTGTCTTCAGTTTGCAGTTTACACAAAGCAAGCTGCTTTAGGGGCATTCTCTTCCATACAATGAACAGTAAAAATTCATGAGCAGTCTGAACAAGGTCTATAACAGGATACTAAATAGCAATATATTTTTGGAAAGGAAATGCCAATGAACTGAGAATAATTTGATACAACATGTCTCCTATGTCTACATTGATTTTCAAGTCAAAATTTCTAATTCTGCTATATGCTGTATAATGCAGAATAACTCTCTCTGCTGTATTCTATTGCACTGGAATATGTCTTTACTTTTATCATATTAATAGTTTTTATACTCCCAGTATTGCATGTTGGACTTGATGATCTCAAAGGTCTTTCCAACCAGTTGGTTATGTGATTTTAGTTGTTTTTATGCACAATTTTGATCCTATTTTAATTCAACATAGGGGATTTTGCATGGAGGTACCTTGAAAAATGGATCTACAGACTTGGTTTACTCTAGTGATCTACTCTGACAGCATAGGGTTGTATTTTCTATTTTCCTTTTTTCTTAAGCCTCAGAATACTTATGGGAAAAAAATTAATATGATCCATTTAATGTCATCCTCCTCTTTTAATAGTGTTTAAATTTTGAGGAAATAAAGATTAAAAGTGAAAAGTTAATAATGGAACTCAATGATTAATGAGAAACTATAGGCTACGATTTCTCTATTGCAACATGGACATCCCTTGAGAAGTTGATTTTTCCATCCATCCTTGATTTCAGGTTCATAGCTGAGTTATAACATCTCCATGGAAAAAAAAATCCAAATTCTCTCCTTTGCTTTATGTAGTTGAAGTATTTAACACTATTAAAGTGCACTGTGACTTCCAAATAATTCAAAAAACTTATCTCTGTGACATCAAATGAAGTTTACTTTTACAGAGAGGCTAGAAAAGCTGGCAAGCTTGTGGAGCAAGCCATTCCTAGAGCTGGCAACAAATCCTGCCAGTCACAGCTGTCACTCCCAAGTTTAGATAAATCTGCTTCTCTTCAGTGTTTAAATAACATGATAGGCCTTTACCATTCCTGAATAATTCTGTTTGTCACTAGATAACTTGTCTTGCGGGACCAAAAGAGAAGAGAACATTAAAGAAGAAGGGAGCAAAGGTGATTTCCTAGTCCTCAATGAGCTGTTTTCAGAGCCACTGCCAAGGGCAGCACCAGGCATGGGTTAGTGTTCCTGGAGTCATATGCAATTATACATATTTATTTCAATTAATTATAAGCTCATAAGACCTGGAGATGAAAAAAACCCTTCTATACTAATGCTCTTTAAATGTACCTGAAAGCTGGGATGCATTTAATAGAGCTTTTAAACACACTTCAAAGAAATTTGGTAAAACTGTCCATGTAAGTTCATCTATTTTTTTTTTTTCCAGTAAATTCAGTGGGAGCTTGGTCATTGGCTACTGGGGTAAAACACATTGACTGAATTTGAACATCTTGTCCTAAAACTAACTGGTATGTCTTGACTGTTTATACAAATGCTGATAATATGCCAATTGGGATTTTAGGGTGCTTTTTGGGTTTTTGTATTTAAGATTATTGCATTCTGGACAATCTTTAGAGATTGGCAACTTGGGGTTTATTTGTTTATTTATGCTATTGAGAAACTAACAAAAGCCACATACATTTATTTAAAATTTTACATATTTATTCAACAGTTATCTTCTTCGCTTCTTCTGATAAAATATTAAACCTGATTGCATTTGAGGATGAGTTACTATGAGTATAGTAATTGGGCTGTTTATAAACATTTAGAGTTCCTAAGTGTAACATTATCCTCTATAATAATTTGTTGATTGAGCTGGCAGAAGACAATGGGTTTTGATTAGATAGTGCTGTCTCATTAATATGTATGGTTCTCTTTCTCCACTTTTTCTCATTTATTCCTGTATATTCAGGGTGGGGGAAAAAAATATTTTTTCCTTATTATTGGTTCTGCATGACTTTACATAATTGCAGTAATTCTTAGAATTCTTCTAATATTCTGAGCTCCTGACTACCAATTATTTATTTACTCCTGTCGGTGTGATCAACAGTCATGTGAAATCAACAACTAACCAACTTAATTAAACATATTTTAGGTTTGACCATGAAAGAATCTAGATGACTTGTAAATAAAGAACACTACACCAAATGCCATGCCTCAGCTTTTCAACAGGACAAATTTAAATTTAATTTTGGGCTTTGCTGCCACAGGCAGGTACAGAGACAAGAGGCATCTCATAACAAATAGACAACACGGAAGACAGAGTAGGAATATATGGGCTGGCTCATCCCACTTAGATGAAGGGAGAACACAGAAGGGTAGTTAACTCTAGTGGAGGTAGTTGTTCTGATTCCATCAGTGATGGTTGCTTCAGACACATCACATCACCCTCAGCAACAGACATTTCAACTTATTTAATTTAATTAATTTTAATTAGCTATCATTTTAAGGCATAAAATAAAAACAGCAACAAACACAACAATAATTCTAGTAAAATAATTTAAAAATATTTTCAGTCTCTAGGCAGCTACAACTATTTATTTATTTATTTATTTATCATAGGACAATCATGAGAGGAGTCTAAGACTAAGAATATACTCTGCCCATGGCTTGTTGAAGTATTGGTAGAACAATAATTCAATACTTGTGTTAGAGCCGATACAATTTGATTTCATATGGAGCACCAGAGAGTTTTGCTCCATGGAGATTGATCTGATGATGTATGGTGAAATTTGGGGATGAAGACTGTCTGATCTGCATTTTGTTGATTTTTCCATTTGCTGTCTACCCTAGCTTTCTACTAGTATTTTGGGAGCACTTGTTTCTTTTCAGTTCTACAGGGAACAAGACAGCTGATCAACTCTCTTGGCTGGATGGAGCAAACAAGTAATGAAAAGTGATTTGAAGGCAAGTCTGCAAGTTTCACTGTAATTTTAAGCAGACTAGTTATCTGAAACCTATTTTTTCAATGCAAAGTGATAACTTCCTGACATTTTTCCATTTCTTATCTTTCTAAGGGACCTTTCTGCAAAGCAAGGATAAATTTTCTTGAAATGTCTCTATAACATCTATTATAGTGACCAGGATGATCAAGAAGGTCCTTTGGGTAGCACAATGACCAGGAAGATTGTTTTTTTTTGCAAGGATCTAAGATGTGCAAGTCAGTTACTTTGAGTTTACTATAAAATCCTATTAAGAAACCTTCACAGCAGAATTAGCTTGAAGTAAAAAAATTCCCATGACCCAGAGTAGCGGTGATGGAGTGACAGGGATATCTGAGTTTGGATCAGAAGCCAATTTTATTTAATATACAAGGCATTTATATAGGGTTTTCCTTGTGTGGCAGTTATATAGGGTTCTGGTTTTGGTAACTATTTCCTATTGGTTACAGCTTCTTCATGACATTGCATTACATGGTAACCTTATCTTATCAGAAAGTTTCACAGCACGTTTCTTGGTCACTTTTGCGCAGGGAACATTTATCCGTGTCTGTCTCTCCCACAGTTTCTGCTTGATCAGGCTGAAGATTTCAGGCCCTTTACCAGTTCCATTGTGCTCTCTGTTTTGTTCCCTATACCAGAGTCCTATGGTATGTACTGTAGCAGACAATGATGAGCTATGCTGAAATACTGAAAGGATATAATTAGTATTTTTTTGTGTTTCAGAGTAACCCCATTGAAAAAAAAATACTCAAACAACAGCATCAGTTGCTCCTACTGGTCTGAGTTCATTTAGTTTAATAATTTCATAGAAACCAAACACTTCCTTTACCTTTTTGAGGTGTTGCCCTGACTCATAGACTGACACTTCATCTTGTCCAAGTAATTCTTCTCATAAACTATTTGAATTCTGTGAATTACTATAAAATACAGACAACTTTTAATTTCCCTTCTGGCAGAAATAAACATAGAACCTGCTCTGGCTGTACTACTATTTGTCTTAAATAAAGATTTGCATGGACCCTGTCTTTCTGTCACTGGCTGCACCCACATGAAAAATAGCACTCAATATATGCAGGATGTGGGAGGTAATTGTCTGGGGATTTTAATGGAGCAGAGAAATTCCAAGGTTTTGGAGGATGCCATGGGATGTTTCTTCTTGATAAGACATGAGAGGAAAGGAAGAGATTTCAAACTGATTGATTTTGGGGAGTACTGTGGGCTGTGTTTTGTATTATGCCTGAGCATGCCATTCATCCATAAATCTGTCCAAACCTTATTGAACTCCAGGGCAATGCATAACCTCCTGCATTCCAAAACTATTCAGCACAAACTCATATGAGAAACAAAGAGATTGGTTCTGCAGCAGAAAAAATGGGAAATTTATAACTTTCCCTTGTGAAGAAGGAAAGTATCTACTTTAACTTGTAAATAACTGCTCATGGATTTGAGCTAAAACAGTAATATAAATGACAGAGTGGAAAAGAATTAGACTATTTGAACTAACTAACTGTATCATGCTTATAGTAAAAAATCACTGATCATCAGACATGTAAAATGGGTTGAAGCAGAGCAGTAGGATTTTCAGCAGAGATTGTTTCTTTGCCCATGGTCCCCATGTTCCATGGAGGAACAGACCTCCCTGCACTGCAATGTGTCTTATTGGCAAAGAGGTTTACATTTAGCTCTGCTCTTGTAGATTACATCTGCATTCTTTGTTTACTTTGATACTGTTTGCTTGAAAATTGCATTTTTTAAATCTTAGATTGCATAAAGGCACAGGGAATGAATGTTTAGCTAGAGAACTGTAATATACATGCATATATGCTAGAAAATATTATATGGAATTAAAAAATGTAATTACATACATCACTTAAGCTTTGAAAGAAGTGTACTAGATACAGTTTTAAACTCTTCAGTTGTTAAGGTCTACATAAGTCTGTGGCTTAACATGTACAGAAATTGCATCTTTACCTCCAATTTCAGGAACTTATCAGAATGCTTTGCTAGATGAGAGTGATGTTTGTCAAGTTGAAGGTTGGAAACAGATGCTATATTTGCCCATTTTCAGAAGGCAAGCAATTTAAACTCTATAAAGCTAAAATAGCATTCAGTTTCTTGCTGCATGTATATAGTAACAAATGTGTTTCGTTAAACAGTTGTAAAGTGTCTTATGCTGCTGTCTCAACACTGTTTATTATTCTTCCAGCATTGCGTCCTTCTATCAATCAAAATTCTTACACCTCCTTTCTTACACCTCCTGCTCAGTCTGGTTTTGCTTAGTCATTCTTCCAAGAAGTACTTGCAAACCAGCTTTTTTCCCAGACATGACACCAGAAAAATGGATTTGAAAGGCAAAAAGGCATTGAAAAAATATTGTGTCAATGTATTAATTAATCAATTACGAATTCAGCATTATAATTACTATAAAGTTCTTTTTTTAGATGAACATTTAAATAAATACATTTTATTAGTCTCTGACTTTCTAGTTTCTACCTATTTCTGACTTTCTACCTTATCTGTGTTTTCTTTGTGTTTTACAGTGTGCTGTATTTGAAAAAAAAAATAAATCCTCATCATTATTATTATATTATTCTCCCAGTAGTTAAAATAGCTGAAGACCAGGTAAAGCATTATCATTATATGGGTTAGAAGTAAAGAATTTGAAGAAAAGACACATGCAGAACCCTAATGAAGCTTGTGCAAGTCCTGTGGACTTTACCATGCTTTAAACAAGCTCAGTATGTCCTTATTAGAAGACTACTTATTCAGCTGTAGTTTGATGTGCACTAGTGATTTTACTCTGTGCCATGGCTTTATCTCATTCTCAGCTGATCTGAGAAGATTAGATCAAATTTACTTTTTCTCAGTACACCAGCGCAGTATATAGAAGTTATTCCAGGTCCAATGAGACTCAGCCTTCATCTGGGATAAAAATGTAATCTAAGTTTGTTTGTTTCACCTTGCTTTGTTATGTCTTGAGGCCTGTAGTAAAAGCATTGAGGACAGACATAATTTTCTTTTGAAATGTCTACAGCAACCTTGAACTTTTAAAAAAAGTTAATTTCCATTTTAGTGCTTCCTATAATTTTCATCTATTTCTGAACTTTAAAACCCAGCAATAAACAGAAGGGTTCAAGCCACAACTATTTGCTATGTCCTTCCCATTTATGTAGACTAATCTCCTTTTCTATTTTTTTTCCCTCTCATCTGATATCTCCTCTGCAACTAATATTGCATCACAAAACTGACTGGGAGTAACACTGATTGCAGTAAGTGAATCATTACTGTCCATCCATCCATTACTGTTACATCCCCAGGGCACTGACCATATCATTTTCCCTGCCCACTGTTTGCCATCCAGTTTAATGGCAATACATTAAAAGGCAATGGATGAATATAGTAATAACTAATGATAACAGGTGCAGGAATGACATGCTTTATGGGTAAAGGATAAATAAGAGAGAAGAGGGCTATCATACTTCTTTAAATGGATCTTGAACATCTCAGACTTGGCTAAAGGACACTTGCAGATTTCAGATAACTACATCAGAAGCATTATCACTTTTTTTAAGAAGAAGACATAAATTAGATCACTGAGTTAGATACATTAGAATGCACACCATGATAATTGTATGGCATTCTAAAAAGCACTGGTAGCTTATGCACATAAAGCCTTTTTCTATACTGAATATAAGACTTCAAACTGGATCATACTAAAGATCAGTTTGGCTCAGATAGTTATACTAGCTGATAAAAGACATAAAAATAAGTAGGAACTTCCATTCTCATAACGAAAATTACCTGAACACCCAACAAAACCATGCTGAGAAACTAAAAATCTCACAAAAATAGTTTTTATGAAAAAGCAAATTATCGATAGTCACCATTAAGCATAAAGTATTTTATTTTAGTGTTTTTAACCTATATATTTGTATGTTTATGAACATTAATGATATCTTGGTTTGGAGTTTGGCTTCCTGCATCTTTGAAACAAAAAAGGCTGCAAATCCCCATAACTGAGCTGTATCTTCCTTAATGCAGGTAACTTGTACTGAGAACAAAGTCTACCTTTTCACTGCTTAGCCTCTTTTTCAGTCCTGTAATGGAGCAGGGTCTTCAACATATTTTTCTAAAGGACTTGTCTGAGGGTAGTGGTGAAATAGTCCTACCTTCTGTTTTCTTTCTTCCGGTTGGTTTTTCAAACATGTGAAGATCTTCCAATTTGTCAGTCTTCATTTCTTTACCAAGAGCAAGTTTGAATGATGATACCAAATTGTGTAGAACAATCAATACTTTAAAGAGCAAGCACTTCAGAGAAACCTTGAGAGTTTGGAGAGAAGTAGATGGATAGAAACCCCATGAAGTTCATTTGGGGCAAATGCAATGTTCTGCACCTGGGATGGAATAATTCCATGCCCCAGTACAGCCCAGGAGCCAGCTCTCACCTCACAGAAATGGGGGGTTTGCAGTAAAGGACAGGATCCTGGAGGACAATAACTTGAACATGGGTCAGCAGTGTGCACTGGGGCTGATGGCAGGGTGGGCTGCAGTAGGAAGAACACAGTGGCAAGTTGGGGAAAGTTGTCACTGTCCTGTGGGACTGTGAGAGCTCAAGTGGGTCATTGCATTCAGTGCAAGGCTGTCCATTGCAAGGCAGATGTTGACAAAGTAGAATGAGTCCAGAGGGGAGTTGCTGTGGTGGTTGGGAGCTAAAGAACAGAACAGAGATGTGAGCAAGAGAGAACAAAAGGAAAACTGAGAGTCTGAGAGCTGAGTTTATTCAATTTCAAGAAGAAAGGGCTTTGGAGGATCTTATTGCCCTGCACAGCTACCTAAAGGGTTGGCCACAGGGACTTCTGACAGATATACACAATGAAAAGACAAGAAGTAGTGGACACGGGGTGCAGCAAGGCAGATTTACACTGGATTTAAACAAAAAAGTTCTAAAAAAGGGTGGTTAATCACTGGAAGAGTTCGGCCAGGGAAGTTGTGTATACTTCTTCTAGGAGATATTAAATCTCAGCTGCTCAGTGAGCAAACAACCCATTAGATGACTCAATGACCCCCAAAGATTTCTTACAGCTTGAACTGAAACTTGCTTAGATTAAGTTTGAATCTTCTTCTTTTTTTTTTCTTTTTTTTTTAAGATTTATTTTTACATATTTTTTAAAAATTATTGCTAAAAATTCTATGCCAATGTTCTGAAATAATGGGCTACAACCAGATTTAAAATTTAGTCAGAACAGTAATTTTAACTTCCACACTAAAATCTAGAGTAGTTTTCCATATTAATCAACTAAGGATGCATCAAAAGGTAGCTCAGAGCCCCTTACTTTCTATAATTGTGTAATTCTATAATTGTGCCAATCCAATGCTATATAAAATCTAAGTATCTGGCAACATTATTTTTATCATGCAACTATTAGAAAGTTTTTTGCTAATTAGTTTGTCTTTGTAAAATCTTGATGATGACCTTTTGAATTTCCAGGGCATGAAACTGCAGTTATGCAAACTGGACTTGCCATTAACACCTGTGCTGAATTATTTCCCACTGATTGAACAGGTGTTGGGCACTGTGTAACTCATCATTGATTTGGAATGGATGATTTTGCTTCAGGATACTTCTGGCAAGCTGAACCTCTCTAGCTGTTTCTTTATGCACATAAAAAAAGGGAATGGACTTGAAAGTACAGCCATCACTGAATAATGAGTGCTGGGGGAGAAACCCTGACTTTCAATATTGACAATCAGTAGATAAAGAACTCCCTAATGAGAAGAGAGCTATCTCATTTTGTTATCACTCTCTTGAATGGTGTAAAAAAAAAGAGAATATTATCTTAAATGGACATATCAAGTCATGAACTAAGGCTGGATGAATTTCTCAGATACCACTGCGTAAGTTTGCAGCTTACTCCAACTACTGTTTAGCAGACATCGGGTTCATTTGTAGTTTAGAGTTCATATTCTTGATAATAATTCTTGATAAGTAATATTAAAAAAAAAAAAAAACAACTACTCCAATGATTTTAAAACAATAGGTTTCAAGTTACAGGATATACGCAGTTAAGAACATTAGTTTTACTCCAAGAGAAATTGTCAGCTCTGTTCCTTCAAGTACACATCAGATAAATCTATTTATTCTAATTATTGTATTATATAGAGATGACAACCTATAATATGCTAATCAAGATAATTATTAAAAAAGGTGGTTTTATTGTCTTCAACAAAAATTGGATTAGTCAACACTTTCTAAGATGGCTGGTCTTTTCTATTGAAAAAATTTTCTTTTGGGATGAATTTTGAGAAGAATTAGATTCTCATCTGTCCCTCAGTCTGTCTGCTTTTGAGCAAATTCGAGTTTTTTTTCTCTGAATATTTAATATAGTTTGGCTGAAATTATTTCTGTTATAAAGTGATGCAGAGGTGGGTCATGGAAACTTGAGTCTTGAGCCATCGATTTTCTATTCTACTCTCTCAAACCGTAATTTTCTGAGATTGTTTCCCAGAAAGTGTCTCTTGCACATGGTCTCATAATCTGGCTAGACCTACATCATGAATGCTTTAGGTTAACTGGGGATATTGAAATACCTATAAGATGTGAACAGTGTTAATTGCAATTTCCTTAATATACAGTTGTCCCATTACAGAGAAGTTGTATTTTATTTTGATAGTTTTATTGCAACCTTAAAATGAGGGTGGGGGTAATGGTATCGAACCCAACAGGGTTATATTTTATCACAGTCTGCCAAGGAAAGATACCATTGTTTACTTGTTTTACATTCTAATGTGTATTTTGTACATATAATCATTCTTGTGTTTGTATTATTGACAGTTGTTCGTTTTGGAATTGCTTTATTTAAGATGATTTGTGCCAGTCTTTAATGGTGTACAGATCTTAAAGGGAGGTTAGAAGCAAATGTAAATGGAATTGGAAAACATATCTTGTGTACTTGCATGAAAGTAATATCCAGAAAAATATATAATAAATGAAATATATATGTTCTGTTGAATTGAGTGATATAAATCACATGATGAACAACCTGTCACCTACATAAGTTCCCTTTGAAATATATAATTTATTCCAATTGTGGATTTTATGACCCTATATACCCTGAGATACTCAGAACAGCATTCTTTATGGGAAGATAGTTCTCATTTGCTGTGTAAGCAGATGTTGCCATCTAAGAGTCACCCAACCAAATCTTTGTTGTTGAAAAGGGAGATTTATGGTTTGAGTCTCACTGCATAACCAGGTGATAAGTCCTGTTCAAAAGTTAAATATGAGAACTTTTCACAGACACAGGACAGATGCTCCGCAGAAGCTCATAAGTTAAAACAGAAATAACTGACCACAGTATTATAACTGCAGTAAATTCACCATCCAGACTTTTATTGCTTTTGAGACTATAATCCTCATGCTCTGTCCTGCAGCATTTTAATTTTCAAACTTAAAGAAGGAAAGGTAAAAATGGAGCAGGCTGAAATTGTTATGCCTTTGTGCAAATGAACTATGTAACCATAGAAAAGGCACACTTCCATAGGACATATAACACAGGAGGTTATCTTGTGAGTACTCTTGTCTACAGTTTGCTCTGGAATTTTAATGTCCATGCTAAAGCTGTCTTTGGAAGATATAAACTGAGATTGTTTTGTGGCTAAATTCCTAAGTCTTCTGACAGAAACTGTAGTAGCTGTAGTACAGAAATGAAAACATTCTTTCTTGCTTTTGCTAATGATCAAACAGAACTAAATTGTGATTGTTAGCTAATGTGTCACTCCATGAAAACCACTGGGGGAAATTCTGCACAGATTTGCTGAGTGGATGGCAATTTGCCCTTTAATACTCACAGTGCATTAGCTTCTCCTATACAGTGTGTGCGTTTTGTTATCTTGTGTCTAGAGCAATATCGAGGTTGTCGTTTCCTTTTCAAAGCAGCTCCATATGAGTCAAAGGGAAACTTACAAAAGATGTGTAAAGTCTATTCAGAAGCACGGTCTTTGTGTAGCAGTTAATTCCTACACAAACTAATATGAAGGATCAGCCAGTGCTTTATGCTACATTGTAGTTTTGTGTGTTATGAACCTCATGGAAGAAAGATGGGATTTAACTTTTTATACTCTCCTACATTCCACGTCTAAATTAATATATTTGTAATACTAAATGGAAAAATCTAGAGGGAAGTGCTTATAAAGGTTGAATATAAATATGCTTAGCAAAAAAGAAAAAATTAAAATGGTTTGTCTCCACAGGGCATGTTTACAATAACAAGCAACAAGGTAAGACCTCTTTTTTCCATGTTAGGGATGATTGGTGCCAGCCTGCATGTCCTTCACCTGCTATCCTTGAGTAGATGTTGATTTTTCAATTTACAGGTCTGTTAAGAATTCATGACAAACTTAAATTATACATGAGAATGAGAATTTTCTCCTCCAGAGAGGAGAGTCTCACTTTGTTGTGATATGGGTTTTGTATTTTTTAATTGCTAATAAACTGTCATAAAAAACAACAACAAACCCTTGTTTTCCCTTCCCATTCCTCTTTATCATATATTTCATTTTCTCTGCACCAAATTGTTGCTTCAATATGAAAAGAAACATGGATTTAACATAGAAGGGAAAATATTGATATCCTTTTAGAACTACTCATTAGTTCAGATGCACAGGAACTTGGAGAGTTAAAAAACTACCTTCTATCTGTTTTTATCATCCAGGGTTAATTGTGTAATTCAGTTTTACTATATAGTTCATTAGAACTTTAAAGCCAAATTACTATCTTCACTCCTGCCTCTAAATTTCAGGTTATTCCTGCCCAAAATTCATGACATTTATTTTTCAGGTCAAAAACCTCACTAATACTGCATTGGCTCTTATTAAAATTTTATTTAGAAAACGGTTTTCACATGAAGGAAGATGTAGATCTTTGACAACAGAAAATATTATAACTAGGGTAAGACCCTTGACAAAAACCAGTACTTCATACTGCAATTAAATTATTCTATCACACAGCACAAACTGAATTTTGGAGCATGAACAAACTGTGAGAAGGACATAGATTTTCTTAAATCTCAGTAAGTTAGCAAGTTAAAATATTTTCTATTGCTGAAGGGGAAGCACTGACACCAGTATTGAGCAAAGTGACATTTCATGAAGACAATAATTGATACATTGAATGAATTTTTTTTTTTTTGTTGAGTCTTTTATCATAGGCCGAGTAACCTGGGATTCTCCAGAGGGGACAAATCCCTCAGTAAAGTTTTCATGGTGGTTTCCTCAATGTAAGTTCTAGACTTCCGCTGGAAGAAGTTGTGATATATGAAATTCCACTGCTTTGCAAGGAAATACTGGATATGATATGTCAGTGTCAATTCTGGTTGATTTATTGTTATTCAGAAGTCCTCTGGGTATTCCATATCCAGAACTGTAAAATAACTGACTTTATCTTGGTATTCTATAAGAATAACTTGTGAAAAAAATAAGTTACAGTAACTATTGAGTCTTGATAGTATTCTTGAAAGATCTATTAATGTCAAGGTAATATAGAAAATTTTAGGAGCTCTAAATATGTGTTTTTTTAGCAAACTATACACTATTCTACTATACACACTCTTCCAATACCAAGTAGAACTGCATAATTATACAGCAGGTACATAAAATAAATTTGACATCTGATTGTGAATGAATGTCAAATTATTGTGCTGAAAAACAAAAACTGAGTGACTTGCCTCTGGAAAAGCTTAAAAGCTATGGAAAATAGAATTATGTGAAGACAATAAAAGGTGTTTAATTCCACCCTTTGCATTGTCACTGTTTGAGTAGCAGTTACATGGCAGATTACATGTGCAGTGTAGCAAGAACACTGAAGAAAGCAATTACTTACTTGTTTACTGGCTTTCTAGATGTAGTGCATGATTTATATTTTCTGGTAAAAAAAAAATATATATATATATGTATGTATGTGTAATGTACAGTAGCATGGGGCAAAGAACATCTTGTGATGCACAGTTGATCCATCTTTTGGAGTAAGAGAATGATGTGGTGGATAGTTAAATTCTGCCAATGAAGAACCAGACTTCAGAGAAGCCTTATGAACTCAGACTAATGCAATTGCTGTGGACCTGTGCAGAGAATCCATAGAACAGTTTGGGTTGGAAGGGAGCTTTAAGGGCCATGTGAGTAGGGACTTCTCCATCTTGATAGTTTTCTCAGAGCCCCATCCACTCTGACCTTGGATGTTTCTAAGGAGGAGTTATCCACCACCTTTACCCCTTTTCTTATTGACAGCAGGCCATGCTAGGGATTCTTTTCCCATCATTCCCACCTACTATCCCACCAGCTTCAGTGAGAATTTCACTTGGCAAATCAGGACAACACTGGCACATATTTCACAGGAAAGAACGGATAAGAAAGGAACTCCTATGGGGAAAAAACAGAGTGAAATAAGAATATGTAACAGTCATAGGAATGATATGGTGAAGCAAGCATATTTGTAATAAAGTGGAGAATAGCTGATGCTGAACTTTTGAATGGTGCCTCCAGCATCTGTTTGACACTGAATTTTACCTCCAGTCAGCTGTGCCAGTGTAGTTAAAAAAAAAAAAAATCAGCATCAGCAGGAGATACTCCTCTCAGCAATCTTGATGACAAAAAGGACAAGATTTCTGTTGGTTGTAGTTGTAAGTACCTGAGTTCTCAGATGGTCACTATATTTCTATTATTATATTTTTATTTTGAGTATTTTTTAAGCTGAAGGAGAAACGGTCCTAAGAACTTTGTGAATCAATGTTTTTAAGTAAACTATTGTAGTGATACAGGACAAATTTTTATAAATAGGTTATAACTCAATTTTTGGACCTGGTAAAAGAAAAACTTTGGGCTGTTGTATGTTAAAAAGATGGTTTATGGAAGGTCATCAGATACATGGATCAACTTCATCCTAGCTAAAAGGATTTCAGCTATTCTAGTCAATACATGTACAGGTCTATGTACCAATGTGTGTCTTATCTGCTGTGGTTTTCATTTTTGCAATCTTATGTGTGTGGTGTGTGTGCATGTCTTGAAATTATGTTTATTTTTTATTGTGAGCAGAAATAACAAATTTTGGAACACCAAGGGTTAAGTTGTGAAAGCTTTCTAGTGCAGGAAAAAAAAAACCTACCAGCTTTTGTGAAGGAATTCAGATCTGTCCTTCTCTTGTCATTTGCAAAATGTTTTCATGCTTAAGAACTTGAATGAAAGCAGCGACAAATTCTTATTTTGAGGACACAGATGTTGTTTGTGTACATTAGTTTCTTTCTGTCCACAAAAGTCATCAAACGCAAAAACAATTTGCATGCAGACTTTTTCATATGTGCCTGCATAAAGCTGTGCATACGTAAAATGAGTGCTGATAAATTAATGCTCTAGAACCAAGCTAATGTAAAATTTTCCACTTATAAAAGTTTTGGTGGCTTTTATCAGGGAAAAAAAAAAATAAAAAGGAACAAGAAGAAGCTTAAGGCTCAGTCATACAGTTCCCTCTCAAGAAAGAAATATTTAGCAAAAATACCGTTTAACTTCCTTAAGAGGAAAAGATCTATCATTAAGTCCAGTTTAAAATCTGAGGCTACAGCTGCTCTTAAGGCCGGGAAGCCAGCCGCAGCAGGGACGGTGTGCACCCAAAAGTGGCGGCGGGCACGCCGGGTGATGGGGAGCCGCTGCGATTTACCGCCTCACCGGGCTGCGGCACGGCGAACGAAGCTGCCTCCGAGTGCTCGGCGGGAGCGAAGCTGTGTGTGCGCTCTGCGGCTGACACGAACCGCCAGGATGCTCGGCGGCAGGCTCCGCTCCCGCAGGCCCCGCTCCTCCCGGGATGCTGCCCGGGCTCAGCTCCATGGAACAGCCACTCATGGGCGGGGGAGGATTTTCACCTGCGCTTTATTAACTGGAAAAGCTGGAGGCAGAGCTCGGTTACACAGTGTTACATAAGGTGCTGCAGGGGCCTGATATCTGTCATAATCAAAGGCTAATGCAAATTCAGTGGGCACTGTACTATCAGCGCTAATAATCAATGTTAAATTAAGATGTATTATCTAGGTAGCATGCATAAAGAAAAGGGGAGTCCTGAAATGTCACAGTCATTTTAATCAGAGCAGTGTTGGAGCTGTGGAGGAAGGCTTGTCGCTATAAGGAAACTATGGTAAAATCCTGGTCAATTTTTTTTTGAAAACACACTGTTAATTACACTGACATATGCTGAAATGAGTCTATATAGTTACTCTCCTTGATGGAATGAGCTCTGTGTTTCTTATGAGACAAGATTTGAAATAAAGTACATAAATAGTGTGGTAAAAATTCTTTTAATACTTCCTGTCTTCCCTCATCCATATATTTCCCTTGTAGTTATTTCCAATCCACAAAATAATTAAAAGTACAGCAGGCGCAATATATCTATGAAAGTTGTCTCTCTCCCACACACTGCACTTGTTTAGAACATAAAGGTTGTAGAAGTGAGTAAGAGCATTTAATTTAAAAGTGCTTGAATGCATGTGTGTGAGGATTACTGCACCCCAGAAAGGGCAATGGTGCCCTGAACAATATTACACACCATCCTCATTAAAACTCAGGGTTGGAGGGTGCTATTCTTAATACAGCTTTTGTGTATTGCAAACTATATATTGCATACATATACATGTGTTAGTTTTTGGCCTCTTTTTTCTTCTATTTCCAATATCACAATATAGCAAGGTGTGGATTAGGGAGCATCACAGATCATCCTTGTTATGCATAGCATTATCCATGCTAAATTAGAAAACAGGAAGCAACAGAGGGCAGCTGGTACTTGCCCTTTACTATAATCTCCCAATAATCTGTTTTATCTAGCCTGTTCCTCAATTCTAGCTGTAATGATGATTCAACTTTTTCTCCCCTGACAGATTATTCCATTGTCTAACCTTCTGGACATTTCTGCCTAATGTGTAGTTTTAATATTTAAGTTTTGAATTTCAGAACATTATTTCAGCTATAATGGTAAATGTGAAAGCCATCTCCTATCAATTAACAACCATCTGGGAGAGATGGAATTCAGAAATGAAGCAAAGTGCTGTACAATAGTGAATGATGAAGCAAAAAAAACCCTGTCTACCAAATGAAATGGTATTTTTGAAAGTACTTTCTGTGACAAAAAGGTGGTGAGCTCTTTAACTTTAAAAACATTGCTTCTTTTATATCTTGATAGTATATAGAATTTATAATTGTCAGTCTTACATGTGCCAAAAACATCAGTTAGTTTCAGGT
Organism: Erithacus rubecula; assembly: GCF_903797595.1. Lineage (NCBI taxonomy): Eukaryota > Metazoa > Chordata > Aves > Passeriformes > Muscicapidae > Erithacus > Erithacus rubecula. The sequence goes on from NC_136658.1 coordinate 63,731,968, forward strand.
CTTGCACTGTGTTAAAAAGAGGCAAAGAAAGAGATAATTATTTGGAATTGTAGAAGTGGTTGGCTTCAGGCTGTTTTTGAGATTATCAGTGGTTATTGTCTACATTCTTACGGAACACAAATGATTTTAAACATTATCACTTAAAAATAAAAGAAAACATAACTATGTGCTTTCAAAATGTTCAAGGGGCTCAAACCTAATATTAGAAAAATATTGGTAATTGAAGAATGGTACAGACAAGTCCTAAATAGTACTCAAGATCTAGACAGGCCTCAGCATATTGTCCCAGGATTTTGTAAAACTCTATTACAATTCAGGTAAAGTTTTCTCAATGTCTTGAGAAGGTAACAGATCTGTTTTTTCAGATTTTTTCTTTTATGCACTTCTAGTAAACCCTAAAACTGATAAATAACGAGTGCTGGGAGTGTTACAGTAGTGGCAATTTTCTTTGCCCATCATGTGAAATGAGGAGGAAATGCTGGCACATGGCTATCACCATCAGCCTCTTGGGTGAATTAGTCTGCTCTTTCCATAGCGTCCAAGCAGAGTTTCAGATTTCACAGGCTCAGGAGACTGCTGCAGCCCTCTGTATGGACTCCTTATGCAGTGGCTGGGTAAACCTGTTCCCAGCTCCCTTTTCCTCCTTGAGGATTAGTGAAACACAATAAACCCTCACATTCCAAGCAGTATAACTGGTGTCTGGCCTTTAACTGGATGAAAAGCCAAGTGTTTCCAATATGACCCATGCTGCCAGGAAATGTCTAGCCCTAAAAAACCCCAAATGTTTGGCCCTCCAAGAAAGAAGCTGGATTTCAATGTCTGTTTTTGTATCCTCCACTTAACTCTAAACCCTACAAAAGAAAGTACTGGAAGTGAAGACACACCAAAGAAACAGTCTTACTCTGTCCCTCAACAGAGAGAAGAATATTTAAAAAAAAAAAAAAAAAAAAAAAAAAAAAGAAGAAACTTCTAGCCAGCAGGAACTTTGTTTTTCACTACGAAATTGTCGTAATACATTTCAGGTATAAGGAAATCCTCTTCCAATTTCATGCTACAGTGGTGTCCATAACAAAAATAAATGTATGTTACCAACATAGATTAAATAGCTTTTGATTGAATATTACACCTGGGAGAGAGTTTAGCAGATACTTATGGCCTAAATTTTGACTTTTTTTGCCTTCAATCACTCTTGTTTTTTCCCCTTTCAGTATCCTTCCTCACCACCCCCACCCCCTCGCCCCCCCCCCCAAAAAAACCCAAAAATTAGAGAGAAAGCTTTAATAATCTTGAGCAGTCCAAACCAGTACATGTTGCTAAAATTGTGACCCATTATTTCAGATGAAGATATTCTGGTAATTTTTCAATGCAACTTTTAGTTAATCACATAAAATACAACAAAAGTATTTAATATATTTTTTATAATATGAACCTTTAAGGAGGTTAAATTCCTTCATGTCAATGTATGCCAGCAATGTAATTTAATCTGTGTATTGCTGACATAATTAACAATACAGGATTTTGAAAAGTAATCAGAGGAGTCATGAAATCAAATTAAATGGGAGGATTTACCGCCACAGTAGACTTTGACATTTCATTTGGTGAATATACCTCATTTTGCGTTGCCCATTCTTGTAACTATTTCTCGTCTTGGGCAACAAATAATTTCACGTACAAATATTGTTGCATCCTACTTTCACATGTGAATAAGAATTCAAATTATGTACAATCGTTGAAATTTATTATTGAAGTTAGTTTATGTTCAACTCAACATTTTATTGAAATTATAATTTATTACATTTTGGTTACTGTAGATGTACTGATAATACTGCTTTTACCAGGTGAAAATTTCTGTCTAAACAAATGGTTAAGCCAGGATGAGAAACCCCCTCTCACTAACTGGGTATTTTCCTTATACTGTTGAGCAAATCAAGTTTGTTTCCTGGTGAAATGGACTAAACCCTTGTACAAGGTACCAGCATTCTTACAAAGCAATAAGAATGTTTTTCTTTTGAGGGCTGCTTCTTTCCTCAGACAACAATTTCCTGTAACTTCAGGGAATTAGCTTCCTTGCATGCTGTTAAAAGCAGAGATTTACATGAACTGTGTAAAAACATTGGGGGGAAAAAAGCATATTGTCACAGGGCACTTTGTGAAGAGTATCCTCAGCAGAGTTATCAACCAGTTTTTAGTTAGGATCACTGAAGGTAGCCTTCCTCAGAAATTGCTCTTTGCAAATAGTCACTTCATGAAGACATTCATAGCCTCAACACACTTCTTCCTTGAGGCATTGTTAGACAAAGCTCTTTCCCAGGGAGACCTGCAGTAGCACAAATTTAAAGACATTAGAAAAACCCCAATGCAAAACCAAAGCAAGTCAACAACAAAAAAGTACATTAGCTAAATTGCATGTGTTCCTATAATACAGTAAACAAATAAACTGTCCTCTGCTCAATTTAGAAGTGAATAAAGTCTGTTTGCTTGCACTTACCCTCAACTGCCCTACTGGGAGGAATGGAAAGCATTCATCTCATGCACAGTTCTACCTTGCACTTATCATTTTACTTTTATATCCTTCCCTGACTCCACATCACAAGAACATATTGTAAAACTACTGGCATATATTGAAAAGACTGTAGCAGCAGTGTTAGCAATACTATTATTTTTCTTCTTGTTTGGACAAATCTTGTTTTAGTCCATAGAAAGCTAACCTATTTCATTAATATTTTCCTAGATTGCTTTTTGCCTTCGAACCTTGTTCAGTAAGATGGATTTCATTTTGTTTAATAAGCTTACCTTTCAGCAACTCATCCTGATGTTGGATTTTATTGTCTTATGCATACTCCCAATATCCTAGCTTCTGTCAAAATAAATGTAATGCACAGTGCCAGATGCAAAGATAAAACCTACTGAGTTTAATGGAAGAATTGTCAACTTTTCAACAGGTATCTGTCTACTGCTCAAGTCTAGAGTCTCCTTTTATTTAAATGAGGCCATGTTCTCATATTGACAGTTGGGGCTCTTTTTCTTATTTCCTCTAGCATGTTGTTTTTTTCTACCTAAGTAAGGCTTCCCTTAACCTTAGCTAGATTAGATTAAATTTACTGAATTTTAACTTTGCAGCATTTTAGCTGAAGAATATGTTTTTCAGGACAGCATTTACTTCAGCTAATTTTAAATCTGGAGTTCACTAATGCACATGCAGGTGACTGCAGCGTAGATGTCTGTATCTGAGACATGTATGCCAGGTAAAGGTAAATGTGTGTCTTTTCCCTACAGACTCTCTGCAAGACACTGCTTCTCTGATAAAAAATGATGGTTCTCAAAAACTGAGATAGAATAGCAATTACATAGACTGTTTTGGGAGTTCTTGTGATTATCATCCTGTGCTGCTCTCTGTTGCTTCAAACTATTGCCCTGTGCACGAGTATCTGACTGCTGCCTCTCTAAATTCTGTTAAATCCTTACGTTCTCCAGCTGCAACTCTGCCAGCTTCTCTGTCTGCCAGTGACCCAATGCTCATCTTTTCCACTGTGCTTTGCTAAGGCACCTTACTTTCTTTTTGAGTAAAATATCTAGATAACAAGACAATAAAAAGAGGAAACCCTGCCTAATCTAGCATACAGGATTGAAATATTTCTTAGCTTTCTCACTCTGTTTGCTTTACCCTTGTCAGAGCAGATTGCTATGCAGACGGACACAGTCACATTTGAAGTGACAGATTTATGTCTAAAACATGTAACAGAGAGTGTCAGGAACCAAACCTGGGCCTTGATTCCATATGGCATATATAGATGGCTTCCATCAGCTCAGCAAACAGAAAACCCCTCTGCAGGTCTGTATTCAACTGAGCTGTTTGAAATGTCCAAATACAGAGCCAGACACAGGCATGACCCCTAATCAGTGCACAACGATCAGTCTCAGAAGCTGGCTCTCTATTGAGAGAGTGCCCATAGTGTGACAAACCTTGGTCCCATGTTGCAGAATGTGCCTTCAGAAGCAGTGGAATCACAGAATCATAGGATGGTTTGTGTTGCAGATAACTTGAAAGATCTCGTAGTTCCAAACTCCCTAGTGTGGGCAGGAAACCTTCCATTACACCAGGATGCTCAGAACTCCATCCAACCCGGCCTTAAACAATTCCAGGACAGGCATCCACAACTTCTCTGGGCCACTTGTTTCAGTGCTTCACCATCTCCACAGCAAATAATTTCTTCCTAATATTTAATTTAAACCTACGCTCTTTCAGTTTTGTTATAAAAGGTGATAATGCATTTATCTTCAAGGCTTTATCGTGATTAATAAACCACACTGTTGAATGTGAAAAGAATGCATGAAAATATTGAGGTGTAATGTACTCAAAGTAGTTAAAATCTTAGATTTAAAACTGGGAAAAGAAAACCATGACTGTCAATTAATAAAGTGTGGAGAAACAGAAGCATCAGCACAATCTTCTTCCCTGTGCATTTTAGCAGCTGACTTTTGGATAACATGGCTACTGTATGATGAACTAAATTTTAAGCTACATGGAGTTCAATTCATTTCACCCAGCTTCACATGTCCAAGCCTGAGACAATGATTTCCTTCAAAAAGAATAAGGATTTTCAGACTTCATTATATTCTCAAATAAGTGTGCAATCCAGACCAGCTGAATTACTGTCAGGTTGCCTGAAAAAACAGGTTACTGGGGGAATGAGTTAAGAGTTCATGTTTTTTGCTGCTGGCTGGACTGCAAAATGAACTTGTACGAAGAGCCTCTAAAAAGAAATCTCCAAAGTTAGGGTAGGGGAGAATGAATTATCTCAGGAATTGAGGAAAAATTCCTATTGAGGATTACCAAGAGAAACACAATATAGAAATGTTTTAATAAATGTGAAGTTCCAATTGCAGGAGGAATAGAAGATTTTGGGAGAATGTGGTTTCCATTTTTAAGCCTGCCCAGAGAAAAGGCCTTTCAAACCCAGAAAAACCCTGGGAAATATGCTACTAGCAGAAAGCATCTTGAGATAGAATGTTGGCCTGACAGTATACTAATGTGGCTGATGTGGTGTTTTTTCAATTTTTTTTTTTTTCATTTGGCCACTGCTTAAGAAATGTGTGAGCTTTCACTCACTCTGATTTTTAAAAAAGCTGTTCTTGAGAAGTGAAAATAAATACTGCTTATTTTTTCTGTCTTGTCTGAGTTGAAGACCACAGGAGTGAGAGTTCTTTTTAGTTTTAGTATTCATAATTTAAGAAAAATATATAAATTGAATCACTTCAAAATTCTAACCAAAGCCTGTAACAAACTATGTTGGTTGTAATCCAACTTATGATAAAAATACAAATAATAATTTTTTAATTTTAAAGCAATCAACCAAACAAGAAACCCCTACCAAAGTCAAAACCAAAACCCCCAACCACTTCCAAGTCGTGAGGATTACATTAGAAACAGACAATCCTATAAACTGATTTTTAAATTTATTTTTAAGTACTCTCTACCGCTATGTGGAGCTCAGCATTAGAATCTATGCACTCCTTGAATGGAGATGAACACATATAATAATTTTACAGATTGACACTTGTGAGTACAGCTTGTTTTTATGCTTAAGTGCCTACAGAAGAATAGCAAAGTAGAACCTCAAGAATAATTTCTCCTGCTCTACAATAGTGTCAAATGTACATAAATTCCATAGTGGAACTTTCCAAAATGCATTGCACTGGGAGTTAATTTGATTTATTTACAATTACCCTCTGCATGCTCTTAAATCTATTTCTTTATGACTTAGTAGAGAAGCTTTCTTTTTTATATTTCTACTGAGTATTATCTTGATCTTCATTAAATCTTATCTCACTAAATTACTGTAGCCAGTGTCAGATCGTCTAGATGCATCTTCATTTGTTTGTGTTTAAATACCCCACTTGCTAGAGGGTTAAGAGTGGAATATTTTAGTGCATAGACAGTTCTGGATGTGTTTATTAGTTCAGTTCTGGGCTTTGCCAGACCACAATTTTGCTGGGCCTTAGACCTTGTCAAAGAAACATTAAATATTAATTAGCTTAAAGAAAAAAAAAAAAAATTTTAGAACAATTTTTTGATAGACCTTCTACAAAATTAGAAAGACTGTAAGATTTCAAAGCAGGATGTGTTTCCTGTGTATAATCTTCCAGGTGTGCTATAATTTTGGTTATATGCATATACATTATTAAAATTAACATTATTTTTCATAAATTGCTATATCTTTCTGTATCCAGAGACACTGTTCTTTTTTTTTTTTTTTTCATACAAAGCAATGCAATTTAACTGGAGGCAAACATAAGCCCCCTTCACTTCTCTTTTCAAATACAAAGAAAGGTATCATTGCAGGTGGTTCTGGTGATATCCTATGTCTTTTGGGGGAGATGGTGTGACAACCCATCTTTTATGGGAAGAGTCTCTATGGATGGTTTTAAAAATATCTTGCTGTGGTAGGAAGAAACACATTTTACAAGTGCTAGTAAGTACAGAGTTACACACTTTACCTAGAGGAGAACAGGTACAGACTTGGTTTAAAAAAAAAAGCTTTGCTGTTCTGTGGTGTCTTCACCATGAGATGGGAAGAGATGTCTAGGACTGTGCAGACACAAGCTAAGAAGTCCACAATCTGCATCACTATGTGAGGTGCATTGCAAAATTCATGTCCAGCTTCAGCCTAGATCCAGTCTAAACCAAAATAAGCTTTAGCAGATATGACACAGAGTCAAGATGCAACTTGGCAAAGTTAATATGGCGTGGTTTCTTTTGACAGAATTAATTATTTCTTTTTCTGCTGTGACACAATTCAAACTAGTGAGTCTCATACCTACTTTGGTGCTGCTCTACACAGAATGACTATCAAAATCCCTGCTAGATCCTCATTTGCCATACTTCATTCTAAACATGGCATATATTATGTGAGTATAGGAATTATTTTCACAATATGTGCCAGTCCTACATTTTTTGCCCCTGATGCCTGTTTTGAATAGCACTTGCATCTCAACACCTATATATATATACATATATATATATATATTTTTTTTTTTTTTTTTTTTTTTTTCTGTGACTGGTAAATTGTGTATTTTTATTTTTTGGCAGTGCTCATGCATCTGCTGTGTGCCAACATAAGTTAGGAAAAGGTAAGTGAAATAATGTAGGAAATGCAATTGCCACCTCCTGAATTAAATATTTTATCCATGATCTCTGGAGTGCTATAGAAACATGGCATTTTCTGCCAATGCATTACATTTCTATACATACAAATATAGATATGCCCACAGATGCTGAATAATTGCAGTGCATAAACATGAACTAAATTTATGTTTTATATAGCTGTATGATCCTTTAAAGGTTTTTTTTGAGTTTTGGGTTTTTGTTTTTTTTTCAGTTTGAAGTTTTACTTTACTTTCTTCCCGTCTTTCAAACACTTTTGTCTCTTTTGGAAGCCCAAGATTAATTAGTTGATTCTCTCTTTTCTAATTCCATCTACAGTTCAGAGGCACGTAAAACCACAAAGCAAGATAATAACCAATAAATGGAATAATTAATTCAATGCACTGAAACTAATTTTAATTTATATTTCTCAAACATTCTCACTAGGGAGCAGAGAACCTGGAGTTCTAGGGACTGAGCTGCTCCAGTTCTGGTTGTTTTGAATATGTTGTGGACAGAAACATAAGTTTCTGAAAAAGTGGAAATTATGACAGCTAAAATCAGAGGGGAAATTAATAACCAAAAAAATTTTAAAACTAGCAAGAAGTAGGAAAAAGTTAAGAGTTATTTCAATCATAACCTCTTTCAATCAAAACGATTTTGTCTGCCTCACAAAGGAAACAGAGTGTCTAAATCTCTGATGTTGTACAGCCCGCTGACTTCTCACGGCTCTGCTACTTGGTGGCACAGACCCTTGCCATGGCTCACGTCCTGCAGAGAAGTAGCCCATCATTACTGGCCCTGAGATCAGTGGGAAGCACCAGGAATCTCTGCTGCACTGTGCATGTAGAGCTGCATCTGCCTTTAGGAGCTCCAGGTTCATTCTGGTCTGTGGTGTGCTGTGGTGGAGGCTACAGTGGGTGCTGGGGACTGTGCCTGTGGCTCACCGTGCATGTTTCTGAACCCAGAGCTACCTGGAAGACATCTCTTCCACAGTTGCCTCTTCCTAGCAGGCATTCTAAAGCTCCTTGAAGAGTTCCCTTGGTCCCTGGACCAAACCAGATGGCACCAAACCACTTTCCTGAGTCAAGGGTCCCCTCATGAGTATTGTCCTGTGGTCCCTACTATCCCACTTCTCCTGCTAATAGCTAGACAAAATCCACTCCCTTGGAAAACTGGTCAGCTCAGTACAAAGACTGATGTGTTCATTAACCTTAAGAAGTTAGGACCAAAGAAATCGACATTTTAGGATTAAAGAAATAATCAGCCTTATGACAAACGTGACTGAGACATGTTTTGAGAAAAATTACTTCTCCCTTATTTTTAGTGTACATTTTGCTTCCTAATCCCCCAAAATCAACAAACAGTAAGTACAGTCCAAATTTTTAGGATGAACTTTAATTATGTGCTTTACTTCTTGAAAATTGAGTTCATATTCCTTTTCCCCCATCTGAATCAGCTCAAAAGAAATCTATTTTAGTACTTAATATTTTCTTACGTATTGGGGAGATATTTTCTTTTCCCACCCTTTCCTATGATCCTAATGTTAGTGTTTTGAGATGATTGCAAGAAAGACCCACTAGATAACTACTTTTTGCTTAGTACTTAATGAAACATATTTAAATATATTCATGTTTTAAGCACAAATCAAACAAATAAGCATTCAGTAAAGAATCCCACTTTTATGCCAGAAAGGGTAAATCTTTAATGACTGGAATCACTGAAATTTCCTTTTATGCTTTCTGGCCCAATTTTCATTTAAAATGTAGTACATTATTAATGCCATGGAAGGGACAGCAAAGAAAGCAAATAAAAAGTTCAAAATAGGACTCCATATCTAATAAGCAACCGTGACAAAAGTACCACAATACAAAACTTCATAGTAATTATTCCATTGCACATAACAAAGTAACTAGTGGAGCATAAAGCTAACAATTATTGTGTGTTGATAGTTCAAGCACAGTATGCTTTTTAAATGCTATCAAACAGTAGCAAACTATGCTAGAAAGCACAGCCTCATCCAATAGCTTTATGCAAAATACAGACACTTACCAAGTCTTAAAATCTAGTACAAAGTACTATAACGTGCTCCTAGGCTTCATATTATGCTGTAAAATGCAATGAAAAAGCACAAGTCTATAAAAAACAAACAAAAATTCCTCATTTGCCTGTTACGTATTCCAGAGATTTATTTTTTTTCAGAGTTTTTAAAGTACTACCATTCCCTTGTGTGTGTGATCTGTTTTTTGGATATACTTTACAGCCTTCATGTAGGTCCTTTCTGTTTGTTCTTTATTGACAAGAACATCTTGCCAAATCAAGGCTGTTCCATTTGTCTTTTCAACAATTCTAGCATATTTTGTGTGCCCCTTGACACAGAAATATAGTTAGTATACACAGCAGTTGTGTTCATTTGATTTAGAAAGTGAAACAAAGCAGGTTATTCTCTGGAAGAAAACCAATTTAGATCTGGAAAAAAAGGAAGGTGGCTGAAGAGTGAGGGCTTCACCTCAAAATGAGCAATCGTCTTATGCTCTGAAGAATTCTGGAGAATTGTTTTGTTACCTGTTTGCTGTTCTTTTTGCTGCTAGGTTAACATAGTGGAGTGCTTCCTTCAGACACTGAATTTGGCTTCAAGTCTCTTATTCACACCTTTTAGAATGAAAGAAAAAACAAAAGTAAAGGTGCTTTAGTTCAGACAGCTCATTCCTTCATTGAATCTATTAATTTACCTATTATATACATTGGCTATGTAACCTTTAGTGACTACAATCTACTCACCTTTTAGTTAGGTTTGCTCTTATGACTTACAAAATTGTTAGTCTGTGGTTTAGCAAGAGCAAATGTGCACCTGGAATCACATTAGCATGTTTAAAGGCATGCAACACTTTGCAAAGAGATCAACTATTGAATTAGGAAGTAAGATTTAAAAAATTAAAAATCAACTAGTAAGTTCTGGAATATAATTAAGACAACAAATTTCTACACAGAATTTCAGATTTCCAAAAAGCTGGAAGCTTCAATTGGAGATTTTCAGTAAAAAGTAACAAAATACTTCATAGCTATATGTACTCTGGATGTGATAACTGCAAAGGCTCAGGACTCAGAGGTCAGCTTCTAAATTTGTATTATTCTTTCAAGTCTGTAGGTCCAGTGTGTGCGAACAACCATATTTGCCCCTTGGTATCTTCCAATTTTGCTGAGAGATTATGGCTGCAAAGATGAGGTCTGCCTGCCCTGCTACCATGCTGTCCCAAATCTCTGCTCAAAATTACAGGAGTATCTCTCTTCCAAATTATTGCTGCTCCCAATATTTAGCAGCCTGAAGAGAACCACACTTTTTAATAGGGGTAGAATTTCTAGTAATGCTGTATATCTATGACAAGCTTCAGAGTATAGTGATATTTTGACAGAGGAGAGTGGAGGAGGTTGTATTATAAGCTGTTCATGCTGTAGCTGTCCTGTGAATATATAGAGGTTGTCAACCACCAAGGTTGCTGTGTTTTTCAGCAGTCACTCAGTGCCAAGCAGCATGATGGAGGATTGCTACATTCGGCATTCGAGTCCTAGGCAATCCATACTGTATAACAGGAGTTCCTGAATAATATAACAAGACAGCAGATGACAGTGACTGCTTCAGTTTGGCTCATCTTAGCCTCTTACAGGTTCAGTTGCCCACATCCTTCTTTCTGTGCCAAATGTGACTGTAATGGCAACATAAACATAATGTAAAATTTTGAATTTTATAAGCAGACGAGTAATTAAGCTAATTATGTCCATCTAGTTTTCTAGAATTGCTCTGTGCTGCTGCAGGGTGCACTGGGTCTCTCTGGGATATCAGCACTATTGTTACCAGATGAAAATAAATCTTTCTTTTCTGTCTGAGACTCTGAGCCCAGTCTCTGAGGGCTCATCTGCTCAGTCTGCTGTGCCTGTAGTTTCTTTGAGACATTTTTGGGAGACACAGCCAATTCAATGCCACTTATATCTGCCTTTTCAGGAATATGGAGAAGTTGTTGCCTATTGCTTCACAGTATATGCCCTTTGGAGGGACAGCCTCATAAGACAAGGAGGATATCTCTTGTGATACTGCGTCCGTTTGCGGCCATTGTTTCTTTCTGTGGTGTACACAGCTTCATTTTTGTGAAGATTCAGCATCTGCTGTAAGACCAAATCATTCCAAAACTGTTTTCTTGGTGCTGTTTTTTTATTTTGCCTTTTTTTCCTCTTTTTTTTTTTTTTCTTTCCCTTTGCATCTGCAAATTCCCAGTGACTCTGACATCAGTGGGTTCATTTTTCTGTTGAGCAAATGTGAGGAGGTGACAGCCCATGCTGTCATTATTCAGGAGGCTGGATGGGATTCTACAGCTGCTTTTCTGAGGTGCTTAATTAGTTTGACACTGTCACTAAACTCTTACCTTGGGGATCACGTGAGAATAGCAGCTAGATGTCCAGACCCATATTTCATCACAGAATGCCTAGACTCAAACCCACTGAGCTGTGGCCACATCTCAGATGTTGATATGCATGGTCACCTGCTTAACTGTAGTATCCTTACAGGATAATAATTGCTTAGGACAGGTAAATATTTTTTTCCAGCTAGCATAAACAAATTTATGTCTACTTTGTTTAGAGAGGGAAAGAGGAAGAAGCATGATTTTCTATGCCAGTGGTCTGGTCTCTTACCACTGACTGGAAAATGTAACAAATCTTGATAGCTTCTTCAGCATTGCTGCTCCTTTTGGGCAGTTCCAAGTATCACTGACCTTTCCTTAACTGAGCAACACTTAAACCTGTGTTATTTCTAAGCTCTCTCCCAAATGTGTCAGAAGGATTTCTACTTGTTGAGAACTGCAAGCTGGCGCCTTAAAAAATCTGGTGAGTTTTGAGTACCATAATATGACAAGTATGTTAATGTGTCATCAAGAAGGAGGCAAAAGAAGTAGCACATTTTTGAACATGCAAATCCTAAGCAGTCAAATGGTGTTGTGTCAGACTGTTTCAAAATGCCTTCTTTGGACTGAGAATAACTTTATGAGCAGAGAATTTATACAAAGCTATAAGCCTCTAAAAACATGTGGTTATAATGAAGTGCATCATTAGATGCAACTTAACTGTTGTTACAGTCATGTTGTTACAAATTCAAATATAGAACAGCGCTTAACAGATAATCTCCTAAGTAACTAAGATCCATGATCCACCCTGCAAAACATATTATATCTCAGCAGTATTGTTTCTAAATACCATTAATCACAGTCTTAGCAAGACATTGACAGCAGTTTTGGTTTGGCAGGGAAAGACATGTTTTAATTCTTAAGATAAATTATAAACTATTTATGTTCTTTTAAATCATTTGAATAATTTCTAAACTACCTAAAACTGAAGATTTTTCTTTTTTTTTTTTTAATATGAAGCACAGAATTTTTTTACCTTTTAATTGATATTCCTCTTTCAACTGATGTAAGTTCATTGGTAGTTGACTTGTGGCAGCATTTCTCCTGGCAAAATCTTAGTCTAGACACTATAAGCATTAAAGTTTTGGGTGAGAGAAGTTAGGATTTTCTGTGAAATTAACTCATCAAGATGAAATTTTTCTATGTTAGAGCAGAGATTTGAAGAATAAGTAAACCTTGCAAAGTGTTGGCTAACTTAATTGATGATTAATTTTTCTTAATTTTTTTGTTTGGAATAACTCCCCCTTCTCAGTACTGCTCACCTATCTAGTAAGATATATATCTAGTTCAATCCTGACATTCAACTTCTTCCAATTGCTAATAAAAAAAAAAAACATAAAAGTATATAACAGGTAGTAAGATGATGATATTAACAAGTCCCAAATACTTTATCTTATTATATTACACCCCTGGATAATTCCTGCTGAACAAGAACAAGACAAGAGTGTGTTCTGAACTTGCAATTTATGAAGGTAGCACTGTTTCTTTTTCTTCTATCTGTAGGTCTTACTTAGCATGGAGGACACAGACCTAGGTCTCCTTGGAGCACCAGGACTGAAGTCAGTGTCAATCCTCTAATCCATGATTCCTAACGTGTTTACATTTCACAGCCAGGCCAAGCAGGGCAATATGGTGTATGCAGCAGCAAGAAGTGCTTGGAGCCAACAGTATGTTTCTCTGTTGTTTTTTTTTTTTTTTTTAGAAAAAGTCTTTACTGCTCAAACATACAAATAAATTATGGTTAGATATTAATTGCCATGTGTAAGTTGTGCTGTTGTGACTGTGTTTGTCTTGTACAAATTTGGTGAGATGTCTGCATCTAAACTGGAAGGTTCCCTAGTAAAAAAGAAATAGGTACTTTTAAGGCATATTTCTTCTGATATACTTTAGCTGTCTACTTTAGAATGAGATGAATCACTCCACAGCTGCCATTCCTCCCTGTGCTTTATAAAAGGCATCTAGATGACTAAATCGGATGTAGGTAATTACTTTGTACTTTGACTGTGTAACTGACAGGAAATGTAATATGAAATGCATTTGCTTAAGTCTTAACAAGAGAGAACATAAGCTAGAGCACTTTTCTTCATATTTGCAGTGGGGTAACAGCATCCATACTGTCAGTTATTGAAGTTCAGCTGACACAAAATAACTTGTGAAGCCATAATACAATTTTACCTACATTTTCAGTAGTATTGAAAACAGTTGAAACCATTCAAGCTTTAAGCATTGGGAAACCCCATATTAAGTATGCTCAAACATTTCAGATTTAATTCAGCTCCACTGTTATTTTGAGTCAATTTTGTGTATCAGCTGGACATAGATCAATAATAATAATAATAAATAATAATAATAATAATAACAACAATAACAACAATAAATTAGGTCCCTACTACTGCATTTCCTGGCTAGCTGCCTATAGAAAAAACCTTACTCCTTTGGCTCCCCCTTTGTGTGCAGTTAATCAAATTAGCCTGAAATAGAAAAAGCAATATACAGATCAAAGGAAAACATTTAGCTATAAATTAGCTGTTTGCCTTTTGTGCTTGTTCACCTTCCTTCAAATAGGAAAGGAAGTACTTTAATTTTTTTTTTGCCTACTTAGTTGTCTATTAAGGACATTTAACATAGCCTGAGACCATAAAGACATAGGGACGTTCAGTCCCCTTTGCACTGGTCTAACTGATGGCTCATAACCTACTGGAAGCGAGATGTAAAGACTTAAATAGATATCATCAGACAGAGTGTAAATTAGAAAAGATGAAATATAGTGACAATGTATCACATGGTCACCTTGTCATCCCCAGTACTCCCAGGTGCCTCCCAGCAGAGCTGCTCTCCACCAGCTCAGACCCAGCCTGTGCTGGTTGTTCCTGCCCAGGGGCAGGACCCCACCCTTGCCCTTGCTGAACCCCACTGGGTTTCTCTCTGCCCAGCTCTCCAGCCTGGCAAGGTCCCACTGAATGGCAGCACAGCTTCAGCTGTGTCAGACACTCCCCCAGTTCCATATCATCAGCAAACTTGCTGAGAGCACATTCTATCCCTTCATCCAGGTCATGGATGAACAAGCTGGATAAGGCTGGACTCAGCAATGATCCCTGGGGAATGCCACTGACCACAGGCCTCCAACAGGATTCTGCTGTGCTGATCATGACCCTCTGAGCTCTGCCATTCAGCCAGGTCTGGATCCAACTCAGTGTCCATTCACTTAATCCACATTTCTTGAGCTTATCTAAGAGGATATTATGGGAAACATTGTCAGAAGCCTTGCTGGAGTCGAGGCAGACAACCTCCACTGTTCTCCCCTCATTGACTTATCCTGCTGTGTCATCACAGAAGTCTGTAAGATTGGTGAAGCATGATTTCTCTTTAGTGAAGGAGATTACTGCCATATCACAGTGGGACGTACATGGATAAAATTATTTAGCTGATAATTTGCCCTAGGATATCTACAGAAGGTTCTTACCATCTAACTGAGGCACAGAAGTCAAGAACCCATTGCAATAAAGTTAGTATTCCATGAAGAAAGACAGCATGATGATACCAATTTTAATGAGCTACATTAACTTCTTGGAGTGTATTTTCCCTCTGCTAAAGGAATCTTAGTTTTTCTTAGGTATCTCAATAAAGTGCCTGAGGTTACACAAGTTCTACACTTGTTCATAATTCTACCCTTAAGTTCTCACTTAGGTACTTAAATTTTTTAAATTGTTCTAAGGGCACCTAGCTTTTAGTTTCTGGGTCCTGTAGTAAAAGTCATAGACCTGAAGTTATATACACTATATGGGAATGGGGTTGCAGAAACATGTAAGGGCACCTTTGCACTCTGAGGAGGGGAAGAAAGACTTGAACTAAATACTCAGTAGGCAATTGTTGAAGCATGCATCTTCAGTTTTGGCACTTTTAGAATTCAGGGAGGGACCTTCCTCACTGGGGAGATACACTAAGATTTATCTAGAGAAATCAAATTAATACTGTATTAATGCAGTGACATGCATGCAAGACTTGACAACCAGATTTGTTCTGTTGGCCTCATTGCTCTGGTTGTGGAAATATCTAAAAGCATTTTCTTATAACATGCAGGTGCAGTCTGGTGCCAGAAATAATTTTCCCAATATGTTAGCAAATGATATTCTGGCTCTTGATTCATGTACCACTGAGCTGTCAGCAATCAGCCAATTGATGAAAGGTTGGCTAGCCAACTTGCAACACTTCTTCTCATATTTTGGCAAAGGCCTTATTCCAAAGAGATGATATTCATTTAATTAAAGGTAATTGACACATTGATATATCTCTTCATATATCTCTTTGAAGTAATAGTGGATTTCAGCAGACAGCAAAATGCTGCATTAAAATACCTGTTTTGATTATAAGAAGTTTCATTATAAAACCAACAAAATATAGAATCCAGGTTAGCCTTTGAAAAGACCTTTGAGTTAACAGACATGACATTCAGCGTTGTGCTTAGGGACAGGATGCATTATACAGATCAATCTTGGAACATGGTGCCAGATTTTCAGACAGTATCTCTAAGACTGTGTATGTTTTGCTTCGTTCTGATAGCCACTGCACAGAATGCTGAAATGTCTGTTGCAACAAATTGGCTCTGTCACAAGCATTGCAGTAAAGCAAATTCTTTAAAACACTTTTACTGGCCTGAATAAAATAGCCAAAAGCCAAAAATGTATAAAAGACTCAATTAGAAAGGAGAAAGTGTTGCAAAATTAGAGTTAGGAAAACAGTCTTTTTAATATGTTTTTAGAATATTTTTCATATTTTTTAATACACCGAACCTCTAAGAAATACATGAAAAAATCGAAATTATTTTATTTATGAAGGAACTAATAGTGAAACTAAGTTAAATGTGCTTATGTAATGTCCCTTTGCCAGTCTGGGTACGATCTGTGGTTGAACCTCAGCCAGCAGCTACCCTCAAGCACCTGCTCACTAATTTCTAGGGTTGGGACAGGGGAGAGAATTAGAGGAGCAAGAATGGGAAAACCCATGGGTTGAGATGAAGACAGTTTAAAAGATAAAGTCAGAAAAAACAAGGAATTAATTTACCATCTCCCATTGGCAGGCAGGTGTTCATCCATCTCCAGGGAAGCAGGGCTCAACACATGAAAAGTGACTTGAGAAGACAAATGCCACCTCTACAAATGCCTCCTTACCTTCCTTCTTCATCCCCAGCTTTATATGGTGAGAATGATGCCATAGGGTCTGGGATATCCTTATGGTCAGCTGGGGACAGTTTCCCAGCTGTGTCACCTTACAACTCCTTGTGCATCCTAGCCTTCTCACTGATGGGGTGAGGTGGGGTGAGACACAGAAAAGACCTCGACTCCACGCCAGAACTGCTCAACAATAACAAAAACATCCCTGTGTTATCAACACTTTCCAGCACAAATCTAAAACACAATCCCTTACACATTGCTGTGAAAAACATTAACTACCCCAGAGAAACCTAAATTCACATTTTTACTAAGAGCATGGAAACAGTAGAGGAACCTAGGTTGTCCACTTATGCAGGGTATCAGATGACAAAGCATTGCACTGGACTCTTGCTCCAGATGATCTGAATTCTGGTTGTCTCCTTGGTAGATGTGTTTTTATTTTCCTTTACTTTCAGATGGAGTAGTGTTTTTAAAATTTGTTAACTTTTGTCTTGCGAAAATAAAGATAATTGATGCTGAGGCGTAAGACAGTGGAAAAAGATATATCAAATCTTTGCATAGTAGCAAGATACAATCATTAACCATCCTGAAGCTTTCTAGGTTTCAATCTGCATTGCAGCAACAAATGTTTGATTGCTGCAATAAAAAATTATTTTAAAATATTAGTATATGGTAATATAATCTTTCTGTAACTTTTTGTCATGTTTGTTTTCCTAAAGTATAATTTACAATCATATAACTAGAGTGTTATTATTTTTTATTTAATATTAGTAAATCAATATAAGCATATATGCATTTAATTTTCCTAAATTTCTGTTTACAGGCTATTTTAATAATAGATAAGAATACATTGCTATAAATGCTTGAGACTAAATACTGTATTTAATAAATTAAACAGTTTTTTCTCTTTTTCTTTGAATAGTTTGTCATAGCATACATATTTTTCTCATACAGCTAGTCAGCATTCATGTGATATTTCCATGGGTTACACATCATCTTTCCTGAATATATATATATATTTTCTTTTTATTTAGAAATCATCTGATATTGCAGCAGATTTAGATAGTTTACATTATATTCTTTTCTATATTTTCTATAGATTTATATGCTGGTTGTTTTGTTTTGTTTTGTTTTTTTCATACTATTATTAATGTTTTTTGTTTCAAATATACCTGAACATGATAAATGTACTCCATGTTATTTTCCAATTTTTCCTGAATTGCTTCATGGATGAAGAGAAAAATATTTAATATCAGTTGCACTTTTGCTAGTCTAGTGTAATGCATCTTTTGTTGTTCCACCTACACTTCTTTTTTTTTTCATTACCGATTTCTTGGACAGGTTTCTGTACCTAAATATTAAAAGAACTTCCTGGGATACTATTTAGAGTTAAATTACCTGATGAGTGTCATCTTTGTAGAGATGAAGCTTTCAGAAGATGACAACTCTGTATTTCAAGATGTCACTATTTCAGTAATGGTTTTTTGTTATTTTCTGCCAAATCTTTTTCACAATCTTCAGTCAAACCATGCGTTGGTTTATATCTTATGGAGTAACCCTTAGCTGTGTGATCATGGATATTGTGCAAATTAGTGTTTTCACTATCACAGTGTTGACATAGTTTGAAATAGTAAGGGTAATTTCTACTATTGCTATCCCCATTCTGCAGTAGCAGTACATTCCCAGAACCTTAAGTGAGTGATCTGGATTTTTCTTCTGTTTGTAAAAAACAGTAAGCACTAATGTTTGTTCTGCTTTGGGATGTTGTTTCTAAAAGACTGGACGTGTTGATGACCAGGAAGCTGGGAGCAATACAGAATGACAGCTTCTAGTATGGCTCTCAATGAATGCCATGAGAAATATATAAAAGTGTGGATGCAAGTATAGATCAGGCCACTGTGAAACCAAGCAAAAGAGATTGAGAGATTTTCCAGTGCTAAGATAAAATTGAAACAATCAAATTATATCTGTCATGTGTTTAGGGGCCAGAAATAGTTGTGCTGGGCAGCCAAATGTTCCTTCTCCTAAGCTTTTCCTATTAGTCAATCCTGGATCAGATCTAAATTGTATGCTGACCTCTACATGCTGTCCGAAGCTGCTCCAGAAACATGACAGTATTTATTCTTAGACAGAAGTGAATGCCCAGTAAATGCTTGATCAAAACCCACTAGTTTAATTGATAGATAAAGTTGAATCTATCATAGTGTTCTTCTCATGAAGCTTTCAACCCAATTCAACTGTGTTGAGAATCAAAACTCCTCTAATCTGTCCTCCTTCTATGGCATATATATTTTTATACTGTGTGTGTTTCCTAAAACCTGTTTCTTCTAACGTGATGCAAAATCTTTTATCTGATTACCATTAGACACTGAATAATTTGAATAATTTTAGCTGAACTGTGAAGCCCTTGCATTCCTAAAATTAGGGCAGCTTCAAATCATGGGTGGTTTCTATTAAATTCAATTATTCTACCCTGTGAGTTTGATAGTATAGTCATGGGCTACTAAATGAGGCCAGCTGCATCTATTCTCTCTGCTTTTTCTGTGGTTCTTTTTGTGGATCTTCTTGCAATCCACCATGAAATATGACATTCATTATATGATAAATAGGATATCACATGTATGATATATATATCCTACATATATATAAATAGGATATCACATATCCTATATGTGCTATATATATATATATAGCACAATATGCTATCTTTGTTTCTGTAGTTAGTGTTGTTTCCATCAGAATAGCGCTCATTTTCTACACTAAAAGTATTCAAAATAGTTAATATTCAAAATAATAGGGAACAAAATATTCTTCAGCAAAGAGTCAGTAATACAGCCTCATCTATTTTGTGACAATATTTTGTTTTCACTTCTTACTGGATTCAGTCCTCTAATTTTTCTATTTGCTATGTAACTATGTGGGTCTATTTCTTTATTTTTTTCTTTCTTGCTTTCTTGCTTTCTTGCTTTTTATTTTTTTCTTCCTTTCTCTCTTCCTTCTCTCTTTATCTCTTTCTCCCTTTCTTTCTCTCTTTCTGTACCTGAGAAAAGCAGGGAGTTATTCTAGTCTTGGTGTTTCATAATCTTCTTTTTCTTGCTTGTCAGTGTACTGACCGGATACTATTTTTCTGTGATGAAATACCTACAGGAAAGGACTTTGGTGAAATGTCCCTTTCTGAGTGCAAAGCTGGCAATAAGACTTGCTTTGTTTTCATGGAGAATATTTCAATTTCTTCAGATGGTATTTCAAAAAGAGCAAACTCCTTTGGCATTTTGTGCGAGGGGTACACACAGAGCACAGAAGTGGTACAGTTCTGCTCACAGAGGGACCTGCTATCCCTAAATAATGATTATAAGGTAGAAAAAGGTCAGTCTTACAGGAAGGCAAAGCACTCAGAGTGTCTATTAAGGATAACTTTGATAAGTCTTGCTGGTGGTGAGCTGCTTATGCATATACACTGTAGAACTTAAAGTATAAGGGCTCAGGCATGCACTTAGGAGTTTCCTATTGATATTGCCTATTCAATATCAAAAAGGGAAAATTTGTTTAATACTCTAATTCTTTCATTGTATTTAAATATTTTCAGGGCAGGAAATCACCAGGAGAGCATGTACACTTGAATTTCATCTATCAAAATTGGATTACTGTAATGGGCTCTACATGAGGTGGCTTCTTAGAACCACTCAAACTCGATCTAGTGCAGTACACAGCTGCTCTCAGTAAATGGTGTTACTTAGAGAAAAAAAGCTCTACTGTATGTTGAGATACAAGTTTAAACTTATTTTCTACTTATGAAGCACAATGGGCTTGTGCAGCCTTTGTGGATGTCAAGGGAAGTGTTCCTGTAGACTCCAATGCTGCAGAATCAAACTTTAAATTAGATGAACCAGCACATGTCCAAGGCACTCTGACACTGTGATAGTGTGTGAACTCTAATTAGGTATGTTC
Source organism: Erithacus rubecula (assembly GCF_903797595.1). Taxonomy (NCBI): domain Eukaryota; kingdom Metazoa; phylum Chordata; class Aves; order Passeriformes; family Muscicapidae; genus Erithacus; species Erithacus rubecula. Next base: position 63,752,685 of record NC_136658.1, read on the forward strand.
AAGACCAGATCCTGGGGATTAAATGTGAAGGAACTGGAGGAAGAGTGCTTGAATCCTTGAATTCGGAAGTTGCCTCTTTGACTAATTCACCAACCGTTTTTTTTACTAAGGGAGAATATGTGCATAACCGGAGGGCTTAGGCTCTGGAAAATTAGGAGTTTTTTTAACATTGGGCACTTGATCAGTAACATAGCTAGGAAGACTCCTGAAATTTAAAAATAAAAACTAGATGTCTGAAAGGGAATTTATAAAAGAAATTTTAAAATATTAGACTGTCATCTGTGCTGCTTATTAATGGACTGAATGAGCTGTGCTGAGCAGACTATGTATAATGAATCATTTATAAACAAAGCATGACCTTTCCTACTTGTAAATTACCCACAAGTAGACTTTGATTTTTAGAAATCTGGTTGTCGAGAATTGTTTGATCAACTTATGTCAACAGACTTCGGTATATTTGCCTTGAGTAAGATTTCACTAACAGTAATTTATGATTGCATAAATTGCATGAAGTCGTTTCTATTCCTTATTTGGATGGCTGAAAATCTTACAAAGAATGACTTGCAAATATAATGTGAATTTTTGAGAAATATCTTTCTGCAGAACACGTGGGAGACTTGAACTCTCCATGACCATGTTTCCTAATGACATTACTTGTATTCCTTAAACTGAGAGCCTAAAAAGTGTAAATAGAAAGAATTGTGACAGATTTCCTTCACATCCTATGGTTTTTTTTTGGTGATATTTCATCCAGTTTAACTGGTATTTCAATAGAAGTTCATGGGCAAATTTTGCTGAATTGCCATCAGGCTGATGTCCCATGAACACATGGGAGGACACTTGCATGGCAGATGCTGAGAAAAATCATTGTTTATGCCACTTTTGGTCATTAGAGATTCTGCTGCTTTTTCCAGAACAATTATGCCAGTCCTGGTGTCCTGATGAAAGTCCAGTTTGGATAATTACATCCTGCCTTCCTAAATTTCCCATCTGGTCTATTTTTCAGTTTCTGCCCTAAAACTGTACTGTATTAATATTGTTCCCTAAATTCCTAGTATTTTAGTTCGGAGGGTTGGGTGTGTGTTTTTTTGTTCTTTTTCTTGTACAAGTTTCCTTACCTGTTCACAAAAATTCATTGATAAATATTTGTATGCGAACAGGCAAAAACTCTTACAATAATCTCCTGTGTCTAATTTTTACATAGGTAAATGGAGACACAATTGCAATATCTGCAAATATAATATAGCAAATAGAGCATCTTTTTAAATCTTTAGAATAGAGTATTTCAACATCAATTTAAATAACATACAAAATAGTAGATAAAAGTCTGTTCTGATTAAAGATTCAAAGATTAATAGCAATATAGAGCTGAAATATCTCAAGTCTTAGGTGTTGGGACTTATTTGGGTATTATTGGTAAGACAGTTGAATGCTAGGCCCAATATTGTTTATCCTTCAATTACTTGGATGAAAGGGTGGATGCATCCTTATCAAGTTTACTGACAGCACAGGGCTGGGAGGAGTGGCTGATACCCCAGAGTACTGTGTGGCCCTTCAGAATGATGGAGAGATGGGCAGAGAACTGCTTGAAGCTCAACAGAGGCAAGTGCAGGGTCCTGCATCTCAAGAAGAGCAATCACATACATCAGAACAGGCTGGGCACTGAAAGCTGGTGCTGGAAAGCACCTCTGTTGGGAAGGACCTGGGGGACCTGGTGGACAACAAGGTGCCCATGAGAGAGCAGTGTGACCTTATGGCCAAGAAGGCCAATGGTACCCTGGGCTGCAGTGGGAAGAGCAAACTGAGGAAGATGAACCTGCCCCTCCACTCAGCCCCCACAAGGCCACATCTGGAGCACTGTGTCCAGTTCTGGGCTCCTCAGTACAAGAGAGACATGGAGCTCCTGGAGCAGGTCCAGCACTGGTTAGGGCACTGGAGCATCTCTCTTACAAGGAATGGCTGACAGACCTGGACCTGTTCAGCCTGAAGAAGAGGCCAGACTATGAAACTCATCAATAGTAGCATCTGAAAGGAGGATGTTAAGAGACCAGAGCCAGGCTCCTCCTGGTGGTGCTGAGAAACTGAAAAAGAGACAACAGGCAGAAACTGGAAGACAGGAAGCTCGAATTGTACTGAGGAAAAACATCTTTACTGTGAACATGTGACTGAGCATGGACACAGGCTGCCCAGGGAGGTTGTGGAGTGTCCTCCCCTGGAGATATTCCAAGGCTTTCAGGTCACAGCCCTAAATGAAGGCTCTAGGATGACCCTGATTGAAAGGAGGTGAGACTAGATAACTTCCAGTAGTCTCTTCCAGCCTTACCTGTTCCATGATTCCATATGGGATTCAATTCTCTGTTTCCCCCCTCTGACACATATCAGTGCACTATAATTGTCAGACTCAACTAGTACTAGCAAAAGAAAGCCTCAGTATTTCTGAGATGGTAAGTTGCAATTGGCTCATAGGATAATTTATGTTGGAAGGGACCTCAGTCTCTTGCATGTTTCAACAGGAGTGTTTTACAGAAAAAGAACTGCTCCACAACTGTCAGTGGAGCAACCCAAACTCAGACCCTTCCCAAAAACACACACCATTAACCAACAAAAACCAGAAGATAATTGCTATGGTTTAGAATTCCCTGCAGGATCTACCTGCTGCATTAAAAGCTTTTCTGCAACATCTGTCCTGAGGCTCTGTTTGTTTCTGGCTGTAAAAATCCAGAAACAGAGCCATGACAAGCACTTGTTATTATGGTATCTTGAGGTTCCACAGACCAGAAAATAAGCATATTGAGAATGGATCATGGAATAGATAAATATGAAACATGCATAGTTGAGATATTTACAGGTAGGTCTCTTCATCACTTTCTTGTTTAAAAAAATGAAAGGACTAACTTGACACTTTAGGTAGTCTCTTCCTAAACTTGATAAGAAAAATTTTCTTAATTTCTCAGATTAAAATTTTATGCAAAAAATTTGTGCTGATTTTCTTGTATTATAAAGAGAAGGATGATGAACACTTAGTCTTCTTCTTTTGTAGTCATTGTTATTGTCATATAGAGGGTTATTAGACATTTTTTGATGAAGTATGTAGGCAGTTCTCTGTCTACTGGAGAAGTCTTTTATCTACAGCTTCTTTGTTCCATGGAACCTGGAAATATTTGAGTTTATATTCATGAGGAGAGGAAGATGATGAAGAGAAAGGGAGGGGATCTGAGCAGGAGAGATCTGACCTTAAAATGGACTTGAGTATTGACAGCATAAAAAGAAAGGAAGTTGACATGGGTCTTGGGAGAAAGAAAGGAATAACATTATTAAAAAGCCCATTCCTAGAGGTGAGAAAATTTGTTCTGTTGTTTTGAGGTAAGACTACTAAACTCAGCAGAAATGCATCCATGCACTCAGTTGTCTTTTAAAATAACAAAACATCCCCCACCTATAAAACAAAAAAGAAAGAAAAACAAAAAAGCAAAACAAAAATCTCCAAAAGAAAACCAACATGAAAGCTCCAAAGAAACAAAACTGGTGTTTTGGGGTAAAAGATGTTATCTTAACTCTCTGAGACTAGTTTTATTTCAAGTTTTATCCAGTTTTAAAGTTAATAACAGAATCCTTTTTCTTCCTTGGGAATACTCTTACTGACCTGCAGCTTATCTGCTTTTCCTGGTCTTTACTATTAGCCTCTTGTGTCTCCATTCAACTTGTTTAGAAAAAAAATTTAATAAAAATCAGGATCATAAACTTATCTTTTTCAAATTGTGAAAGCTTCATCTGGCTCAAAGGTTGGTGGGTCAATGTTCAGAGTTCAGCAATGTCTAGTTATGAAAGACATAACAAAGGGGCCAATCCTGGAGGTGAAACTGCATAATGCCTTTCTTAAGGAAATAGGCAATGGGCTGGAGCACACTCTCAGAAATTGGAATGGAAAACAGCTGAGAATATACTAGAAAGAAAGGCTGATATTCAGAGAAATCTTGAGAGGCCAGATAAACAGATGGATAGAAACCCATGAAGTTCATTTGGGGCAAGTGCAATGTCCTGGGATGAAATGCCCCTGGGATGACATAACTCCACAAAAACAACAAAACACTCATCATCATTCCATCACAGCTAATATCCCTCTATTTTCCTCCCACTCAACTTAACACAATCCTCACCCAAACACAACTCAGAAAGAGAGGAATTGAACCTCCCTCACCAACTCCCAAAGCTGGCATTTTCTGACTCTTTTCCTTTCCCCCCTAAACAGAGCTGGGGGGTTTGCAGCAAAGGACAGGGGTCCTGGAGGACAATAACTTGAACATGGGCCAGCAGTGTGCCCTGGGGCTGATGGCAGGGTGGGCTGCAGTAGGAAGAACACAGTGGCAAGTTGGGGAAAGTTGTCACTGTCCTGTGGGACTGTGAGAGCTCAAGTGGGTCATTGCATTCAGTGCAAGGCTGCCCATTGCAAGGCAGATGTTGACAAAGTAGAATGAGTCCAGAGGAGCTGCTAATTCTTGAAATTGTTCTTTATTATCTGATCTTCTATATTTTTTGGTAATCAGAATGCAGTTACTATAGTCCCTTAAATGTGCTATGTGACCACAAAATTTTAATGGAAACAAATTTTCTCTTAGATTGTCATTTACATGAGTAACACTCAAGGGCAAAAAGAAAGCCATATGGGCACTTAAGTAAGTTTGGAAATAATGTAATTAAAACCTTAGACATCAGCAGGGACGATTAACACTGAAGTCTGTTTTGTTGGATTCAGTTATCCAAGGAAGAATTGCTATTAACTAATACCTTTTTTTGTCTCTTCCAGAGCATCTATGTGTCTTTTGAGTGAAAAGATGAGATTTCTCTTAGTGACAACATTAGATGAAAATATAATTTTCCCATAATTTTGTTTTGTTTCAGTGAACCATGGTTCAGATAGGGTTTTCAGGGGAGTTCAGAGGAAAAGTACTTCCCCACAAAAAGATACAATGTGACAGCACAGAGAAGTTTTTTTGCTTCATGCTAGTAGGTGTCTGCATTTTGGCATGCTTCACTTTGTTTTCTGTAGTTGTGACAATTTGGTGATTGTTTATTCCTATGAAACATTTTTTTCTTGAAAACAGATATGAATTAGCAATGTAATTGATATAACCCTCAAAGTGAAACTCCTAGATTTTCATAATATTCAGCTAAAATGTTCCTCCTGTTAAGACTCTTCACAGCTCATGTTTACACTTCTATGGGTTTTCTGAGGTAAATCAATGAAATGTAAGAAATGGATGAATAATCCCTACTTTACAGATGTTATAAACATTGATACAGCTCATGTATCAGGTGCTGTGTTTAGCTTGTCAATATGAGAAATTATTTCTGTGGATGCCAAACGGCTGTCAAAGTCCTGCTAAAGCCAAACAAGGATAGTTTTGCCATGAATCTCAGTATCACTTATTGCCTACTTGTTTTGCCTTTTGTTTTCCTTCTCCTTTCTTCTCATTTATTTTTATAGCCTGGCATGACCCTGCAGGAAAGAGTAGCAGCAACAGGATTACATAGTGACAATCAGCAGTCATAACTAAAATACAAATAAAATCAGTAAAAATCAGGAACTGAGTTTTTTTGTAGTGTTCCCATTGCTGAGTTTCTTTAACACTAGCAGAGTTCCTTCATTTCTCTTCTTATACTCTGCCTTTCTGACTCCTATACCTCTATGACTATCAGCTCTCAGCACCCTAACTCTGATAATCATTTATGACCCAGGAGCATTTTCTATTTCCTCTTCTTTCACTCTTCCTGGACTGCTGTATTTATCACAGATAACATACACTATATAACACAGTCTTCTTCCCACATGTCTCGACTGCAGACTGATGTTCTTGTGCACCTAAAAACATAGCTGCTTTGGAAGTTTATTTGTCTAAAATAAGCTGTTTTGAATAAGCAGAGTGCTTTTTTTGCATTGTAGCTGTACAAATGACAGTAGACACACCAAAGTGCTTCTGTTATCCTTTCTCATTTTGTTATTTACATTTGCTGCACCACTCATGCCACTAATTTTATGGAATTTTTTCTTGCCTTCTGTCAAGGTATTTTAGTGTATACCTCTCAGTTCAGTAACACTCTGTAAACATTTCCCCCACTCCAGCTCTCATTAAGGCACAACTTCCATAATCTCCCATTCTTTTGTGACATCAATGGAAAACATTTCACATTGAGGCAATGAATTATGGAATTTAGGCAGAATGACAGAGTTCACAAATGCAAAGTTTTTCGTACAGTAAAATGATATTTGTGGTGCCTAACAATGGGACACTACTCTGCCTTTTGGAAAAACCCATCCTGCTTATGTAGTCTCATCAGTGTGGCCCTTTCTCCACAAGAGGGATCCCAGATCTACTTGCTTGACCCTACATATAATTTCAGTCACTTAGACCAGGGGGGACAGGCATCTGTATGCAGCTGGGAGAATCAAGGGGCAGGTGAGAAGAGGAGGCACAGTGCAGACTAAGTAAAAGTGAGGGGAAGATTTCATGGAAAGGACTCAAATTGGAGTTTGTGGGTATAAGCACATATTTCTGGGAAAGACAACAGAGTACATTCTGAAATGTACATTCATATCACTAATCATTGTGGAGATACTCCAGGGACTCCTGAACCTGTGTCAGCTGTGCTCAGGCTGATTTCTGAAACTGTCAAAGTTAATTCAGCACCCTTATACTTAGATTTTTTATAAAAGCTGATAGAATGTTTCATTGCTGCTCTTTTCAGTATTAAAGTTAGGGGAGTACTCTAATTTTGTTCTGGTTCTGTACTAAATATTTCAAGGAAAATCATTCTTCCTTGTAATGTACTTTCCGTGCTTCTAAGAGGCTGTTTTCTTTGTACAGCAGAATTAGTCTAATCTTCTCATACCTATGCACAAAGGCAGAACATTAATATATTTAGACTGTTTGATTGGTTACTTACTATTTACAGTGGTATAAAAATTAATACTGTTGCTGGAGCATGAAAATTCCAAATTAACAGAAACTTGTGCTGCCATTGAGCCGGATTTAGCACTGCTGAGAGAAACTGAGGCAATTCTGTAAAACACAGCATAACATGCTATAACTACTTCTGATTTAAACATGATTTTTCAAACATGGTAACACAATGTATTAATCACTTTTTCTTTTCTGCTTTTTGCTTCAGTGCATATTATTTGTAGCAATGCTTTTTGCATTAAAGGACTTTTAGAAAAGAATTACTAAAAACTTGGAGTGTCAAAACCAATCTGTATTACTGTCACCATCTTACAAAATACGCAGTTAGTACTTACAGAAATGCTACCTTTGTGTAAATTATTTTTTTCTTGTCAAGTCAGCAGATATTAATACTAAAAAAAAATATATATTTATATATATATAAACTACCTTGGTCTTGATTTTTAGCCACTCTTATCTTTTAAGTCCATCCACTCAGGATTTTGTGCTATTCTTTTTTCTTCTTTTCAGATTACCCTACTGAAAAACAAAATAAACAGAATAGCCCCAAAAAACTGAATTTAAAGCGAACAGATTTCCCCAAGCCCAGTGTACAGTGATGAGGTTATTTGTGAGGAAGGCCCTAGTCCTTGGTGAACGAAGGCTAATGAAAATTAGCATTCTAAGAGGATCTTCTGCAGCTGTCTTCATAAAAAGAAACTGATTAGTGGTTTGGACTGTTCTAACTCTGTAAATTATCAAACAAAATACGGCAGAAGCATCCATTTACGTATATGAAAATTACAATTTGAACATCACACTTAGAGCACATTAATCAACTTCATCTTTTGTTTTTATGCCTAATGAGGCTTTTCAGAAAGGTAAACAGCTTTCTAAATAAAGTTGCCTTGGCAAAAATGGATAAAATGCATAACTATTTGGTATTTATTTATTTATTTGTAGTCTTTGCTATTATTTATTTATTTATTTATTTAAGTAGGTACAATTTGGTAAGACGTGGATGAACATTTGGAATGACCCGGCTTCTGCATTATAAACACTAGCACCAACAGAGGCAGAAATAAATACAGCTTATTGTTCTCTCCCTTTTCTCTTAAGTGATTTAGTCTCTTTCACAACAATGCTTGTAATTGTGCAAATGTGAGATTTTGCAGGCTTTCTTATAGTCATATGTCACCATCTTCTGTCTGCACCTTCTTCCTGTTAAAGGTTTAGTTGTCAAAAAGGCACCCCTTATCTTCTTTCATCTGTGGATCTAGGGGAGGGGCTTGGTGAAGGAGCTGCTGTTTTTTCCCTAAAAATCTACATTTAAGTATTGCTCATTTAAGTTTTGCTCTTTGGTGCTCAGGCCATGAAACACAGTTGCTTTAACTGTTTATAAATTTTGTTTTTATTATACTTGGTGTTTGTACTGGTTGTTCTGATTGTTAAACATATAAATAACACCCTGTTGCAGAAGGTTTCCAGAATTAATACAGTGATCCAGCTTCTCAAAAAAATACTCTAAAAAATGAAATGGTATGCTAGAATTGGGATAAATTTTCAGCCTCAGCACAATGGAAATGTGATGCTTCACTTGGTTACACTGATATGCTTTGGATTTACTCCATCAAATTCAAGGTATCAAGGCCGTAGCATCTCTGTGCAGACCTTTGGCTGCATATGAATGCTGCATCAAGCCACACTGAAAAACTTGAGTAAGTGTTTTTATTTACTGCGAGATGCCAGAACACAGTATATCATGTCCCTGTGCTCTGCTCCAGGTGTGGGATAACTCAGTTCTGTGTCCTTCAGTGAGCAGCATGGAGATGACTTCTCTGCTCTTTCCTTATTACCATCTGGATGGTACAGAAATGATTACTTACTAGATTACCAGTGATAAAAAACATTTTCTCATCCTTTTCTACCTTATGGTGATTAGGTGATCCTGGTGCTTCTGGGAGTAAAATGTACCAGAGTACCTGATCTCTGTCTACTCTGTATGATTGTACTCCTGGATTAAGCAAAGCAGAAGTTGAATCAACAGGTACTCTGTCACCTGCTGGATGTTTGGGAAGAATACTTTACTCTGTATTCTTATACTGATTATCTGCGCATTCACACAGTTCCTTCCTGAAGGTTTTTATAGAACACACATATTAGTCTATATTTACTCTACCAGAAACTTTGTAATTTCATGTGAAGATTCATTTCCTCTTCAGTCTCCTCAGTCAATAGCATTCTGTGAAAGTGTGTAAAAAAGCAGACCTCTCAGGTGACAGGGTGGAAATTGAATGTTGTAAGCAAAAGATGGAATCACAAAAACATGCTACTTTTTTTCTTATTAGTGCCTTTTCATATGTAGTATTTCACATAGAACCATCACTATGAATGTCTTATTAGAGCTTTGGGGAGTCAAAGGACTTTGAAGGGACTTTTTCTTGCCAATGAACACTTGACATGAGAACAGAGAGGAAAGATAGATCACAGGAGTGGGATGTACAGAAACAACAAATAAGAAAGGCAAGAAAATTTCAAAGGTGAAATGTGAAATTCTGCATTCCAAAAACTATATGCTTTCATCCCACTTGAAGAAAAAGTATTTCCACCAGCCTGCAGAGAAGTTATTTTGCACAAATTTTTCTGACTGACATTAAGATTTCTTTTTTCTTTCCAAGAAAGTTTGGAGTATACTGATAGAAGTCTGCCCCAGAACATCCTAGCAAGCTTCTCTTGGAGGTAATGGAGATATTCCAAACTGCACAACCCTTGTTTTTAGTAGTAATGGATAGGACATGGATTAGATAATATGTTACTGAGAGCTAGAACAAATATCTGGGAATAGAACTGTCTACTGATCACTAGTCTAACATATGGAAAGTAGTTAATGTTCCTCTATGAAACAAGAGCCCTGAGCTATTTCATATCTCTGCTGCAGAATATGCTGATCTAATGCCTGCATTTAACTCGCTCCCATTTTATTTATTATACTATATTAGCAAGATTTTACAACATATTAAAGTACAACTTCGCAAAAGGTGATCAATGTATTTGCTCAACATAAGTGTGCATGAAACTATCATTGCGATGGAATTTATTATGCTTGTTTGTTTTTCATGTTTAAAGTAAATTAAAGTGTTGCCTTAAATAAAACCAGTGCCTTTCAAATTTCTGACTTCATGATGGCAAGTGAACCCAAAGGTCCAGGCTTCCAACAAGGCCATGGTAAACCCTTGGCACTGTGCCTTGAATGGTGATCTGCCAAGAAACTACTTACAGCATGCAACCCCCTTTGCAGGAGGCATAAATAGCAGGCACAAGTCACTGTTAGAAAGGCTGCCAGGGCACTCTGATTTGATACCGATTTGTTCCTTTGGTAGGTGAAATAACTCTCGGTTATCTCCTAGGTTAAAAAAGGCTTCCTTTTAATGATAGAACTTCTAGATGTGCTGAAAAGATGCTACTTGATAGGACCCAGACTGCTTCATACTGAAGCACAGGTAAAAATGCAGATGTAAGGAAATAGAGTTGAATATTAATTCCTTATCACCAATTATGATAAAACTGAAGCCTTCTATACTATACCTTCTTTGAAAAAGGATGGTACACAATTTTTATAAAGGAGGTCTATTTATTGAAGTTCATACCAGTGATGTGTGTTACGGCATGGTCTTTCTCCCCTTCATTTTCTTTAGTCGCTCGTCATTCTATCAAATATATTTCTTCCTAGTGATGGATACTTTAGGCAATCCCCTTGACAGGGACCTGGTAGTAGTCATTGTAGTGAATTCAAATAAAATTCTTCCTCTTCAGAAGATCTCAGAGTTAAGTGCTGTCTTTTAAGCTGTCACAACTTAACAGGTAGCTCCCACTGACAGGAGTAGCCACACTCCTCTTGCTTGCTTTGTGCTGGATGTGTGAGCATATCATGAGTAGACTCATAAATTTTAAATTCATTTAAAATATGTCACCTATTCCAACACCACCCAAAATAAAAGGGGCAAAGAGAGAATGCAAAGTTTTCTGTTGATTTGGTTCTTAATTCTGTCTCACTTGAAGAGCTGATAAGCAACCAAAAAAGAGAGTAGAGTTATGGGATTAGGAAAAGGTCTGGGTTGGGAGATTAGCTTCATCATTAGTTTCATCATTGTCAGGGAGCTGTTATATTGAAGTAACTATAATGTGAAGCCTTAGATTTTTTTTTTTTTTTTTCTTCAGAATAACTGCTCATATTGGAAAAATATCCCCCCTGCAGAATTGCATTCTGTGCCTGCATTTTATTCATGATGAGCTCAGAATCTATGGGCAGGTTTGATAGGCTTCTCAGAATTCCATGGTATCTATAAAATTATTCAGATAACTTGTGGTTTATGTACTTATTAGTGTCTCTGCATGTATATGCATATATGTATGCAGCAATGTAGTATGAGTGTGATCTGATGTATTGCTTTTTATCTGCTGTAGAAATATTTTTAATACCTTCAAAGCAAAATAATGACTACAATAGTCAAATTTTTTTTATTTCATTTATTGAACAATGATCAGGGAACAGAGTATAACCCTATCTGAAGGTGACATGCAAAATTCTTTAAGATATTTGGCACTCTAGGGATGATTTATTTGGTATGCTGCCATTAAACCTACTGTGTACCTTAGTTTTTAGTATTCAACTCATTTGGGATTATTTTGCTGCACTCTGTTGCTTTTTTTTGTACATCACTCATTGACCTCATCTTTGTACTTTTTTCACCTGCCCATTTATTGGCATTCTAACTCACTTGATAAATGGAGTGCCATTTCTGCAAATGCAATAACTACAGTTTGTTTGGTAACAGAAAGGTCTGATCACCCCACCTGTGATCCTCACATATTTGTTACCAGCCCTCTTGGGCACAGAAGATATTAAAGCAGGCTTACAGAAAGCATTTTTAAGGGATCCAGTGTTTCATATGAAATTCTGCACAGATAATTCCTGAATTAGAAATCTCAGACTGTAGTGAGTGGCTTACTCCAAACGCTGTATGTTTGGTGTTCATTGTTCAAAGCAAACACCTAATGTTAATATTTGAATAAAAGTTTATTTTTCAATAATGTTTTAGGAGACTTTCATCTTGTGAATACTCAGAAACAATCCTTTAATTTTCTGTTATATTCCTATTCCTTCTGGGAATATTGTTTCTAGAATTTAAGTAGGCATCATATTCTTTATCCATATTCATGTGTCCTGGAGATGTGGCATTGTGAAAAAAAAAAAAACTAATTTCAAAACAGGTGTAAACCTTATTTTGCCGGGTAGCAAAATTATTTCTCTAGCTGTCTTACACCCATAAAGCAGGCCAGTAGAGCCAGAAAATATTAACACATATGACCCAATATATGCACAAACATGATGGAAGAGTAACTTCTCTAAAAGCTTTCATAGCTTATGGAGATTTTTTTTCCCCTAGCATTTGTGCAGTTCTTGTTGCCTTCCAAATTCTGGCTGAATTATTAAGATCTGTGCATCAAAAATATAAATTATAGAATTATCTTTCTTAAAGGCTTATTTGAAAGCTTTATTTGCAAGTTGAAGTCAATAGGTGTGAGATTCTGATCATCTTTTGTATAAAAATGTATCACCTTTAACTGATATGTCCTTGTTATCAAATAATGACAGCTTCACAGAAATACTTTCACATTAACTGCTGAGCTTGGAATACAAAGAAAAAGCAGCACTTTTTAGTGATTAATTTTATTAATTTCTTTTTGTCAACTCCTCTGGAGCAGTTTACTATGTCATTATTTCTAGATGTCACATTGGACAATGGCATGCATACTTAAAGTTTGATGGACATGTGCCTTGTTACTAGGAAATAGAGGCCCATGTTAAAAGGTATATTTTCTTAAAGAGCTGAATGCCTGTGTTTGGTCTTATGACTTCTTCAGAATGAACAGTTGTTTTGGCAAGGATAAAACAGATGAATTTTGGAAAGCAATACAAGTATTGTTTATTTCGTATTCAAACAAGCAAATGCCACACTAAACTCTTTCAGTCTTCTTCTCATCTGAAAAATATTAAATGATGGCTATTTGAATTAATAATGCATAATGATATCTAGTTAATGTGATCAATAATTTTTTGCCAGAAAAAAAATTTTCTTATTTCTTTGTCTTTTTAAAAATATAAGATTATGTTTAAAGGAATGGGGATTTTTTGATTTTGTTTTTCATTTTGTTGTGACTTTTTTTAGCAGAAGGTGGTAGCCTTTCTGAGACATTACACACAAGCAGCACATTCCTACTTTTTGATTTTTCATTTTAGGTGGATAGGCTAAAGGAAACAGCCAAGCAATTTTCAAAAAACAAAAACCAGCTTTGTTAATTAGCTGACTGTGGGGTGGACAATTTCCAATTTCAATATAAATCAGATTTTTATTAGAGCATATATCTCTGTAGTCTCTGATGTATTGGAAATTTAAAGAATTTTTCTTCCTAAAGAAAGAATTTTTGAATAATAAACTCATGTCACTCATACTGGCTTTTTTTTTCAAAATTATTTCCCCATCCTATTTAGAAATCTTTTTATGCTGAGCAAAAATAATGATAATTCGACAAAATAAGTTTTGCTTTCTATTGCATCTTTTTTTTTTTTTTTTTAACCACAAATTGGAAGGAAGTTAGTGTGAAAACTGAATATTCAATCTGAAAAGAATATACATACAGAAAGACTAACATTTGGAAATGAAACTGCAGTTTTAGGAAGATGCATTTTTCAGTCCTTTGCAAAAACTCAGGGAAGGGATAAAATTATTAAGTGCAACCATGAGGTCTTTCTGTTTCCCCTCTGACAAAGGACGCTACATTTAAAGCCACCTATGAGAAGGCTGGGAAGGAGGTCGCCTTATGATTTGCCAAACTAGGAAGCATTTTTTGAATCAAAAAGGAATGTGGCATCTAACTAAAAGAGATTAACATTAAGCCCACAGCGTAAACAGCTTGGGTGGAAAAAAGGAAGCTGATTAGCAATTCAAGCTTTATCTTTACTGAAAAGCGACTGATGCACAGAGAGTTCTGGCATTCTTCACCTTTTGTTGACCATCTGTACCTATGAGCTCCCCAACAGAGATGCAGCTCACTTGGGGACAGAAGAGCAGAAGGGCATAGCCTCCTCTACAAGAGCCACAAACCAAAAGCCACGCTAAACACCATCAATTAAAATTCATTAGTCCTGTAGGAGCTGCCCATTAGAGTGTTGAGTGTGCACAGATGCCGCTATTACAAGCATGACACCAATAATTAAGCACCAAAAGTAGGAGGACTTCACAGCCTATTTAGCAAAGATATGATCTCTCTGTTCTTGCATAAACTTTGCCATGATTTTAATTGCAGTAAATTTCACCTACATTGGTCAAAAGAAATATTGCCTTTCCTCTTATAACTGCTAGGACTGTTGCTTTCTAATTAGGTTTAAGACACATAACAAAATAGATGAGATTACTTTAAAGAAAAAATGCTGTGCTATTAGAAGTGCATTAGTTATGATAGATGTCTATACTTAGTCAAGAAAAATTAAAGCCCAATTTATTCTTATATGTTTTCCTGTTGACTGTCACTGTTGACTGATGACTTGTCTTCAGAATGCATCTGTAATGCTTTAAAATAAATAAGAAAGAGATAGTTATCTGTATGCATTTTGTTGGCAATTGCTTTTTATTTCCATTTAAGCTTGGTTTTCCAAAAACTTCAGAAGGTAGGAAGTGATTTTTTTTTTCTTGTTTTCCTCACTCAAAGAATGGGAATATCATAGACTTTGTCTGACAAAGAGCAAACTACTGTCTTATTCTATTATATGTTACAAATGAGTATGTGAGGCTTTTTGTTGTTTTTTTTTTTAATTTGGTTGGTTTATTGTAACTTCTTCCTTAAATCTTATCTATACTGTAAGTCAGAGCTGGGTAAGAGCAGGGGTAAGAATTGTATCAGACAAACTTGGAGAAATTCACAGTTTAATTTATTCTCCTTTCCCCTCACCCATTGTTTGGAGCAATGGATAATAATTGGTTCCTTAGAATTCAGTTTCAGTGTCTTATTTCATATACTGAAGTCTTGTGAATTCTTCTCTGGAGGAAACCCACCTTAATTCCAGTGTGTATGAGAAGTGATGAACAATGGGGTAGATGCAGATCCCAGCTGCATGAATTCTTTTTTTGTTCCACAGGAAACAAGGTGGAAAAAAATCTGTAAGCTGGACATGCAAGTTCCACTCTCAGCCTATACCTTCTGTCTCCTAGGAGCTGGACAATAAAAGATAAATAGGTCATTTTGCAGTGTTGTCATTGTGGTAGGCAGAAAGGAAAAATAATCTCTCTTAAATCAGGAAAACGACAATAACCAGCTTTTTTTCCTTAAACTGTTTAATACTTCAAGGTTAGCTTTGGAAGTTTGTACTGAGAATTTATGGAGAGACAGAATTAGTGTGCCATACATAAAAATTTTAGTGTACAGTCATTAGAATATCCATCCATTTGCCAAATGTTATCCTATTCAACATGGGAAATATGATCACTATAAGAAAAAAGGACAATAAGTGGTAAAGATAAAATGTAGTTTCAGGCATCACAATAACATGACAAATAGCAGCTATTTGTAGTATATAAATGAACTGTAGAGCATAGTAGGAGTCCAATAATATTTCAGGATTAGTCAAATTGATTAGCTACATCAAATCAAGAAATAAGTGAATGAATATGAGTTTTTTCAGGTACTTCTAAAATTTATATTTAGAAAAGTAACTGACTTTTTTTCTATGATGGCCAGATGCCCTGACTCAAGCAATGACAACAGCAGCCAGTGTTTTGTCTCTGCTGGTGCTCCTACTGTTATCTCAGTGGTGGCAGCAGGAAGAGCAAAAGTTTGAGGGGAAGGAATACAATACAAATGCAGCAAGTCTCTAAGCACTACTTGCAATCCCTGCTTTTGTGATACAATGGCATAATCACTTCCTGGCTACATATATACATATATGCCTACCTTTGGTTATTTTTGATGTATATTTTGATCCATGTCTGATAATGAGGTCTTCTCTGCTGGCAACTTTTCTCTTGCAAGTTAGTTACAATGAAAAAAGAAATCTAGCTGAGCCTCCCATAAAAGTTAAAAAAACAGTTTTGTTCAAAATTGCACTTTGATTGAAGTGCAAAAGTTCAAAGCCAAAAGCAGCTAAATATACAGTCGAGAAAATAGTTCACATTCTTTAGTAATGAAAAATATACCAATTTATCACACATTTTATTCTTCCAACTTGACTTCCATTCTACAAAAGTAAAAGGAAAATTATAGATATATTTCATGGAGTCATAAAGAACTATTTCAAGTTCATTGTAAGCTGTGGCCATGCATGAAAAATGAAAAGAAGGTAACATATTGGTTTAAGTAAGTCGAGACAAGTAGGAATGTAATAGAAAAGATAAAATATTCCTTAAACTAGTTGTGACTGACTAGAGGTAGCTTGGTGGTCAGCATAAATATTTTCAGTACAAGGCAAATGAAAAAAACAATAGTGAGAACTATGTGAAATAAAAATTGCTGATCAAGTAATAAGTCTAATAATTTACCTGACTTAAATCATAGCTGTGTGTATAGGAAATAAAATGCAATTTCCACATGCTTCAAGAAAATAATAGCTTGCAAATTAGATATAAATAGCAAGATTGCCATCTTTTCTGACACTGAAAATATGTCAGCATTTTAGTCTAGATCTATGAGGGTAAATATACATTAAAAGCTAATTTTGAAAAGGGAAATCTTGAACTAATTCTACAGCTATGATTCCTGTTTCAATCCAAGTTACTCTTATGTTGTTTTCAGGGTAAATATGACTCAATGATTTACACTTGATTCACTGTTTTTGACAATAAATATAGTGATATAATTTCTCTGTTGTTGAAGCTGACATGCACAACCTGTATATAGATGTAAAGCAATGGTTGGTTCTGCACATGTGGCCTCTCATTTATCAAGATAAGGGAATAATGTGGGTATAGTGGAACTTCCTTCAAGTCTGTCCATCCAACTTCTCCCCTCACTGAAACTTGGCAAGGGAAGCTGCAATGTACCTTAGCTCTGTCTCTCTCAAATGCAAAAGTAGGACACACCCAAGAAGGTTAAGGCAGAGACAAGATCTGAAAAGGCTTTCTGAATCACAAAAAACTCCATGGAGTTATCATATATAATATCTATTCTTTTTCACTTAGGAAAAAGTAAAATATGTGTCTGCATTTAGTAGTACAGGATGACATAGTAAATTTCAGCTTTTTAGTGCGGACTACAACGCAGTTCCACGCAAACATTGATACTACATAGAAATTCAGGAAAAATGTAAGCTAGTTAACACTGCAATGAATGAGCTCTCTTCCAATTGAGTAATTAAAATTCCAAATAATTTCAGTGTTTTGAACTGTTTCATTCAGATGGAATCTAAGACAGTATTAACCTACATATGAGCAATATACAGAACTGGTCTGATCAGGGTTTCTGCAGGAACTCGTCAGTTAGGTACCCAGTATGGCAATGACCCCTCCAGACTCATTATCAGAGGCTGCAGTCTGCCTGCAGATAACACATCCTCCAAACACTATCTCTCTGGGTGGCAATTCATTTCTGGTATCGTTCATACAAGAATGTAGAAATGGTCTTGACTTACAACACAGGAAACAAGAGATAACACTTAATCAGATTATCACTTCATCCAGACAAAGATTGCTATTAACCAGGAAAAAAAAAAAAAAAAAAAAAAATGTGGGGAGGTTTGAAAGCTTAAGAATTTCTTAGTTTTCTGCAGAAAGTAAAACCACTGTAATCTTCTGTGGGGTTGGGATGTTGTTGCTCCTGCTGTGCAGTACTGCATTAGAGACCTGCCTCCTTTCCTAGCCTAGTAGGTCAGCAATGGTTTTTTGAGACATCTGCATACTAAAAAGAGATAAAAACATTGGAAATACCTGCATCATCACCACAGCAGAAATAAATAGTCTTTTCTCTACCATCACAGTTGAAAAGCTGTATATTCTTGGGATACTCTTATTCTCTGCAGCCAACAGGCTGAGCGGTCTCTGAATAAACACAGTCGACTATTAAGAGTTCTCAAGTTTTTTTACTGGAAGACGTGACCGAAATGAATACTGACCTAAAGACCCACAGTTTTAAACCTATGTAACCTATGCTAACTGCTTTCTTTCCTTTACCAGTGTTTGGACACCTTGTATGTAGTGAAGATCAAGAAGGTCTGAGAAATATTTGTGCTGAAATACATTGTGAATTCCTACAAATCCTAATACTGACAGATCAGTAATTATTAACATTAAACAATACTAATGGAGAAAAAAATAACTAGTACATAAACAGTATATGTTTTTGAAGTGTTCCCATATGTGTTCCCACAGAGAGGCCCAAATCTGAGAAAGCTGGCATTCAGGAGATGTGATTTGCCTGTAGTTTTCCATTTGCAGGCAAAATCATTTCAAGTAGAGTTGACCTAGCAACAGCATGCTATCATCTTTGCTAACATTTTGAATTCTGAACAATGACACAGCAGCATCAGTCTTAACAGAAAAAAAAAAAAAAAAATAAAAAAAAGCCCTTCTTCAAGAAGAGGAAAGTATTTTAGATTTTAAAACTGTTATTGCTTCATATTTCTGCTGCCTTGACACCCATCAACCTGACATATTGTTGTCGAGATTTTATGACATTGTGGGAGTACTTTGTACAATGTTACTGTTCACCCATTTTTTTCCATATCCATATGAAACATGGATTTTCCATGTAATCTATAGGAGTTTCATAATCCTCAAGGATCAGGCATATATTTTAACCTTTAAAACAGTTTTCCTATGGCTGCTAGAAACACTTGCTTTATGAATGAGTATCCAAAGGATATATACCAACCCCTAACCTAAGTTAAATCAGTATGTCCTTGGTATATTACACATACACAGGTACTGCAGATGACAGAGATAAAAAGGCAATGATGGGAAAGATGAGTACTACTACAAACACTAATAATCTTCTGAACTTTCATAAGAATAAACCCGTACTTAAAATAAGTGTGTATTTGCAGAATCCATTTATTATTTTTTAATATCTGAAACCACATTTATTAGAAGAATCTTTATATAAGATGTTACATACTTTGTTATAAAAAGGGGGGAGTATGAACTCAAGTGGTACTTCTCCTTATTCTCCTAGAGTAAGAGGCTTTCCACCAAATACACTTAATGCATTTTGTTAGTTAAATAAAGCATCTTCTCCTAAGAAAAGCATTTGATTTTTATGTATACTGAAACTTTTAAAGTCCTATCTTTATCCTTGCTTTTCTGTCCTTTCAAAAAGACATTCTATACACAGATAGAAAATCTCTGTAGATTGAGCCTTTTGAGAACCCCATACACAAAGACTCCATTCTAAAACCTTAAAGCAGAGATAAGCTGAAAGAAAATGTGGAAAAGTACATCTTTTGGTAGGTACTTGTATTTTCTGTTTTGAAAATCTATATGATGTGAATTTTCTGTGAATCTTTAAATTGCAATTTATGCTGATAATTTTTACTTGACCATTAGTTTTCATTCTTCTTTTGTCACCTTATTTTTATTTGTTACCTTCTTTTTATTTGTCTCTCTTATGATGAAAAAAGTATTTTTGCTTAATTGGTGGCACAGAAGTATAGGTGTTTTATGATTCTATTCCATACAGGCTGTAGACTTGAATTCCAGGCCTGTAGTATTGTGTCAAGCATGGGTATAACATCAAAGGCTAAAAATGAGGAGAAAAGCACTTAAAGAATACCAATGAATCATAAAACTCCCCAAAATCTTTTAGAATAAAACCTGCTTTTTGAAAGAAAATTTTAGAGTTACATTGAGTTTCTAGATATTCATTTTTCTTTGGGCTGGCTTATTTTTTTTTTTTTTAATTATTATTTAATTGTTTTGACATTGTTAAAAACATTTTATTTATTCTGTTCCTTAATACAGACAAGATGCCCTTGTCTAATGAAAAATATTATGTTCCTTAATAGGTTTTTGTTATGGTTGCTGTTAGGGAAAAAGAAATCCACCTTGATAGAATTAAACAGCAAACTGGGTAGATAATGTACCATGTAGGTGACTTAACACATACAACAAGTGATTTAAATTTTGAACATATAGTGTGTTATAAAAGAGAAACAATGTACAAAAATAATTTCTTTCTGTAAGCATTTATTTGTCCATTGCTCACCCAAACTGAAGGAAAAATAGTAAGTCAGTGTATCATATCATTCCTTTCCTGGGATGGAGCATCATGCTTATAATTGGTTAGTTGATTTCCAAGGGATGCTGAAGCATATTTTCTAGATTTCAATTTTTCCTCTTGTATTATTGGTTCAGCAATTCTTTGCAAAGTTCAATGTGGTTCATTAGCTTATCTGAAGAAAATGGATGTGGTACTTTCAAGACAGATTCTTTCTGTGACTTTTCTAATTAAGCCTCTTTCATCAAACAAAAAGCTGCCCTTTTTACTTGACAAACATTTGTTCTTATTTGGCATTCACTCTGTTTTTTGGTACTTGTACTTCTTTCTATCTCTCCCTCCCTCTCCACCAACAGCAGAAGCAGCTGTTGGTCACAGGATCACAGTGTCTGACATTTACTCTAAATGTGCTTGGTTATTAAAATAGCTCACTGTTAGACAAGCTTATCAGCTGAAAAAATACAATAAAGCAGTTCCAGTATATTGTGTGGGTACATTTCTAATAAAGTGCATTTTTAATATTTCAGGGCACCACTATTAATGCGTATATTTGTAGATATAAAATGTACCTTCCCTTAGACGTGGTTTTGAATGCTAAGTAATGATGCATTAGACAGGTGGGATGTACTGATCCACAGCAAATAAGTACATTGTATACATTGGAGGCCTAAATTTTATAGGGAGAGCATATTTGCCTACTTTTTTATTAGCATATTCTAAAAAATTGTCGGTTTTGAGAGCTCTGCTTCAGGGTGTATTATCCTACAGGAAGGGAGAAGAAAGTTCAAGAAAATTTTAATCAAAGCACTTTTTCACAATGCTCAGGAAACCTTTATGAAAGCTTTCTCTGGACAGGCAGATCATTGACTAATTCTTCAGGTATATACTTTTCTCCTATATGAAAAAAATGTGATATGAGGTCAAGTACTCGCTGAGGAAGAAAGAGTTTGGGCTTTCAGATTTCCCACTGAACAATGGGAAGATATTGTCAGGCTGTGACAAGCATTGCTGTACACAGTTTATGCTGCTATTCTTTAACTCTCTCTAGTGCCATTAGCTTGCCAACCATGTAGTCTGTAAGTAATAGGTTGCAATAGCAGCTAAAATTGACAAGTGCTTAGCCCAGAGCATGGACTGAATGTAATTCATAGGGTTCCTGAGTTAATTTCCAATACCTGTTTCATCAAGGCAGACTGATAGATGACTGCCAGCATCTCCTGTCTTTATCTGCAAATCCCTCTGTCTTTCACTGCCATCATTCTGGAGTTACTGTTGGGGTTTTTTTTATTTTAGTTTTGGTTTTTATTTCTTTTTTCTCTTTACTTCTCTTTTCTTAGCTCTCCTTTTCTTTCCAGTCTATTTTCTCTTTCTTTATTCTTTGGTCTTTATTTTCTTTCTAGAATTCTTTCCCTTACATTTGCTTCTCTCTATTTTCACAAATATAAAAGCAGCTTACTCTATGGACTCATCATTCATTTAGATTAGAGGCCCTAACAGCTAAAAGCAAGACCTTCAGATTTTACTGAAGAACATTTTCCATGTGGCCCAGTTTAAAATGATGCTTCTTTAGGGACTGCAGGATGAAATACGAAGTTTTCTGAGA
This sequence comes from Erithacus rubecula, assembly GCF_903797595.1. Taxonomy (NCBI): domain Eukaryota; kingdom Metazoa; phylum Chordata; class Aves; order Passeriformes; family Muscicapidae; genus Erithacus; species Erithacus rubecula. The sequence goes on from NC_136658.1 coordinate 63,774,486, forward strand.
CAGTAAATCTGTGATGTTGGACAGATGGTGAGTCATCAGTGCATACACAGAAATGCATTTTACTTTTATATGGGGGATGTTCTCAATCAGTTTCAGCCTGAGAAAAGAGTTTCTTCTGTTGCATTATTGGCATTTAATGTGTTTTGTTTTGTTTGGGTTTTTTTGCTGTGGTTCACATTTTGTTTCTTATTTGGTTTGGGGTTTTTAAATCAATAGGTAAGTCAATTCAATTATAATAAATTTTAAATATATTTATGAATTATTTGTATGCATGGCATTTGCGAAAAGGAGCACAATTCGGGATTTCAACAGTGATAGAGAACTAAAAATCAATAAGACTATGGAAAATAAATAAATATTGCCCAATAAGGTCACAAAAATAGTTTAGTGAAAAATATAGCTATTTACTATGTCTGCGCAAATTAATTTCTCACTTCAGAAATAAAAACTTATAAAATATTTATTATTTAAACAATATAGAACAACACTCACTGCTATGGACCTCACAGGTGTGCTGCCAGTTTCAACTTTGCTTTTGAGGTATATCCTTCTATAAAGAAGAAATTATCTTTTTTGAATGCTAAAAAATCTTATAAACAGTGACTACATGGAGCTCACAAGGACACCCGGTGAAGTTTCATTCTATCTAGCTGCATCACTTCTGCTCTGTAACCAGATAAGGGGTTGCTTTGCTTAATAAAGGAAGTGTATAATTTCCATGGGTAAATTCCTCTTCATTTTAATTCTGTTCTGTTAGCTGTTAATCACACTATAGACAGTTCTCTCTTTTCTACTTGCTTTGCGCAGCTTTTAAAACTTCTAAACTGCTTTTGAAGAAAGGTGACAGTCAAGGGTATAGAGACTGGTTTCCATTATACTTTGGACTTCCTGATATGCATCTGTGCTGCAACACAGCACAGACCTTCATTCCTTCATTTCATTTTCTTTGTTGGGATTTTGTTTGTTGGTTGGTTTTGGAGTTTCTTCTTGTTGTGGTGGTGTTTGTCTGCTGTGTTTCTTTCAGTGAAAGAGGTGAAGGTATGCCATGAGGATTTCCTATTGTTTTCCCAGCCACAGTACTTAGCATCTTTGGTGTACATTTGCAGGTATGAGTGATCTATCAGATTTCTCTGCTGTCCTGGAGAAATCAATATTTACAGGGCTCTTTGGAAGCTCATGCCAATAAAAGAAGAGTTTTAATAGCAAAACCAAAACAAAATAAAACAAAACAAAAACAAGGCAGTGCAAATAATATTGTGAAGGGCACAAACAGCCTAAGTGCCAGCTTCTAGGGAAGGCCACTGCTGCTGGATTGATAACTGCTAGTGTAATTAAAAATAGTTTTATGTACAATCCTAGCCATATTATCATTTGAGATTTCCTAAAATACAAATAGAATTTAGAGCATTTTCAAACATTTTTGCAGTTTTTGTAAGTATGTCTGATTTTTAGCTAAATCCCTTGTGGAACTTAAGATATTCTATTCAGTATTTTAAAAAGTAAAAGTATCTCTTACAATTAGTTAGGCACTAAATCTTAACCTGTATTTTTTCTGCAGGAAAAAAAAAATATTTTTATTAATTCTTTTTGGAAATATGACCTGTTTTAGAACATGATACTTCATAAAAATAGAGTAAACTTAGCTTGCTAACCTATTTAGACTATTTTATTCCAAGCTTAAAGAATTTTGATTACTTTTTATTTTATCTAGACAAATGTAAAAGTTATTTTTTCTTTCCATCAAGTGAAAAGTGATGAGAAAAAAAAAGCTTGAAAGTTTCCCATTGCTCATATGGATTGAGTCTTCTTTACTTTGCACCTAATTTCAGCTTGTCTGTTAAAAAAAAATTAAATAAATTATTAGTATTGCTTTTTCAAATTATTATAAATAATTTTTAAAAAGGTAAACACACCAGAATATGTGCATACATAACTCGCACCTGGAGGAAGTCAGCTAAGAGAAAGGTCCTTGAATGATTTCTTGTCCTTTTTCCCTCATAATTTTTGAAAACAGAAGTGTTTGTTTGTAAGTCTGAACAGCCACATAAGATTCTTTCATGAAAAACATTGAATCAATGAACCCAAAATAATTTCAGCTGAAGATGCATAATCAATTTGCCCTTGGCTGTTCTGTTACTTGCCCCAAATAAACAATTTTCATTTGAAGTACATATACTAAAATTCAAATACAGGTAGTCTAGTCTAGAATTATTTTTGTTTTAATTTTATTCTAGGGATGTTTGCAGATCAGCACAAGACAACAGCAGCTATCCTAAGCACTACAGAGATATAAAATAGTTTTGGGCACTAAAAAATTGGTGTGTATCAATTCTGACTTGCAACTTGACAAACCAGCCCGTGAGCAGCAGGTGGTGGGTAGCTATTTCATGCCCTGGGAGGCAGGAAAAAAAATGGAACTGAGTATTTGAAGGATGGCTGTTCATATAGTTTCATTTCACTGGATGCAACCTGACAGCAAATGGTGGAAAAAGTGGAATGTCAGGAAACAACAGTTTAATAAAATGTTTTATATCAGCTATTTACAAGGTCACCTTAAGTTTCAATACTATCTACTGAGATTTCCTGCTTTGTCAAGATATCATTAAAGCTTCCTGTAACTTTTGAAGTATTTGAGCAATATTCTCCTTCCAAGTAGTGTTTATATCAGAGATTATTGTTTCTAATAAAGCCATCTGGATAAACTTCAGCTATCATTTTATTAGTTTATGCAATATTTAATTGGTAATCAATCATTGTCGAGATAAAAGGGTTGATCAAACTTAGCACAGCAACATATACAGTTGGGAAGAGATAAAAATAATTTAATTTGTAAACTAAGGGGAGTTTTTTTTTTTATTAGGATCAGCTCTGCTTTTGCTAATTTCCCTGGTTTCCTCAAATTACTTGTGGAAAGGTCACTTGAAGTTCTTCACAGAAGATTATGTCAATGAGATTGCTGCCCCTTGTGCACTGTCCATTATGTTATGTGTTAATATGGAGTGGCATTTGGGTGCAGCAACTATTGTCATCTGAAAAAATGCATCCTTTTAAAGTAAATCCCTATTACAGATTTGTGATCATTTGTGCCTATAAATTGACATTCTTAGTTTTCTGAAAAATGTGAATAAAATTTTAAATTGCTTTTGAAGTCTTCTGCTGAGTCTGCTGTTTTGTTACCCATACTATAATATGTTTAAGATTGATGTAAATTTAGGACAATGTGACTGATTTAGGACAGGAGTTAATAGAGATCCCTGTGTTACAGCTCTTACTGCTGAGATAGGAGGAAGGTAGAGACCAACATAGTACCAAAAGATAATTTTTGCCAAAAAATTCTGGTAATGAGGCTCATTGGCCATGGTTGGAATTGGTTTGGACTGAAGACTTGCTTTTTAGGTATATCTGACAGGAAAATAACCGAAAGGGAAGCCACTGTGGGCTGTCAGAGTGTAATAAGGGATAGAAGAAGTAGCAGAATGAGAATAGATCTAAATCTATGGGAGGGCGGCAGAGGTTTGGCTTTGCCTCTATCATCCACATATTAGGTGTATGAAATCACATGTCTTGTGTATGATAGTGTGTTGTATGGATGTGGAGCCAGCCTGAGCATCTACCATTTTGGATTAACTGATCAGTGAATCAGAAGTACCAGAACTTCATTTATAAACTCTGTTAGCAGGATGTACTCTCCAGCATAGATTCTCAGTGGTGTTTGTCAGGCCAACCAACCAACCAACCTTGAGGGTTTGGGTTGTTGGATTTGATTTCAAGCAATCTGGTCTACTGGAAGGTGTCCCTGCTTATGACAGGGTGACAGAAATTGGGTGATCTTTCAAGCCTCTTTCAACTCAAACCATTTTATGATTCCGTTGTTCTATGAAATAGAAGACAAACAAGCTTATGAACCAGTTTATGAATCAGATCACTGATTTTCCTCACTAATTGGTGGCTTTCATACTCTTTTGTATCTCTTCCTTTCCTTGCTCTCTTCCTGTGAGATCTGAAGCACCCATGGGCTTAAAAGTTTGGAATCAGGGATGTGGTCAGATTTTAGAAAGAGTTGTACTTGCTGTAGCTTTTTCAGGGGTCATTTGACTAAGTTTGTCTTGGACTGGCAGAGGTCACACAGGTCATGCATAGCTTTGGATTGAGATCCATGTAAGCATGACTTCTAACCATTAGCTCACATCAAGAAAGGCTCTGTGTGTTATCCAGTCTTCCAGTCAGCTTTTCCTCCTATCCTATTTGCCTGCACACATCCTCACAAAATTTTATATTGTGTAGGTACCAGCCCTTTCTCTTATCTTTCAATGCAACATAAAAGAGAGTGTAGCTTCAAAAGAGGAAAGGTTTAAGGTCATTTTCTGCTCCACTGTCTGAAGATAGTGTTAAAGAGGGTGTCAGAGAGGAGAATTCCTCTAACTGAAATACCTGCTTTTAAAAAGTTTCTGTTGATGAATAGCTCAGTGTTTATAGGCAGGAATTCACATTCAAAAAGGAATATCAATATTTGGAAAATCTTGAGTCTTTGTACATGTAAAGAGACTGACAAAAGAGATTGGGGTGAAGATATATGTATGCAGTTGAAAAAAAACCCAATAATGTAGAGTAACATAGGAAAGGTGAATATGGAATGACACATAATATCTGATTGTCACAAATGTAATTCAATAGACAACACCACAGACTGGTGTAGACAAGAATTTCCTCCAATATATGAATAGAGCTTTTCTGAGCTGATCAACTGGTTCTCTGCAAAACAACAGTATTTCTTTTAAAATTTATAAAATCAACTGCAATTTTATGACTTAATGAGTCATCGTAGGAAATAAACCAATACTCCTTATTCTGTATTTTTTTCTGTTTCAAGAACATTGAGAAATTATAAAGAAAAAGTGTGTCGTTTTTCTATGTAGTAGAACATTTGCTGTTAATAGTGGAAAAAAGGAAATTATTACATGTAAATTAATATGGACACGCAGTCTTTATTACTTCTCTAACACATTTTCTTTTCTGGTTGCTTACAGACGACCTTTTCTTTTTTCTTTCATCTTCTTTGTCAGAGTTGTAATTCAGCTCTTCATACTGCTCCAAGGTAAAATTTTGGGTTGTTTGGGGTTTTTTGTTGGTTTGGTTTTGTTTGGTTGTGGCTTTGGTTCCAGGATTTTTGGTGACCTTTCTATTCCCTTTGGTTTCTATTAGAACCTTGAATACTCTTTCAGAATCATAGACATCGCTTTCAGTTCTGAATCTATAATAAGTTTAAAAACTCTAAAAAACATAACAAGTGTAGGAACTTATTCAGTTCAAAGCAGCTGTGTATAAACACTAATAAGGTTTATTTTCCTAAAAATGTAATAGTTATTTGAAGCTAACTAGATGCCCTCTGAAATAGATAAAGAGAGAAATATTGTCGAAAGGTAATTCATCCAAACAGGCTTAAACAACTTACTTAATATCTTGGGGTAACTACCTAAACCAAAACACTTAAGGTAGAATGAATTGCCTACTGGGAGTGTCTATCTCTGTCCATTTACTTCAGAGAAAGCATAGATAACTAATGTAATCTCCCAAAATCACTTCTCTAAAAGCTTGACTGATATTCAATAGAATGAACCTTTCCCTCAGTGCTATTACAAGAATTGCACAGCAAACTAATTAAATATGTAACAGCTTTGCAATACATACTTTTAGCCATGGATTAGGGCAAAACATATTCCTACACCTAAATAGTTTAGGTGTTTGAAAAACTCCAGGCAAGAGTAAAAGTATTGAAGTACAGTTTGGTGTCTTTGAGGAGATAGTAAAAATTCTTCTTTCTCTCCTGGAGGTTCTCTCTCATGATTCTCATATTTCTTTACTTGCACTGTGAAGTCATCTCAGCTTCTTCCAGCAAAACTAGTTCAGAAACCAGGTCTTTATATAACCAGTCTTTTTTGATGCATTCAAATTATTTCCTTTGATTGCAAGTTTTTATGCTGGATCTCAGTAGGATACTTGTTCAGAACACCAGCAATTTTTTTTCTGAAAATTAATGTGCTTTATTTCAAACATCTCACTTTGTCAAGATAAAAATATCTCAGTTTCTGTCCTGAATGTCACATCTCCTTATGAGGCATTTAAGTAGAAGCTGTCTTCCAATACTACTGCTTTCAGAAGTTTCACAAAACTCTCTTGCAGTAGTAGTAACAGAAACCCTTAAAAGTAAGCTTCCTTCACACACGTGTGCTCCCTGCTTTGCAGAATATTGTGTGAATATGAGCATCCTGTTTTAAATTGTTAACTGGCAATTAATTTCCCTGTGTACTTTTATCTAGTGAGTGCCTACGTGCATATGGTACAGAATATCTTGTCCTGGCAGTCTTAGTGGCAGGCAGATGTTAAACTTGTTAGATTAAAGCCAGTGCTCAAAATCCCTTCATTTTTTGTGTTTTGCCCCCATGTCTTCCAGTAAGCTGAATAGTCACATGCATCTGTTCATTCATGTACTCAACAGAACTGCATTCTTTTAGTGTTACTGCAGAGAGAGGCCCTAGACGACAAAAAATCTGCTCTATGGTGTGATTTTGCTTGATTGGGAAAGCTTTACTCTTGAACACTATGAGGACCACTGACATATGGTGAAGACTTGAGCTACATGCAGTCCTTTGGGTAGGGAGGACTCAAATATTAATAACTAAAGTGGTAAAAAATCAATTTGCTCAGCATAGAGTGTTTTTAAAATTAGGTCCCATGCTCACATTCATTCTCTTTCATTGCAGGAAAATTCTTTTTCTTACCTTCCTTGACTGTTAAAATTATAGTTTTCTTCCCCCGCCAATTTAATTTTTTCCTATCATATATAAGTTACAATGTTGCCAGAAAGTATAAGAGCACATATTATTCTGTCCCAAGTTAAGCACAGCGGAAAAAACATTCCTGTTTTAAAGTCCTTACAACCCAAGCTTGAGACATGAGATGTCTTTTTAGAGATGTTGATTTATAATAATGGCCTGAGAATTTAAAGTAATTTTTTCCTCAACAAAACAGGAATCACTGTTAGAAACAATTTAAGAACAAATGCATTTTAATCCTATCTTCTTAAACCAAGGGATTTGCACAGTTGGACAGTTCATCATATTTAATTTGTTTAATTTTTGACACATAAAACTTTAACATTGACATTTCTGCTGGTTGGTCATACTATAGTCACAGAGTTAAGATTTATGGTATAATTCTCCTGATCTATTTTGATATACAAATTAAAGAAATATTAAGAACTTTGAATTTCAAGAGCCTCCAGGTTGATTGATTCATGTATGCTCATCGGAAGTCAAATTTTCAAATCATTGCATAAGGCGTTGCACAGTCTAGTTAACTAGATTATCCTAAATTTGTAGTTTTTAATGTTTTTTGAACTAAAAGCATTAATTAAAACCTGTTTATTTCATTTTTACATTTTCATTTAACAGCTTAATATGACCTCTCTCCTCACTTACATGCTCTTTCTCATAGCTTAGCAGTTTTAATTTACAGAAAAGACAGGGGCAGTAGAATCACTCACATCTGAGAAACCTGGTGTAAAAAATCCTATCAGTAGGTAACAGAAATGGTCTGCCTAAATGAAGAAGTTATTACATTTGGCTATGTGATATCTGTGAAGATGCAGTAACCATGTGGACACTACACAATGTGAAGTAAAACAAACAGAATGGAGGTGGTTTTCCCCAGTTTTTCAGGTTGTCCTGCTCAGAAATCTGGCTTAGCTAATGTTTGGGTTTTTTTTAATAACATATAACCACAATGTAAAATTAAAATTAATATGAAATGAAAGTATCTGAAAATCAGAAACTGATGAGATATAAAAATTTAATTTCATTAGAAAATACAGAATTCATGTGATGTAATCTAGTTTTCTATTATTTTCTAATATCCAGTCAATTACTTTTGTAGGATTCTAAATTATTCTGAATTCTAACATTCAACATGCAGGTTTCTGTCTTCATAGAGGCATAGATTCATTCAGGTTGGAATCACCATGTAAACTAAATTATAGCAGTCACATCCAGTCATTTCCAGGGATGGTGAATCCACCATGTCCGAGCACAGTCCACTAAAATGCTTAATCACCCTTTCACTGAAGGAATTCTTCCTGAAGTCCAGCCTGAACCTCTCCTGCCACAGTGTGAGGCCATTTTCTCTTATCCTCTTGCTCATTGCCTGAGAGAAGAGGCTGACACCCACCTGGGTACCACCTCCTTTCAGGCAGCTGCAGGGAGTGAAAAGGTCTCCCCTGAGCCTTCTTTTCTTCAGGCTGAACAACCTCAGCTCCTTTAGCCACTTTTCATATGACTTACTGTCATGGTTTGACCTAGACTGGATGTTAGATGTTCACCAGAGTCTCTCTATTGCTCTCCTCTGCAACTAGACAGAAGAGAGAAATTATAACAAAAGGCTCATGGATTGAGATAAGGGCACAAAGAGATCACTCACCAATTGCTGTCAGGGGCAAAACAGGAAAATCAATTGAATTCATTAATAATCAAAATCAGAGTATATTAATGAGAAGATAAACAGATCTTAAAAACATCTTCATCAGATCTTTCCCTCCTTCCCAGTCTTTATTCTCAGTTTTTTACCTCCTCTCCTAATCACTGCAAGGAGACAGGGAGTGGGAATTACCATCAGTTCACTCCATGTTTTTTTGTTTGTTTGTTTTTTTGCTGCTGCTTACTCCTCAGGGAAAGACAACTGTCCTGTGAGAAACCCCCAATGTGGAGTCTCTCCTATGGGAGACAGTTCTCAATGAACTTCTCCAGCAGAAGTCTGTCCCACAGGCTACTGTTGTTCATAAACTACTCCAAGCCTGGTTCCCCCCCAGGGCAATGCAATCCTACCAGGAAACCTGCCCTTGTATGGGCTCTTCTCCCCATGGGTCCATAGGTCCTGCCTGGAAACTGCTATAGCAGTTTTCCAGATTTCCCATGGAGTCACAGCCATCTTTTTGGCATCCACCTACTCTGGCACAGGGCTCCTCCAGGGCTTGTAGGTGGAACTCTGCATCCCTGTCGACCTCCATGGACTGCAGGGGCACATCTGCCACATCATGAACTGAATCATGAGCTGCTGAGGAATCTCTGGTCTGTGTTTCTTTTCATATTCAACCAAGAATCCAGTTTCTCAAAGCATTAGATCTGAAAAAAAAATAAGTGAATTTGTGAAGGAATCTTGTGTTTTCATACCCAATTTTTTTTTTTTTTTGAGCAGCAGGAGTACCATTACATCATCATCGTCATCATCATCATCATCATCATCATCCTTAAAATATTCAAAGTGATTTAATAAAATGTCTCAATTCAATTAGTTTTCTGCTTCACTCTGAATAAGAGTAGATTTGCTCATTCAAATATTATGTTGCTATAAATCACATCAGAAAACATAGACTGAATGTGAAAAAACTGGAATAAAGTCCTGGGTCAGGATACCTTCCCTCAGTCTCTTGCAATGTCCTGTGATGAGTCTTTGCATCTTCATACTCCAAAAAAATGAAACTGGGATTAAAATTTTCTCCAGAACAAATTGCAAAGTAGGGATGTTTTCAGAAAACACTTAGTCCAAGCAGAATATGCTTTATGCATGCTGAAGGACAGCAGCCTGCAAATAACAAAATATTTATTTAAGAAAAGTCAAGTAAATCAATAACATAGCTTTCTTCTTATATTGCTGTTTCTCTTTAAAGGAATAAATTATAATTCCTTTTCTTTGAACTGTTGAGCTTGACCCTGGTGTTAATTGAGAAGGGGTGGGGGAAGAGACAGTAAGTCTGTTGTTGATAGTTCTGTTTTTCTGCTTTATATGTGCTACATATTAACAGAAATCCACTGCCTACTGCATGTGGCAAAAGATTGAGCAGCTTTATGTTATCCATGAAAACTATAAGCCTGTGTGACACTGCCAATTGGTCTGCAGAAAGATCACATAATATTTGAAGAAGATCAACACAAGTGTTATAAATTCTCAGAACCAAAAGTAAGTATCTAAGAATGATAAGGATGATTCTCAAGCTTGCCCTGGATATCTAGCAGTCAGATGCCCAACCCTAAACAGTTGGTTAGGCTCTCTTCATCTGGAAAAGTACAGAGTAAGAAATGTACTTTGGAAATCCAATCTTTCTCCATTGGCTATATAAGAAACCTAAATATTTGTCTTGGACTAGGAATCTGACTTTTCAATGAGTAAAGCTGGGTAGGATGTATCTTCATTCAGATCCAGAATATCAGAACTCTGTCCTTTGGGAATAAAGTATTTTTAAAACATATGGAAATCAACAGACATTATTTTTATATAAAATAATATTTTTCAGAGAAATTTACATTGTTTTTAGAACTCTTCTATAGAATTGCCATTCTCAAACACTGTTTCTTAATTTGTTTCACCGGGGATAGGTATGAACTGCAAAGAGAAAAAAAATGCATGTTATTGTCTTTTGTTAAAATAACAATTGCATATCTTGGTAATTTCCAACATATATATGTATATTTTAATACATTTTGCTATTTTCCAAAGTTGTATGTCTTTTTATGTTTTTTATGTGAATCCAAAGAGCTTTAAAAATTACATATATAATTCGCTGCCTTTTTAAAAATATTATATGTCTCCTGTTTAGTTGATTTTTGCTCTGTGGGATTATTGAAGATATTAGACATTTGTTTTCTTTTGTCACTCAATCAGACATTTTCATGGGATCTATCAGACACTTTTTTTCTGGGATGTCTGTTATAATACATAAATGCTACACTGCATCAATATTAGGAAGCTCAATGTGCTCTCTATGAACCTCAAGGAAGTAATTTCGCCACTTGGCTCCTCAGAGTGCTTTTTTCAGTGTGCTAATTTGCAGAACTGGTGTCATTGCTAATGATGAGATCAGAATAAGCTGTTGCTGCTCTCGCTGCATTGAGTGACAAATACCCCCCTGCAAAGAGCAAGTTTGAGTGGATTTTTTTCTGAAGAATTGAGCTGTTAGCTCTGCTACTAAATGCCTATATCAGCAAAGAATTTTTAAAAACCAGAGAATGTACTCTGTCTTTAATCCCTAGAATAGAGTACTTCCATCTATCAACAAGTAAAATACACTGTGTAAAACCTAGAGGTATACTTGAAAGAACAAAAGAGGTGGCTGTGCTTATTACCCTTGAACAAGTTTCAAATGTGTATGCATCAAGAAAAGTTGAAGGTATCAAAGAACTCTAGAATATTTAAAAGGTTGCCTTTCTAAGGTATTTGTGGGAGACAATGCCCTCTTTCAGGTCAGTTGAAGTGGCAAGAAAAAGCTATGCACATTTTATTGACATATATCTGTGTAGGTACTAAAAGCATACCAATTGGTGTGTTATCAACTGAACTGTCAAAAAACACCAGTAAAATGCTATTCAGAGGATCTCGGGTTCTTAAAACATCTTTTACTTTATTTCAGAACAAAAAACCATCTGCAATCATAATGTGACTGTTGCCTTTCCCTCCTAGGTCACTCTTTTTGAGAAGCTTAGAGCTTTATGGTGGCTGTTTACTTTTAGTGCAGAACACAAGGAAAATGATTCACCAGTCACACTGAAATTGGCTGAAAAAAAGAGGGAACCACAGATAGGAAGACAATAGTAGAAGGAGACAATAGAGGCCAGGCAATAGGTAAAGAATAAGGACATGTAATGTGGAGGAAAACCTTTTCAGAGCAATAGTCATGACATCTCTCATGGACTGTGATCCCAAAAGCTGTCACAGAATAAGCTGCCTTAATCATGGTCATTTATTATTGAGCTCTGAAATTTTACAAGATTCTGCAGATAATGCAGTTCATAACCACTTCAAAGAACATGGGAAAATAATTCCAAGTGAACAGAGTTTCAGGACACAGACAATCATAGAAAATGATCCCAGTGACATTAGGGTCTCATTTTCATGAACTATAGAACTATTATCTTTTTATTAAAAAAAAAAAAAAAAAAGCAAACAAACCCAGAAACAATCAAAAATCCCAGTAAACAACAACTAAAAACTCCAACAGAATCAACCAATTAACCAAACAAAAAAAGTACAAACCCAAAACCTTAAATAAAAACAAACGAGAAAACAAAAAACCCCACAATCAAATAAACCTACCAAACAACAAAAAACAAAACCAGAAAGAAAATAAAATCCTAAATTGTTGCAACTCATGGCAAATTTTCTACCACTGGACAGCTTGTCTTCAAATAGATATTTCCTGGCATATCTATAATCTATGCTGCTATAACTCTATTGTTTTAAGATCGGTATGGACATTCTGTTTCAAAATAATAATAATTTTATTTGGAATAATTACACTAGTGTAATTATTCTGGGACAAAATAACAGTTTTGGCATACGAAATGTCCACATGGGAGCTACAACTGATAGAACTATAGCAGAATAATTAGTACAGTGTATCTATGCCAGGAAATATCTGTGTGTATACAAGCCAGCATGTCAATATTATATTCTTTTTTCTTACATTCTTTAGGGGGCTTTTTTTTGTTTGTTTTTTTTCCCCTAGTGAATTATTGTGTTGCACATATTGTATCTCATTCTTTTCATTTAGAGGACCATTATGAAATGCTCATCTTGAAGATGTGCAGCTCCAGATGTGCAGGTGGAGCAGGTGAGGGGTTGGGAGCCGTGTCCAGTGAAGCACTCAGGCTGAGCCTGAGCCCTCAGCAGCAGAGGGAGGGGTGAGTGACAGCAGTGGGGGACAGAGGATACTGCCTGCCCACCTGGCCTGCTGCCCAGGACAGCTTCCTGCTTTCCAGGTGCTTGGATGTGGAATGTTACAGAGAAACTGCCAAAGCTTGTCCAGCCCTTGGAGTGGCACCCCTTGCTGTTTTTCCTGACATGTCCCAATGGTGCTGTCAGGAGATGTGGAACAAATCTCAAGTGTGAATGCAGGACTGTGGGGGTGAGGGTGAAAGGCATGGAGCCTGGGGTACCAGGCAGTTTTCTTCTCAATACTGAGATGGGGATGGAGGGTAGATTTAGATTAGGTATTTGGAAGAAATTCTTCATGTGAGGGTGGTGAGAGTCTGAAACAGGATGCCCAGAGAAAGTGTGCCACCCCTGGAAGTGTTCAAGGCCAGGCTGGATGGGGCTTTAAGAAACCTGGTCTGGTGGAAGGTGCATATCCATGGCAGGAGTTTGGGAATAGATGATTGTTAAGGTCCCTTCTTCTAACCTACACCTTTCTGCAAGTCCATGTTTTACTGTGAAGATGGTTCAAAACTTGAACCTGTTTTCTCAGTGACATTGTGAAATTTCCAGCCTTGCAGATATTCAAAACCTGACAGGAATGACCCTGAGCAATACACTCCAGCTCTACCTGCCTTGTTGAGAGAAGCTGAACTAGGTTACTTCCAAAAGTGTCTTCCAGTATCAAGTGTTCCGTGATCTCTTGGTTCTGTAAAATTTATATATTAAAAAACTGCTTTTACTGTGATTATCAGAATTAACATTTCTGCACTTTTACTTAGCCTTGGTGAGCTTCAGTTATGAAGAGCCTTTTTCAGTATTTGTCCTTATAGTGATAAAATTGTTCTGGGAAAAACAAATTACATAATAAATATTCGGCATTACTCAATGATTTCAATTTGGTATCGTAGTTGTCATAACAATTTTTCTTATTTAATACAAAGATTATAGAAATACCACAGGCAGTGAAAGATTGCACATTTGATAGTCTAGAATCCTTGCATCATCTGGGTGGAATGTTATTTAAATTTGAGTATTTGAAGGGATTGGTAAAAGATACATTTTTTAAGCTTAAAATTTGATACCTTTAACTCCAGATTACTTTCGTTTCTATAAATGAGAAATATAGCAAATGTACTGCCAAAAAATGTATATCTTTTGGAAATTTTGTGGTGGTGCATCCTTATTCCATAACGGTCTTTTAAAACGTCCCCCTTGTTAACTGTTACCCCATAATACAAAGATCTAACAATGATTGCAGCTAGTAAAATGGGCCAGTGACCTTTTAGGAACTGCAATGAAAAAGTCAAAATTAAATGGGAGATTTTTTTGTCAGCATCTCATAAAGAATAAGCACATTAAAGTCAACATTATAGCTCAAAAAGAATTTTAAATTCATTGACAGCCATTCAAAGAATGACTTTTGAATAGCATCAGACTATACTGGGCTACAGGAAAGGAAACCATGACTGTCCCTTGCCCTCATCTTATCTCTGGAAAGCACCACTGAAAAATTTGGTGAAATAGTTTAGAGTTACATTTTTCAGAGTGCAGTGGGTGGTTTTCCCCCAGCTGCTATTATCATCAAGGACGGTTTTTTTGGGGGTTTTTTTTTGCAGAAAGCAAAGTAAGGTGATCATGGGTCTCAAATATTTGTTCCTAGATATTACTGAAAGACAGAATTTCTAATATGAATCTCAGTGCCTGCATCACTCTGGAAAGGAAGAAGCTCAATAATGCTGCCAAGAAAAATCCCTATCACACATGCTGATCATGGTATTTTTGTGGGGGGATACCCTGATGTTGGCTGGAAGTAGTTCATTTTGGAGCTCCAGAAATTTTCTGTCCTTTTAAAATTCTTCTCCTGACATTCATTTTCCCAAATATCATGAGGTAATGTTATGATGTTAATTAATATCACATTAGTTATTATTAAAATAGCATTAATACCGGTCTTTTTTGCTTGTTGCAGACACTCATTCCTAATAAAAGGGGGATCCTAACACAAAGGGGAATAATTTCTGGCTGAGATAGACTTTCAACTCCAGTTTCTGCTAGCAAAGCATGAATCCATGAAAGTCTTAGAGCATTTAATATTATGATTCTTAGTCAGCATTTATTGCTATTCAATGATGAAGATCATACTGTATTTAGGTTTTGGGCCCGGGAACTATGGTTGTTTTTTTTCTTCTGGTTGTGCTAATGATTCACTTTAGGTAAGTTGTTTTAACTTTTAGTACTTACTTGTAGCTCCAAGTGACCAGGATGACTAATTAATGAATGGGCCATACTCTAAGAAATTATATCATGGATTCATGTGGTGCAGTCTTTCTTCAATACTCTGAAAAATATTCAAAGTGCTGGGTATTAAATGTGAAGAGAATTCTAGTATCTACTATTTGATATTCATTCAAATAGGAAGACCAGCCATCCTCCGCATATCTTTCCACTTGTAAAATTTTAGTTTTACAATGAAAAACTAAGTTAAGGTTAGGAGAGAGACTGATTTTTAAAAGAAGATGGAGACTACAAAGAAAAATGACAACTGATAGAAAAGAGTAGATGTATGTTAGAATAGTAAATTACTGGAAGAATGGTGTTCTAAAGGTTTTTATTTTTCATACAGAAGAGAGGAAAATCATCAGAGAAAGCAGACTCATAAAATATACTAAGGGATCAAAGTGCAGCTAGCCAAGTACAGAAATAAAAGATTGATGATGATGTAAGTGACGCTGATGAAAACAAGAAGCTAGAAAAAGTAGTATGAGAATTAAAACAGTTTGTGTAATTGCTAGCAAGATCCTGCAAGGAAGAAAGTTGTAAAGTACACTTAATTAGAAAGAAAGGAGGTGTATGTGTGTGTATATGTATAAGAATATTCCTGTAAGAGAAGTTTAATCTCACCAAATGAATAAATCTTAGATGACACTCTACTTCAGTAAGCATCCAGAGAAGTTTTTCTCTATTCTCTCAAAATTTTTGAAGTTTCCAAAGCAAGAGTGTCTGAAGAAACGTAGACAATATAAACCACTTACCCTTAAAAATCAATTTACTAAAGGGGATGCTGGAACAAATCCAAAGCTGATTTGGAGATTAAAGAGGATATGATTGTGGTGACAGTGGTGCCCTACAGAACTGAAGTGTTTGAGGAAGAACAGTATTTCTGCATTGATTGTTTGACCTGTATTGAAAAAGAAACATGAAAGTCAAAGCTCTGCTAGGTACTAACACTGATAACTGGAGAGGTGTCTTTGTAATTGAAGTAAAAGCATGCCAGGGAACACTGTGTGCAACTCCACCTCCAGCTGCTACTTCTTCTAGCACAGATCAATAATGATAATACATGTCCCTAAGGAAACGGCCTAAGATTTTCTATTTATTCCCCCACTGCTTGGCCTTTCAATTCCAGAGTTTAAATCAGTGAAACAAGTGACTTAAAGAAATCTCCAGTACGAAAGAGAGACCACAATTAATATAATTAAAAACTTTCCTTCATTGAAGTAATAATTTAAAAACAAATTGTCTAACCTTTCATCAGACCAGGGCAGATTATGACCACAGACAGCACTGAATCAGTCTATCAATAGAAATCATGGCTGGCAATTTTCTGAAACCAAGTCTAACACATATATGCAGGGTACAAAAAATAATTAACACATACAGATGTACAGATAGATAAATGCACGGGATTGAGCTAATCATCTTGTCTCTAGTGCTGTACTCAATTTCAACCAGAGCATGACACAGTAAACTCTTTTGGGTGCTTAGTGTCAAAATTTTGCTAGTGAGCAATTAATCATTATTATAGATATGGTGTTGTGCATCTTTCAACTGCCTGGACAAAAAAAAAAAAAAAGTCCTTTTTACACAGCTTTCCTGTCAACTAAAACTGTTACAGTTCACTGGAAATTTCATTCTTGAGGGTAAAATTCTGGTGGTATTATTAATAAGTAATTCCTTAGATAGTATCTGGCTTGGAGAGTATCTGGCATTATCATGATTTATTCTTATTTTTCAAGTCACATAAGATGAGGTGCATGCTCTATAAATCTATTATTTTGCTAGGCCTTACAAGTCTTACATGGAATTCTTTGGTTATACAAATGGTCTTTTAGAAGATTTCTTAATCAGGATGCTCTAAGGATGCAATGCCAGCATCCACTCAGGTAATTATTTCAGGATTTCTGTAAAATCTTTCAGCACCATGCTTCTCACTCTGTTGACTTTAAAAAATAATTTCAAGCAGGCAAAGGCTTGAGACCAGCAGGACAGCCCTTCTTGAGGATCTGAATAATAATACAGTCCAGGGAGTGTGTCTCCATGATGAAAAACACGAAAAGCTATCCTCAGGTGTTGCAGAGGCTCACTGAGCAGGGAATCAAATTCATTGCAAAGCAGATAAAACAGTGGTGCTTGAGGCAAGATGAAACAAGATCTAAGAAAATAATCAGACCCCTAGAGCAAACAGACTTAGATGACATTTTCTGAGCTGAACAGGGATCTCCATTAAGTGATCATTCACAGTCATATTTATTGACAGGATCAAAGTAGGAGGAAGCAGTTTGAGGACACAGATTGTTCTGGACCATGGAGTCCTGCTAACAAGGACTCATAACAAATGGGGAAAGAACAGACATGACACAGAAAAGAGTTCACAGAATTGTATTCTTTTGTGTTGTGGTTGTGTCTTATCCCTCCACATGTGACTGAAAGATGTGGTTGATTACACTGGATCCCTGCTTCTGGCATTAAAGGTAATTCCTACATTTATTTCTTTAAGACAGAGCTGCCACAGGGGACTCTGCCAATCTCCCTGCTCTCCCTCCCCCATTATATATGCTGAGGAAGACACCATATATACAGTATGAAATACCCTTTGGTTGGTTGGGACCACCTGTGTTCCCTCACAGCTTGTGCACTCTCAGCTTCCTCCCTGGTGGCATGGGCAGAGGCAGAAAAGTCTTTGGTGCTGAACCCTGCTCAGAGGTAATGAAACCATCCCTGTGTTATCAACACTGTATTCAGCATGAATTCAAAATTTAGCTATTATGAAGAAAATTAATTCCACTGCAGCCAAAATTAATGCAAAGGTGATGCACTAGGACCACATTAACATGGTATCAAGCCTGCAACTACTTTCCAGTTGCATACATCAGAACAGACCACTGTTCTTTTTGCACCTATGCAGTTCCAGAGTTAACTTATCTTTTATACAGCCCCCTAGAAATATCTGCACAAAGATGTTGCATTTTTCTATTTCCCTCTTCATCAAAATTTGTACAGTGTGAAGAAAACCAGTCAGACCAAAGAATTGCTATGCTGTTTGAGACCCAGGGAAGAATGAGAATAATATGCCTTTCTGCCTCATCATGTTAAACACAGATTATTTAGTATGAGCATTTCCTTAGTATTACAGTCTTAGTTTATTCAGGGAAAATGTCCATAAATAGGCTAATAGGTTTTTTTCCAGTTTCTTTGGTGAAAAAAAAAAAAAAAAAAAAAAAAAAAATCCAATATCTACTATATAGTCACAGGTAAGCAACTAAGCAACAAAACAATTCAATCCTTTGATACCTTGATGTTATGCATATCTGTCTCTAATGAACTTCAGTTATGCATTGCCAAACATGAGTAATACAATTGTAAAAGGAGTGTAATATGTCTACATTACACATGTTGAAAAGGTAAGTTCATCCTAGGAAATTTCAGCCACAAGAAACAGCCTCTGTGGTTAGGGTAGCAAAAATTGTGGCTACAGTTCATCTTTTATTACTCTACTTTTTGAGGGGACTTAGTTCTTGATATCAGAAGAAGCTTCCTAAATAAAATTGCAAAAAATTATCTTGTCTTAAAAGCCCAAAGTCCCTTGACGCTACCAACACAGTTGCCCTTTATCTTCAATGAAGTGAGTGGAAAAAGGAAAAAGTCAAGAATAAACACATTGTCTTGACCAACTAATATCAGGCAATGGAACAGAGCTTGTGCCTTACCCTTAGAAAGCCTTAGGGGAGAGCATTACAAAATTATAAAGTATTAAAACAGTCAGCAAACTGACTCCCAGAGATGTGGTGTCCCCCTGCTACTGTGGAAAATACTACTTAAAATTGCAGAGATGAAAGACTTTTTAATCTGTTGAGGGAAGAATAAGATTCAACGGAAATGTTATAGAGAAACTTGCTATAATTCTGCAGATACTTAGTTCTGCTTATGGCTTTAATACCATCAAAAGAACCCTTGGAAACTAAAGTGGTAAGAAACCGACTTTTACAAAATAAATATTTAACTTGTAGGGTGGCCAAATTATTACTTGTAGGTAGAATGTAACCCACATTCAGCAGCTCTGCCATGCAGCCCGAAGCAGTTTTATAACTTATTGGAAACATACAGCTTATAGGCAACCATAAATCCCAGGACATGCCACTCCTGAGAAAACAGAAACCCTTCTTATCCCTCTCTGGCTCAGAACCAGATTGATCAAGCTTCAGGCACTGCATGCTGAGAGCCACTGGCCCTCCAGATTATCATGGCTCGCCTGTTTTTAGCACAGCTATTAGCTACTGTTAATAAGTTGTAGATTTGCAGTGCAAGCAAGGCCTTACTGGGATGATGCTGCTGCTCTCAACAACAGGGTAAGTTGTTTTCTTGAAGGGCCTCAGTAAATCTCTGGTTACATTTTAACAGGGGAAAGGAGAGCCAACCTCTGACCTGGTTACTTGCATAGCACTGTTACCCACCAAGGCAAGGAAAACACAATGATTAGCAACTATTAGTGATTAGGAATAATATTTATGGAAAAAATTCTCCATAACTAAGATACAGGTAGTGGTAAGAGTGGAATTTTGACCAATGACAGTAGGCATTAGATTATTTTTGACCAATTCCTTTCTCTTAGGAAAATCACAAAGAAAACTTCTTAGCCCTAGCCTTGGTTAACTGAGATTTGATTTCACCTGAACATGTGGCACTTTAGACACACAAGCAAAAAGATAATACCTAATTCAGCCTCCCAACCTTTTTTTAATTCCCAGTTTATATTTCTGGGATTTTCTAAACTGAGGATGACTTGCTGCAACAGAATTAATCCATTGCCATGGAAAAACCATCAGACTGGATTTTAAGATACAAGAGAATCATTCATTGTTGAGGGGTGGTATACAGTTTTACTCAGAGACAAGCTACCCTGGGAGGTTCTGGTGCACCTGACACCAAGCTCAAACAAAAAGGGATCCTGGGGACTGTTATCTAAGAAGGGCTGGGAGACTGTGATGACTCAGCCAGTGGAGGTAGCTGTAAAACTTCTAGGTATTTCCATTCCATTATTTGAACCCTCAAAGCTATATACTTTGCTAAATCTCTTCTTAAGGAAGTCTTATGTACTGGAGTAGGCTGGGGTAGAAAGTGGTCCATAGAGGAATTTATAGTTGTGGGCTGCTGAGATTTTTAAATATTATATAGTCTCTCATACAGTTGCTTATATAATCTCTCTCTGGTTAAAAAAGAAGTATGCTTCTAAAATCCACTGAAATAATGAAAGAACTTGCAAACAACATGTGAAAAAAAACCCCAAATTCTCCTGTTATTTTCAGTTTTATCTCCTCCAGTCTTGTTCTTTTCTGTTTTTTTGGTGCTTACTTCTATATGCTATATTTTGTTTGTCCTTATATTTTTTCTCTACTGTTTTTCAGTGTGTGAATATTTGAAATGCCCTCAAGGTACATATCCAGCCTTGTATATTCAATTCAATTTCATTATGTTTGTAGATTTCACTTCTGAAATAATAAACTCTGCAACATGTGGTGAAGCTATAAACTTTGCAGGCTTGTGGTGCATTCTGAAAACTCTAATGGCATTGTCACTGATGTACCTGTCTCAAACCATTCAGGATTTTAAAACCACTAAAATTTTATTCAATCCATCTTTTTTTCTACTTTTTTTTTTTTTAAATATTATATATGTTTATGTGCTGTATAACAAAAGCTCTTGGTTCTCTCTTTATACATTAAAGCAAGTTTTTATACCTAATTTGGTCCCCATTATCATTGAGATTCATCTCACAAACAATGCACTTATATTCACAATAGAGATTCCTTTTGGGGAGCAAGTGCTACTATTTCCATCCTGCTTTTCAGAAAGATGGTAATGTAAAGGTCATGACGAGACAAATCAATAATGTATCTAACAATTCAGATGGCAGTTTTTAGGTAGCTTAAGTGCCTAAATCTTAAAGAAAATTAGGAATCTCACCTTTGACTACCCAAATTTTTTCTAGTTTGGTGAGGTTTTTCTTAAAAATTATCTACCTAAGTCGATTAAGTTAGTTTTGTAGATGCCTTTTATTGTCCATTTAGGGCTCTTCCATAAACTTTTGGGGTTAGATGTATCTCTCAATATGAACCTCTGTTTTAAAAGAGGATTAATCTATTTCTCAAGGGGCCTGGTTCTCTCTCTTGCAGGAGACTGGCTGATCATCTTGACATTAAATTATGAAAGCTGGATGAGATGAATTCAGCTTTTTCTGACCCAGATGCAATTGTATGACTGGAATGCAGCAGAAGAGGGCTTAAGAGGATCTTTTCTGTAACCTCAAAGCTTTCACTTGTGTGCTTGTGTGATGGTCCACTATTTTCAAAACAGTGCAATGCAGATATACAGTCTCCTTAAGCAGAGGATTTGAAAATGGAAATAAAACATAAACAAAGAAGAAAAATGACTTTAGAGGAATTTACCTATTGATTACTTTATATTACAGGTACAACTTCTGTAGCTGACACAGTACATTCAATTTAAGCATAACTTGCTATTCTATTTCTCTCCAGCATCATTTTATGCACCTAGATTTTTTTTTTCTTTTATTAAATTAGTTTGTTTTCTTCTTTAGAAATCTGTACAACACATTGCAGGACAGCATGGATAGGAGAATGATGATTGTATTACTGACATTGAAATATGTAGTTATGAATAAAATAAGTTTGTGACAAACAGTTGACCTAAAAAGACAGCCAAAGAAGCTAGGCAAAATTTTGTTCATTTTTTCTTCCTTTTTAATCTTTTTAATCATTATCATTTTTTATTGCTATTGATTTTACATGGACCAAAATCAGATACTCTGGTGATAGGGAGCATAAAACCCCAACAAACAGAAGGTAATTCCCTGTAGGACTTCTAAGATGTAGTTCTCAAAAAATCAATGGTTTTATTTTTTTATTCGTATTATCTTTTTTTCAGCAGTTAATTTTTTAGTAATTAATGACCTATGCAGGATCTTCAAAATAAGGGAACATATTTGTTAGTAATTTTAATATTTTTATTAGTCAAAAGCACATGATGATTGCTTTTTTTATTAAAATATTTTCTATCTAAAACTACCTAAAATTTCAAAGTAAAACTCTACACTACAGTATTATATGTTCCCTATCTGGTGCTTCTCAATACCTACTAATTTTAAATTCACAGTACTTCATAAGCTTTCCTTACTATTACTGCTCTCTGTAGTCAGTCTATAATGCAGGCTGGTATTATAATAAAGCTATTGGTGCCTAGGTTTCAGTCTAAGATCATTAATCCCATAATACTTAAAAACTTTACTATGTTTTGCCACTTAATGGGCTGAGAGTGTTGGCCAGATTAGTGTTTATTCACTGTTAATAGTGTACTGAAGCAGGCATGGTTTCTGTTATAAAGGTATTGGTTAAGCAAACTCTATGAATGTGCAGAGCTGGGCATACTGTAATGTCTGTGGCTGTAAGAGACGGAATGAGTGAACATAAGGTCAGAACTTCAGTTTTCTTTAGGTAAAAAGAAAAATGCAAACATTAGGTAAATGTTTAAGGAAAAAAACTGGGAGAAGGAAACTTCAGGAACTTAACCCTGAACACATTCAACCTAGTTTAAAGATCTTACATTAGACACCCAAAAAGGATTGCTGTTGATTCAAATTCTCTACATACGACATGGAGAGACACTTCCAAGGGTTGATGTAGATAGAAAATCTCTTTGGAGACATTTGTCTCTCACCATTTGTTCGTAAAGAAAGTTTAGACTGTCACTTTCCTAAACAGCATGTCTGCAAAAAAAAAAAAAAAAACCAAAACAAACCCCCTGAATTTATGTCAAAGGAACTGAGGCCCCCATGGAATGTTTCATCAACATTTACAATGAAGAACTGAATGAGAGAAAGTATTAGTTGAAATGGGGAGGGGGAAGCTCAACCTTTGTGTTCATTAAATCCATTGACTCAATAAAAAGAGTTAATTTAATTCCCCCTAGATATTTCCTAAGGAAGGTTTAACACTAAAAGCATTTATCCTGTGCTGACTAAATTGTTCTAGATTTGTGTGGCAGAATTTGAAAATTGGCTGTATCAGGTAAATCTAAAGGTACTTAGAGGTTCTTAGGGAACATTTAGTCCTTCTGAGCTGATCTCGGTTAAGTTCCTCTGAGTCAGGGATATTAAAAGAAAAAAGAGTGAAAGAAAGTTACCTTTCAACCTGTAAAGTGACTGCAACTCATTTTCAGTAATTCCAGTTTTGAGATACGTTTTTCTTCTTTCTTGCTGACAGAATTATTTTTACACATGATTTTATTTCTAGAAGTAGCATTGTAGGACAATAAGAAAAAAGAACAAATTTCTCTTATAAAAAATCCCTTGTTCTTGAATTGAAATATATTATAGCCACATCACAGATTACTTTGTTCAATTTTAATAGTTGTTTTCATTTTATGTCTACCTATCTGTAAAACAGAAGACTGACTAGAAACTACTACTGTTGGACTTTACAGTAGTTGCTATGGTGTAGCTGAGAGCTCATCATAATGGTGAGTCTCCCATCGAGTTTCCACCATGTACAAATCATATTTTTTTTAACAACAAGGTACTCTGTCTTTGCTCAAAGCATAAATTGTCACAATTTTACTTCTTTATTGTTGTTATTGTTGTTATATACACAGAAGGTAAGTCCTTTCATAGTTCAAATTCAATATAAAATCTCATTAATCTATTATCATTGCTTGTTTTATAAAAAAAAAACAAACTAAAATGTTTTTTCTCCTATCTCTTCATCACAATATTAAAAAAAATCCAACCCAGTAATTATTTCATCAGATGTTACTGTTTCATACCATTGATATTTTTCTCACTTAGTACTTCCTCTGTGCTAGTTTATCTGAAATGACAAATATTTGCATGAGTACTTTTAAATTAAAGCCATTGATGTATACTGAGATTTTTCTGCTTAAATGATGATTGTTCTGTTTTGAACTATATTGCGATTTTTGTTTGTCAGACAGTGGATGTATGGAGACTTTTGTGTTTTGTAGAATACTTGTGACATATAAAACACTTTAACATATCTTTTAAGTAATGACTGCTTGTTTGTTATTTCTCATATATAGAGTTATAGATATTAATGAAGAAACAATGACATATAGAGGAATACAAAGCACAAGCATATATATATATATATATATAATATTTTTAATATTACAATTTAAAAAATTTGAAAGCCAAAGAGTCAAATTCACAAAGGACTGATTATTTTCAGATTGGTGCATCACTGCATGCCACTTTTATGAACAGAATCACAGAATGAGAGAGTGGTTCGAGTCAAAAGGGAACTCTGGTGCTCCTTTGGTCCAACATCTCTGCTCAAGCAGGGCTACCTAGAGCAGTTGCCTGAGACTATGTTGGGACCATTTTTTAATATGTCCAAGGAAAGAGAAAGAAGAAGGAGTTTCCTGATGTTCATACATATGGGTTCCTCCTATATTTCAGTCTGTACTCATTGCCCCTGGTCCTGTTACTGAGCACCATTGGAAAGAGCCAGTCTCTGTCTTTGTACCCTTTCCTCACATATTTATACACATTAGAAAGGTCACCCCAAGCCTTCTCTTCACCACGCTTAACAGTTCCAGTTCTCTCAGCCTTTTCTCAGAGGGTGGTGGCTCCAGTCCTTTAATGATATTTGTGGCCATTTACTGGACTCTTTCCAGTATGTTTGTTTCTCTCTTACCAAGGAGTGCAGAGCTGGACACAGACTCTCATGTGTGGCCTCACCAGTGATGAGGAGAGAGCAAAAATCACCTACTTCAACCTGCTGGCAATGCTCCTGCAAATGCAGCCCAGGATGTCTTCTTTGCTTCGTGGGCACAGATTTTGGCTCTTGTTCAAGCATAGCCCCAGGTATTTTTGTGCAAATCTGAAAAGAACATTGTCTTCTAAAATGTGAATCACTTATTGACGGTATTTTGCCTTGTTTCAATAGTTCTAGACAAAAAATAAGACAACTAGTGTGTGAAATAACGTTGAGATGTGTCCACCTCTATGTGCATAATGCAGAAACCACTAGAAAATATTGATATATACTAGAATAGTCATTCTACAACAGCTTACTGGGAGCACACTTTAAAGAGTATCTTTTCTTTTTATTAATTATGTGATACTTCCACAGGTCTGAAATAAGAAAGCATTTGTATACTAGCCATGCATTTATGAGTTATTACTAAGTAATTATTTACCTGTCTTTCTACTTATAGACAAGCTCTAAATGCAAGCAGTACTACATTTCTTTTTGGAGTAATGTAGTTGGAACTATGTAAACATGACCCAATGCAAAGAGGGCCTGACAATCCCAAGGCTTTCCCTGAGTATTCATAGATACACGCACTGATTGGATCGGTCTGTGGCTGAGACAGAAATACATATGGAAAGCAGCAGGCAAATGCTCCTCAGAGAGGAATCTTGGCTATGTCAGAAAGTTCAGCACAGAAATTGAGAGCAAGGAAGCTGTCAACTCCTGTTTGTCTTGACTTCATTTAGGAAAGAGAGACTTTGTGCCCCTTCTGTGGAGGTAAATCAGACAACAAGTAAAAGGCATCTGAAAGGTATCTGTTTCACTTTTTGATGGAAACTTTAAGACCTGAATGCTAGCTGTCCAGGATCAACAATATGTAAGTGGATAGCATAACTCATTATATTGGTTTAGATCAACACTACAAGGGCTGAAAAGGCTCTTGAGAAGGAGAGACAAGAAGAGTGCAAGGTATATTGTTACTCAGCATTTCACAGAAAGAAAATAGTCAGAGACAAAGACACAAGTCTCAAAGTAATAAGGGTCTTCTCCAGATGGGAAAACAAACCTTAGGAATAAAAAAAAAAATAAAAAAAAAAAGGCAAATTATAGCCTTTAATCAAGAGAGTTTTCTGTTATTTGTTTTCTGAATTCTTGAATTCATTGTCTGAGACGATAGGACAGATGTGATGGTCAGATGTCAGTCTGTTATGGATATATAAAACTCCACCCTGAGACGAGAGGAAGCCTGTCACTCCTGCTAGGGTGACACGAAGGCACTGATCTAGACAAATATCCACCGCTGTATGTCTGCATTTTCTGGTCCTCTAATTGCCCAAGTCCAGGAATTAATGGCAATGCATCAATTTCCCTACATTTCTCACGTGTGAAACTCCAAGTGTAGGGCTGGAATGGAGAAAAGAAGGGGAATGCAAAAGAAATATGAGTAAGTATCTGAGATGAGGCAGAAAACGAGCCAGGTTACACACTCAGTGTGTCATACTCCTTCATGCATGTATTCAAGTGTGACAAAAAGATCAGGAGTTTTCCAAGTGTGACCTTCATAGTTGCAAAGGCCACCTCTTGTCTATGGTAGTCTAACTGAAGTCTTCTCTGATGCATTTATTCAAGAACAGGCAAACTCACTGATTTCTGACACACAGATTTGTATTGGATTTATTATCAGGACTGGGCGTCAACCTTACATATGAATTAGTGGACCTGCTATGAAAATCTGATTTAGCAGACCTCTCAGGAGACCATCTGCATGCTCATTTCATTTCTGGACAGTGTGCAACAAACCTTGGAAATGAAAACATATTTGATAAAAAGGAAAAAACATAATACAATATCTCTGTATTTTTTATTTCCAAGAGGTTTACTTGTATACCTGAAGAAGGCTATGACTCTGATTTAGGCATTACAATTAGCACTTAATGTATTCACGATGCAGTGGTGATAACTGCATGGACTGTTATGTCATCAGGTTAGCAAACACATTGAACATCATTAATAAAAGACTTGCTAGAATTCACTATAATATAAAGACAAACACATTTCAGAGCAACTTGTGACTGCTGACACTTGCTTCCATTTAATTTTTATTAACTATTGTTTATTACCTGAGTCAAGGAAAATCTGTTCATTATTTTATCAAAATGCAGACAGATGTTTTTCTAAACTGCTCCTCAAAGACTCTTTACCCATCTTCCCCATTGCAAAAATAGTCAGGGAAGTTATTAATGGATACTGCAATATTGCACAGATGCCATGGTGCCAAAAGTGACCGAAGGGATAGAGCAGTGGTAAATGGAATTCATTGGAATAGGGGGGGGGGGGGTGAGGAGAGAAAAACAGTCAAGGACAATTTTCCTTAGACAAATGAGTAGGATAAGATCTACAGCCAGAAAAACAAATTAGGAGACTGAGAAGGAAACAAATGGGCAATAAAACAAAAGCCCACAGGGCAAAGACATGCTTGTGATGAAGGGAGCCAGCAGTATATTTAAAAGGCACAACAGAAGAATTTTGTTTACACTCTTGCCTATAAGGTGCCATGAGGAAGTCTAGAAGTTTGTTTGTTGTATGCAGTCATGGTACCTATCCTCCAAACAAGACTAGGTCATAAAATCAGTTTCTCATGAGTTAACAGCTGTGAACTGTGAAAATTAATTTTCTGTTGTTGTAACTCCTAAATAATTCAGGGGTAGTCTGATGTCTCTATTTTAGACAATGGCAGGTGCACAAATGATAGGATTACTGAGTTCTAGTGCAGATGGAACACTAAGTGATTACACAGAGCCTTGTAAAAGATAGTTCATGCTGGAGTGATGCAAAGAGGAGCTAGGTGTGGGACGGATTTTGATGATGGTGAGACAACAGACATGAGTCATGGCTTGGGCGGGTCAGACTGAAAGTTTGGAAAGGCGTCACCCCTAGGAAGGTTTGGGGAGCATAACAAAAGATTGCTCAGTGAAACTGTGCTACCACCATCCTTGTGGTTATGCAAAACTTGGCCAGTCTAGTCAAACCCTGACCTACTTGGCCATTACAGCAACAGTCCTGCTATGAAGGGGGCGTTGGACTAGATGACCTGCAGAGGTCTGTGCCAACCCTTATTTTCTCTAATCTGTGGTTGTCTCCTTCTGTGAAACCTTTTTCTTTGAGTTAACTACTGCTGCTGCTACTGCTGTGTTGCAATTCCAGGTAAAATACAGCAAATCAAAGGGACGGTGGAGCACAGGAAAAATGAACTTCAGAACTCAGAAATATTTGCCTTAATTCCTGGGGTTTTCATGCTGTATTTTTTGTATCGGAAGAGAAGACAGTTCAGCACCACAATCCCTATTTTATTTTTTTATGAACAGAGCAATCCCCTAGCAGACTGCATACCTGTTATGTGCCTATCTCTTTTCCTGAGACATAAGTGAAAAATTCACATCTTTTATCCTATTAATCTCCCCTGTCCCTTCTCTATGGTTAGAATATACTTCTCTGATTTCTGCTGTGCTTCTTGCTGAGGATCCTGATTCTTTATGCTTAACATGCTCTCCTCCAAACACACTGCAGCAGCAGCATTAGTCACTTTGGGACAAAGTGCTCTTGGATACAGCACATTGTTTTCTTCAACAGACACACAGAATGGATGTCATATCTGAGGCTGCTTCTACAATGCCTTTTAATGTTTCTGACCTCTCCCCAGTCTAATTCAAAACCAGTGTATAAGTAGTGTCTGATTTACCCTTTTTATAGGCATTTAAAATCTTGCACTGCATGTGATTTTAGGACAGGAGGGAGGGTGGGCTGTAATTTTTGCGTATGCTTTCTAAATATAAATGTAGTGTTTCAGATATACTCTGAGCTGGTGCTAATGAAAATCTGTGGCAGATTTTGCCAAGTATTATTCACTGTATTCTGTGGTAGGTTATACAACGCATGAAAAATTTCTTTAGGCACTTCCACTAACACTTGTAAAATCTAGCAAATGCCACAAATCCCTCCCGTTTTAGTTATATCCTCCAGATAATGTTAGCTTTCTACTTTTGACTAGTCTTGGTGTGTAAAAACACTAGATTTCTAAAATATTTTCATTTACAGACTGCTCTCTCTCTCTTTGACTCAATTTCTCTATGAAATCTCTAGGAAAATATTCTTCCACTTCACGGTGAAGGCAGTGTCTCATCTAATTTTCCTTGTCTAGAAGTTAGGCATCAAGACTGAGGTAGTCATTAAGGCTATAGTCTACAGCTGAGAAATAGCGAGCGAGAGAGAGTGATTCATCCTACAAGTTTTGGACAGCTATTTCAGGATAGCATGAAATTTCCTCTGGGAGTGCCTACTTATTTCCTTCACTGACTACATATGGTGCTGCTCACTCAGCTTCAGAAAAGGTAATGTTAGGTGCAGTGGGTCCTTTCCTTGCATGCATTTCCTAGGCTGATATATGAAGACTTCGGAACATGAGTTTCTGTGAAATAAATCTTGATTCATGTGTGACTGACAATATTTAAATGAATGGGATTAAGTCTCTGGTGATGCAAAGATATTTAATTTTAGGCATTCATATTACAGCAGTATTTGGAGAATGATTTGTGTTTGCTCTGAAAAATCAAATTTCTCTCTTAGAAGGATATCTGGAAAATTCTGCAAGTAGCACAGAGTCCACCTTCAGAGTGAATTTTCTTAAGACTGTTGCCAGCTATTTTAAGCTATATCAAGTCAGTATTGCATTAACAAATACTTGGAAGTACGGTCACTTAACAAAACAGCCTCATCTACTTATATGATATTCTTAAATAAAAGTTTCAGCTCTAAAGAAACTCTGTATTCCAATGATACTCTAAATCATGGTAACAATGTGGAATTGATGGGTTGTGTAAAATTATTTTTTTAGTGTTTTTTAATAGTTTTAGCTCAAGTTAATTTTCAGGGCTGTGTAAAATATTTGTAACCCTTAAAGAACTAAACCCATGCAAAGATTTATTAGAAATAAAATTAGTTTAGAAACATGATTGTTTAGATAAAAAAAATAAATGTGTATATATAGCAGTATCTGAGCTAGCATAGCTAGTGATAGCAACTTAAAATCATAGAATCAAAGACTCATAGAATATACTGAATTGAAAGGTTACATCATGTTCATCAAGTCCAGCCCAGTGCAGGACACCTAAAATTCATATCCTGTGGAAATATATTGACCAGCGACTTTATTTGTTTGGTATGCTTTTTTCTGAAACATTTTTAATTATATGAAATGCAAAATAGTGGTTGATTATTCCTAAATATTTTTCTGTGATGATTTTTATACAGCTGCTAAAATCAATGTATAGAAGATTATGAATGGGATTAAAAAGTGGATTTTACAGGAATAAAATACTTATTCTAGCTTGAAATCCTTTTTTTCTTTGTAATCTTTCACGTTTCTTGTGTTTAGCCTAAGTATATAACATTGAATATTTGGTATTTCCCAACTTAGAAAAATTACTTAAGGTCAAAATATTCTTGTTATTCTCTTAGAATATTTATTATGACAACCAAAAGGGAGGCAAAGGAGACAGCATAGAGTTATTGCCCCTGGTGTAAGATGTGACCTAGAGAGGACTTGAAAAGCGGTTAAAAATAAATGTTTTTCTTGCCCTTACCAATTGCTGGAATAAGCTTGTTTTACCCAAAAAATCCTTGTGCAAGTTCCATCAGTATGGCTTGAATGCATGGTTCTGTAGTGGGCTACACCAAGTGATACACTAAGCACTGTGCCACATTAATAAGCTAATTTCTTTACTTCTTTAGTCCATCTTTCTCCCTAGACACATCATAAATTCTTCCATAGATTGGTCAGCCTTCCTTCTGAAATATGGGTATGGATTCATGCATTCAGTTCTGTCATACAAGGTGTAGCATGTAGTGGACTACTGAATATTGAGTAATTGCTTCTGCTTAAATTTATCAAAGAATATATCTCCTCTTTCCCTCATGGTAACAGGGAAATAATTTAAATAAATGTAAAAAAAAATTAAAATATTATGATGATTCTGATAACTGTTGCTTTTCTCTGAAAAATTATTATTTTGGTTATAGAAATATATGAGATAAATGTGCATAAAATGGAAGATCACTAACTGGGAGTCTGTGAAAATGTAGTTGGGTACTAGACAGATTGTTGTCCTGTGCTTGATATTATTTTTCTGTGAACCTAAATAATGCAGAGAGGTAGTTGAATCAGGCCCAAAAGGGAAGACAAATAAATATATTTTTCTCTGAACTTATTACCTTTGTCATATATTATGTACAAATTCCCATAGGTTGTGTAGCAATGAAACTGGAAGCTAGAGAGGAAGAGGACTTAGTCCCATCTGAGCAATGATCTCTCTGACAGGCAAAGAAGAAATACAGGTGAAAAATTTGGAAGCTGTTTTTAATCTAGTTTGGTAGAAGAAGAAGCAAACTATACATTTACTGAGCTGGAGTAGAAGACAAGTCATAGATGACAAAGAACTGTTTGTCCTAATAGTTTCTATATAGCTGTAAGAAACTATTTTCTTGTGTGCTGTAGCAAATAACAAGGACTTCAGATATTTTATATTTATCCTAGAATGTCTGTCCAAGGCAAAATATCTTGTTTAATTTACTTTTTGGCTGGAAAAAAAGAGGAAAATGTGTTCTGCTAGTAGTGTTAGAAAATGCAATGAAATTTATCAGTTGAACTACCTAGGAAAAATGTAATTTGAGGTCCCTTTGAACAAAAAAACTGCAGAAACACTGGTGTCTTAGTAATATTGTATTCTACGAGTAGTTAGAACTAGGTTTATACCCTAACTATTCTCCTGACAAATCCATGGACATTGCTCCCAGGCAACTTTCTCCACTACTGGGATACTTTCTAAAGAAGTATTTTCTGTTATGGAAAATCATATAGCATTCTGTGAGTTCTCATGATTTCTTGAAATTTGCAGATAAAAAGGGCTGTAAAGTTCAGAGCATGCATTTTGGACAATTATGTGCTTCACATGCAGGGAATATTATGTTCTCTATCATATTTTGGAGCCTTGAAAATGTTCCTTTAGTAGTAGATAATATCATCTGATGGGCAATTTGTGTACATGTCTTGCCTGTCAAATCTCTTTCCTTAACTATATACTTGAATGTGAGTAAGTAATGAATAATAGATGTAATGCCATTCAAAATCTGTCATGATGTCCTGGTGCTCTCATTTATATCCCACTGATCCTGATGCCTCTCCCTGACTCACAGCTTCTGTTTTGCAGAAAAAGTACATCATTTAAATAAAAGGAAGAAGGGAAGAGGAAGTGTCTTGCATAAGTCCTTGATTAATTCCTTTTGTTTTCTTGATAGGGCTAAGTTCTACTGTAAAAGTTATCTTTTTTTTTTTGCCTACTAAAATATTGTGTTATCATTCCAGAGGCAAAGTGCTCCCTATCATGTTTCTGCAGAGTTCTGTGCTAGTCTAACACTTGTCCACATTATGGAAGCCCTTCTGTTAAGGGCTTCAAGGCATAAAAGATGTATTCTGTGACCTCTGGTGTGCATATGTAAAGATGCATGAGCTATAGCATGGGTGAGTGCTGCATGGGGAGATAAGCAAGCCACTGTTATAAAGGATATAGATTCTCACAGCAGAGCCTACTCTGGTGGCTGGTGCAATGCAAGGGGACAGGGACATGGTCTTTTTCAATACCTTTTTCCCAACCTGTAGAATTGAAATAGGACAAAAAAAGGAAAAAAAAAAAAAAAGAAAAAAAGAAAAATTAAAACAACAGCTATGCCTAAGGACCAAGAATTGCTTGCAATTATGTAACAGGAAGAAATAAACAAAGAGAAAAAACACACAAAACTCCTTATTTCTATTCCTTCCCCTTCTTTCTGACTACACCAAACTAATAACCAAGGTTATCTTTTTTGCTCCTTTTTTGTCACCCTCTTTTTATTTTTCTTCTTTACTGAAACTGTCTGCAATAAACTTAGTATTCTGGCCCTACAACATTAACAATTCAATAGTAACACTAAGTATCAAAAAATTATTTTGCATGTCTCAGCAAAATATGTCTTCTGTTTGAGACATGGGAAAGTTAATAAGTTAAGGCTGCACACCTTCTCTGTATTTTCTGTACATGCTGAAAATGATTCTTTCTTTCTTTCTTTCT
This sequence comes from Erithacus rubecula, assembly GCF_903797595.1. Taxonomy (NCBI): domain Eukaryota; kingdom Metazoa; phylum Chordata; class Aves; order Passeriformes; family Muscicapidae; genus Erithacus; species Erithacus rubecula. Next base: position 63,807,448 of record NC_136658.1, read on the forward strand.
TCTTCTTTCTTCTTTCTTTCTTCTTTCTTTTCTTTCTTTCTTTTTCTTCTTCTTTCTTCTTTTCTTTCTTTCTTTCTTTCTTTCTTTCTCTTTCTTCTTTTTTCTCTTTTCTTCTTTCTTTTTCTTTTTCTTTTCTTTCCCTTTCTTTTTCTTTTTCCTTCTTTCTTTCCTCTTCCCTCTCCTCCTTCCTCTTCCCTCCTTCCTCCATTCCCTCCCCCTCCTTCCCTCCTTCCTCCTTCCTCCTTCCTTCCTTCCTCCCTTCCTCCCTTCCTCCTTCCTCCTTCCTCCCTTCCTTCCTTCCTTCCTTCCTTCCTTCCTTCCTTCCTTCCTTCCTTCCTTCCTTCCCATCCCTTTGCCACCTACAATCTCTCACCTACAGCATAACAGCTGCATGCCAGTCTTCTTTCTTCTCAAAGAAAAATTAGCCAGAAGTTAGCAAGTATTAGTTCTTCACTAATGTATTAGAAATCCAGAATCAGTTAAAACAAAATTCGTAATTATTTATCCCCTGATATTTATCCCTTGATCCCTTTGCTCCAGTTTGCAGTCTGTCCCTGTAACAGCATATTCTTTGATCACAGGGAAAATTTTTATTAGAAGCATGTGCTTCAGCAAGCTTAGTCTAAGTTCATTTAAAACCAAATATGTTTAGGATCCCACTCTGTGATACCTTTGACCTCACTGTACTCTAGCAACCTTGATTCCTGGCCCCACCCTCTGTACTCTGGCACACAGATTTTCACACAAAAGCTAACTGCAGAAGTCATGCTGGCAGAGAAATAAACTTCTCAGTTTCCTCTTCACCGTTCTAAATGAAAGCTCTGTTTTCCTTAGCCTGAAGTGTCTTTGGCTCCTCATTCAAGCTAGGAGACTCAGAACTATGCTTGAATAGCAGCACCTTTAGCGCAGGCTGCTTTGGGAACCAATAAACCAATTTCCCCTGCCCTTGATTGGTCTCTTGAGGAGCTCAGCATGTTCCCAGCCATTTTCAGATGCCAAAACTGTCATGACAAAGGCAATTAATATGGTAACAAGAGAGTTAGTATCCAAAACACTGTTTCCTGAGGGGCTTGTCACATAAGCTGCTGAAAACATTAGAAACAGTTGCAATCTGCATTTCTTTCCCCAATGCAAATTTCTACGAAACCTTGTAATTGCCCACATCTTGTATACTTGCAGTCAGACAAAGATCAAAATCCTGATTGAGTCAGATGCAGAATAAATTACTCTTCATAGTAACTCAGATCAGTAAAGACTGCCTTGGTGATGGAATAAAAGCAGTGAGCAAAACATCCTGCCAATGGAAAAAAATCGTGTATCTCCCGAATGAGTATTTTATGTGTGCATTACTGGGAGGTGTGCAGCCAAACTGGATGTCTACACACAGCTCAGACATAACCAAGGAATGTCTGATTATCATATCACGGTGACTGTTGGCTTTTTTATTATGTTGTGGTGTAAATAGTAGTTAAATACATTGGTTCAGCTTCTCAGCTGTGCCCATATACACTGGACACAGGTGGTAAGACATAAAGGACCTATTATTGTATAGCAGTCCTGGGGCTGATTCCAGACCTAATTTTGTGAGTCTAATTCCAAAGGACTATTATGCTCTAAGAGCTCACTGTAACACAGCAGCATTCTGAACCATGCCACTATAATCCAATCAGTATTGCAAAAGAAATGGCATATTTCCATTTCATATTCCCTCTCCTCAAGAGAATCTTCATCTGCTTTGTTAAATTGACTTTATAGCCCATTTATGATACTAAAGCAGCACAAAGAGTGAGATCAAGAATCTGGCTCATTTCTGTGCCTAACTCAATTGTGTACCTTAATGAAAACATAATAATATAAGTAATATTTATCTTCATGATGCTGGATAAAATAGATTTACCTATGAATCCACTTAGGTCTCTGAGGCTTTAACAATTAGATGTTTGGGGTTTTAAAAAAAAAATATTTTTATGCCTTTCTTGGGGTAAAGTGGAGTTATTCTGGCCTCTTGGGTAACTCTGTAATTACACAGCCTTAGAACACCATTGTATGAAGATTTTCCAGCCTACCATTAAATCCTTCTATAAAGAAATGGATTATGTAATAGACTATGTAATGACTCTAACCCTTCCTGAATAACTGCTCAAAAAAAAAAAAAAAAAAAAAAAAAAACAAAAACAAAACAAAAAAAAAAAAAAGGTAGCCAGATACTAAATCAAATTTTCTATCTTATTTGTGATTCTCTTAATCTGAACATTATGGAAGACTTGATGCCTTCCCTCCAAAGCTGGAATACTCCCATGCATATTACTGCCCAGGTGCTGCATTATTAAAAGAAAGACATTTTTATGGCCAGTAGGATGAAGGAGAAATTATACAAAAGCTCTGTGCAGGCAAAGTGTTGGTAACAGAAAAATGGACTCATAGCAAAATTCTTCCTGATCAAAATATGTCAGTGTCTAAGAGGTAATGGGATAGCAAAATTCTTCCTATGATCTGACCATTGCTGGCACCTGCTTCTCTATGAATGACACTGTGAGCCTGTGGAACTTTTCTGATGCATGTTGCTGGGTTCAAGACTTACTGTTCCTTTCTTACAAAGAGAAAAGATGTGTCTCTAGCTCCCATCAGAAATATTTGGAACCAGAGGTGCCTCCCCTAACTACAGTTGCAGTGTACAAAACTTAGATTAATCTAATTTAATTGGGACATTTATTTTATGCAACTGGAATCTCTAGACTCTGTAATGTAGGAAAAGAATAAGCTGTATCTGTGAGTGCTGTAGGCATATGCTTCTTTTCTTTCCAAATTGTACATTCAGCCATGCACAGATTTCAAGGAGGGAAGAAAAAAACAAATTCACACCATAAAAATAGAAGCTATAGTATGTTCCATTGCTGCCTGATCTGGGCAGACAAGAGGCCGGGATGGCAGAAGATGCCATGGTACATCTTAGTACATATAGTAGCACATACAGGTATCTTCAGAAGGAATCCATTCAACTCATCCAGGATTTGAGGTTTTTTTGCCAGAGTTTGTTGCTTGTGTTTTATACAGGTTCAGTGGCATGTAGGGCAGAACCTTTGCCAACAAAAGTACATGCACCTTGTGATTTAGAAGTCCCTTTCTTCACTTTTCTCATCTCATTCCCAAGGTTTTATGGTGTAAGACCAAGCTTTTTATTGAACAACATTAAATTATTTGTTTTTATGCAATGTGTGACAGCAATCTATGACTCTTTCAACCAATAATTAATGGACTTAACTAAGATGGTTATGTAGAGAATGTAGTTCATGCAAATGGTATTGGCTAATTATTCTTTTTTTGCCCTCCACTTAATTAAGAAACACAGCTCCTTCATCTTTTTATGCAAAATCAGAGTCATGGATGCATGTGATCGTATTTCAAAACAAGAGGAGCAATCTATTAGCTTTGATTTGCTTTTATAGCCCTATCAGCACACTGTAGCTTTGAAGTTCTAGTAATTTCCTAGCACCTGGAAACATGGTCAGCAGAGAACTGAGAAGTAGGGGAAGCATAACAATCTTCAGGTTCCCACTGAACTGAATACTCCCCCATCTCAGTTTCTCTGCCAGAATGGCCAGACAGAGCAGCCCAGCACCTGCCAGTGTTGGCCAGGTGGTCACTTTGGATGAGATGGGGCATTGTTAGCAAAACACTTCTTGATTGTCATCTGGGGTTTCTACCTGAGAAATTGCACTTACAAACCTATGTGTAGCAGAATTAAAATGCATATATGACATTCCCTGATGTGTAGTCATCACAGTAAATTATTACAGATACACACATTGAGTCAGAACTACAACTTCCTGAAGAGAGATCGAGAAAGACTGAGAAATAAAGCCAAACTTATTATCACCACAGAGGTACAGGGACATTTTACCTCAGTTTTCCTCAGTTTGTGTACCACAGTCATCCACGATGGCAAGATTTACCTCATCAAACATAAATGTCTACAAGTGAGATATTTATATCTGATCTAGTAATTGTGGACTACCTGCATAGTAAATGGTGAAGACAGTGTGATTAATTTTATTCTAAAGCAGCTATCTGGAATAGGGCAGATGAATTGCATCCTAAAACTGCTTATTTCTCTTCACTGACTATAAAGGGAGTATACAGTGATTAACTTGGATGTAGATGTCTGAAGTTAAGTGAGATGAATACCATCCTAAGTGACTTGAAGAATATTTCTCACCAATCCTTCTGTTGTGAAAGAATCTATGCTTGGTTTATGTCATCAGTACTCAGCAGAATCCAAATCAGACATATCAGAGATAAATGGATAATAGGATCCTTGTCACAAACAAGCAACAAGTGCTCCTTGCTTTTATTACTAGATGGTGATATTTTGGTATGTTTTTCTAGGGGGAAAAATGTGTAATATCTGTGAATATTAATTAAAAAAAAAAAAACAACCCAAGCCTCCAAAATACCTATAGAATAATATCATTCCAGTGAAAAAGTCTGTTGATTAACTGGTGCTTTAATTACACTAGAAAGAAAGCTTTAAATTGCACAACTGTATTAACTTATTATCCATCAAAAGGATAAAAGGGCACACTACAAAATGCATTCTTTATAAAACATCTTTTTATGTTCATTTAATCACTTGTCAAGTATTACACTCAGGTGGAGTCAGAAAATAGAAGAAAACTGATATTTCTAAAATACCGCTTATTTTCATCATTATATAATTCAGACTGAAATGCAAAGGTCCAGCTCTATGCATGCTACTTCTAAAATTCAAGTATTAAAAAAAAAAAAAAGAAATGGTAACTTAGTATCATCGCACATTCACCTGATGCGATGTTCTATGTTGCTTAGAAGCAGCCAGAAAAGACTAAATACTTCCAAATTTAGTAGTGAATTGATGTTTCATAACTACAGTAAATATGTTTACTTTGTGAAGGACTGATAGGGAAAGAAATTTCCTAAGTCAACATGAATCATGTTACAGTACTATTGAGGTATTCTATGGTCATGGGTAAATGTCTGACTAAAAAGAAGAAACATACCACTGTTTCAAGATATCTTTTTTTTTTTTTTTTTTTTTTTTTTTTTGTTTTTTTTTTTTTTTTTTTTTTTTTGTTGCTGTTTTCTAAAATTAAGAGATTGCAGGTCTTGTGTTTTGTCTCCTTTTAGAAGCTGCTGTGACTGGTAATAGCAAGCAAGGCTTAAGACTGTGATAAAATGTAGATTCACCATACAGTCCTGAACCTCACGTTTCTGCCCTAAATACAGAAACTCTCCTATCAACCTTTAGAATGAAGCATGACTGTTAGAAATTTAGAATTAAGCTAGACATGCAGAGTCAGGCACAGCTACTCTGAAGTGAGGGAGAAAGAATTGGGAATCAGACATAATAAATCATGCACTATATTTACTTTGCAGGATGCAGGTAGAGGATTGATGGTTCTCCAATGCTGTTGCATACACTGCTGACACATTAACTGATGCTGTGACTTTGCATACTCATATTCAGAAGGAATGACTTGCTGACGGTGGCTAAGGAGAAAAAACTACAAAAAATTCTTGTACACATTAAATTGCTGCAACTTTATACACAATGTACAGGACTCTCATCCTTGACAAATAGCAAAGGCGTAGATGGTGTGCTGGTGGGATGTCAGAGACAACTTCTGTGCATGATGTAGTGCGATCTGTAGGCAGACCATGTGCACAGCAAGGTGCTGGGATTGCTGATTCTCTGTCTAGTCAGGCTCACAGTGCAGCTAAAGCAGGAATACTGAAGTGAATTGAAGAGCTTTAACTTCAGAAAGGCTCTGCAGACCTTAAACCAGTGTCCAATTCATTGCTGCACCTAAGACAAGTGTTCCGATGTCCCAGTTCCTTTCTCAGTGTTATTAAATGAATAAGAGAAATGCTCTAGAGGCATATCCAAGAGTCACCAAACTTTTCAATTGAAAAACAATTACATTTTATGTGGAAATTTTATTTCATGGAAAACAAATATCATTTAACTGGAAAAGCATAAGAAATTGTACCTTGGAGCTTCACTAGGGTTTTTTGGAGAGTAACCCATGTCAAATGAACATTTGTCCAGTGTAAGAGAAAAACATGACGTATGGTCAGTATTGTCAAGAAACTGACTCTGAAAAATCAATGATCATTGCTTTCATCCAGACCAACTGTAGAAAATTGAGCAGATGTGGAACACCAAATTACAAAGGCAGAAATATGGGAATAAAGTTGCCTAGTTTTCAAATACATTTTTTTCTAATTTTTTGAGCTATTTAAATCATATGTGGAATATATATTCATGGTTTACAAAACTAAGCAGATGAATTTGCCATTGCTGATAGACTACAATTTGTCATTTCATCATGGTTAGGACAATTACACCTTCCAAATTAATAGCTGCCAAAAGTGTCCCTAAGATAATGGTGAATGGTAGTGAGATATGTGCAGAGCATGTTTTTGAAGAAGAGGGTAAAATTTTAACCTAATACATATGCAGATCAATACCATTAAACATAATATTGTACAGATGATTTTAGTGAGAGAGCACAAGTCTTAAATTCGGTGATAAAGAATAAACTTTAGATTATAAACCTACAGTCAATACATCTAAAAATTGAAAAAAAAAAAAAGTAGAGAACAAGAGAGAGGCAGAAAAACTGTTTTGTAAGATGGGGACAATATTCTAATAAAGATGAAATACATATTTGTAATAATGACAAAATACATATTTGTTTCGTCTTTTTTTTTTTTTAAGTGAAAGGTGCTCAAACAGTTGTACTTCAACTCAGAAAGCAGAGAATCATGCTTAACCATTTCTGATGCTTTCTGATTTTGTTTCTTGCGGGAACAATCAATTCAAGGAAGTAGAGGTTTTGAGTTGTCGAGACCCACAGTGTTAACAATAGCTTATTCTTATTCAAGGCTTTTGAGAAAAATCTTGGTAAGATGTCATTGTAAGTGTTGGGAGTACACTTGAAAAATCTGATTATTGTAGAGACTGATAGTTACATTATATATATCCAAATCAAATGGTGCTGCAAAACCTCCAATTTTCTCCTGAGATAATGGATGGCTTACTGTAGCCAGTTTTAATGCAAGATGTCACTTCAAGTGTTGTGTCTTATGAAACACTTCAGTACTTAATAGTCTGCTCTATGAACACAGAGGCAAAGATATATGACCCCTTGATTTCTAGTCTCATTACTTGTTTTCAAACTTCCAAGAAAAGAAAAAAACAAAACCAGGAGAGAATTACTAACTGATGCTCATGATTGATTCGAGGGGGGTGGTACAAATTTTATTACATTAACCAAGAAGCAGTAAGTGCTAAGAAAAAAAAAATTTCTTCTATCAGGTTGTGATTACATCATTAGAAATTGCACGCCTTCCAGGTACATGGCTCTCCCTCCTATGCTTAGTCTTTTCTTGGGCAGAGGGTAGATAAGATACTGGCTTCCAAAGCCCTCTAGCTAGATTTTTTTCTGGTGTTCCTTTTAGGCTTTCAGGAGGTATTTTTTACCTTATGCTGTTCCCTCTATGTGTGTTATTTTAGTCATTATCTCACAGGACAACTGAAGGTAGCAATGTAAAAACTACCTGAGAAATTGAAGATGACACTATTGCACATTAAAACAAATGATGGAATTTTTCTTGAAAATTATTCTACATAGAAAACAAGAGAGTAGCATGTGTTTTATTACACATTTGCCTGTCAGAATAGTTTAACTTATATCCAAGATAATGATCCTCCTAGTACTCACACAGTTAGACAGAGAAAACAAAGCTTAGGAACTACTCCTCACTATTTTAGTCCATGGTAGGAATAGAAGAGGTAGATATTATTTTTAAATGGAACAAATTCTCCTTGCCTTCAAGAAGAGCTTTAGCACACTAATAATTGAAACAAAATATTTGACTATGAACTTATCAGTGTTTCCTGCTGAATAAAGGGTAGGTTGCATGTTTTTAGCTCTCCATTTCTCTATTAACATGTGTTTGCTGTCTTCTGTAATGTTCCCATAGGCAATGCAAGGAATAGAGTCAAAATGAGACGTCTGTAGTGTGTGGGTGAAATGCCTAGAAAATCTCACTGAAAGAGAAGCTATTGCTCTCCATGTTCAGTAGTGAAACAAAATATCTCTGCTAGCCTCTGTAGGGCTTTGTGCCTGGTCCATTAATAGCTCAGTTCCAAAAAGATAAGACCTAGAGTTCAGTTTTGTCAGAGGCTTTTGCAGGATAGAAAGGCATAAAGTAATAGTTTTGTGTGTTGTTCAAAGAGCAGTGCAAGCCTATGAGCAATACAGCAAGTAACCATCTTACATATGAAAAGGGACTTAAAATACGCATAATATGTATTAATAAAAGCATTTAAATTGTGGTAATATAGACCAGTGGTAGCGTATGTTGCCCAAGAACGTCTTTGTCAGAAGTGCTAAGGATCATATTATAAATCTGTCAAGAATTCTATGGATATAATCAATCCTACGTTGGAATAGATGGATAGATTAGGTGAATATTCAAGATCTTTAACAGAACATTTTATGGGATTCTATCACGACTTTACTTATTGTGATAAAATCTCCATCCAAAGGAAAAATACTGACTTTAGGATAGCAAAGATGTTCAAGACAGCAATTGGGAAACCAAATTGATCATCTGGTGAGTATCATATCATCTGAAGGTGGAAGGAAAGGACAAAAGGTCCCTGTCTTGGAAAGAGAGGCACCCAAATTGAACTCAATATCTTAGACACATCTACTGGTTAGGGATGCTATATGATCCAAAAGTTTTACCTCTATGAGGTAAAACAGAAATAATCTCATCCTGATCTTGCTCTGTCCAATGAATGATGTTCCTTGAGCTTTAGCTTTTCTCAGAACAAAATAAAATTGCCAAAAAAAAAAAAAAAAAAAAAAAAAAGCTAAGGCAACATTTGTTGTATAATAAATGGCAAATGAGAGAGAAATGCACAGTATCAGAATATGAATTAACTTTATACAATTTGTTGGTTTCCACTGGAAAGGCCATAATTTAAAAGACAGGCAAACTTTTTGTTTATGCTGCCATTGCCTTTGAACTACACAGTAGTGTAAAGCAAGTTCCCAGTTCTGAGGATAATTGCTACAAATGGGATTTGTTCATGCACAGCCTTCAGTGATTTTTACAATTGGTTCTTTCAAAGTCCCAGTGTCACAAGGAGATGGATATTGTAAAGGATTACAATTTTTGCCCCATATGCTGCTTTAAGTGAGAGTGTTCTGTATGGCTGAGACACAGAAACTGCAGCAAAAGAGAATAGTTAAATTGTAAATTTGAAATATATCAATATATATCCACATATTTGTTTAATACATCCATATCCAAATATTTGATTAAAACAACATGGCCATTTCCTATTTTAAACCCTTTGGGGTATATTTCCTCTGAATTGTGAGAGTCCTAAATTATTTGAACCAGGAGGTAGGTATTGGTTCCAAACTGACTAAAATTTTTTCTGTCTGGAAAAGAAATACCACTATCACAACCACCATAACGAATTGGTTGAAGAGTTATATATTCAGAGAGTCTGAAGTTAGCAGGTTCATAACAGAGATGAGAAATGAGGATGGGGCCAAATACACCAGACCCCAGTAAATCCCCTTGGGCTTTCTGTTGAGACAACAAATGATTTCTGAGGTACAGACACAGGTTTGAAGTGTTGATACAATCTCTGATCCCTATAGAGCAGTAAGGGACTCCTACTGCCTTTGGGCTTTGCAGTATACTTCAAATTCCCATTTAACCCTGGTTGAAACTATTTTGGATATTGCATCTTAATACCAATAAAGAGAATTTAGTTTTTAACCAGACAAAGCAAAGCTGTGGAGACCTCTACCTCAGGCTATCAAGGCAGTTATAGAGGCTGAACTTTAAAAGACCAGGATGGTTTTATGACATCTGAAACCTTTGTAGTTGAGCAAATTAATATGTAAAAGCAACCTCATTTCCTGTCACAGGACTGCAGAAGATCACCTAATGTGTCAGGAAGGATTTTCTATTTGCACATTGCACTTAGTTAGCTAGATATATCACAGAACATTATTTTAATCTTAGGCTGATACATAAAACTGTGTTCATCTTCACAGTGGAGGCTCACGTTTTTCCGGTTTACTGTTCTGCTGTTGAAATTAAGCACTTCTGTGTTTCATTCATCAACACAAAATTTGACTACAGACAGTTCACTAAAAATAAGAAGAAAGTTTCATTCATAAGCAACCATCATAGAGCCAACTTTCACCTCTTGCCTTATTTTTTTTTTTTCTTTGAATTTCTTACTATGTAAATTCTCTAGCAAGTATTGCAGAAGTCTGGTGACTGAACTGTAAACTACTGCTCTTATGGTGGAAATCACTGAACATGCATATTTCAAGTTCAGGGAACACATTACTGAGGTAGCTTTTAAGTAATATAGATCCAAAGAGATGCCAAAAATGTTAGTTCACCTTTTTACTACTTTTTTCTTGTGAGCAAGAAAACCCAGATTCTCCTCTTGTCAACATGTCTGCTTTGGCACTTAATTGAATGATGGTTAAAGATAGAGTTAGAAATCCTTGAGCTCTTTGGCTGTGAAAATGGAAGCTGAAAATCTTTTTCAAAGGTTTTGTGGTTTATATCTTTGAGGAAAAAAGAATTTGAATGCTGAACAGTTTCATAGTGGTGCCTGATTTTTTGAATTCAACTTATTAATTGCCTGCTTGAGATAATTAAAGCATTTGTGCTCAAAATAATTGGTGTCATTGAAAATAAAGGATTTAACCTTGGCAGTAGATTCAATCTGTCTGCTCCAATTCATTCCTGTGAAGACAAGAGGAATCATGTTGTGTGGGTTTTTTTTCTCTCTCTCTTAAGATTGCTAATAATTAGTTTAAACATTTAACAGATCAGCTGGGTAATGGACGTGCATAGTTGCTTATTGTTCTGCTTTATATGGCAGGACTAGAAGTGATGCTGTCTTTGAGGATAAAGATAGTTGTGGTTCTGCATTGCAAGAGAAAGAAAACAGGAGATGATTTTTATAATCTGATCACACTTTTTTCTAAACTTGAATGTTATAGATTTAAACTTCAGCCGTTTTGTCTTTTTAGAACTTAGTTCCATAGAACTTGAGATGGGAAGAAAATAAGGAAAGGTGGACCAGTGATCTGAACATCAGTATGGAGGGTTTATTGAGAATCAGCTGTAGGTGTTTGCACATCACAGGATGGTTGAAGTTGGAAGGGACCCCCAGAAGTCATCGGCTCCAGCTGGATACATGTACAGATAGATACAGATACAGATACAGATACAGATACAGATACAGATACAGATACAGATACAGACTGTATCTGTTCTGATACAGAACAGCTGATAGAGTAGATGCCACACAAAGACTTTACTGGCAGAACTTCCATGCCTCATTAATGAAAGTCCAGAACCTGATATTGGGCATTTATAGTCCCTGAGAGAATATTTAGCCCTCATAAAAGTAAAAATACTAATTTGTCTAGTATTAAGCAGTGGAAGCAGGAGAGGGAGGGAAATTTTCAGATTTCATGGCTATCTTGCCTGAGGATTTGGCTGGATGCAAGCCTCTTTTTTTTTTTTTTTTTTTTTTTTTTCTTTTCACCTCATTTCTTTTACAAAACACTGAAGTCCACCCTTTCCAAGATGTATGAAATATTCTATATAGTAGAGGAGGATATGCAGTAAGTGGATGAGAAGCCTTCTTTACACGCAGAACAGATTAGAGCAATTATATAAGGTGTTGTAGCATGATGTTTTTCCCAGAAGCAGGAAGACTGTTTCAGCTCCTTTTAATGCCGGAAGATGATTCAAATATCTCTAAAATTGATAGGGTTTTTGCAAAAAGCATTATAAAATGCCCAAAAATTGAAAAACCATGCTTTGCCCACCTTCTGATACTCTTTCATCATGGAAAAAAAAATTCAAATCAGTCAAAAATTCATTGGGCTTTCATTAGAGGTTCATTAGAAAATCTGAATCTGAAATCAATATCTCTGAAATTCCTGATATTTCATTTGAGGTTTCTGGTTTCCACACATTTTCTTTTGGATCACTTATGCCTTTTGTAAAAACAGCAATTCAAAATATCTGATGATCTGGCATATTTTCTCTTTTGCTAGAACTACATGCTTGCATTTGGCTTTTGAAAAATTCACATTACATGAGAATTTAATATAAGCAGAAAATAGCCAACAGTCCAGACAATTTTTCCTTCATAAAAGTGTCTTAACACAAAAAACTCCAAGCTCCCTCTGGATGAAGCTGGGGCTTTCCAAGGCCTGTGTTGTAGAGAGAAGCATTTGGTGATGCCATCTTTCAACCTCTGCTTTGTCACTTGCCCGCTCTCCAGTTAGGTCAACTTCTTCTCTAATCCTGTACTTTCAATGAGTCAACAGGTACATTAGGACCTGGGTCTCTGATGAAGATTCTCAATGAGAGGAAAAATGCTTTATTTTTCTGCATGCAATAAATCAAGAAAGGTTCTGATGTAACCCTGAGGAAGTTTCTCAGTACTGGTGTGGCCACACCTCTAATCCTGTGCTGGATTTTGGGTCTCTCATTGCAACAAAGACATTGAGGTGCTGGAGAATGTCTAGAGAAGGGTGACAAAGCTGGTGAAGGGTCTGGGGCATAACTCTTGTGAAGAGCAGCTGAGGGAGCTGGGAGTGTTTAGCCTGGAGAAGAGGAGGCTCAGGGGGTTCCTTATTACTCTCTAAAACACCCCGAAAGGAGGATGTGGCAGGTCAGAGTTGGGCTCTTCTCCCAAGAAACCAGTGACAGGAGGAGAGGAAATGGCCTCAAGCTGCACCAGGGGAGGTTTAGACTGGATACTAGAAAAAAATTTCTCTGAAAATGTGGAACATTGGAACAGGCTGCCCATGGAAATGGTGGAGACATCATCCCTAGAAGTTCTCAAAACATGTGAGTGTGGCTCTTGGGGACACAGTTTAGTGATGAACATGGCAGTGCTGGATAATGAGGGAACCTGGAGATCTTAGAGGTATCTCCCAATCATAATGATTCTGTGATAAAACTTGTGTTGACATAGCATATATAAGAAAAACCTACTTCAATGAAGAGCATATCCCCATCTTTTCACAGAGAAACTATTCTCCCCTATCCTTTTACTCTATAATGAATAATCATCCAGTTGTACCAGCAGGCTTTAGGGAATACTTCACTGTCATCCTTCATTTTAGAAGGACTGATTAGCCTTGTACCTTAAATATAGCAGACCATAATTAGTCCAACCTCTGGGACTCCTATTTGCAAACAGACCTAGAATATCCCTGATGGACACATAACCATTCTCCCTTTGCTTCTTGATAAGCAGAAAGGGCTTTTATCTCCTTAGGTGGGAGAGTCTTTATTTTGATCCCTCAAGCTTCCTGATTTCATAATAGTGCAGCTGAGATGCTCTAGCTGTTGTCTCTGTCAGACTTGACCACTATTCTTAACAGTGATTGCAGCTGAATGATAGCAAGCAATTGTCAGTGCCAATTTCCAAATATTAAAGAGTCAAAATAAAGGTTATATTGGTAAGACTGAAACAAAGAAAATTAAAAAAAAAAATAAAGAAAATAAATAAAAAATTAACAGGAAGGAAAAGTGTGAAAAAGGAAGGAACATGAAAAAATCAAAGGGAAAAAGACAGGGAAAGAGAGAGGAAGGAAAGGACATTTCTAAGAATTAGAATACTTTGGTGTGAAGATAAATGTTTGTAAGATTTCACAGAGTATGACTTGGATATCTCAGCCATGAGCATTCATTAAATTCATTTAAACTGTGTGTCTGTCTTAATATGAAGACATGCATGTTGCTGTGTAAAACCTAGGGCAATATCCCATTTTCTAGAAAATCTACTGTAAGTGGAAACATACATAGGAGAGAGAATAAATGGGTTAAAATTACATTGGGGGTTAGAAGAGAAAAGGTCATGGACTCAATCTAGTCTTACAAATGCAAAAAAAACCAAAAAACAACAAAAAAAAAAAACCTCCCAAATTTTAGAGCTTCATTTATCCTCTGAATTCATGAGATCTGCCCAGACTCATTAGGTGAAAGCAGTAGAACAGGAGTTAGGTGATATGTCACTATTCTTTCAACAAGACAATAGTACAAGCCAAGTAAAGCAGGTAGAAATACATTATTAAAGTGAAGGAATTATCCTCTCTGCCTGTTGCTTAGCCTAAAACAGGTTTTTAAAATTCTTTTAAAACTTATATGTCTGTAAAGCCAATTCTCACTAATCTCCACCAGTATCAGCTCCCATTAAAAAAAATTATGCTGTTCATAATCAAATTCATGTATATACAAATTCACATATATACACATGTATGTGCACATACACATTTCTACATATACAGACAAAAAATTGCACAGTGACCAATCCCACCCACCTGCATCTTCAATAAAAATTTTGTAGTATAATATTTGTATTATCTTTAAGGATTCTTTCCTTCAGGATTCATTTTAAGGATGCATTTCTTCATCTTTGCAGAAGCCTTTCAATTTTCCTTTCAACAGAATCTTTAAGGGAATAAGATGATAGAATAATAGGAAAAGAAAATATATCTTTCTCTTTTTCAGAAGTTAATTCATACCCATGGGATGTGCCAGATTTTAGTGCTACAAAATTAAGTCCTCTTATGCTCTGTATGTGCACTGCATTTGCAATCTTAGCACCAAGTGTGCAAAGTGCTCTGCCCAAGAAGCTTAATTGCCCAAGAATGACTAGCATTGGGGACAAGAGAGTACTTGAGCCTCAGTGAACTTATGGAAACTAGGATTTTAACTGGGATTTAACATCATTTAACATCAATGTTTTTACTTTTGCAGCTTAGATTGAATTAATATTACTATGTGAATATAAAAGAATGCATTTCAATCCCAGGTTGTTGTCCCAAACTGTCATAATACTCTACTATCAATCTGTAAACATCAGTCCATTTTTCTTTGAGCTACTAGAGAGAAAAATAACAACAATTCCTCAGATTTTTACATGTTTTTGTAATTTAACATCCAGTTAGAGTCAAAATATTAGTGTCAGAAAATAGTACTTGTGCATGGCTGTGGTATTTTCAGGCATGTCTATTGCCTATCATAGTATGTGCTGTGGGAGAACCAAGCAAATATACTCACATGTATGAAAGTACAATTGTATTGTGTATATATGTGATTTTACACTGCCTGGAGAATATCCAGCACAAGTCCTTATCAGGTAAAAGATACATATATGAGAACACTGAGAGAAAATTCAATGTTATGGAAAAGATAATTGATGCCTCTTATGGTAAGAGCTCCATCTCGATAGAGCACCATATTCCAGCATGAGCAATATTAGGAAAATTTTGTTTAAAGGAGCACTTTCAGAGAAAAAGTAAATATGGCTTTTTCTAAAATTGCCAAATTGTTTCTAGACAGCTGTATAGAAGGATATGCTAATAATCTAAGTACAGCTGGTTAAGACTGTTACAATGTTGAGAAGTTTTAGTCATTGGACACATACCATTGATGCAAATTTCTTGCTTTTTTTGTCTTCACATATGAATGTTCTTTATATTTTTTTTCTTTTCTCCTTTTTTTTTTTTTTTAGTCAAAAATATTTTAACTACAGGAACAGAAAGCAGGATTAAATAGGTATCCAGAACAATTCATAAATAAAGAAAAGGGAATCTGGAGGAGCTCTGGTCCTTACAGGTTTCACTGTAAAACTCACTGGATTATTGTTCCTAAATAAAAGGAGACATAGCTGAATTTTTGGTTCAGAGAGGAAACAATAATTGCCATCCTCCTTCCTTATTCTAAGTCAGCTCTTCTGGCTATCCTCAAGATGGTATTGCAGTCTGTTCCTTCTGTCCCTTCCCTTCCCATCACAGGGATTTATGTGTGATTTTACTGTCTCCACAGTTCTCTGTCGCCATGAAGAGCAGACTGGCAATCAATCCATATTGGGAGTCAGTAGAAAAGTATAGATGAAGTTTGGTACAAAGGACTCTTTAAAGAGTACTGAAACTCCTATTATTGCCTGAAACCTAAGACCTGTTGGAATGTTAGAGGTAAGCAGCTCCACAGACAGGGCCTAAATGCACAGTCATGATTTGGGACTTTAGAAATTTAACTCTACCA
The DNA here is from genome assembly GCF_903797595.1 of Erithacus rubecula. NCBI lineage: Eukaryota > Metazoa > Chordata > Aves > Passeriformes > Muscicapidae > Erithacus > Erithacus rubecula. Next base: position 63,823,621 of record NC_136658.1, read on the forward strand.
TTTGCATAGGTATATAGCTGGCTATACATGTGGCTGTGTAAACATATCAGTTACATGTGTGGAGAAACTCCTCTCACAGGTTCTGTAAATCATTTTATTTCAAATGGTACCATGCACTTATCTGATGAGCACGCCATTTAAATGGGGCATCCAAAATTTTTGTTCTCAGCATCTGTCTGAAAAGCAGTTTACTTTTTGGTATGGCTGTGTCTGCAGAAGTAATGATCTTACTATCACAGCTATTGCAATTTTTCATGCATACTTCCTTGTGATAGATAGGCATCTTCTCCAGGTTAAACAGGCATGTGACAAATCCTAAAGAGACATGCCATTGGTGTCTTCTGTCATTGCACTAACCTGGGCTTGAACTGGTGCAGAACGGGTTCTGCCAACCTTTAACCACAAGCTGAACTTCATCTGTTAATTACTGCATTTATCTCTTTCTTCAATTATTATAATTTTGATGGGCATAATCTGTAGGAGACCAAACCAAATAAACCCCAGGAATACCTAACCAATATCTAAAAAGGCCTTGTTTTACAAAATTCTTAGTTATACACTCAGGCAAGAAACACAAAGAAGAATTTAGTTCAGGAAACACTCTCTCCCTGTCTGTTTTGTTACTGTATGGTTTATTTCCCACAGAGATCATAAGAAGATGTATTTTCAGAGGACAGTACTTTAAAATGTGGCAGCAGTGTGTATTGTTATGTGTCATATAAAAAGGAATAATGCATTTATTCTATCTGGCATCTCCTGTAAAAAGCTGAATCCTGTCTTTTCACATTTCTAAATTTTTACTTGCATTTTTGTACTTCCAAATACATTGATGATGCAAATCAGAGATTTTGAACTTCAAGTGGTCTAATTTAGAGTTGCCATCAAACACCTTGTAGATTTTCTTGTGATCACTGAAATGTAGGCATAAGGGAAGATCGCTCTTTCAAAAATTCATTCCTCACAAATGCTGTCAAGAAATACTGGGTGGGAGGGAAAAATAAGGACTACCAAAGAAAACACAAGGAAAGGTGAAGAATAGATCTGTAAAACACATCAACATATTATGAATATTTTTGTGAGGTGCTCTTTTATCTTACTTCTTTGCACTTCTGCTTTTCTTTTCTCTGAAAAGCAATCTCAGGCCACATCACTCTGAAAGCTAGTGCTTTATCAAGATCTCTGGTAAAGTTCTATATAAGCTTTTGTGGACTTTCAGCCAAAAAATATTGTGCCAAATGACGGTGCTCAATTAAAATAGCATGAAATAAAAATTTGTATCTGTAGTGTAATATATTGCTTAATACTCGGTTATGGGGTACTGGAACACTGCATTTGAGAAGCCTTTAAGCTTTTTTTTTTAATAAAAAAGTAGGACTTGATTTAAATAATCAAAATAAAATGTTATTGCTCAGAATATATACGTATTTATGTATTACAGATCTTGCTGAAAGGTCTAGAAATTCCTTTCAGGACATAGTACTTTGCATGAGTGATGGGGTGTTTTGTTCTTTCTGCTGCTTCTTTTTCTTCTTTTTCCTTGGCTTTGATTCTGAGGACAGCATGCTCTTTTCATCTTGCAAGAGATATGGTTCTGCATAAATCTCTCAGGAGATCTCACTCTATCCAAGCAATTTTATGGTAAAAAAGGAATGCTTCCTTATGTCTGTATAATTTCAGTTGTGTAAATCAGTGCATTGACCTTAAAGCCATCTTGACTTTACTGTGTATCTGCCTTGTTCACAAAGTTTAGTTTGTGAATTATAGTAGCTGTAATATCTTTTGCTTCCATGTTACTCAAGAGTAGATAGCATTATTTCAATAAGTGTTGGAAAAGCATGAAGATTTTATTTTTCTAGTACAGAAGCAGCTTTCAAGGGGGGACAAACAAAATAAATACAGAGAAAGAAAAAAGGAAAAAAAGTTGTGAAGAAGAGTGAAATCTGTGACTTGTTAAATATTTCCTCAGTGACCAGAATGAAGAATATAGTATCTGGTTTGTAAGTATCAAGCAGTTTTGCCATTAAGCTGAGAAGAAGCCAGCTAAAGTATAAAATATGGCTATAAAGCTTCCCATAAACTACAGAAATGACAAAATAAAATATCTGTATATGCTAATTATATGGTGTAGACCTAGTTTTGCATTTCCATAAATCTTTCTCTTGAATTGTTATATTGGCTAGTAATTAAGAGACTTATGACAAATGACTTGATTTATATTCTCAGCTGGGTCTGGACCTTACTATGTACTGATTTCAGCAGGGAAGCTTTAAGAGACACACAGGAGTATGCCATACTTTACTAAATGAAACTGCAAAGTTGTTTCTGTGCTGTCAGATGCTTCTGGAGTGTCCATGGATTTTATGAGGATATATGAACCTTTCAGTTGTGGAAGAATTTTGTTTCAAACACAGGCTTACAGTCTTAGAAAGAGTTCAAGACTGTGTCATCACATACCTGGATATACCTATACATTTAAGAGCATTATTTTCTTTTTTAGAGCCTCAAACTAAATCACACATGGTATATATAAAATCCAAATTTCATTAGATATCCAGGAAGAAATCACTGCCTGTAATTCCAGTACTTGAATCTAATTATTTTAGCCAATTATACAAAACCAAAGGAATGTATGGAACTTTTTGTAGACAGACTGATTTGCAAAAACTACTTGTTTTTTGCAGAGAATATCTAGGAACACCATTCCAAAGCTGACACAAACATGCAGAAAACTTGATTTACAAGATGTTGAACAAAATATTCTTTCCAAACAGACAGAAGAAAAATATTTTGCATCTCATTAGTTACTGATTTGCCGTTTTTTGATTATGTTATGTCCTTTTGATGCTTCCTTGTTTGTTTGATCTTTTTTTTTAAGTGGGCTAATTTATTTTGGCTTCATCAGTTCAGTATATATTCTGTAATCTTTATGCCTGTGAGGTGCTACAAATTGCTAAGAGGTTAGCAACATACGTGAAAACACTTCTGTTTTACCTTTTCTAAAGTAATCCTTTTCTAGGTGTTATACAAAATGGAGCATTACAGCCAGTCTAAGCTGTTCAGCAATGTCAGCCGTAAAAAATAACAAAAATCCTTAGACAACTGATAATTTTAGTACCCAGGTTCTTTGCCATTAAAAGTAAATAATGAATTCTTCAACCTGAGTTATATAATACATTTTTGTAAGGAAACCAGAGCTTAGACCTTAATAATTACTGGAGGGTTTGAAGGACATTTAAGTATGATAGTAGTAGTACCTGCTACAAAGAGAAGACTATTATCCAAACAGTATGAATATAAGTGCTGTGTTCACAGATAAGGAGGGTAGTTTTAATTATACTTTAAAAGTCACACAAATACGTGTCAGACATCATAATTATTGCCACAGGTTGGAAGGTTGAAAGAGAGAAAAATGTTTATGGATTAGAAATCTCTTGTGGCTACTGGTGTTCAAAAGTATTTTTTTCTCTTCAAAAAAAAAAAAAAAAAAAGTAAAAGAAATTAAACCACAAAAACCAACAGAGAGAGAGAGAAGCATGGCAAGTTAAATACGAGCAAGACACATTTCAGCGTAGAGCTTCCAGCAAGGAACTGAGGGTGAACCCGAGAAAACTCCTGTCCAACTACTGTAAATACTGCTTTGCAGCAGTGAAATCTTAATTAGTATTTTTCTTCCATTTAACTGCTCCAGTGGGTAAGAGATGCCTTGTACCAATTTTTATCTTTTCACTCCCCATTTCCCTCCCCTGCCTATTTTTTTTTAAATTTCTCTACCTAAGATTTCCAGGGGGAATGGTGTCTATAAATTAAACTAACTGGCCACAGTGTTATATGATTATTGTCTAAGTGGAACAGATTTATCATCTTCAGTTTTTCATTTCCTGTTCCAAGATTTCTGTTAAATACGTATTACTCATGAATGACAAAAGGACTAACAAGAAGAGAGGCTATTTCCCAGGGGGAGTAGGTACATTTGGAGTGTGTTTATTATCCAGCTAATGCTCTTCACCAATAACTGATTGCACATTCTATTAGATTTTGCACTCTGCTTCCTAAAAGCTGTATATATTACCAGGTGGGGTTACATGTGTTAATCCACTGAGACCAATGAAAGCTACTGCCTCTCTTAACACTTCAGAACATTGTAATTCTTCACCCTAGTCCCTCATCACCTCTCCTATCCTGGTCTCAAGCTACTGTGTTGGCTTGGAGGAGAATGCCAAGTAGAGTCTAGAAGCACAGTTCTCTGTGTTGTAAATGTAAATTGGAGGTCCATGGAGAATTTCAGCTCTCATAAAATCTTACTTTAAGGCACCCTGGGCTGAATTAATCGTTATTAGTGCATTGTAGTCTGCTTTAATTAATATAGTCCTTTAACATATAATAAAAATTCAGAAATGTAATTGAAAATTGTCAAAAGAATCTGAATGCTAATAAAAGATCTATGACCAGGTGATGGTTTCTGTTTTAAAGACATAAGAACAACATTAAATATCACATATGGTTTCATCTGGAAGAAACCCCAGGTGAACCCTGCACACAGCTACCATTAAACTTCCTTCTGGCTCCCTTCTTCTGGGTTGTCTGTAATTTTTGAACAGCAGAAGAACCCTTCTGTCCCTGACTACCTGATGTTATTTTTTTTTCTTTAATTTGCCACATTCTGAAATACAAATAGCATAGTTTGACAGTGACTGCAACAACATGGGAGCACTCTGTGTGTAAACACTGTGTTTGGCTATTTGTGTTGTCCTCTGATTACACCTTCTTGTAAATGAAAATGATGTGCCTCTTTTTCACCTGTCACAAAGCCATATCTCAGGAAATACAGAACCTAGGCTAAGGGGCAGGCCAGGGATTTCTGCATTCTGTTCTTGTCTCTTCTATTTGCTGAATTCTATATGTTTCAGTTATTGCTTGCATAAAATAGAGCACTGAAATTTAAGGTACATTACAGTTGCTGTTGTGACTGTGGGGACATCCCTGCCCTACAGTAAACTGACTTAGGCAAAACAGATGCTCAAGCACTTGTCTTGACTACAGTATGAATTCTGCTATTGTGTTGTATGTTACAGTAGTTAAACTATACGTAATATCTCAGATAAAATCTAACATTCATATTCCTTCACAGCAGCCACATAAGGTGTTACCAGTTACCAACATCAGACACTGAAACAGGACAATAAATTTCAAATCTTCTCTCAAGTTTCTCAGGTTCCCTGGATTTTCAACTGAGATGAACAGTCAGATTCAGAAGTAATTAAAGAAAAAATTTCTGCCAAATTTGACAGCAGTTAAACACTTAGACCTTATGCTGAATAAAAAAGTGCAAGGAGGTGACCATTGGCTCTGAGACAAGTTAGCACCAGCTGATTCATGATCTATGATTTTAGTGCTGGTCCACCCCAGCTAGCTGGAGCAGCCCAAAACAGATCAAGTGCTGGGTGCTAACTCAGCTCATAACAAAAGAGTTTGGGTCCAGTACTCAACCTGGCTCATTTTTCTTTAGCAGCACTTTATCAAATTACATATGCATTCAGGTCTAATAATCTCACCTTCTCTCAGACACCTTACCTGAAGGATCAAAATTGACATGTTTAATTCGATTCTCTTCACACCCAATGAGAGAAATATATGTCTGAAAGGCAAATCATCCCATCTAAGACAGTGTCATGAGTCTAAAGTTAGGTAAAATTAATCAGTTTCCTATTGCTCTCAATTGTCTCTGGAAGAGCCAAAAAAGCCTCTCTCTTTCAATAATGTGGCAGGATTTAGGCACATAAAGTCTTTTTTATTGACCTAAACTTTGTGCAATGTGGCTGCCTATCCTCCTTTCCCTTTAATAGGGCTTTTATTCAAATGTTTGAAAAAATATTAGTTTTCAAGTAAAAGTGTTCTTTCAGTTCTCTTAATGAAATCTGAAATTTTCTATAACCTTTTGACAAATACTTTTCCACAATTTGTCTCTTACATTTAACCACTACCTCGAACACTAGGCTTGAAAAAGTTCCATCTGAATATCTCCAGGTATCTGGATTTTTGCAAAGTTGGATCAAAGTTTATTAATAGTCATTATAGAAATATAAGGAAAAATATGATATAGAGAAGGGAAAACAGATGTAACACCAACGAACCTTCATACAGCTCAACGGATAGTGAAGTTTTGCTTGCTGGTTTGTCTGGTTTTTAAACTTTCAGGAAAAAGCAAGCATTATTTGCTGTGGATTCAAGTTCCCAGAAAATAAGGACCAAATTAGTCTTGTAAGTAATGGATTACAATGTCCCCCCTCACTATAATCTTATCTCTTTAACCACTTACACAGTAATTGTTTGACAAAAGACTGACACTCTCTTCTATTTCCTGGTTGTGATCCTGCAGGATTGCAGCCATTAAAGAATTATCTGGCAGAAGTAGTATAAAGTCTTTGTTGCCCATTTTTCAAGAACCTTTATTAAGGTTTCTCTTTTTTCATTTGCTTGTAGCACACAATTTCTCCACTAACGATGTGCTGGCACTTGATTTTCTTTCTGCACAACACAGACTCAATTAATTTTTTTAAATTGTTTTTGCATTTAATTTTCTTCTCCTGGATTAGAAATTCATGCTGAGCAGAGCTAGAGGTTTTAACTTTACAGATGTGAAGATCTGGACAAACAAAGCATTCTTAGCATTTGGAATTGAGTCAATCAAGATAATGTTGAAAACTTAAAAAAAAAAGTTTCAAGGAAAAACTGTGATCTCAAGCTGAAAATTCTTTTTCATTTTCCAGATACTCTGAGCTGTTTATAGCAAAAGGAAGATATTATTGTTCATGTCCCATGAAACACATTCTTAACATGTCCATTTTTATAATGAAACATATTCTTAACTGCACCTAATTAAAGCCAACTTCATCTGCTTGCATAGATTTTGAACATTTTTAATGGCTTTCTTAAACAAATAAGCATACATGCATTATGGATATAGTGCGTCTCCTTTGATTTTAGATCACCAGAGAAGACCTGCATGTTAGGTCCTGTTAATATAAGTATCAGAAGGGTGTCAATGTGTGTAACTCTTGCATGAAGATAGATGGTGAAGAAAGGGTGTTGAACCCTTTGATTCATGTACCCTTCCAGCTGATGCCAGCTACACCTTACTGACATATCAATCCTGGAATCAAAAGAGCAGGGAGGGAGAAGTTATACCTATACAGGACAGGAAGGAAAGAAAGCAGGCTTTGTAGTAATCTCTGAAGCTCTAGAGCTTTCCTCTTCCCCTTATTCTACCTCCCAAGTGAGTATTAAACTCCTTCTTGTCTACTTACAGTCATGTCCTGACATGCTTCCTTTCCTGAGGTTAATGTCTATTTTGGTTTTAGAAATGTCATATGCAGTCCCATAGCATCCTCAGTGTTTGAAGCAATTCTGAACCCAAATGGCTCTGTGAGTCAAAGCCCTTACTAATGGCAGTCTGTTACTCAGTGTGAGCTTTAGCTGAGACTAGATCAACAGCAGGTTAGAAACCATGGTGTTCTCAGCTAGGATGATCATAGAGATGTAACCTTGCTACCCCATTAATCACCTTTTTCTCAACACTAAAAAGACGCAGCAACTCAAGATGGGAGTCTGCCTAAGAGTTCATGCAGAAACTCAGTATGAATAATACAGGCTTCTCTACAAAAAGGTGATATTCATAATTCTGATACTGATCTCAAGGATTGAGCATACACTTCAGCTGAATTAATGGAAGAAGGAACTTCTGATTAATGAAGAGTTAGTGCAACTGTCATATAGAAGGAACTTTACCACAAATGTTGCATGCTGGGAAGGATGGATGGCTAAATCTGTACACTGTTTTCAGGCATCTTCCACTGTCAGGCTCTTCTTCCCCAGGAGCAGGACTTGTCTTTTCTCTTTCTCAAACTTCATGAAGTTCCTCCTTGCTCTTCCTTCAGCCCATTAAGGTGTCTTTAAAAGACCACTCTGAAAGGCAGAAAAACTGCCTGCTGTATTCAACCACTTTCAAATTTCTGTTGCCTGTAAACTTGCTAAAGGTGCATTCCGCCCCATCTTTCTCTGGATCACATAATCTGTGAGGTCTCTGTGCTTTCCTGAGAGCTGAAAAAAAAGAACTTTTGTTATGCAGAAATAAATCACTTCTTGAATGACCTCTTATGGAGTTGAGATGCAAATGGTATGCACAATCCAGTCTGAAAGAGCAAAAATTTCCTTGGAGGTTTTGATAAAACTTAGTAAACCTGGGGATGTGCAAATTGAACTGCAGTGCTTCCACAGACTTTTTTAAAGCTCTTGATGGAGTGAATTTTCATGCTCTGGACCCTAATACTGCAATTAGACTTGGCTGTACAGAGAGGAGTGACATTCACCTTCATTTTGCTTGAGGGGACAATGGAGAATTTCACAGTTGGTTGTCATTTTTTATTAAAACAGATAAGAATGGACTCTAGGTTGTGACCCTTGTATTCAGCAAGACCTCCAAAAATCACTCAGCTGCAGAGATAACAATCAGGAGCACCCTCGAGGCTGTGTATGCTCTATATCAAGAGACCCAAAGAACTCAGTGAAAATGCTACATGAATATTTTTCCCTGGCTTCGTCCAAATGTTATTGCTCTATGTACCTGTCTTGTAAGATCATCTCTGGAAATTTTGCAAGTAAAGTGGAATCTGAACATCTTGTTTTACTGCTGGTAACAATAATAAATAATAGAAACATAATAGTACTAGGCTGTGAAATTTCCTTCAGAAATGTAGCGTGTATAGAGATTTATCAAAGAACAGGTATTGAGAAATACTGAAAAATATTCATTACTAAGTAACAATAATCCCATTATTTGCCAAATCTTTCCATAGTAAGAAAAGACCATTTTTTCCATTTTACTTGTATTTAAGTAAATGTCTACAGCCTCTACTCTAAGATATTAATTACATTTTAATCTGGGCAGTGAAGTCTGAGCAGAGTCAATATTTGGGCAGTTGTCTTAGTGACAGACATGAGCTGTAAGTGTCCATGAGGTCAAGCAACACTATGTGTCATTTTTGGGTGCAGCATTTAGACAATGGAGAACCCAAGTACACTCCAGGCTTAAGGTCTTCATGGACTGCCCTGTAAAAATCCTGAACTTCAGGAGAAAAATTGTAGTAGTGGATAATAGAAATTACTTCCTTGTTCCTCCAGATTATTAAGAAAATTGAGAAATTTTTCCTTCCACTAGGAAATTGCCTTTTTCTGCTTAGAACAAACAAACAAAAACTAATGGATTTTGGTTTCGTGGCGCTGTGCAGGTTTGTTTTGTGTTTTAATAGCTGTTTCTCAGTTGTCCTTCCAGTTACATTCGCAATTACTGACTTGAAGATTTTTTCCATGTAGCCTCTGTACTCTGTTTTGGACATGGGAAATGAGTGCTCATAAAACACTTAGCATCTTCTCTGCAGTGAGGTGAAGTTTAAATTGACCAGCTGAATCAGAAACTCCTCTTGTCTTTCATCTTTCTGTGTCACCTTGCTTTCCTCACCTCTCAAACCCTTACATCCTCTCTGGTCTCTTCTCTCTACATGCATTTGTTCTTCCCCCAGCTGCTCCATGCCCCAGCTCCAGTACAGGGTTCCAGAGAGGCAGTGAGCTCCCTCAGCCCGTTTGGGTTAGACAGAACTCCCCGGGGTGCTGACTCAGAACGGCAGAGCAGGGACTGCTTTGCACAAAGCGTTTAAACCACAGTGCTGACGGCAGCCGAAAAAAGAATTTGCATGGAAATTACGCAATCCATGAAATTTATTACACCTGCAGTTTGCCAGTCGAGCTCCTAATCTGCATACCATATTTAGACTTCAAGTGACACAGTATTTATACATATCTACTTCTACATATAAAACTCCATTCTGATCAAGTTGAGATAATTTTTCACTACCTATAGTAAATGCCTATATGTCTAACATTAGTATATCTGAACTTTATTTGTTCTTTTAAATAATTTTGTCATGGAAAAATCTTCCCAAATCTGTTGTTTTTAAGAACATTTGCACCAGAACATTCTTTAGAACCCCTACTGCCTAAACCTTTCTTCATTATTGCTTTGATTTACAGCTTCTAAATAATTTGCACAATGCAATTTGTAATTAAGTACATTCTTACTCACATATGCAAATTCTAATGAATACTTGTCATGATTCTACTATTTTTAATAACATTACTGCTTCTATGCTGAGAATTCTTGAAGATCAGACCAATTTTTAATAGGTCAGTGTTCTTTTTATAATTACCTGACTCATTTGTTTTGTTTGCCTTTGCACAAATATTATTTGTTTGCTTTATTTGATGGTGTTAGCAACAGAGAAAATTAAGCATCTCTGCAGGTTTAGTGCAGAAAATAGTTGTAAATATTAACCTCTACTACAATTTTAGCCTCTACTGTGGATAATTTATAAGAGGTGTGAATATTTCTTTGTCTTCAATGCACAGGGAAGTTTTATAAAGAGTAAAGAAAATAGTTAAGCTTCTTAGTTTTTCTATAACTATAAATGCCAGTAGAAAAAATGCTATGCTAGAAATAGGAAAATCTTTCAAATATTGATTGCATGGTTGGCATAGTCATATCCTATTTCAGTCTTTATCCAAGGCCCCTGTTTATTTATTAGAAAAAAAATCTCATTCGTCTTTAACTCAGTCCCAAAGAAAATGGACATACTTCTAATAAAAATCATGGGAACTGATCCAGAATTAAGATCATTGACAGTCATCTTGTCTATCTTCCTTCCTCACAGGTGTGATTAGCTATACTTAAAGTTTTTGTGAGATTTGCTCATGGAAAATTTTCATGCAGGTGTTGTTTTTCACTATTTAACTATCCTGGCATTTTGAAATCTTTTCCTAAAGTATACCATATATCTCCTTAGCTACAATTTAAACCTCCTCCTTTTTTTTTTTTTTTTATTTTTTTTTTTTTCCTTTTCTCATGTGCTATTAGGTCTCCAATTGTATTCTCTCAGCAGAAACAAACAAGCTCATTCTTTCACTAAAACACACGTGTTTTTAGCTCTTTTATCATTTGTTCTGGCCCTCCTCCTAGTCTGGTTGCTTTTTGACTGATTTGTCTTTCCTGGGTGTCCATGTGTTCAAGTAGACATAAGTTTAGGACTTTGTACCATCATAAAACTGAAGGATACTTCACTTCCCTTTCCTGCCACACTCCTCTTCATACACCCTGGGATCATCCCTGGGTTTTTCTGCATGAGCATGACTCTATCCTAAAACACCAGGGCCGTTCTACTTCTCTTTGCCTTAAAGCTGTGGAATCATGAAGGAAAAAATATATTATTTATTGATTAGAAAATGTTAATGAGAGGCCTCTTTTCCTTTGTTGTCAGAACTGGTTGATACTGAGATAACTGCTGACTGCACTAACACTTTCTATATGTTTTACCTAATTATTCTACAGTGCACTCATAAACAGTCCTTTGTGGAGCCAAATATTGGGTTTTTTTTCCTTTTTTTTTTTTTTTTTTTTTGCTTTTTTCACTTCTGTACATGCAGTATTCCTGACATGTAGTACATAGGATCCTGAGGCAACAGAAGCAGAGAAAATATCCCACCACTTCAATCCAGCTTCTTCAAATAGCTATGTTATTTATTCTAGGCTGGCAGAGTAGATTTGAACTCTTTCTGGCTAAAGGGGGTTGAAATGCTGGTCTTTCACATGTTATACAAGTGGTACATTTTCTAAGTATTTCCCTGAAAGATTTGGTGTTCCCTGGTTGTATAAAATTGCCTGGATCAAACTGATCGATGCAGTTGCTATGTTAGGCAAGCTCTGAGTATGTCTAACAAATTAAGTAATGCCAGATGGGCTTAGGTACAAAAGGAAATAATAAGAAACTTGGATATAAAAAGTGTCTTTCAAATATAGGGGGAGAAAAGTTAGACATGGTGCAAGAAGAACATTGAACATTCAACAACCAATCCCATAAAATTCAGGTATCTGCAAAAAGGATTAGGTGTCTCCTTATTACATTTGAGATATCTGCAAAATGCTTTAGATTTACATAAAATACCCAACACCATATTTGCATCCTGGCCTATATTAAAAATACCATTTAAATGTTTCAAGGAAACACATTGAATCTTAATAGGATCAGATGAAGCCTATAGCTCAAAATATCCATAAACATGGTCAGATATTAATACTAGCCACGGTGGGTCTAAATTGTTTTTTAGCAAAAAGAGCTTTGTTATCCACAGCTGCATGAGTCATCATCAAACAAATAACAGCAGCTGTATTTCTCTACAATTAAGCTGCATTAGTATTACATAGGACTCAAAATAGTTGAGTCAAGTAATAAGAGTCCATTCCTCCAATTTTTTGTTTCAGGTGACTAATTTAATCCTATTGAATATAATTGGATTAGTCATTGAAGAAGATGCTATTTGCTAGACAAAGCAGCAATAATCTTAAGTATTTGGTTGATAATGGGTAAATTCCTTGGACTATACTAAATAACAGTCTGGTTTGTAGATGTGGACTGAAACAATGGAATCAGAAATCAATTAAAATTAATCAAAATTTCAAATTAACCTGCATGATTTTATCTGCAATGCTATGTGAATGTATTTCAAGTTGTGTATTTGACCTTGATTTTGATTTAACATATAAGGAACACTTGGAATCTGTGGCAGGGATTTTTCTTGGTGTTTTGTTTTTGGTTTTGTTTTTTTTTGAATAGGAAATGATATCTTCATTGCAGTGAATATGGGGGGTCAAAGCCTTAGCTGATGAAAATTAGATGCAATCAATGAGCTTTTATCCATATTCATCAGCTGAAGATCTAGACTAGAAATTTAAATTCTTGTTTCCCAGATTGTATTCATGCAAGTCAATTTATTTTGGCAGTGTAATCAATACTTCTGTAAACAAAAGATATTTACAATAGCATAACCAACCACACTCTGGAGGTCATTACAGTGATTTCATATTCGTGTTAATCCATTATTATGGGTTAATATTAAAAGTTTAACAAAGGTTTCTTTCAGTCATTTTTAGCAAATTAAATTAGAATCATAGGACCATAGAATGGCTTGGGTTGGAAGGGACCTTAAGGATCATTTAGTTCCAGCTCCTCTTCCTACTTAGATCCCTAAGTTCTACCACTGACCTGGAACTTGGTTTTACAAGGTACTCCTGAAATATTTCGTTATTCATTTTTCACAAATTTCTTAATTATTTTTGAAGTAACTCAAAACCGTGGATGAAGTGATCACGTACTCGTGTATTCTTGATCATAGCTAATGTTCTTGGTCAAAGCTAGTCTTTCTGAAACTGGTAGCATTGACATTTTATTTCAGTTTAGTAAGAAACTTTATCAGCACTGCAAATTCAATACCCCAATTTTAAACATTAATGTAGACCTATGTAGTTTTTATTTAGAGGTGATCAGCCGTGTAACAGTGCATGTGCCAATGCTAAATGTTTTATTCTATTCTATTCTATTCTATTCTATTCTATTCTATTCTATTCTATTCTATTCTATTTACTTTAATCCTGCATTTTGAAGAGAATTATTTCTTCTCTTAGAGATGATGATCATTGAATTTCAGTACCATTCTACAAGAAGAACTGGTTGTTAAGGTGTTATGTGACTAGCTCGAACATTTAAGTTCTAAATTTCACTGAACTGGTCATAGTCTAGTGCTGTCTCTAGAATGCCTATGAAATGTATCTTTCAGTTTCAGCTGTTACAGCAGGTAATGGTTTGCCATTTAATACAGATAGACTTTAAGAAAGAAGATCACTCAAGATCCTTCTATTTCATCCATGCAGTTTCAGAAATTACTCTGCAAACACACCCAGCTCAATTAACTCTGTTACTATGTCTGTGCATTCATGTGATACCTGTGGTCAGCCAAGACCTGTGGCTGAGAGATCCTTCTGTATACCTCATAGGAAATGAAATATCATATCATCAAGGCATCAGCTAGTGATAGCAAAACATCCAGTCATCCATTTAATAGCCTGAAAATCTCACTATGACTAGTGAATTTTAACATGGGGAATTAAGCAAAAATTCTCTCTGCAACCAGCTGTGATTTTTTTGGTGGAGCTTCTCAAAAAACCAGCTAAAAAGATTAATTATAAGTGTATTTTTTAATTCTGTAAATGCAACCATGTATGGTATGTGGGGAACAGAAACCAACCAAAATATGTTTGTTGATATTTTCTGTAAACTGGATGAAATTCAATATATCTCTCATATGAAAGTTCATATTCCACTGTATATTCTAAGAGAATTATCAGTATTGTCAGATACCATGTAATCTGACATTTGGCCTCAAAATCTTTCACACAGAGGTCAGCAAGCAGACACCTTATTCCTTTCACAAAATTAATATCTTCTCTCTTGCTCATTGTTTATGGCAGTCATTATTAACTGCTGAAGTGTGATTTGTACCACAGACAGTGAGATAGATGATCCAAGGGAAAAACAGCTGGTCCAGGGCTTTTGCCTTCCCAATAGCCCAAATGCATCTGCATTGTACTCCTGAAATCAGGGTTAGGATATCCAAAACACTTAACCACATTGTACAAGTGGTACAAATACAACACAATTTCCAGTAAAAGAAAAATTTACAAACTGGAGTGATTTCAGCTGAGGATGACTAAAATATTGGAGTGCTTAAGCGGCTGAAGCATATGATTCATGTGAAACTGAGGGAGCTGTTTGTTCATCATGCAGAAGGCTGTATGGCAATCTAATTGCTTTCTCTAAGGTTCTCATGGTAGAATACAGGGATGATCTTTCAGCACAGCAGCTGTACTCTTCACAGAAGTGCCTAAGAAATGAAAAAGGTACAGCAGACAAAACTTACTCCTAAGTTTCCCCGAATGTAAAGAAAAAGCTTTTCACGCCAAGGTCAGAGACTGGAACTGGATTCCCAGAGAGTCTGAGGGATCTCCACTCTTGCAGATACTCAAAACTCATTTGCACACAGCCCTGAGTAAACTGACACTATATTAAAGCTGCTTTGAGGAGAAAGCTCGCACCAGAAAACCACAAATGCTCATTCTAACCTAAAGTATTCTTCAGTTCTCAGTTTCTTATCATCTCAGGTCACTTTTGCTGCAGCTGGGAAAGATGACTTTAAACAGACACCTTAGGGACTGTCAAATCCAGAGTAGGAAAGTTTTGAGACGAGGCAGCCCAAAGGCAGGATGAACAAGTCAGAGGAAGAGCTGTCACCCTTTGGCAAAGCACAAGACCTTCTGATTTGTCCAGGAAGATCTGCGTGGAAATGTTGGTAGAACTGAAATGGGTGTTGCGAGGGATGTGGTGCTGCATGGGAATGGAATGATATCCAGATATTTACACAGGAAGATCTCAGAAATTAAGGAAATTTTTTCTCTGTAAAGTGCTTTATAGTATGTCAGCCTCTTTTGTAACAATCCTTCAAGACAATACCACTGATCTTGCTGCTGTAGAAAGGAGGAAGTGGACTGATGTCCAGAAGGGAACAGTGCAAAAGAGTGCTAGCAAAATCAAGACACATGATCCTTGTAGATCCTCTGAATGTGACCTGAGAGTCTGTTTGAGACCAGAGAACCACAAGAAAAGAGGAAAACATATACAGTCCAATCCTTCCTATTAAATTGGTCAGTAATGAGCACAAATGGAGGTAAGATAGTGTTTATACCTACCACTGCACCACAGTCAGACAAACTAAACCAGGTATAGCAAAAGGACCAATGATGAGTTTTAATGATAGTTTGAGTAGCTTAAGTTTTTCCCCACGTGTTTTTGTTCCTATGCAGACTTTTCAAAAAGAAAGGTTTCCACCCAGATCTATCCTTCCTCTGGGAATGTGCTCAGACTTAAAGATTTATGGTTTCTTTCAAGGAAGGGGTAACTCTTTTAGATGGAGAAGCCACACTGGCCATTATTTCCTTTTTAAAGACTCCTGGTGTTTCTTACTAATAAGCTACTTATGTGTCTCCTGAGACATTCAAAATCAGTGTCAGTCTTCCCTAAATTTTCTCTATTACTGGGAAAATTGTCAGCAATGGGTTATTTGAAAGAGAAGTTCAGTAAAGTTTATGCTGTTTCAGAAAATACATTTGAAGACCCTGTTGGAATGAAGGTGATGACAAGGAAATTTTATCACAGGACTATGAGCATTCAAAATAGCAGCAAAAAGTGAGGGGTCATGTTTTGGCAGCAGCAGTGAGAGGAAAATGAGATGTTTAGCAGTGGTGGAAAGCACACTGCTGCACTTCTGAAGAGCTGAAGGAAAATTTAAGTACATGGCAATTTTTTTTTGTTTTGCAGATGAAGACAAAACAAGATGCTGGTTTTGAAAAGAAGGCAAAAATTCATGAGTAAAGGACATGTTTGTCCACCTGAAATATTTTGGTCCTCTCAAGTTACAGGTTCTTTTTCTCAGCGGTATGATTATTAAATGCTAACATAGGCCAGCATCTAATATGTTGTGCTTCTTTCCATGTTGCCAGAATTAAAAAGACATAATTTTGCATCAGGAGGTTCTCTTTCAGCAGTGTGGATCTGAAAGCCGAATTTTCAAATGTTTTTCAGAGTTTATGCCTGGTGAGTGAGGCTCTTTACCTTGTGAACTTTCACATTATTGGGCCAACTGAAATAGATGCTCTTGTCCTTTCAGAATAGAGTTTCAGCCATAACACTTAATTTCTGACCTTTGTGGGTTTAACTTATACTTCATTCTGACCTTCAGAATACTGGCATGAATATATTCATTTGCATATTATAGATCCACAGCCTGAAACCTCTACTCTAATTTAGAATAAGTAGCTCCTGGGTATGAATAATGCTTGAGGGGGTTTCTGTGTAGGGCTTTTTGTTGTTGTTGTTGGAGCATTTTGGTTTGGTTTTTTTGGGGGGTTTTTTGGTTTTGCTTTGTTGTTTGTTTTTGTTGGTTTATTATTTTTTTTTTAATTTTGCTTTGTTGTTTTGTTTTTCTTTGTTTTGTTTTGTTTTTGTGGGATTTTTTTTGCTGCATCAGTGAGATTTTTATTTTTTATTCATGGACACCAGAACTTATAACGTGGTATTGAAAGGAATACAATGTGCAACATAGGAACTGAAGAGGAGAACTGTAAACAAGAAAATTCTTTTATTAGCTTAAAATTTGAGGTTTGTTTTTTTTTTAGAACAGATTCTAAAAACTACTTCTAGACTAAAATCTTATTTCAGTTTTCAACATGCTGAGGACTTTTATGAACAAATTGCAAGCTCCTGAATATAGGGGTTTATGTAAAGAAAAGGCTGACAGTGCCTTAACTATAATAGCAAGAACAGACATTACTCTAATGCAAAAGGAAAACTTATCCAGCAGAAGGGTGACTCTACAAATCATTGTTATGAAAAGTACCTTTCTTCTTAGTTATATTCAATCTGCAAATCATAAAACTCATTATTTTGCTGGGAAAAAACACCGGATTGGATTTCAACGTGTTTTTTTTCTTGCATCTCATTATTCTACATCTGTACTGACTCTTCCTTTCAATCATTTCCTTTGTGATTGCTCAGCTTCATGTTTCCTATAATTTGTTAGGCTAAAATGCTTGACGTTTATACTGGGAGTCCCTTGCAGCTAGTCAGCTCAGAACCTGACTTTCATCTTAAACCAGCAAAGCAACAAGCCAGCAGAAAATGGAGGCAAAGGAGAAGAGAAAAAGTTGTTTATATTTCTGAATTGGCTAATGCAATGCTGTAAGAGCTATTCTGGAATAGAATGCCTTTCTCTTCAGATAAGCACTGGCAGCTGTGCCATCTGCAGTATAGAATACCTACTTGTTTCTGATATATAGAGTGATTCTGTGGTAGCTGATTTATATTTACTTACATAGAGCAAGGTATACTTTGTCCTTCTGGATTTTTTCTGCTTTCATGTACCCAGTTTGGCAGCTTACCTTGTGTACAAACTGTCAAAATTTGACTAATGTGCCTCTGGGAATCAGCTGGTCAGTAAATCTTTCCTTTCTCAGATACCTTTGGCTTTGTTGAACTGTTCTGTCATTATAGTAACCAATTGAATTAGAATTGCTTTTTTATTTGATAGGTCATTCTCTGAAACATAGACAAAAATTACAGCAGCATCATGGTAACAAATTGAATAGAGCAGGGGTGGGGGAAAGCTTAAGTAATTTTTTTATTTCTCTCATGAATAGGAGTCAGATTCCCCAATATTACCTTAGAAACATGAAAAAAGAAATCTACCTGTTTATGTGAGCAATAATTATATATTCTGTGTAAGGAGAAAACATTCTGCTGTGCACTGATGAAAACTGTTAGTCATTTCATAATGTTCTGCAGCATTGCTTCTCCTGACTGCGCACAGTGCTAATAAAACAAGTTAATGGAGTTTATTCTGTCACAAACACTACAATTTCAAAGAGCTGATTGCAGTCTATGGGAAATCAGTGTCTAACAGCCTCTTAAAGATGCACAGTAGTTTTAACATATTATCCAACAGAAGATATACATTAAAGTACTCTAGTTATATGTGCAAGAAGACATGGAGAAAAGGAGCAACAGCATCCACAGTTTATATTTCACAGACCATTTATGATAGCTGGATCAGTACACAACAAGAGTCCCTCCATGTTTCCAGTATTTACAAATTCTCAAAATGA
Organism: Erithacus rubecula; assembly: GCF_903797595.1. Classification (NCBI taxonomy): domain Eukaryota; kingdom Metazoa; phylum Chordata; class Aves; order Passeriformes; family Muscicapidae; genus Erithacus; species Erithacus rubecula. The sequence continues at coordinate 63,842,273 of NC_136658.1, forward strand.
TAGTTTGTCTGAAAGTCAAATTAGCTAGGATACGGAATTGAGAAATTCACATTTTATAAGATGCATTTAAACCAAATTATGCTATTTAATAAGTAACTTGCAGCTTGGATTTATGTTGATATAGATGTACAAACCAAATGCTGTTTCACAGTCTCTGAAATTGCATGTTATTCATACTAAAATATGAGGCTGATTATAAGATGCAATGGTAATCAGACTGAATTAATAGGAGCCCTTCAACAAACCTTCATTTCCTCAAGACTCATGACATTCCCTGTAAGTAGACACAGAGAAGATGTATTATTTTGGAAAATAGATTTCAATTGTTACAGGAGGGTTGAGGTATGTTGCTTTGGTTAATCAATAGAACTTCCTAATTTAAAATCTTGTTTATTGCCATGAAGGTTTTCTACAGGATAACATGTTCTCCTGCACCCTCAGTCTAATACCAATTAAACTCTTAGAAAAGAGAAAAATGAGAAGAAGTTGTTTCAATGTTAACTAGATTTTAGGATAAAAGAAAAGCATTTCCATTATGGAATGCTACTATTTTATTTCACTGTCTCCCTATGAGAAATTCATCGCATTGGCTTAGAGAATACCAATTAAAGCTAAAAGGGTCTTAGGAAATCTAGAGCTTATTCAAATTTCTGAATCTGAAATTTTCTAACAGAGGCAGAAACTAGTGGATCCTCCTTTATATAAAATTTATGTGCACAGAAACTCTCAGGAATGCAGTAAAAACATTAGAGACAAGGCAAAATAGAGTTAGTTTATTACTGGCCTGGACACAACATAAGCAGGATGTCCTTTGTTCTTGTTTGTGATGCTTGTTGTGGCTTGGTGAGAAACAGGGACAAAAGGGAGATGGCGGCAGCAGATGTGGACATAAAATGGGTACACTGATAAACATATGGCCTCAGATGAGAACAAACAGGACAGGGATGGTGAAATTGCCATTTTCATACCAGAATTTCTGTCACACACTATGTCTAGCCAGAAAACTTTTTTTGCAGACAGCACATTAACAATCCCAAGGATTCAGTAAATGTTGCCTAACATCTTTAGTGGAGTTCTAATATTTCCTTTTTTTCCTTTTTCCTGTATTATTTTCAAGGTTAATGGCATTTTATAAAGAGATATAATCCCATGTCATCAAAGGCATTATTGATCTCATTTCCATTGTTTAATTTTGCACAGTGTTAAGTCTGTCTTTGTATAAAATAAATGCATTTTCAGGGCATCCAATTAACAATGTATTAAACATATTTTTTCCAAAAGTTTTTAAAGTCCATAATATTTTAAGTCATTAATTTTTCAAAGTAATTTAAGGCTTAAAGCCTATTAAGTATCTTTTTCTTCAATATTAATTTTTAATACTTTCTGCTAGTATATCACATATAAGTCAATCTGCCTTGGTTTTACTTAACCTGAAAATCACATAAATATTTCTCATTATCCTATATTTCTGATTAAGGAGCTGCCAGTGGGTCAGCAGGATATTGATAATGGGACATATTCTCTCCTCAGACAGATTTTAAAATCCTGAATAGGTCTGCTGATGTACAGAGTTCACAGCTTCATTCTGCAATGTAAATGTGCAATGTTGCATGTATGACTGTACAAGCAAGATTGAGGAAGGATATACAGAGATGCTTACTACCAGACTGATTGAAAATTGCCCTGGGGAATGAAAAAAAGAGTACTCAAACCTTCTGACAGAAGATGGCAGGATAGGTTAGTGCCCAGTTCGGATAGCAAGAGCTCTGTTTGAAGCCTCTGCCACTCTGATACACCTATTGCTTGTCATTTTATCCCTGCTTCAGCAGTAATGAAACCAGCAGGCAACAACTTCTGTCTAATACTGTTGGGCAATACTTAGGAGAGCTTTTGAGTGTACCTACAGCATTAATCTCTAGCTTAAGTTCCACTGACTTGGTTGGTGTGTAAGTGTACAGTTCTGAGATGCCTGATGTTGTCCAACAAAGAAATGGCCATGAGCTGCAGACCAAGAGCTTTCCCTTTCTTCTGATATACTTGCTTCACATTAAGTTTGTGCTTAAATAAATATTTTCCACTATGTAACCTGCAAAGACTTACAAGATCCCTGTTTAGATATTCAAATTTAAGAGACTAAAAACTCAAGAGATAACATTTTACAAGCGCTGTAGAAAACATACGTACGGCTCTCCTCTGGTGAAACAGCTTGTAGTTATTTTGCCCACATTTTTAGATAGTAGTATTCTCTGCTGTCTCTCTCCAAGGAAAAAAATAGAAGCGTGTCTTAAAATGGGGGTATTACACTGGTTTTAGTTTGACTACAACTTAAACCACATTTACATTATCTACTGGTTTTTTAAGTTGTGCTGTTTCTATTAAGTATTGAGAGCAGATGTACTGAGAATACAATTAAAGATATTAACTAATAACAATGACAGATAATTACATATTGATATTGAAATGCCATAAAAATACTCAAAGATAAGGTTTTATTTTATACCTTTGTATAAAACTGTGGTTAGGTCTCAGTTTCCCTCTACCCATCATAATCTTTCATAAACTATATTACGTAAAGGAAATATGAAAATTATCAACCTGACAAATTTATTTATGTGAATGAAAAGGAAGAAGATATTACAGGTCTTTATTTATTTATTAAGGATTCTCTAGCTCTTTGCATTACAGTAGGTATGATCTATAATTTTTTTACTTTTTTATGTTTTGCAAGGATTTCCCTTGATACCTAGGTCCCTTAGATCTATCTTATCTCAATATGTAGATAATTCCTTTTTTTCTTCCTTAGACGGCCATGAAAATGAGGCACCAGGGATATGAAAGTCCCATTTGAGTTTTTCAGACAGTGTATACAATCCAATGCAGCACCTTCTATTTCGACGTATCTGTAGGAATTTGTCATACATTACTGAAATCCTCTCAGGGGAAGTTCAGCAGCTGTTTAACAATACTTGGCATCAGGCTACAATGTATTAAGGCAGGAAGTGATGAGCCAAAACATATCAAATCAAACTGCAGGGGCAAAATAGGTATGCAAAATGCAAATCCTCAATCGGAATTTGGCCAATCCACCAGGACTAAAACTGCTACTCTTGCAAATAGTGATGTGGAATTAAAGCACAATTGTGGGTATGCTGGATAGAAGTCTTACTAATCCCTTTGTTCAGGAACTTACTAAGAAATATTGACTATGTAGACAGCAGCCAATTTATTGAAGCTGTAGCCCCAGGGAGCTAGTGCAAGTTGTAGTGCATTATGATGTTCTGCTCTGCGGCATTAGTGCAAAATATATACCCATTGCAAGTCAATTTTAAATGTATTTTTCTAATGTGATGAGTCATAGACAGTGTGGAAGACTTTGGATTTACTTCAGATTTTTTTTAAACTTTTTTTGTTGGAGGTAAAATCTGTTTGTTTTTATGCAATGTTTTCAAAAAAATACATCTTTTCAAATCTATTATGAAGCTTTACTAAAATTTACATTAAAGGCATTAAAATGTTGGGACAATTAAGGCAATAAGGTGAGGTTTTTGCACCAATATCAGTTCAGGATTTGGACCATGCTCTGAAGCAGGATGGAGAATCAATTGTACTGAGAGATAAAGGATAATATTTGAAAATAGTAGAAATGTGTGAAGAGGACTAACTCTACAGGTGCTGTGGCTGTTCAAAAAAGTAGAAAGACTGGTAACAGATGACCTCTAAGGAATCAGATCTGTTAAAGTACTGAAAATTATAGTTTAAAATAAAATGCAAAAAGAAGGACTACATGCTAGAAGAGATACCATGAGGGAAGTACTTTCTCTCTTAAAATCAGGAAGGTGGAAGAATTGTGCAAATCTTGGCATTCAGATATTGCTGGAACATGTATTTTTAATAGTCACCGCTGACAAGTAAAAGTCAGATCAATCAATGGAATCAAGTAAAGAAAAAATGGAAAGTTAAAGTCAAAGATCAAAGATGGCACTAGTTAAGAAGCAGTTCTCTTTGAATTACCCTTGTTTGCCAGAGGGTCACAGAAGAAAATTAATTACAGGACCAAGAATGTGATGAAAGTACATAGAAGTCATATTCAGTTTTCAAGAGTAAATGCTCTCCATTCACAGATAAATAATTTACCTTCTTTTTTTTTATTGCAAGAAAGAAAATGATTCAACAGAATCAGGCAGTCACTTGAAATAAAGTAATCACTGAAAGTGAAAGAAACAGTGTAAGAAAGATTCAGACAAGCAAATGTCTGTATGATATGAAGATAAAAGGGGCGTATTATGCAAAATTTAGTTTTTGCAGGGAATGTGCATGCTAATGTAAAGCAAGAGCTTCTTAGGAATGTGGGTCAATTAATTTCCATTGGATGAAAACACATCTAAAGAGGGGTGTTCCCTAAGGCTCACCAAACTGTCATTTGTAGTAAGAATTCACTAAAGACTTTGCCATTCTTGATTAAAATCGAAAGGAAAAGCAAATTTCATATCTTCAAGTTAATAAAGCAGCCAGCAGATAGGTTTTTTTTGCTTCTTCAAGGTTGTATAAAAGTATGTTTTATACATATAAGTATAATCATGATCATGATACTTGACTTCAGAGTCTGCTTTTTTCCAAATGGTGTTAATATGTTTTTAAGTCTTATAGCTTCATAAAATTAAAGACAAAATATTTCAAACCCTTTGAAAAGTGTAACAGGAATTACTCTTGCTATGTAAAAAACTCATAAGAGTCATTGGACATTGATGGCTAGGATACAAATCGGTGTACACAATAATCCAAACATTATAATAGAAACTATAATTTAAAAAAAAACCCTCACTTTGGGCTGTGAAAACACATAGTTAATCTGACTATCAAGGAGAATTAAGTGACTATATTTGAAACTGTCCGGGAATTCCCAGTTCCTTTAAAATCACTTATATGTTCACTTAGTGCCTCTTCCAAACCATCTGAAACTGATAATTGCTTGACTCTCAGAGGTAAGAAAGTACTTCACCAGCAAGAGCAGAAGATCAGCATAGCGTATGCTAATGGAAATCTTCTAAATCAGTAGTCAGATAATGGTCATGCTCATCAACAGGGATTGGAGATGGAAAATACTAGGAAAACTAAGGTTGATGGGCATCCTAAACTTAACTGTCCATCAGCACAAGGTGCAAGGGAGAGGGAAGAGTCACTGGGACCCTGAGGTACTGTGTGTGATATCCTGAGTACTTTAGAGATGCTAAGGACAGAGCTCATGAGCTCTGACATGTGGGAGTGTGTACTTTATGTGCAGGTAAAAGAAGAGAGAAGGCATTGCAGAAATGCATACATCTCTACGGCAACACTCGGAATTTGTATTTTGGATCTTGGTGGAGTGTTGAGTACCTTCAACAGAAGCTCCTGATAAGTGCTTCCTCTTTATGGGAAGTACTGAAAAAAGATCTTTCCTATCATTATCAGGCATATTTCATCTTGCAGACAAGGAATATTTAGCTAAAATACCCATTAAGTATTTCAGTTTTACAGTTCATTTAAGCTGTACCAAAAAAAAAAAAAAAAATTGATAAAACTTCTTGAGAGTGACCTTATGCTCCTTTCTCTAAAAAAAGGATAAAATCATATGCTGTGTAGATGAATTAGGTGATGGGATACCATGGACTGCAGTTTAACTAAAACCATTTACAAATTACACTCATTTGATATCAGTGATCCATCAAACTCCAATAGTACAATGCCAATTTTTTTTTCTTTTTATATTTCCTATACTTCCTATACTTTCTTCACCCTGTTTCTGATTATTTTTTTGATTTTATGGTGATGGCACTAAATGCTAATGAGTTCATTCCTGGTCCTATCCCAGTCAGTCTTTTTGGCATGATAATTTCTAGAGTTGAACAAACCATGTGGAATGAATGAGATTAGCACAGTAGGAGACATTGTCCGAGTTTCATATGAGAGTTTCCACTGATCATTCACCTTGATGGCACAGATTTATCTGCATTGCTAACCTGTGTGCTTGAGCCTGCCTGTGTGGGTTTCTGTGTGTGTGTTCTCTTTGGCAGCTCAGTCTCACAGATACTGCAGTACAAGTGAGCGACTTAACTATTTGTTATAATTATGAGAAAGATCTCTCTTTTCCACCTTTCTTGAGGTTATTTTTGTTCCTGGACTGTAGAAGTCTAGGAGAGGATGAGGAGTGATAGCTCCAGGAGAGCTGCAAAATGAAGAAGAATCTCTATTAACATAGATTCAGATTCTATGAAGTTGTATGAAGCAGTCACCCACGAAAAACATTGCTGAAAGAAACCTCCAGTAACCACACAGAAATTAATTTGGACTGGGTTTTTTCATTTTGTTTTGAGGGGGTTTTGTTTGTCTGTTCTTTGTTTGTTTTGGTAACAATGTGTGTTGTGTTATGTCAGTTTAAAAGAAAATATATGGATCTGAATTGACTGATCAGATAATTAGTTAGCATTTAAGCAAACTGGCATTTGATTTGGCATTTTCTTAATCAGATAATTCTTTTTCTTTAACTTTTCCTCTCAGTTTTACTAATTCTTGCTTACAGGGTAGGGTTGTTTTTTTTTTCCCTCTGCCTTTTTTTTGCCACAAGATATTGATGAAATGTTTGCAAATATCCATTTACTTGTTCAAACCCTTAGCTGAAATACAGTAACTGAGACAGCCTTCTGTGAATTAGAACTGACCTAAAACTCTCTTACCCTGTACCAGTTTATCTGCCAATTTGACATCCTAAAGAATATCACGACAGTAATTTCTCACATCTGTTGGTTGCTGACCTCCTTTTGGTTCTGACCACTGAACTAGATAGACCTTGACTCTAATCCAATGTGACATGTGTATTGTCCCTCTGTATTGAAAGGTTTTTGGCTGGTTAGAGATGCTGTTGAAGCTCTTATGCCATTCTCATGTCCAGCCCCAGAATAACAATAAGGGCAGAGAACTGTAGCACCAAAATAATGTTTGACTTTAAAGTTTGCTGCACAGGTTTAGTGCAACAGAAGCTCTTGCTAGATCCATTTGCAATCTCCAGAGTTTTGTGAAGTATTTAAGTCAAATATGCATATGTACACCTTTTTCATTACAGCTAAATGCAAAATAAAACAAAACAAGCAAATAAACAAACGAAGCAACCCACCACACAAAGCTAGCACCAGCTGTGTAAATGTACCGATTAGCTCTCTAAATGAGGAAACATAGAGATTTATTGTTGTGCTTTTAGCCATTAAACTGGGAAGTAGCTGCCTCATCTTCCCTAATTTGCAGCCAATTCCTGACTCAGGTTTCCTCCCTTGATCAGTTCAGAGTCAGCAGAAGTGTTGTATGAATCAGGATGAAATATCAGCTGAGTAAGGACTCCTTTCTTGATCTACAGGGAGACACAGAGGGAATGATTATAGGATGGCCAGTCTGCTACTTTTAATGGAGACAATTTATAACAGAAAATATTTTTGGAAACTGAAGTTTTTCTCTTTTAAATCTATGTTGACTTGACAGAATATTTAGCAATCTATATACCCCCTTCTCTAATTTATTAGAAAAATAATGAATGTAGAGCTAGTTTTTCTTGTCAGAGCTCCAGCTTTGGGCTTTGTATACAGCTGCTGCAGAGGAGCTTGCAGAGCACTGGCAAGCAAGGAGAAAGCATGCATCAGTGTCTCTGCATGGCCAGTCTTGGAGACAAAAAGAGTTCTTACCTTCTTTTCTTCCCTCAGTCAGGAAAGTGCAGAAGACGGGCTGAAACCCACTTCCATTCTCACATGTCAACATCAAATTCTCACTAAACCTAAATGGGGCAGAGTCAAGAGCTGCTTGAGCTCCCTTTACTAGTCTTTCCTCGCATTCATTATTCCCTCTCGAAAGGCTCCATTTGAAGATGTTTTTCTGAGATGCCAAAATTTCCCTCTCCCCATTCCAGTTATAGTTCCCGCAACACAAAGGGTAGGAGAGTGAGAAGATGGGCAAGACTGTGCTTAATTTCGGGAAGATGAGAGTACTCTCCTTCAAGATAAAGGAATGCCATGAGGTGTGCTCTTGCATAATGCTTCCTTTCTTAATTCACTTGAATGGGATAGTGAGAGCAAGTTGATATTGTTACAGTAAATGACCCAGGGCTTTGGTAATGAAGACACATCCAGAGTGAAGTTTATTGTTTTAATTTTAATCTTGAACAACCCAAACAGTATTAAGTAGGTTGTTCTAAAATACCCTGCAGCATATTTTCACTGTGAACTGTATTTCAGCATGGTGTGTACAAAATCATTTATAATAAGTTGATTTATGGATGGAAATGGCTTATTTATATGCAGTGTGAATCGATACAGAGTGTTTACAGAATTTTCTCTGTAATAGCCTATCATTAGCCAGAATTCCCAGAGTGGGAGAAAAGTGGCTAGACAGTGGAGACTAAAAAAACACACTCAAAAAAAATGTTATACTCTGTCCCATCTGCTTGGATGGGATTCATTTTTATTAACTAAGAATTTCAAAATCATAAATTTTATTTTTCTTGTCTCCTAGCCAGAAACTGGATTTGGAGAGAGTCACACAACATATTAAAAAAATGCAGTTTTAGAAAATCTAACTAATGGGAAATATTAATTTATTTTGGGAAGAAACTGAAAAACCTGCAAAACAACAAAGGATTACACTTCTACAAAGACATTGCTTATCTTTTTTTTTACCCTGTACATTTTTCCCTTCTATAACTTTGGGATTTCAATCACCTGTCAGTGTACTTCAATGCTATAACCTGTATGAATTCACTAGTATTGTATCAATCCAGGAGAGCATAAAATCAAGCCTGATGCTCGTTCCAATATTAAGAAGCCTTTTAATAACAGACAGTATGTCTGGTATACCACGCTTCTGCAGCAGAGAAACTTTATTATGTACTGTTGCTTAACAACTGTTGCTTAACAACGAATGAGGGTAATCCTGACTCTTCCATCATAGAGCTCTTCAAACTAGAATCAGTGCTAACATCTACCTATCTGTAAGGATAGGTTAGAAAGAAGGAAATTAAAATACGTGAGGAAGGCACTGCAAATATTCCTGTCCTCTGCTAATCTATTTGCATCTCACATACCTTGAGCATTCTCACCTTTAAGTGCCTAATGCATGTGAGAGCTTCATGAAAGATAATAAACATGAATAACAGCCTGTAACACTCCCCCCTCATAGCTAATTTCCAGCTACCATTATTTCTATGATTTTTCTTTCTAACTCACAGAATGGTTATCTTTATTTTTATTTATTGTACTCAGGAGAGTTTATCATGTTAGTTACAGATTACTGTGATTCTGCTACTCAGTAATGACATCAGTAATGAGAATTATGTAAGAAATTCAGTCGCATAATAAATGTGACAGCATGGAATCAGATTTTATTATGTATATGTGTGGCAATTGGAGGGTGATTTCAAAATGACAAAGTACTCAGGGTTTCAGTGCTTCCTGCAGCTGTGCTCTCTTTTAATCTTTATTCTTCATTTAAGAAAGAAAAAATCTAAACCTAAATCATACACTATAAACTCACAGTTTAGCCATTTCAATATCAAGAGAAAGTTGAAAGCCAGTGCAGTCATGAATAAGCACTAAGGAAATCTTCAGACAACTACAGTTTAAAAGTAATGGGAGCCAGAAGGGAAGAAAGTTCTGAGTAAACAAAAGGATTTCAGAAATCTGAAAAACAACTTTAAATCAAGATTTACAAACATAAAACTGTTATCTAAGTTCTTACCATTTACCCTTTCAGAAAGGTGGTCTAATGGATTTATGTCTATAGAAAAGGAGATTTAAGGCTGTCTTCACAATGGCATATGTAAAAGAAAGAGAAGCTGATTATTCTAAACACCTGCAGTCAGAAAGGAAAGGTGTCCTCCAATAAGGAAAAGCAAATCAAAGCCTTGGATATTATTTTTCTCTAAATTTTGTTTCAATGAGCCTCTCTTTTTCAACAGAGACATTTGAGGTAAGTGTCCTTTGATTGGAGCTTGATTTTCAGTGTTTTCGATATTTTCAAGCTCAAGCACAAATAAGAAGTGATTTCTTCTCTGGATTTTCCCATAGTGCAAGTATAGAAAAATCATTCCATCCAGGTCTTTTGGGTTAAAAAACTAATAATGACCAATTTCATATACCTAAAGACATTCAGATTTTGATTCAGTTTCTTGAACCTCCATTTTTGATTCAGTTGCATTTTAGAAACCAAGTTTGTTGTTTGGGGTTTTTTTTTTCATGTATCAGTATATTTTTTGCCATAGGCTTTCTGAAGTAACAAGCGTAGATTACCTCAGTTAAAATGTAATCATTTAAATTCACCTTTCTTTGTCCTCCTGTCCAAGTGTGTATAACAGGTGGGTTACTGATACCAAATGTCTGACTGCTCAGATTTCCTTGGGAGCATGCAGCAAAGATCTTGTTGCTATATTGACAGATGTCTTTCACCAGCTCACTATTTTAATTATCACCATTTCTTATTACTGTCCACTTTCATGCAGCCCACTATGGAAGGTTCCAGTATGTGCCAGATCACATATGCTCAGGTATTTGCCATAGGAGCTGACTTTGACTCATGCTGGGATATCAGCCACCTTCCCATGAAGGCTGGAGCCTAAAAAACACATGCACACACAATAATGAGCACAAATATAAACTGTCCTTTCAAATGCTAACATGCTTAACTCAATGGTGAAATAAAGCCTAACATTTCATGTGGGATTTCTCAGTCACAGAAGTAAAATATAGTGAAGAGCCACTCTAAAAGCTGAGTTGTTTCTCCTCCAGGGGGAGAAGGACCAGCTGCAAATAAGCAGTGTTTATCATCCTTACTCATGAATTCCTATGACAGTCTCTTAGATCTTCCCATTACCGACTTTGTTTGCACTTTGTATAGACTGTCTTACTTTTGTTGTGTACATGCTCCTTCTCCTATTTTTAATGCTCTAAAACCAATTCTACCTGCTCACAAAGCTGAAAACTCTTTCAGTGACATTTGGGTGTTGCTTTATACCTCTGATGTCTCTGCTATAATCCCAAGCCTTTATTCGCAAAGTCTCCACTATCAGCCTTTATTTGCTACACTGGTCCTGAAAGTACTTGTGAACATATTTGGCTTTTCCCACATAGTTAAACATCATTTGTAGCTGTCAATGGAATCATCGCTTGAAAGAGCACAATTCTGGCCCTGCTGACTCCATTGCACTCTGAATCACAATGTTTCATAATGGGGCAGTCTCGGGTATGAGCAGGTGTGTTTTCAGTACGACGTGTGCTCTGTGGGATCCATGCCACACGGCATGGGGCACAGCTTATCATGGAATTCCTGTTGGTGAAACCCATTCAATATCCATGAAGTGCTGTATTGAGTCCAGAGAAATGAAAGTATGAAAACTGTGCTGAGCTCCTGACAGTACTGCTCTATAACCAGTGCTGTTGAGCAGGGCTAGATGCTGCATCCATGGATGGATCTAGTCTAATTTAGTGGTCTCTGATAACATGCCCAAAAAATTCTGGTGGGAAATAAAGTTTGCTTTTTTAGAAATGTTTGAGGTTCCATTTCCAATTTGCATTTTGGATAGAATGATCTCATGCAACAGCATGTGTTGGGATCAGTAGTTTTGTTAGGGAAACTGATTCTTCCCCTCTCTTCAGCAATTGTGAGGCTACATCTGGGAGAACTGAGCCCAGTTTTAGAGCTTCCAATAGAGGAAAAGCAGTCACACACTGAGTAATTCTGCTGGAGGAGCTCCAAGAAGGTCAGCTGGCTGAAATACATAGGATGTGACAAGTGGCTGAAAGAGCTAAATCTGTGCAATCTTAAGAAGAGAACACTTAGGGCAGGTTCTTGTTCTCTCCATGGGTAACTGGAAGTGAATGTAGAGAAATTGGAGCCTGAATCTTATCTAGAATGAATAGTGGGAGGATAAGGGGCAATGGACACACATTAGAGCACAGGAAATAATTATTTATTAAACTTAATTTACAGGATTTTTTTTTTTTTGCCATGTGTATCAGGATGTGGCAGGTTGCTTAGAAAACCTGCAGACTACATGCCTCAGTATACAGAAGACTCAACCAGACATACCTGCTTTATTTGGACCTGTTTTGACTAGGAGGTTAGGCTTAAATCTCTGTAAATCCCATCCAGCCTACATAATTCTGTATTTAGATGTGTAGACCATCTCCTGCCCCTCCTTCTCCACCAACTTTGGAGTATGCAGGTCTGTTCTTCTCACGTATTCTCACTCTACTCCTCTCTGGCCAAAATTACATCTGTGCAATAACATTTTTTTCCTGCTTATATATGTTATCCCAGAGACATTATTATAATTTCTAATTGGTTCAGCCTTGGCCAGCAGTGGAGCCATCCTGGAGTCAGGTGGCAGTTTCTGGCAGCTTCTTACAGAAACCATTCCTTCACCCACCCCATCCCCATGTCAGGAGGCATGGAACCGGATGAACTTTAAGGTCCTTTCCAATACAGTTCTATAATTCTATGATTCTATGAAACAAACCTGAGAATTACATGACTGGTTAGCTGCACCACTGAGCTGTCATTTCCCTCCCTGGCTCTGCTGTGGTTCCCTCAAACTAGCTTTCTCTCCAGAATGAGCATTCAAGAGAACGAGCCTTGAGCTGGTGCAAGTCACTTGGCTTTGTGCATGGTGATTGATCTCTGTCCCTGTTATTTACCTCTGTGGATACAGTAGTAGGGACTCAGAACCATGCTTTAGCTAGGAACACTGAGTGCATCTGCAACACCAAAATGTGACTTGTGCAGCTTTGTGAAACTGAACATGCTTCAATTCACCTTTTATAGAACTGGAAAAAACCCAAGGGATTCTGTCCAAATTTACAATGAACTGGCTTCATTCCATCCTATGGTTATGCAAACAAAAAGCCTAATTGACAAAATGTAGGAAAAATAAATGTACAACCTGGCTTTCTGTACCAGCCACTACTATACCTATAATTAATTGCTGGTTGAAATTTTGGTCTCCTGTGGCAACAGCAAATCATTGACTATTTGCTTTCCTTAGTTATGACTGATGGAGTTAGAGTGTCACTATACACATTAGGATTTATATATATTTTATGACATTAATATTTTAATTTAAGACAACTATTTCTGGCATTGATTTGCCAGCATATGTCTGGAATTAGAAACTTTAGATAAGCACTAGATCATACATGAGTTTTTTGAAGTCTCTATAAAATTTTGTGCACATAGTGTGTACGGTTTTGATAGGGGAGAAGGAAAAAAAACCCCAAGTATTAAAAGCAGAGATTACTCCAGCTCTGTAAAAGGCCAACCTGCTATTGAATGTGATTAAAAAATAATAATAATAAAAGAAATTCCCTAAAGTAGAGCTGGCAGTCTCAAAGGAGATGCAATGAGCCATTTAGCTCAGTGCACAGGTGGGTGAAGAACCTGTCTTACTCTGCCATTGATGTTTTCATGCTTTAGAACTAACACTGCTGTTGAACCTCACCAAAACCTTAGTACAATTGTGCACAGTTAAACCCTCATCTTTACAAAGTCTAATGTTCTTTTAACAATATCAGAGAAGAAAACAAAAACGGGAGCTCCAGGTGTACTTGCTCTTGAAGGATAAACATCCTCTTGGTAGAAATGATTGTGTACACATGAAATAGAGATTTCTGGAGTATGAATGTTTTTGTACAGAGCCCCTTTTCAGAATAGAATGAAACCCTGAAGACCCATTGCAGAATGGTTTGTAGGAAGATAGTATCTCTTATAAAAACAATTTATACAGTCAGACAAAGCAGATAATCTTATAGAGTTTTTTCCAAAGCTCAGGAGACTTCTCTATCAAAAGACAGAATTTCTTGGTTGTATCAGTATTATCTCTTTCTGAAAACCTTGTTTCATTCATATGCCTCAGTCTTTAGGTCTGTAGCAACAAACATTAGATGAAAATATTCTTATTTAGGAATATCTTTGAAATATGAGCTCGTTAAATATGCACATGCACTAATTACAATCAATGACACTCAAATACTGCTAAATGTCAAGTACAGGTTTAAGTACTTTGCTCATCATTTCCCAAGGAATGGTTTGAGTCTTTGTATTTGTTCCTGTCTTTTTTATTCTCTTGCCATTCTATGATTTTATGCCATTCTATGATTCTGTGAATGGTTCATAAAAACATTCATATTCTATGAATGGATCATAGAAGAATTCTATGATTTTATGCCAGAGAGGTGATCCAGATGCCTGGGTTTTTCTATTTCTCTGAAGAGGTGACTTCTAACCAGAAGAACTATATGTTGAAAGAATCATGCTCTCAAACAACATTGTTTTGCTGGGTTTCTTTTTTCCCTAGATGAAGATCTCTGTATGGAAGAGCAATAACTTTTTTTCCTTTCCTGTGGTTAGGCTGTCAAACTGGAGAGAACACTGTTTTTAAACATTACCAACAGATTAAGGCAGTTCTAGTAAAGTCTCCCAGCAGTGCTCATTCCCTAGTCCAACAACATAAGGCTTTTATTGGTATTTTATATGTTACACAACACACTGGCTTTTCTCATTAACGTAAGGAAACAGAAATTTGCAGAGGTGTACCTGAGACACCTCTCTTGGTGTACCTGAGAGATTACAAAAGCTACTTATTTGATATATATACCTTGCAGTTATTTGCATAACAAAAAAGTCATTCCAAAACAGGAGAATAGAAGCTTAGTGACTGCAATCTCACTGAGTGCAAGTAAGTGCCTGTAAACAAAACTGCATCTGAGTAGTCTATTTTCTCTGCCTATGCTGAAGATAAGACAGAAAATCAAGCAACTAAATAACATCCTTTCAGCTTCAATGTCATAATACATTGGTAACACAGGGATATATACACAAATGTAATGTATATACCATATATCATATATATGTTTGTTTACTTTTCTGTGACTTCATCTGCTTCTTCCAAAAGCTTCCTCAGATTGTTGAAGCTGTTTTCCAAACTGTGAATACAGACATGTTTATTCATCAGGTGAATATACTTTTGCAGTATATGTCTTGATATGCTACAAGATAATTTTTGACTTGTATAATAGCAAACTTCCCAAGACATAAGCCACCCCCACTGCTTGTATTGCTGAGTCTTTTACATTACAGGGAACTAACAAAATTGGGCTCAGCCACATTTGCACATAATGCAACTGTCTGTCCTAACTGGTGAGTGGTCAGAAGTCATGAAAGGTAGATTTTCATAGTGACATGTCCAAGTCAAGGAGAAGCAAAGAGTTCTTTATAAAATTTTCTTTCCACTTGTAACTTAATTATCCATGGTTTTAAGATAGACTTTCCTATGGATTAATATATCTCTCCATAATGAAATTCATTTAGAAATGTCTCCATACGTACATCATCACAAAACTGAATAGGACCATAGCAAAAGCAAAAGACAGAAACCAATGTCACACATTTTAAATTAGAAGAGAATAGCAATTTAGGTCATATGTTACCATAAGCCTTGCAGTGGTGATACTTTTCTTTGTTGCTGGCACTTGGCTATGCTTCTTTCACTGCTTAGTGTAAACCACTTCTATTTAGATAGCTGGTCTGTTTTTTCCCAGGGTTAGACAATAAAACTCAGCCTTAAGAAACTTTATGGTGTAAGTATCCAAAGAGCTGTGGCCAGTAGTATTATTTACTTGGAATTTATTTCTGAACTGGGGTCAGAAGAGATCTCTGCAGCTTCACAAAACCTTGTTTTGCTATAGGAATTATCTCCATGTGCTCGTATGTTCATTATCAGAAAGTTCGAATCAACATTTTCTTGATGCTTTTCCTACAAAGAAGATTAAAGCAACTATTCTTCCTTCTTTGCTAGATCTCAATTCCCACAGCACTGAGAATAGAACCACCAGTGAATATTGGGGTTTTCTTTAAATCAGGTTTTGAATTTAATGATTTAAAAATATCCATTCAAAGAGAAAATTGGTTAGACAAAGTCTATGTTCAAGGCTGTAGGGGCCTTGACATACATTGGGACATATGTGTCATATTGTTTCTTACTAAATTTATACTTTTTAATGTGCATATATGTATTTTTGCCTCTTTGAGTGAGACTATAACACAGAAAATCTATAAATAAAACAAAAATCCCTTCAATTTCAGAGAATTAATTTACTGGAGAAAACAGTTCTTTCCTCACTGGAGGATACCAGATGGATTTCTTATGGTCTGATTTTGGGTTTTTTTTGGGCTTCAAATATCATGTTAAAAATCTAGACCTTTTATGCAGATGGATTGAGCTTCTCAACTCAGAAGACATGGGAAAGACATAGGTTTTCTGAATTCTTCATGCTCAGAGAAAAAAAAGATTGTAATAACAAATAAATAACAGCATAACTAATATTTGTCTGTCTTGGTATGACTTACTATGGTGTAAATTCTTATTGTTCCTTCCTTCCTTCCTTCCTTCCTTCCTTCCTTCCTTCCTTCCTTCCTTCCTTCCTTCCTTCCTTCCTTCCTTCCTTCCTATCCTTCCTTCCTTCCTTCCTTCCTTCCTTCCTTCCTTCCTTCCTTCCTTCCTTCCTTCCTTCCTTCCTTCCTTCCTTCCTTCCTTCCTTCCTTCCTTCCTTCCTTCCTTCCTTCCTTCCTTCCTTCCTTCCTTCCTTCCTTCCTTCCTTCCTTCCTTCCTTCCTTCCTTCCTTCCTTCCTTCCTTCCTTCCTTCCTTCCTTCCTTCCTTCCTTCCTTCCTTCCTTCCTTCCTTCCTTCCTTCCTTCCTTCCTTCCTTCCTTCCTTCCTTCCTTCCTTCCTTCCTTCCTTCCTTCCTTCCTTCCTTCCTTCCTTCCTTCCCTTCCTTCCTTCCTTCCTTCCTTCCTTCCTTCCTTCCTTCCTTCCTTCCTTCCTTCCTTCCTTCCTTCCTTCCTTCCTTCCTTCCTTCCTTCCTTCCTTCCTTCCTTCCTTCCTTCCTTCCTTCCTTCCTTCCTTCCTTCCTTCCTTCCTTCCTTCCTTCCTTCCTTCTTTCCTCCTTCCTTCCTTCCTTCCCTTCCTCCTTCCTTCTTCTTCCTTCCTGCCGTCCTTCCTTCCTTCCTTGCTTCCTTCTTCCTTTCTTCCTCCTTCCTTCCTTCCTGTCCTTCCTTCCTCCTTCCTTCCTTCCTTCCTTCCTTCCTTTCCTTCCTTCCTTCCCTCTTCCTTCCTTCCTTCCTTCCTTCCTTCCTTCCTTCCTTCCTTCCTTCCTTCCTTCCTTCCTTCCTTCCTTCCTTCCTTCCTTCCTTCCTTCCTTCCTTCCTTTTTTTTCTTACCATGGTTATGTTGTGCCTATGGATCTTGATTGTTAACAACAGTACTTGCTGATAATAAGAAAAATATTTGCCCCAGTTTCATGATGTTTGCCTTCCAAATTTGGGTATTTTATTGCTCTTGAATTGACTTCTATTTTTGCTGTGATGACACTTTAAAATGAACATCACATCACTGATTTCCATAAGCACAGATGGAATTCATCAGGGAATCATAATTCCAATTCTTTCCCTCCTCATTTTGAATGACAAGTGTAATAATAATGAGGTCAGAAAAAGACATAATCTTTAACATTAGAGAAGGAATGGCCATAGAGAAGGAATGTATTAATGAACTAAGAAATTCCGTTTTCATCGAGACAAAATTAGATACTTTCAGAAAATGCTTGGACAAAGCTGAAAATCACATGAGCTTTTCAGAGGATTAGATGCAGCAAATGAGACAGGACACCATCGATGCACTGAGAAAATAATGTGCCATGAGGCTGTGATATTTAAGACAGGAAGGAAAGTGCAGCCTTTTCTATCTTGGAGGAAAATGGGACTATTTAGTCTTCAGATGTTATCGTGGATACATCAGTATTTCAGAAAAGTCATCATGAAGAGGTATATTGCATCTGCCTCCAGCAGATACCAAGGTCTTTAGGTTTGTGCGCTCTTTATTATTACACTTCAACACAGAAGTGGCAGAGCTTGTCACAGTTATAAGTATTTTTGAGCTACTTAGGAATCAACATCCAATTTTATATTCTTTCTAAAGCCAGAGCTAAACAGTTTCTACTTCAGAAGCCAAGGGTTGTTCAGTTTGATGTTCCTCTAACATTGTGCATGATGCTGGTTGCTTCCCTGAAGTTTGAAACACCTACAAAAAGGCAAACAGAAAATGGAAAAATGCCTTCCAACACATACTTTTTCACATATGGACTTTGTCAGCATTTACTTTAGAAAGATAACTTCATGTAATGGGAGATAATATGCTAAAATGAGGCAGGATAGAGGCCATTTTGTACAGCTTCAATCTACACTCTGCCAATCTTTGTAAATCATAATCAGTACATGACATCTGCTACTTATTGTCAACATGAAAAGAAAGTTGGAAAACAAAATTATGCTTTCCATGCTGTGTTTTTATGTGTAGCTCTTTCCATGCCTGACTTTAGAGTGCAAAATGTCCTATTGAACTCAATGCCAGCAGTTCCTATTCCAAACATGATGAGATGTTTACATTCTTGGAAACAGAAGTAATCCAGACAATTTACTTAAAATAAGATTTATATTATTTACCTAGCTATTAAAAAATAAAATTTAGCCTAAAGTCATCTAGGTTTCCTCAGATGTCAATGGGAAGACAGAAAACTTTTAAGTGGTCATCTACTCTATCCTGTGAGTGTGCTTAACGTGAAGTGAAGATGCTCGAAGTCTGCAGTTGGTTTTGTCCATCCATCACCTTGGTTGATTTTGTCTATTCTGTTTTAACAAACTCCATGCATTATCCATATCTAATTCAGACCCCAAGCTGCATGTACTGGTCTGATTTAGATCTCTGACACTGTGGTTTCCTTTTCATGACCATGGATTTAAGGTACTATTCAGCTTCCTTTGTCTGTCTTCCAGACTGTGAGAAACACATTTCAAGCAGTTTTTGTTTAGTACTTATTTCAAATGACATGAAATTAAAAAAAAAAAAAAAAAAAAAAAAAAAAAATTAACTAAAAGTCTATCTTATCTAATAATAGAAGAGTGACTCAAATATTACAAATAAAGAGAGAAATATTTCATTTGAATCACTGCAAGCTAAAGGCAGCACTTTTATGTACAAGACAGCTGATAAATTTTGCTTTGAGTTAAGTATGCCAGGACTATTTCTAGATGAATAATGAAATACAGTATTTTATTTTTCAATCTTAAGTATGCCTAGACTTAGGATCCAAAACTTCTAACATACCAGTTCTATTTTATTCTTGAGTTCTCAGATGCCTGGTACTCATGTGCGCATGTTTTTTTTTTTTTGTTTTTGTTTTTTTGGTTTTTTTTTGTTTTTTTGGGTTTTTTTGTTTGTTGGCTTTTGTTGTTCCTGTTGTTTTTGGTTTTTTTTGTTTGGTTTTTTTGCGGTTTTTTGGGGGTTTTTTTTGGTTTCTTTTTGTTTTTTTGTTTGGTTTTTTTTTGGTGTTTTTGGTTCTTTGTTTTTTTTTAATGGGAAGTAGGCTTGATTGTGTTTGGTTAAATCCCTTTCTCTTTAAAAAATTATTTTCTTAGCTTATTTTTAAATTTTCTTCCTCTGGTAGTCATAAAAGCAGAGAAAGAATAACTTTCAAGGTGGAATCATTGTTATTTGCATAGCATAGATTTTCATTCAGTTAAAAATGTACATTTTTATTATAATTCCCTTGAAAATCAATGGCTTAAATTGAGGGTGAACAGAAAGTCCTATGAAATTACCAGTAATTTTGTTAAGTCAAAAACTAAAATAAAACAAAGCAGAGAAAGAGTGTAAAGGATTCAGAAAACTCAGTCACCATGTAATTGCCATCCTGCTACTTCACCTATGAGGAGAATATTGCAGAACTGCACTCAGTGCTTTTGGTCTTGTTTTACCTCTTGTTTAATTTCAGTATTTAGCATTAAAACACTGGAAAGGAGTGGTTGCCTCAGGGGTCAGATACCACTCAGACTCACCTTTGATTCCTGTGTCTCCAGACCAAGTGCACTCCTGTCTCTACCATACACTCACCTTCTGAAGGCACTACGCTCCACGCAGAAATGAAGCCTGTGAAAGACATTTCCAAACAATGTGAAAAGCCAAGTCTACAAGCAAAGAGCCATCTTCCTACTGAATACTAAGCAGACATCTTCTGCCTCAGCACTTGAGGTGCTAAAACTCAAGGCTACATCCACGTTTGGATCTTTCTCCTGGTTCCATGTGTCTTGATTAATCTGGCACAGTGAAAAAGGAGCATCACACCTGCACTAAAATTCAGCACTGAGGAAAAAAGCAAGGAAAACTTATGGGTTTGGGGAAAAGGGACTGGCAAAACAGAAGCAGTGGACTGGGAAGAAATGAGGATATGATGTTTGGAACAGGAAGAATTTGAGAGTGAAAGCTGTGGCAGAGGTAGACATTTCCCCTTTATTTGTATCATTTTTGTGGGACAGGAAGCACTTCTGCAACACAACCATGTCATTACACAAACTATGTCTGTGTTACCCAAAACAGAAAGCCAGTCATTGACCTATCTATGACTTTGGAGGCAGCTGTTTTCGGGTAACAGCTTATCCACATTGCCTGTCATTAGCCCCCTTTGGAGCAAGCTGGCCATGTGCAGGCTGTGCAGGCTACATCACGCTCCATGCTGGAGCTCCCTGAGGCTTTCATGAGTCATAAGATATGTAATTATTTCAAAATATTTTAAGCAATGTGTAGGCCTATCATGTAAGTGGGGAGATTTTATAGTATGTAACTGAGGAACAGTGTTCCACGTGATATAGCATATGGGTGCTTGAGAATGCAGTCTTTTGAGTATGTGTTTATCACAGTAGAGTGAAGAACTGTCCTTGGTATACCTGATCCACACTGCCTTTTGGATGTGGGATCTCATATGAACAGCATCACAAGACACTACTATCTTCTGATAGCAACTATATGGTAGGAGAATAATTTTTTTCATGGTGAAAATGATAAAGGATGAAAGACCATGGAAGAAATAAAATTACAATGTGATTTTCTCAAATGGTACTGTAATAAAATAATTCCAATGTGCTTGTGAGGTAATGCAGGTTGCTAGATAGCTATGAGTTTGAAAACCATTTACTGTTTTTTCATATTTCTTACCTGTTATTGCTAAGTCCAGGTTAGACTCTTCCCACTGTAAAAAAATAGAGATATAAGTGGGAGATATTTGAATTTCTGAAGAGCACATCATAGAAATGCTACTACTATTTGTATATTTTTCCATCCCATAAATCAATTTTTAATATCTTTTTATTAGGAACCAGAACTAATAATTCTCATTGTCATAGAAAATATTATTTCATGAGAGGTTTTTGCTGTTGTGTAAAGCTTCATTTATACTTACGTACTATTACTAAAGGCAGAGAAGATTCCAGCTTTAAAACTTAAACATTGTCTCTGATTATTTGAGCTGTTTATTTGCTCAAAATTTATCATTTTACTTTACATGCTGTCTTCTTGTGATATTCTTTCAGTTTAATAGGTGTTGTTAGAAAAGAGACATGCCTTGTTCTTATGCACACCAATAAACAATAGTGTTTAAAAGCTAAAGAATAATATATTAGAACCATTTGGATACCTTGGTGGAATCATGTATTTTTCTTCTTTTTCTTGAGAAGTAGAAGTTCAGTGGCTTTCTTAAGTCCAAGGGCAGAAAGATGTTACTCTCAGTGGGGTTGGGCAAACATTCCCAGGGAACAGGTAAATTCAGGGAGGAGTAAATCAACTTAGTGACAAAGAAGAAATGGGAGCAGAGAGAAGTGTGTCTCTTAACCTCACAGCGTGGCAAAGGCATCTGTCTGAAGGACACAACAAAAATTAGCAGCATAAAATCATAGGGATGAGTAAATTATTGCTTGGTACTGCAAGGTCTCATATAACGTCACATTCTTAATTTGACAACTGAGTTATAATTTACAGCAGGAATTAATTTGCCGATGGCAGATTTGGCTTGGGACGAGGGAATGCTTACTATCTCACTACAAAATATCAAACCATCTGTTTTATAGAGGGAGGCACAGATTGAGAAAAATGGAAAGTTATCAATGTGAGACAATATTCCTCATTCTCATATTTTGAATCAGAATATTGCTAGTGCTATATATCTGAAAGTAACTATAAAAAAATACATATAACATATACATATAAACACCGTGACTTTAAATTTCTTCCCTGACAGTCTCTGTCTTACTCACAAGTGCATGTATACACACAAACACCAAAAAATTCAGTCTGCATGCAGTTCATTTTCATATCAGACAGAAACAGTAGAAATTCCATCTCTGAGCTTAAGATGGGCAACAGGATAAGATGGATTTTTAACCAAATATTACAAAATATTTAAAGATATTTTGTATCTCACCTTACTGAGTACTTGAAACCATGACTCAAGCCTGAAGCTCTTCCAAATTACATAGGATTTGATTGTATTTCTCTATTAATAAAGAAATAGTATTTTCTGATATATGGTTCATAAACACACTGTTACTGAATAAGATTTTACTATGCTTTGAGAAAAAAGATATCAAAAGTGTTGGGTCTTAGTGAAAACCAGGAATTTTACCTCATGAAATTGCCCCAACAAGGAAATGCAAAGTTCTGGATTAGAGAAAGTTGTTTAATTCATCCATATCAAGGTGACTTACTCACAGATGACAGAAATATAGATTGGTAGAAGTAGTAAATTTTAGCAAGACTTTATATTGCCAGATATACAGGTAGGTAAAAAAGCATAGTTCTTTTTAACTTGGTGATCCTGATTTACGTGGAATAAGATTATGGTTGCACCTGTGAATGGGGAAGTTAAAACCAAGGCCATCTCTGATGAGCAAAGTAAAACATAATCAGAAATCTCCAATACTTGAACCACTTGGCAGTTTAATAGAAGAAAAATGAATTTGTCCATGTTCACTGCAGGAGGGCTGGATGACATGACCTTTAAAGGTCCCTTCCAACCAAGACTATTACATGATTCTATGATTGATTCTTTGATTAAGCATGTCAGGAGTTATTTGTATTTGGCTAGTTTGTAGAAATGCCAGTAAGGACTGCACTCTGAAAATCTGAGGTACCCAGGTATGTCTACATGGGTCTATATGGGTACATTTAGAACTTGCAATCTGACTAGAAAAGGCAAACAAGGAAATGCAGACATGGCAATATTAAGTGGCTTGTCTGAAGTTGCCTTTTATATCTTGGGTTAGCTGGTTCAGCTAACAAAATATCAGTATCCAATTTATATACCTACAAATACCCACAAATCTCCAGAAATGTAAAACTTTGGTCCAGCGCTGCTAAGATATTTTTATTATAACTTTCAATGGCAGAAGTCTTCTGATCCTAATGTGTTCTCCCTATTTGTGTACCAATAAGCAAGATCATGCCCTTCCCCACAGCTGATGGCCCTTTACACTCTCCTCCTCCCTTCTTGTGTTGTGTCTCCCTTCCCTCTGCATGCACCAGATGTGAACCCTGACTAGCAGGTTGCATTTCAAAAATACAACCAAGCATGTGAGACAGGAAAGACTGTGCAAGGATGATGAGGGACAGGCCCAGAGGAGAGTGCAGGAAACCTTGTCCCATGTTTATCTCACAGTTTCCATCTGCTTTATTTTTTTAATAATAAACAATGGTTTAGAGAGGTGGAAGAGAGAACCAGGTGCACTGACACAGGCTGACTATGCTGTCTATGAGATGGTGTACATTGCACTTTACTCTCATTTGCCAGGAACTTAATGAAAGATTTTCTTTCCTGAATGACAACATTATCCAATCTTCCCTTGACTTGGTGTTACTCTGTTCTACTCTCTAGGCAAAATTGTGTCAGAAAAATACAGTGTGGCACAGAGCTTGTCAATATTTGTCACAGAATGAGATTTAGGAGGCCTATTTTTCCCAGAGGCAAAGATTTCTGGCTGTGAGTAATTATGGCCTCTTAACATGTTCTGTCTTTTCCTAAGGTATTTTTGGAAGCATATGTTCCATCTCTTCACTGCTCTCAGAGCATACTTGTGCCAAGGCTTAAAAATCCAATCAGATAATCCTGAGAAAACCAAAGTAAAATAAAATTTTCAAAATCAAATCTTCAAGGCAAGATTGTATTTGGAATAAGAAAAGTTGAAACCACCAGTTTGACCCTGGTTTACCTTGCGCCAACAGACACTGAATTGTAACAGAAAGCAATGTTCTAGAAAAGAAGTCTCAAACATATTTGTTTTAAAAAGCAGCATAAGGTGAATCCCAGATGTCTTAACTGTCTCTAAAATAAATCTTTACAATTTTTTTTAGTCTCATGTATTTGCAGAATCCAGGTTTCAGAAACCAAATTATCAATTTCTTATGCTTTTATAAAACATCGGTAATATCTCTCCCTCTCTCATGGCTATTGTGAGATATCACCTTAAGATGCATATATGTATTTGTCTGGAATAATTTAATATTTATCATTTTGTCCAGTGCTCTCAAAAATGACAGCATTAGCATTGCCTCAACTTGTTCTCCTAGCTGCCCTCTGCCCTCGCACACAATTTCAGTTTCTGATCCAGTGTTTGAGCTTGATCATCAGTGAAAATGGGTTTGCTTCAACATGTCACCAAGCAAACAGAGGCTTAGGCACAGGTAGCTATGGATGCTGTGTGGAAATCTCTGTAAGAAACATGGATGAGCTGCAGTGAGTGCCTATCTGACAGAGCCCTGAGAGTTAAGCCACATATCCTTATGACCAACATTTTTTAGAGAAGAAAAACATAAAGATCCAATTGCTTGGTAAGAAAAAATAGTTGCTGAATTCTTTAAAGGCAAGGATGAGATTGATTTTGCTTTGTTTACCAGCAAGGAAGAAAATTCTACTGGAGAGAGATTTAAAATGAGTCATTCTTATTTCTCCGCTGCTTTGCTTCACTGACAGACACTTGCAGTAAGATAGTGTTGTCTGTTTTGAAATTTATACACAGGGAGGTAGGGAATTAGCAGAAAAACACAGTAAAGATTATGACAACTCGGTCTTTTTGAATTCATTCCGATAGTTTAGGCTGTTCTTTCAACAGTTACTTTGAAATAGTGTTGAAATAACATAATACTGGTTTACCTGTGGAGAGTCCCTGGGTCATAAATATTGTTACAGCCAAAATCTCAGCCATTACTTCTTTATCTATCATGAATGGTACAGAAAGGGCATTACCATTGACTGTAGTTGGAAGCAATGATTTTAGCATAGAGCAGGAGAGTAATCTTTAATTCATTATCTCTGATCTCAAAAATATTTGAAGCACAGTGTCTCTGAGCTTTCAGGTGTTTCCTGTATTAAGTTAGATTCCAAAGAGATTTAAAACCTGTTGTAATTTTGGAAAAGCAAAGCTTCTTGCTCTTTAGTCTATTCCACACACCTTGGAAATGAGTGCAGTTGATTCTAGTTTAGCCCAGGCAAATACTGCAATAGGTCACTTTTTGAATTTCAGTTTCCCTACTTACTTTTGGGGCAATTAAAACAGCTGTGTTCAGAGATGCTCGAGTAGCAGTTGTTATCTCTTTAAATAAACTGCCTATGATGTACATAGATTGCTATCAGGTCTCAGCAGATATTACACTATCAGAAGATATTATTATGATAAATGAGACCTGATTACATTGCTTTTCAATGGCATTAATTTACATGTCTGTAGAAGTCTGTTGGGATTGGCTTTTATAACTACTGTAATTTGTAGGCTTTTGACATTGCTTTGGGATAACTTGTCTAATTGGCTTTTTCCTCTCATCAGAATGGAGCATGTTTTGAAGCTGACATCACTGTGGACATTATGCTATGAGGGGTTTCTTTGGATTGTTATATGAAGGATTTTTACCTCTTTTTAATCTTTTGTACTTGTCATTGAAACTTTTCTCTGAGCTGTAAAAGCCTTTTTCTTTACATAGTAAAAAATAATTGAGAAATGGAAAATATGTCAAATAAAAATTCAGGACAGGCCACCTATACATCAGCTGGTGGGAAAGATTGTTTTCCCTCATAATTCTAAGGCAAATCATTCTAAAAAGATACAACAACCATTTTAAAGTGTACTAAAAGAACAAAGTGCTCAGTGATATCTTCTGAATGTGTTTTATTTTCTAATAGCAATTTGTTTTCAAAAACTAACTTGTGGCCCATCCAAGTTTACAATAGTGATATAGGCTGAGTTGAGTTTCTGAATAATTAGAAAACTAACCAACCAGTGAGTCTAATTTCATATTTCTTGTGTGCTGAAGATTTCCACTGACTGGATATTTGAAATACATATATCAGAAGTCCAGGGATAGCATTAACTTTTTCCAAATGGAAATGAGGGGGAAAAAACCAAAATAAAATACCATAGTAACCCTGCAGAGAAATTTAAAGGCAGATGGTGTATTTATTTAAGGAAACTTATTTAATAATGTGCAACTCATTAGAGGATATGCAGCTGCTTTTCTTTTTGAGTCTAAGGAGCAAAGGACTTGTTTTTGAAACATTGGGATGGGAATCCTGCCTATTTGGGCACTTCCTTTAAAAGAACTCTTATAGGGAGATTTCCTTCTTCATGCAGGGATTGTCTGTTTGGAAACTGAGTTCACTGTGGTTATTGTAGCTAGGGTTTCTTTGACAAGATTAAATTTTTGCTCTTGTTAGTTTCTCTACATTTGCTACTTACATTTTCTTTTTCCTCTGCAATTTCTGTGCAACAATTGCCTGTAATGATGATTCTTTTGCCCCATTTCCTGCCTGATAGAAGTAATAGCTCTTGGATTTACTACAGGAAATAAAACCTGATCCTTGGCATGGCCCAAAATCCTATTTCTTTTATTTTCTTCATCATCATAAAGATAATCAGTAGAACATTGCTAAAAAGATGTCAAAAAATAGGCATTCACTAGGTCCTACTGGACAAAATTCCTCTTTTGTCTGTGTGTAGATCTGTTGTCCTTGCATTGCCACAAATATAAAAATGGAGGTCCAAAGACTGTTAGAAATGGCAGAGATTGCCTGTAGTAGTGAATATTGATTTAGCAAGATCAGTCACTAGAAAGCCAATGAGTATAGTATACTAAGAATGGCTTTTGTAGTACATTTTCTTCTGTTGTCTGATCTGTGTTAGTACCAGATAGATTTTATACAAGTACAGGGAACTCAGTCATTCCAAATCAGCCCTTAAGAAGGGAGTTCATTGCTTTCACAAAATTTAAACATGATTATGATTTTTGGCAAAAGAAAAGGAGCCACTTAAGTTTAGCCATATAGGTGACTTAGATGCCTTCTTTTCCAGGATGTTTATTTCTAGAAATGAGGGAATATGGATATGTGTCATGTGCTCTAATAAGTGAGATAACTTCTTGGCTCTAATCATATTGAATGAATTTTAAAAAATGCTTGTTTTCACATTTTTTTCACTATTAATTCCAGCCCAGAGGGAATGCTTCTTTTCAGTTCCCCAAGGGTCACATACTAGAAATTTAGAATGAAGTTCTGACACAATTTTATACAGAATAAAAGCATATGAATTCATGCATTCTCATTTGACATCTTCTAAATGAATTTCTAATTTACTAAAAAGGTCATGAAAGAAAACATGAGAGTTCCATGCATTATGCTTTTCATGTGAAATATGTGCTGTATATTTAAAGTAACATCAATTCATTGAATTCTTTTACTGTAATGAAAGATGTTTTAAACTCTTTTGATTTAAAATGTAATTGAAAAACATAATATAGTAAAGGTAATGGTATTTTCAAAACAGTTATATATCCTATCTCTAATTATCATATTGGCAGCTCCTATGCTGCTTTGTAAGCTGAACTGCACCATGGATTCAAAGGACAAAAGACCTACTCTAATATTCTCCATTGTATTTTTAGGGCTAATTCTAAACTAGTGGGAGATATTCCCAATAGGAAAAATAACCAAAGTAGATCAGCAAGTAGAATTTTCTTCAAGGTCCGCTTATCCACACTGTGCCGAAATTCCTTGCCCCCCATCATTACCTAGTACAAATATTGTTAGATAGTTTAAATAATAGTCATCTGTAAGGCAGAATGAACTTCTGACCATGTATCAGCCCATCCTGGGAATTAGGAAGTACTTCTAGTGAAGCCCTCTTAGGAGCACTCTGCTTGGTACAACACAGATTCATTATTATTGTACAGTCATAATAAGAATAAAATAACCTGATAAAGCACAAAAATTAGAAGAGATTAGTCAAAAATAATGACTTGAAGAAAACTTTTATATTCCCAGATCTTCAGATTAAGATCTGTATTGATCCTCTTTATCTACTCACTATGAGATCATAAAAGAACCTGAAAAATACACAATCCCTCAGTGTAAATAAATTAAACCCATTTCTTCTTGTGATATCTTTTTTTTCCCAATACCAAACCCCAGAATTTCTTTGCTGTTTTTCACCTCCATCCATTTCCCTTCCAGTGGTGCTGTTGAGAGGAGAGTGCAAACAGCAGTTTTTCTCAAATAGGCATCACCAGATAAAAAAAATTACACTGGACCAAGCCTGCTTTCAATTTTGATTTCCTGTGAATTGCATTCTAAAGTGTACTCTTTTCTCAGCCTGAACACAGTCCGTAATGTCATGTTTATTTTCTTTTAAAAAAGCTGGATTGGTTGAGTAGTCAAAGCATCCAAAAAAGATAATTTAATCCAGGGAGCCAAATCATACAGACTGTGTTTATTTAGCCACTCCAGTGAACAGAAAATGGCTTCCAGGAGGTAAGCTTTTCTGAAACAGCACAATTAGTGCATGAAAACTTGGCCTTCAACCATATCTCAGGGTTAGAAGAAGTATTAACTACTAAGTATTTATCTGTACTCTGACTGTTTGAACAGGAAGACAACTTGCCAGCTGGTTCTCCACTTGCCTATTCCCTTCCTGTAACAAGGGTGTAGCAGCTAAATAAATTAATAGTACAGTGAGCAATGAGTCAAAAGCTCAGGCCATTTCAGTGAAAGAACTGCTGCATAATTTAAAAAAAGGGCCGATGTATTAGTCATCAAAATCACTTGAGTGAAGTCTGTATTTACCAAATGAATGGAGGAAGGAGAAGACAATCCTATATGGGCACAGTGATGCACAGCCAGCCTATACATTATTTTAGACTTTGCCTTAAATGAGGACTGCTCATCTGACTATCAGACCACACCTATCTCAGGCATCAACTTAAATTCTTACCAGTGTGGAGAGTTAATAAAAGACATTAGTAAAACTCAACTATATTGGGAGTTGGTCACTACATGCAGAAAACAATACACTCAGTTGGCCTTTTAGGCCACTACAGCAAGACAAGGCTTGATTCTGGTTTGTAGTTTCACATAAATGTCTTGGGTGCTGTAGGGTATCCCAGATGTCTAAGCCTAATCACAGAAATCAGATATACATTTGAAAAAATACCCTCAAATCTAACCTGCTTCCCTATGCTTGATTTATGGTCAAACCTCTCACTAGAAATGATCAGGCTTTCAGGTGTTAACTTCCCACAACTGTCTGGGAGGATGATGTAAAAATATGAAGTACTACTGTGAGGTTTTTCATAGGAAGTCTCCATAAAAGCATTTAGATTAATTACTAAAGGGAATTGAAGTTGTTTTAGTCAAATGTCAACTATACCTTCTTTGTTTCATTAATCTCTGAACTAAGATAGAACCCTCAAACTACTAATCAAAATACTGATCTTCCATTAATTTAACCTTTCTGGAAGCCATCACTCAAAGCCACCAGTGCTTAAAAAAGAAATGTAAATACTGTTGCCTTTTAATGCAGACTGTGGCTCCATTTTAAAGATTTTTCTTTGTGGGATGCAAAGAAACATTTTACAAAAATCAGACTCTAAAGAGCAAAATTCAGCTGTCTTACCCCATTTACTTCAATAACGTGTTCGTTGCTTCTCCTTTTCCTACCTCCTTGCAATCTGTCCTTCAAGCACAATCTTTGCTTTAATGAGGTGCAAATTTTAATGTCTAATGGGACAACTTAAATGCTAATACTATTAAGCATGGGCAATTTTTCCTTCTTTTCATTCAGCCTCCCCTGCAAGGATATTAAACATGAAAAACTATGTTAATGTATTGTAAAGTAATATAGCTTGGCTGAGAAAGTTACGAAAAGCAAAGTGTCTATTTTCTGTACCAACATTGTCAACTATACAACAAATCCTGTCTGTTTTATAACAACATAAACATACAGATGTTTTCCATGCAAAATATTTTTTTTTTGTATCAAAGCAAAATGAAAATATAAATGGCATAAACCATAATCAGTTCTGGAAAACTATACCTATCCTTTGTCAGGCTTCTAGGCTGAAGTTCTCTCTCATTTCCCAAGGGCATGATCACTACTAAAATCTCCAGTTATAACAAAAAGATCTTAATAATGATGAGGACCGGTTAAAATGCTTTCTGGGTTACCAACAACATCCCTCCTGGAACACTGAATTAATTCCAACACAAATTTATTACAAAGCCAAACAGAACAAAACAAAACAAAATTATAAAATTTTCTGGAAACAAAAACCAAAAACCAAAAACCAAAAAATAAACAAAAACAAAAACAAAACCCAAAACAAACAAACAAATGGAAAAAAAAAAAAAAAAAGAAACTATTCTATCCCAACTATCATGCCTAAAGTCAAAATATTCCAATGAAAAATCTAAATCTGTCTTTTCTGCCCCCCTCAATGAAATATGCTACTCATGCCTCATAGAAGCTTTATTTCAGCTTTATTATTCTGGTTTTCTACCTTGTGGAAAAAAAATATCTAGTCAGTTTGTGTTATAATACAAACTATTCTGAAATCTGCATTTCTATCAACAAAAGGAGAAAACTACATCTAAGTCTAACAAGACATTGTGGTCTATAAAGATACAGAGGCTGTAGAACATGAATATTATGGGGTTTTACTATGAGATTTTGAATAAAAATATTTATGTGTTGAAGATAAATGTCCTTGTTTGGGGATAAATGATGATAAATGTTGTTTAAAAAAAATAGTATCATGAAGCATATTTTTGTTCATGAAGAAGATATAATGGCTTTAAACATCTGCTTTCCTTTGTCTTTTCAGAATTTGGATGAGGGATTGGGCACCCCAGTGGGAGAATGGGAATCTCTAATTTCCAAGAAAGCAAGTTCCCATTTCTAGCTCTGTAGTGAAATGCAGTAATAAACTTTAATATCACAGTGTGTTTGTGAATAAAAACTTGTTACTGATCCAGGGCTGATTCTTCTACAGCTTTGGCCTCCAGCCCAATTGCTTCAGAGAAGAAATGCCAAATCTGTAAGGAGGAGGAAACATTTTTATGGCAATTTGATTTAACAACAAGAACAACAACAAAAGAATCCATTTGAAGCAATTTAAGGATTAAGAATGCAAAACTTGGTTTTGATGGGACATCATGGAGCAGAACAGATGAGGCTGTAAAGATACAGAGCAAATTAATTTATACAATTCAGTTAAATATTTAGTTCTGTAGTGCATATATATATTTATATGTATATGAACATGAACATAATCCTGTGTCCAAGTCTGT
This sequence comes from Erithacus rubecula, assembly GCF_903797595.1. Taxonomy (NCBI): domain Eukaryota; kingdom Metazoa; phylum Chordata; class Aves; order Passeriformes; family Muscicapidae; genus Erithacus; species Erithacus rubecula. The sequence goes on from NC_136658.1 coordinate 63,873,820, forward strand.
ATTATTTTAAGGCTACACAATTTTAATAAAGTCTAAGATTTATTTGTCTTAGTTGCCACTAGCTAGGCATTTAATCAATATAATTTGAATTAATTCATTATGGGCTGATCTAAAATAAAGAATACTCCTTTACAACACCCTGGCTAGAGGTGAATTGGCTCTGCCAATATTACTCTAACTATGATTGAAATCTACTTTAAATTCAGTGAGAAGTTTCCTAACTGCAGAATTAACTATAAAATGACACCACTTCTGAATAAAATTAAAGAAAAAAAAGATTGCCAAATAAAATAAAGTTTATGGGCTAAGATTTGTATTAAGTAAGATCTAGGAAATTAAATAAATCCTGAGACATCAAAAAATGGCTTATAATGGACACTTGACATTATACCCTTTACTTAAAGAAGATTCCTAAAAACTTAACCTGTAGAAATCCCTAATTGTGGACTAAGATAGCCCATCAGGATTTCAGCAGGGCAATTTTAGGAAGCAAACCATGCACATAAGCTTAATTTTTGTAGAAATGAATACTTTCATGTGTTACTGCATACTCAGCTGCAGACGTAAGCCAGGATGTTGTCAGTGAATTTGACCTGGCTCAGAAAAACTTGATGCCTGTGGGCACATTTATTGGTACTTTGCACTTGTGGTGGTTAAGAAATTATTAAGAATGTTTTAAATGAAGAGTAATTTTTGCTGCATCATCCAAAAGACAAATGAGCCTGAATTGCAGAATTCGTTTTATAAGTGGCAATTTTATTTTTTCTTTTATGAATCAGTACCAAATGGCACTTAAAATACATTAGTCTACCAGGATTTTGACCTCAGAAATATCAGTATCCCAGCAAATTGATGAAGCCTTCTGTTTTTATTCAGTCTACATAAAGATGTTCAAATAAAACAGTGAAGGGTATTCATTAAAGGCTTAATTTGTGCTTATATAAAATAGGCAAATGGCAGAAGATAAATTTTATTATGTGTACATATGTATAACCTCTGAGTGTTTACTAACCATTTCTAAATTATTTATAAAATGAAATGTAATGCACAATCGATGATCAAATTATTTCACCAAAATGAATTGTATTTTTTTTTTAAATGGTGTAAATCCCAATAGTGCTTCCTAGGTGCAAAAAACAACAAGTTATAAAGAACAAAGTCTTTCCAGGCAGGTCATAAAGATCTATGTTTTTGCTGAATTTAAGTCCTATTGCTTAGATTTCCTGAATAAGTCCCATAAGAAATACCCATACCAATTTTTCACTTTACTGAAAAAAAATAGAAAATGCAGTCATCCAATTCCCCCTTTTGAAGGAATTAGTATTTGGGGGGTTGGTATACATATTTTTACCAGCTTATGCAAGGAAAAGAGCCATTCCAAAGAACACCTCTCAAGAAATAGCAAAAACGTCAACATTAGTGCAGGATCAGCACTGTTTGAAGAAGCTCAGAAATCTAATCCTAGCATGATCATGACCAAGCCTCAAACTAAACTTTCCAGAAAATCAGAGGACTTCAAACATTATAAGCCATGTTTCAATTAGAAGGGAAGCTCCACACAGATGTGGAGCTCACCTGAGTGGTCTGAGACTGCCAGCTGCAGAGTTTATATAGTGAGCCTGGATTTGGAGTGACATCATCTTCACTCTCTATTGGTGGAGCATGTTGCACTATCAGGCATTATGATGCCTGGTGAGATTTTAATTCCAAGCAATCAATTTGAAAGGGAATGCAGAAGTGTGATAAAACACTGAGGCAGATTATTGATAATGAAAGTAACTAACTGAGTAAGTGTTGAAGCGTGATTTTTAAAATAGGGATTAGAGTTCTATTTCTGTGTGCCCTTTATCATTTAATCAGACTCATCCTGACTATCCTGAAACAAAGTTCATATCCTTACCCCACCAATGTAGTTAATTATTGTGGTGGTTTACCTATTTTATAATGTTAGAGGACTTGGATTAATTTTATTTTCATGCATTAGGATTTCATACAGGCGAGCTGCTAATTATTTAGCAGATGATTTACAGATGATATTTCACTGCACAATATGTCTTAAAGAGTAGGAAAGAAGAAGAATTAGTATGTTGAAAGTTAGCACTGTTGCATGCAGAGCTTCTGAAAACCTGTGATATTGCTAGTCCTGCCATGATCCAAGCTGTTCTGTGTCAATAAGGATTAAGAGATTAATTCACAGTATCCCATTTAGCTTTAGACTTGCATTCAAGATCAGAAATAAGAATAGCATCGGTAAGAGTCTGACTTCTTAGAAATCACCTAGTCCAACTCCTCTGCCACAGACAAGAGCATCTGGCAGTGGATCAACTCATTCAAGAATGTAGCGTGGTGCTCTGCATAAGAGCTGGCCAAATTTTGCAAACCACTTTACCTTGGCTTGTGCAAGGAGGGCTTCCTGCTTGGTGGGGCAAGAAGGGCCTTCTGATCAGTGACACCATCGAGCCAGGAGGGTCTGCTGCTCTTAGTGCTGAAGAATGCTGAGACCAGCCTGACCAAACTATCACACCCAACCACGAGGATATGCAAGACACAGACCCTGAATGAGGCTGGGAGCAGCAACGATGCTCAGACCCAGATAGAGAGTCAAAAGAGCTGAGCAGAACTACTAACACTGTTTTTTTAGTACAAAGCATGTTTTGCTGAATAGGCCTGACAGCACATAATCTAAAAAAATGCATATATCTGACAGTCAATCACTTTATACTGTAAAAGGTCAGTCTCATTTTTGCATAGTGGGGATTTCAGTGCACCTCCTTAAGATGTGTGAAGATCCTCAGGAAGGCCCTCAATGTTACTTCCTAGGCTGAGAGAAAGAGATCAGGGTATAGTGGTAGGTACAGGTAAGCAACATCAATCTCTACTTAGCAATGGTTTTGCTAGATTTAATATTGCTTCAATATAGTTGCTTTAATATATTTGCTTTAATATTGTTTCAAAACCAGGGCACTGCATGAGTAGTTATATCCATACTAAGTAGCAAATTATTCTGATTAGGTATCTTTATCTAATCATTATTGTAATAAATTTAAATAAATAATTTTATTTATATAAGGATGTTTTGTTTTCTATCCTTAATCCTGAGGGACGAAATTGTATAAAGGTCCAATTATACATGTGCAATGTATCACTAAATGCATCAACAGCCATAAACCCCTGACAAAGTCTGGGGCTAAGATTCAATCCAGCTGCACCTAGGGTCCTCTCTGAGAAGGACTTTACAAAGGAAGGGAATCCTTTCTGCACCTCATACACCTCAGTTGAAGGCCTTCTCTAACAAATTTTGTCTAGAACTCCAACTCTGCCTGTGACAAAGAGCAATGAGGTCATACAAAACCTCCTCTAACCTGATCTTTCCTTGAACACACACAGTGATGAAACATCCACAGATTCCCTGGACAACTGTTTCACCACCCACACCATGAAAAGTTCATTCTTTATTTTCAGTCTAACCCTACCTCCTTTAATTTAAAAATGCTTCCTCTTCTTTTGTCATTTACAGGCTCTGATACAAAGTCTTCCTCCATTTTATAATTCCCCTTTACATATTGAAGGCCTACATTAAGGTGTCCCTAGAGCCTTCTTTTCTCTAGGTTGAATGTCTCATCCTATTTTCATGGGAGAGATGCTACACCATTCTGGCCATTTTCATCTTCTTCTGGACCTGCTCCAACACATCTATGTTATTTTTGTTGGAAACCCCCAAGCCAAATGCGCTGCTGCAGGGAGGCTCTCACAAGAGCAGAATAGAGGAGGGAGAATCACCTCCCTTGACCTGCTGACCATGCCTCTTTTTACAAAATGTACAGTATAGTTCACCTTCTGGCCACAGGAAAAGTTTGTGTTCGAGTTTTCACCCACTGTTATCCCCAAGTCTTTCTTTACAGGGATACTCTTAGTTCATTTATACCCCAGTCTGTTACTGGCCAGTCTCAACCCAGGTGCAGGACCCTGTGCTTGGCCTGTTGAACTTCCTGATGTTTTCATGGAGCCACTTCTCAAGCCTGTCAGGGCCTCTCTGGATGGCATCCCTTCCCTCACACAGATCAGATGCCACACTCAGCTTGCCTTCATCTATCTGCAGACCTGCTGGGAGTTCACTCAATCACTTCATGTCACTGATGAAGACATGAATAGTATTGGTCCCAGTATTTGAGGACATTTAAGAGACATGATGCATTACAAATCTCCACTTGGATGTTGAGCCAATACTGATAACTCTTCAGACTTTTCTATCCAGTCATTTTGTTACCCATCTAACAGTCCATCAGTCAAACACATGCATCTTCAATTTGGTGGTACTTACTTATCACAGAGGTAAGGCTGTCAAGGTTCTTTTTTTGTGGTCACCTTTTAAAAAACTGGGTATATTTCCCTTTACTAACTGAGATGATTTTATTCTCAAATTTTATGCTATATAAAATTTGCCAATATTTTGTATTTCTAGAAGCAGGCCAATCTTAGAACCAAATCTCTTTAGAGATTGCAGACAGCTGGACTTCTAGTAGTGAATTTAATCAATGTAGTCTTACAAGCTTCACTTCTGCCATTGATTTAGATAGACTGGAATAGTCCTATGCACTCCTACTTTATTAAACACTTTAGCAGTTGCAATTGGTCTGACAGCTCCTGTAACACCACTTTTGCTGCTTACAAAAAGAGGAGGAGTGATGACTCCAAGAATCACAAGGAAAAGCAACAAAGGTATTAATAATATATAACATAAGGAAGAAGATCAGCTATTCTCACAAAACTCACCTTCATGCTTTAAAATTTAAGGGAATCAATAGTATTCATACCCTGTGTGAGAACAGTAGATAGCATTAGAACAACAGAAAGCAAGGAGAATAGAGAAGGAAGCATGTGACATACAATTGCAAGTCTCATTAACGCCTTTCATTCTTTAAAAAAAAAAAAAAAAGAGAAAAAGAGAAGATGTAGCAAGATATTTTGAAAGTAAGATTTTTTTTTTTTTTAAATTGCAATTTAGAACACCCATTGACTCAATTCAGTGTCAGTAGCAGAGAAAAGCAACACTCTAGGTCTCTTTTCAAGGCGGCATCCCTTTTCAAGAGAAGACTTAAACATGTGCTTAATGAGTTGAAGGCAGATGCTTAAAGTTAAATTTACGTGCGTGCTTGTATCATAGTGACAGGCTGGATATAGAAGCCTAAAATCCTGTCCTTTGCACCTGGACATAAAAATACTTGTTTTCAAATGTTCCATAATAGAGAGATGGGATATTTATCTGCATGTTGAGAAACATAATTTTGCAAAAAATGAAAACCAAAACAAGACAAAACAAAACAAACAAACAAACAAAATAAAAACCAAAAATAAAAACCACCAAAAAATCTTATAGATAACAAATATGGCAACATTTTCTTTTTTTTCCCCCTTTTTTTCATCTTCAAAGACATCAAAAATGATTTTGAAAAATCAAAATATGTTTTATAAGATTTTTGTTTTCTCAGTGATTAAATTTGATATGCAAATTGTTACAACATTTTGTTGTGCAAACACACAGTTAGTGTTCTGGTGACAAAGTTCCTAAAGCATGTAGAGTACTTCTATGTCTTGACTGAATAGAAAAAAATTGCAAGAAACAATCCACAGAAATATTGCAAGTAGCAAAAAGAGTGTTAGCATTTTAAATTTATTTTCAGTAAGTATTTTTAGGAGAATTTTCAGGAGCACTCATGTTACATTTCAGTTAATTTCAAGAAATGCATCAAGTATAAAAGAAATTAATTAGATTTCAACCCACCTGTCTTTGTAGGTAGACACATAATTCCATTTAGTGTTGTTTACATTTTCTCAAGGATTAATGTAATAACAATGACAGTGCATATCTTATCATCATTCTTCTACTAAGTGTATTTACTGTATTAATAAAGGAATCTAGATTTATTAAAGGTTTATCAGGTGCATCTTCATTATAAGAATCACGTGTCAAATTTTTCTGCTTCATTTTTCACTAGTTTTAACATTCAAGAACCCTTAACCTTTTGTGTTACATACACACAATATCTGCACAGTGAAGTCATAACTCTCTGTAGTGTTTCGTTATACCCCTGCCATATCTTCCAGAATAATTTAAACTATCATTGTTCTGGTTAACATCCCTCCCTACCCAAGTCTTCTGAAAAAAAGAAAAACAACATTGCCATTTCCCTGAAATGTACACGTGAAAAGATAACTCAGAGGAGTCCCATTTATTATCTATTTAAAGCAGTAGGGAGTTTTTGTTACTGCATTTGCCTTTTAAGAGTATTTCCCACTATGTCTTACTTTGCACTTAGGCACTTATGATCTTAAATCTTTATAACTTCTTTGTGAACTCAGCTATTTCTCTTAATGCAGAAAATGACTAATTATTTACTTAAACTGGAGGCATTAGTCTTTTTCCCTTCATAATTAATTATGTCCAGAGAGATTAAAATGATTTCTTTCCTTCCATTGTATTCTTCCACAGGTTTCTCATTCTCTGAATTTCCTGCCTTCTCTCTAGTTGTTTGGGCAAGATGACACACAGACTTTTACAGAAACACAAAGTGCCTGAGAGAAGCCATTCTGTTATTTGAAGAAGGTCTGGTATTGTCTGACCTATGAGCTCACTATTAGACCTCGAGACTATCTCAGGTAATGCTATTGTTCACTGAAGCAGATCCAGCTCTTGCAAATTACTAGTTGTCATATGTTTTCTCTTCCCTTTCAAGGACTGCTTCACGAGCTAAATGACTAGTAATGAAAAGAAGAGGATAGTCTGTATTTAATAAATCTATTTTATAGCAAAACACACTGGAATCATGTGATTTGTAGGCTTACCACTTATTTGTGCAGAATAATAATACTGTGTGACTGAGCACATAGGTATGAGAAACTGCAGTTCTATATAGGAGTATTGCAAAGGGGCACAAGAGAAATTCTCCCACTCTTACAGGGTAGGAAGTACTGGGAACTTTGTGTTGGACAAATATACTAAGTTGCTTTTTTTAAATTTTTTTTAAAGCATGCAGTGTTCAAAGAGAGGCAGTGTTTCTTCATGGTTGGTAATAAAACAGTAGAGAACTTGTCATAAATCAAGACTGTGCAGCAGACTTGGCGAGGCAGCAAGACAAAGGAGAGTGGGCGGGGAGGTTACCATGTGAAAAGTAAATAAGGACACACTGAACACTCTGTCTTTTTTTTTCCCTCTAAAAATTCTTATTAGCTTGGTACCATTTTTCTTTACCTACCTTGAATATTGAGATTATAAGTCTTTCAAGAGCAGTTCTGCTTTTTCTGTATTACATAGTTTATGGGAAGTTTATAGTAAGACCATGCTCAGATTCATCACTGATACCAAACTAAACTTAATAAATCCATATCCAAGAGACATCATGCTATTTTTCTATTATGCATCATACAAATACAAATTAACTTATAAATTTAGATGCACATTTTTAAAAATACAGCTAATGCATTTAGATGTAGTTATATTCACGTATGTAAAATATAAAAAACCTGCACACATATGCATGCGCACACACAAAAGTATATCCTTTTTCTTATATAAATTAGTATATGTATGCTTTTTTTTATGCATCCACATGGTACAACATGTCTCTTTAGTGGAGAAAAAACAAGTAAAACAAATTATTAGGGGTTTGTCCCACTAATCACGTAATCTTTCCATACACGCTGTTAGTATCTCAATCACTGTTCATTGAAATTTCATCTACTATGTACCAGAACTGAACTTTAGTTTTTACCTTTACTCTGCTTTCAGTTTCTGCACTTGTACTACTAAAACGACAGGAAATAAAATTACAAGAGCAGTTTGTTCAGATTTGATAAAGATTAGATAATATACTCTAACAATCATTATTCTACATTCAAGAGGAAGACATCAATTATATTAATATAACTTTGCCTGATAAAGGCATTTCATGACATTTCAATTAAGTTAAACTCCTTCAGTAGTAAGGCATTGTGCTTTAGTAAATCCCATGTGAGAATGACCATGACTCCATGTCATCTAGTTTCATTTCTTGAAGGTAGCCCATCTCATTCTCTAGTGAATCATAGGGTTTGTTAGATTAGTTTGTAAAGCAGAAGTGGAAGCTGAACTAATTGCAGCTGTGTTGAGCACAGGAAGGAAACAAATTACACAAATGACATATAGACACCCAAAGCCTAATGTTTGCAATTCCATGTGCCAATCGTTACCCAGGTTCATGAAAAGGGCCCAGATTTATCCCTCTAATTGTAAAACCTTCCCTTAGGGTAAAAAAAATTGCACCTATTTGCAATACTCAAGGGTTTCTAACCAGTGTTTTTCTATGTTACTACTTTACCATATATCCAATTGCTTATATCTCATCCCTATCTTTTGCTCTTCTGGTGTGAATTAAGTAAGTTCTTAGAATTGAGATGAAACCAAGAGCTGAGATGCTTGTTCATCTCATCAGTTCAGGATTTCCAGAGGCAGCACATAGTGGTGTAACTTGACAGTCAAGGTAAATCCCTTTCTCTTGTCAAATCATAATGGACATTTAGGAAACCTACTTTCAACACATGCAAACTCCCCCCATTAAACGTACTGCTGCAGCTGAATTCTCTCCTACTCTTTCACTTATCTGAACATGGGAATCTAGTGCCATCTGAGTGATTTGAAATTAGCTTGATTATCCTCCAGTTGCCAGTCCAGAAAGGTATATACCTCCCCTAGAACCTATAACCATTTCCATGCATGGACTTTCTGAATCTCATGTGATGTCCAGACAAAACTCATCATCCAGTTGTCCAGCTAGTAAAATCTGAACCACCCATTTGTCCCTCAGAGGAGAACATATTCTCACTAAAACAGCAGAGGGAGGTAGTTAATGTCAGTAGTAGGCATTTTATGATAAGGAAATGTGAAGAAAATATAAATATAATTAAAAAGTAAAACAGTCTGATGTATATATCTGATGCATAATTTCAGAACTCTTCTGTTATGGCCTGTGGAGCCAGCAGCCTGTTCTTGCTGGGAGTGAGGTGAGGAAGAATGGCAATGCCCTTGCCCAGGATGAAGGTGAGCCTCCACAGCCATGTCTCCAAAAGCCTTTTTGTCACCTTAATATTCCTGTTTGAAAAGAACTGTGCTCATTCATCAAGAGAACTGGTCTTCCCAGCAGCAGAAGTAGCACTGTGGGATTCATGATAGTAGTGATGGCAGCTATCAGCTCTGTAACCGAGGGAAATCTCCCTCCATTATGCAAGCTGGGCAGAGGGCTGAAGGAAGCACCAACACCCCAAAGTTTCAGAGTGAAGTTTGCAAACCTCACACTGCCACACACACTTCAGCACCATAGCTGGAGGTCATCTGCATGATGAATATTCCATTGGAAGAAAATTATCTGGAAGTTGCCATCTTATCATATCTTGAGATAGCACTGAAGAATTCATGTGTCTCTGCAAATTCAGCAGAAAAAAAACTGTCTGTATGCTTTATTATTTAGAAAGAGATAAATATCCCTTGATTTAAAAATGAATCAAAAATTCACACAACCCGTGGGTTTTGTAAGCATGTTTTATATTGTATTTGGCAGCAAAGAAGGTGGGAGAGTCACAAGTCTACAGAAGCAGGAATTAGTTTGGATGACAAGTCTGTTCACCTCTCCAGATGTTTGACTTTCCTGTAGGTTTTATCATAACTCTGATTTTTAGACATTTTATTTTCCCTTAATTTGCCTTTTTATTTTTTCTGTCCTAAATGTCTCCTTTTACTGTCTTTTAATGTTTCTTTTACTGGACTTTTTTCATATTTCCTCTCCTTTAATTCTACCTTATCAAAATTCTTCTGTTGAGGGATATGTTGCAGGTATTCCTGAGTAAAGGCAGCTCAGGGTGCAGATACAGAGCCAGCTGCAGGTTGAGCTCTGGGTGATTGGAGACAGTGATGCCAGAATGATTTTTGCTTTTATATTTCCTACATATACATACACACACACACACACACACACACATATATACATATATATATATTCTAGCTTTATTGCTTGATAATTATATAGTTCCTATCTAGTCTCAGTACTTTTCCCTACCCTTATAGGCAAAAAGACAAAATCTGTTCCAGAGGCTCCAAGCCAGGGCTCCAAGGCCCCTATCCTATCTTGGTTCTTACTGGGAGCCCAGGTTGAAACCAGGTCTTCAAGACATAATTCATAAATGAAGTTTAGTGCCTGTCTGAGGGTGGGAGGGGATTCAGAAAAAGGTTGAACCAAGGAAGAATTATCTTTAAGTGTCTCTAATCAGAGATTTTTGTTAGTTATGCTAATTTTCTAGACATGTAAAATTGTATTTACCCATGCAGGGGTGGGCATTTTCCTTATCTGCCCCTTAGATGCTACCAATAAAGACAAGCCTTTATATTATCTCCTATACTAATATTGTCTCAAAAGTGTGTTGCTTTATTGCTAGGTTTTCAACACCACCAAGAGGCTGTGAACTGCTGACCTTTTGCATAACAAAGGGCTCAGGAACCTGGGATGACCAGGACCTGTGACATAGTGACATAGCAAGGCTGAGGATTCAGTAGGAAGAGACAAGACTTTGAGGTTTCTTTAAATAGGCTTAAGAAAAGACTGAAATGAAGGGATTCACACTGCTAACTTAGTGATACATAGGTATGAAAACTCACTCAACATCAAAGTAATTGAGCTTCTCACTGAACTCTCAGACACAGAGTCATGAAGAACAGATTCTTTTCTTATACAAGGTCTAGTAATAGTAAGAGAGACAGAAAGAGACCTATGCAAAGCTAAGCAGTAAGGGTTTCTTTAATGTTTCAAGAATATAAAATTATATTCTGATTTATGCTTGGAACAGTTGTATCTTTTGATGACCTGAGATTTGGAATATATAGATTTAATGTGCTAATATTAGCTAACAGAGAAGGCCAACACACACTGCAGTTTGAGCATAAGGATGAAAGAAGGGGGTGTCAAAGGGGGCCTCATTTGAAATTCTGTTGCTCTACTAGTCTCACACATGGTGGAAACGATGTAGGGCACTTTCCTCTGTAGGTGTTAGAGCAGCTGTCCCTGCAAGGGTAGATACTTCAACACAAACTAAATCTCAGGCAGCAGAATCAGATCTACTAGTTTGAGGATGGGAGGAAATCCTCAAGAGATGCATTTCTATCCTGTGGGGAAGGTTTTCCATCTTTGAGGAGTTGTTCCTGCAAGTGGAGGAATTAAGAGCAGAAATGAGCATCAGAGAAGAAGAAAAGATCACTGAGATTCAGCAGCTTGAAAAGCTTCACACTATCTGCAGAATAGCAGCAGTTCGAATTTGTCCCCACCACCAATGTAAATTAAAATCTAAATTTTGGAAAGGGTGCAGGATGGAAAACTAGTGACTAGACAGGATTACTGTCTGCCAGGAGTCAGTTTAGCAAGGACATGTTCCAGGTCCTTCAGCTGGAGAGGAACAGCTTCATGCACCAGCACAAGCTGGGGCCATCCAGCTTAGGAAGCAGCTTGGCAGACAAGAACCTGGGGATCCAGCTGGGCACCATGAACCAAAACAGTGTCTTTGACACTCACAGCAGCATTGGTATGCTGGGCTGCATTGGGAATGATGCCTACATGGCAAGGGATGTAATCCTTCCCCCATACTCAGCACTTGGTGAGACCACACCTGCAGTGCTTTGTCCAGCTTTGTGCTGCTCAGTACAAGAGAGGCTTGTTGAGACTCTAAAGAAGGGTCATTAGGATGGTTAAGGGTCTGGAGCACCTCTCATTTGAGGAAAGGCTGAGAAAACTGAAACTGTTCAGCCTACAGAGGAGATAGCTCTTTGGGGATCTTACTAACATATGAACATGGCTGAAAGAAGGGTGGGAAAAGGTTGTTTCCTATGGTGTTCAGTGACAGGAAAAGAGGAAATGGGAGCAAGCTGAAATATGGGTGATTCAGTCTAAACATGGAAAAATGCTTTTTCAGTGTGAAGGTAGCATTAGTTTCCTAAGGGTGTTGTGGAATCTTCATCCTGGGAAATATTCAAAAGCTGTCTGGACATGATCCTGTGTAACCAGGTCTAGGTGGCCCTGCTTGATCAGGAAGATGGATGAGTTGATCTTGAGTCCCTTCCAACTTCAGCAATTCTGTGATTCTGTGATATAGCTCAGATGCACCTTTCCTTGAGGATTGAGTAAATAGAGTCAAGACCTTAACCTTGTGTCTTCTGCTTTTAAACATCTATATGATTCAGATTTATTGTGCACTAAAGACAAAAAACAACACATATTTCTCAGCCCAATATGCTTACAGAAGATTTGGTTATATTTTTAATTAGGAGTCCATATAAATTTCAGTAAAATAAATGTTTTCAATATTATGGGATGCTAGTTAGAATGCAGTGAGGGTAGATGTTTCATTTTTGTTATTGAAATCTCTACATGTAATTGTTGTAAACTATCTCTGAACTCTGTCCTTTGCAGATTCGCTATTCAGGGAGGAAACTCAATGTGAACAAGGGATTCATGAATAAGTGAATTGAAGACCTACAGAAATAATTCTCTATCATAAATAAATGTAGCAAGGAAGAGGAGACATGTCAGGTAAGTACAGTAAAGCTGGATTTTTTTACTAAGCCTCTTACTCAGTTTCTGTCTTTGACTCAAAATGGCTCGCAGATTTAAATAATTCATGGCAGGAATGGAAAATTGTAAGAATTACCAAAGACACTGAGACAGCTAAAATAACCTAAGAAATTCAGGATGATACTTTCATCTGGTCTTGCTCATAAAAGAATCAGAACCGAGAATTGGCCATCAGATTGCTAGGGTTGTGCACGGGCAGTGTATCTCACTATGTACTTCTGCAACAAACCCCTGCATACAGAGTAGAATTTCTGGTGACTAATTATTTTCTTCCATTAATAACTTTTAAATATGACCAATAATGTAGATTTTCCAGAAGTCTGTCTTGCCTACTGTTTTCATGTCTTTTCTACTTCAGTAATTGCAGTTTGTTTTGTGTAATGAAGCCATATTTAATGTCCAAAGCATTTCCAATTAGCTTTGCTTCCTGTCACATGGCCGTACTTTCCACCTCTCTGACTGCAGTCCCTGTTTGCCCTTCTCACAGCCATTTGAAATTTTGCTGCAAACACCATTTTCCTATCTTATTGCTTTGATCATCTTGCTGCTCAGCTTTGCGTTATTTTCTTAGTCGTTCTTTATGGCACAAATTAAGTGACTTGTTTCAGTTTTAGAATCTTTCCATGACCTTTTCCACTTCCTATAATGTAACTCCCATCACTTATTTGAAGTTCACTCCCCAACTCACTCCATTGTTGAGTAAGCACTTTTTTTTTTTTTTTTTTTTTCTGGTGCAGAGACATGCCTCTCACTGAGAGGAGTTTCCTGTAATAACATTTTTTTCTTATTATGTCTACAAAAACATTAAAAATAAGAAGGCTATTGTTGTAATACAGTACCTATCATGATGGCAAACTTTGTGCCATTGCCTCCCTGTACTGTCATCTGTACTTGTTATCCCCCTTTGGAGCAAGAATTATTTTTTATTCTTTGATTGTAGGCCACCTTTTTAAGTGGGCCAGTAATAAACAGAGGTAATAGACAGTCCTATATGTTGTAGGAAGTACAAGAGTACTTGTAATGGGTCAGGAAGAAAAAAATGAATCATGCTCCAAAATCTTGCAATCTAAGTCTAAATCTAGAGATGACAGATGGATACTGACAGACAGATGGTGTTGAGCAAAAATTGATACAAACAATTACCAGTAATATAAATAATACAAGCAAAAAGAATACGCACACAAATAAGACTCATACATATGATATGCATAAATAATAATGCTAAAAAAGAAAATTAGACATATCTAGAAGAAAAACATTTATTGATTGAAAACTATCTCACAAAAATATTATTTTTACCCTTCTCACTAAATTTAAAAAAATTTAGTCACCTCTCCTAGGTTAGAATCATGATTTCCTCAGTAAATAATATATTTTCAGGAATGTGCTTATATTGCTAAATTTAGATCTCCAGCTTAGTTGCCTAAGATACAAAATCAATCTTTATAAATCATTGTATTACAGAAAGGAAAAGAAACACTTCCAGAGGACAATTCCTATAATATTAGGACAGAGTATGCCAACCATTATGAGAATCTGTATGGAAAATTCAGATAAAATCTTCTAACTTTAAAGTTAGATAAGGAAAACGAAGATGTGTATATGTTGGAAAAGAGATATGAAGCCTGGGAAATAGATGAAAATTGAACCTAGTTTTCTCAAGTCTCATGTAATCATCATAGTTCTGAAACTTCCTTACAAGGAAACAACAGTCCAGTAATAATAACGTAGATTTCCAGGGACTTACAAGGCAGGATATCAAGGACTCTGGTTTAGTTGTAAAGTAAAAAGACTTTAAATAAAAAATATGCTTGAACAGCAGACAATTTCAGCAAATTGATCTGTCCAAGTCTTCCATCAAAAATAATAAATAATTTACTTTGAAAATTGGATTTACTTAACAGCTTCTGTGATTTTTGATAATCAGATCGGGTACATATTTTTAAGTATGATATTGTTATATTATCCTTAAAGACGTGCTATGTTTAAGTTTGCATTTTAGGGTGGTGTGCTATATTTAGGTTTGCATGTTGCCTTCCTGTGGCCAAGCTCTAAATTACTGGTGTATAGCTCTCCAGTTCTTAATACAACATATAAAGTCACTATTTCTGCAGTCAATATTTGGATTACCGGGTCAACATCTTGGCAAGTACACACATACAAGGCTTCAAACGATTAGAGACTATGTTAAATGTTACTATATAAACTGATACCAGGAATCAAGCGGAATTAAAATTTAGTCAATTGGGACATCAAACCACAGACCTCTTTTATTGAGATGTTTGAAAATGTGAAACACACAAGAAATTGTGAAAAGCAGCATCAGAGCTGCTTGAAAAAGACAGGCGGAAAAAAGGTAAATATGTAGATAAAGGTGTTATTAAAGTATCAACTTTCATTCTCTTTTCACCTTTACACTTCTGTGTTATGCACTCATTTTCATAACATCCGTGTTTTACTCTATAGAATTTGACATTTTAAAGAGGGAGAAGCAATGTATTTCAGCCATGAGTAAATCAGTTATTGGGTATGTTTTTCTGTAGTTTCATATATGAAGTTTTCATTGTAAGCAAGACATTTGGCAGTGCATTCCTCTTCTTCCCCTCTGAGTATCTATGATAAATTTGTTAAGTGAGGGAGGAATATAAATACAAATCTGAGGATAACTTGATGGTCTTTGTGACTAAATCACAAAGTGCCTTTGCAGACACAGATGATCAAGTTTGGCAGAACACACTGAAGTGCTGGGTGTCTGTATCCTGGTGTTGCATGGAGCATGACAAGAGTCTCTCAGGGATGGGACTTCTGTCTGTCTGGAATACTCCACATTAATATACCACATGCTATTCATGGCATGGATATCTATGGACATGCTTGTCAGCTGCAGAGCCTGTGCATTTATAGTAATGGATTTATACCTCTAAAGTGAGATTTTTTTCTCAGAGGAAAAGCAAAAGCTTAGCCTGTTGATGTGAAAATCTCTGTAGATACCACAGTGTATGTAGACATCTAACTATGCTCAGCTTATGAGGAAAGATAGTATCCTATAGAAAAATTCAAAGACAGTCAAGGGAAATACCTCACCAGTGTTAATCTCCAAATCTGTAGTATTTTGGATGTGTACTACAGACTTCCGGAGCAACTGAGGAGAAAAATCAGCTATTAACCCAAATGCAGGATACTTGAAAGTGTTCTGAAGTGATTTCAAAGGATTCAGACACCAAATCTCTGAGCACTGGGCAGGCCAAGTGACATAACATCTCTACTTACTATGATTTTGCAGGGAGTTCTACATATGAACTCCTACAGACATGCTAAGTTATTTAGGTATAGCAATTGCATTGCTGAAGGCTATATGTGAACAGTTATAGCACCAATAGAACAAGAAAAAAGCCACATGGATAATAACCTTAAAAAAATCATCACAATGTTCAGAAATATTTAATTCATTGCATATTACTTGCAAGAAATTCTGTCTTCATTCAATTAAAAAAACCAAAAAACCTAATTGTTCCCTTTTTGTTTCAAGCTTCTATTTTTAGTCTCTTCATAGACTTGTAGTTGAAATAATTCTATTTTAATGTTTAATAAAAGACTTTAATTTCCCATATTGGTATTTCTTTCCCCAGAACTTATTGGGAATCATTAATAAGTTTTCAAAAGGTTTTCTGTGCTCTGAAGATATGTAATATCCTCATAACATAACCTGAAAAAAGTAGTGTAATGTCCTGAAGTGATCTGAGATGAAAATCAACACCAGGATCATCATTTCCAGACATCCTAGAGGCAAAACTGGCCTGAGAATTTTTTTTTTTTTTCCGACCCTTCCTCTTAGCTTACCATTCATCACTCGTGGTGTACCACTCATTCAGTGATGCTGGCAAAAATGGCCATGGGGCTGACCTGAGATCAGTTCTGGAGCAGAAATGAGAAGGGGAGGAGAGGAAGCAGTAATTCATTAAGTTCACATTAAAGTCAAGAAAAAGCAAATCTAACTGTGCCCCAAGGTGGTAGCCAAAGAAGAATGTAGTAGATTTAGATAATATAGAGGGTTTTAATACATCTGCTCACATTATCTTGTATAACAACTGTAGACTTACTTCCCTCAGCAGACATTGCTTTTGTTAAATGTCTAATTTTGAGTGCTCTAAATTTTTTAATTTTTTTTTTTTTATCATAACCTCTCAAGTTTTGTTTTCAGTGCTAATCCTATACAATTTAACAAGAAATTTAATTGTTTGCTATTTGAATCTATGGACACAAAGCAGAAGGCATGGGGAAATAGATTACTCTTGTTAGTTCCTAATTTTCCCTTTTTATTTAAGAAGAAACTTTAATCCCAATATAGCCTTACATTTATATGACGCAAACAAGAGCATGAATTCAATATAGACTGTATCAAATTCAGATATTTAAATCAAAATTCCAGAGAAATCAACTGGACCATCTGTACTGACAAAAAAGAAAAACATTCAAGAACTCTGATACACATTTGCAGATCAGTTGCTTTTCAGAAACCTACGTTTCTCAGCTCAAAATACAAACTCAATGCTCAAAATAAATTATATTAGTTCAAGAGATTATTAAACTGCATGGTCTTTCACAATGTTCTGCTTTAAAAGGACATAATTTTTATATTTTAATGGACTTGTGCAGATATATATTTAGATATTATATAGATATATATATTTTAGATAGAGGTGTTAATGAAGAAGAATAATTTTTTCAGCACTTGAAGCTGCAATAGGTCAAAGAGATGCTTTATTAGATGTACATGTGTTAAATACATAGAATGGAAAAAAACATTTAAAGATTAAGCATCTAAATAAATAGTTTAGGCATTCAAATAGTGACTTAAATTTAGGATTGCTGACAGCTGTGTCCTGCTTTGATTGCTTTCCTGCAGTGAAGGGAAGATGCTACTGTTGCCACTTCAGCCCTGGATTTAACAGTGGTATTTCATTGTCTTATTAATTGATATTGAACGTACTAATATGAGGAAAGAAAGTGGTAAAGCCTTAAATGCTTGCAGATGTTTGACAGAAAAAAATAGCTGCCAGTTTTCTAGATAAGATGTAGCATGTTTACTTAAAAAAAGAGTAATCCTCCACACAGATTCCCTCTCCCCTAGGATGCCCTTGTACTCCAATGTACGATCCATTACCAGAACTTTTAAAGACAAATATCCTCCTCTCACAAAGCCACTGAGCTGCAGCAGTAAAGAATGACACAATCCCAGATAGACAGATAAATAACACAGTCTAACACTGAACAGGGTTTGACCACTTGGGAGATAAAATGATTTCTATTTTGTTTTGTGATTGTGTGTTAGAATCCGTGACTAATGAATACACAGCTATGTCTCATCATCTGCAGCAAAGTGCCAGAAGTCCATCTTCATGGAATAAAGCTTTCTGTGCTGGAACAAAGGGATTTTTATGGAAGCATGCCTGACTGTCTGTAATTCTCTTTACAGAAGCAGCATCAGGAAAAGACGGGGTTCTGTTCTAAATGATCACCAGAGCTGAAAAGATGCAATTTCTTACTACAAATTCAATACAAGAATCTCAAATGAAAGGTTGATTGCAAAGTGGGTAGTGAATTTCTACATCAGATTTAGTGCAACTAGTAACTTGGTTACATACTTTATCACTTTCTATTGTCACAACATTCATACAGCCCTTCCCCCCCAAATGAAAAGCCTCAAAGCTCACCTGGACCCAAACACATGAAGTGCAAAGATCAGTCTCTGGTACTGGAACACTCGGAAATTTTTTCTGCAGAATTTCCACTGGAAATTTTCACTGGTGTACAGTGAGAGACAAGTTTTGTACAAATGTGCTTCTACTGCTACAATGACCAATTTTTCTATATAAACTATGTTCTTTCAGGTAAGTGAGTATAGCATTACCAGTCTGGAACATGGCTGTTCTTTTACACCAGCCACAAACTAATCTCACCTTATTCACCATGGCAACATTGACACATCTGTCTCTTCTTCTGTTTCCATGGTAAAGGACTGGTAGATAGTACTTGGCTGCTTTATGCCAGATTTCTGATTCTGTCACAGGTTTCCACTTATTCTAATGGTTTAAATTTGTGTAGAAGCCTCTAAAATGTCACAGCCCCTGATCTGGGTGTAAAACCCAAAATCAAAACCAAATCCCAAAAATTAAAACACACAGGAAACAGACAAAACAAAACCAAACTGGAGGCAAATACCTGATCTTATAAAAAAAAAAAAAAAAAAAAAAAAAAAAAAAAAAAGAAAAAAAAAAAAAGAAAAAAAAGGCAACAGTCTGTTTAATTAGTTCTGAAAGCAGAACTAATTAAAGGTCTTTTCCACCATAACAGATAGTGCTAAAACCTTTTTACCAAATCACAGGATTCTTCTAAGGACTTCTTTTCCTGTACCTATAGCGTTTTTTAAAAAAAATTACTACCTAAACACAGCCCTTGTCAAAACTTTCACCAGTCAGAAATCTTTGAAGAAAGAGTTATTTCCTAAATAGCAAGCTCTTCAAAGTCCACCACACAGAGACACATCTTTAAGATTACAGGTAAAAGACTACAAGTAGTGCTGTAGTCCTCCTCAGCAGAGTGAATTAAGAGCTCTAGACACATTTTCAAGCACTATGTTGCAGCCAAGGTTACCCTGTTAGGGCTGCATGGTTGGGTCTGAGCATTCCCAAATGCTCTGGGTGATGCACATCCATTACTTTAGGGACCTTAAAAGCCCAATGTGTGAACTGCTTCTGAAGTGTCTCCTTCAAGCTCTGAAGCCACTTTAAAGCCTTTGAAGTATTTCTCCTACCTCTGTTTGAATACAAGACTATCAGAAAAAGTTCAAAAACTGTAGGGAGTTCTGTCTGTGATTAACTACCTTATGTGAGTAAGGAACTATTGTTTTGCTTCTGATAAGACAAATACTTATCAGTTACTTTGCCCCAGAGCTTTCTCTCTTTTTATGACAAGTTTGTAACAGTGACCATAGTGTATGCATTCCTACACATTTTATTATTAGTCAGATATAATGTGCTACTGACATGGTTTTGGGAGTTGTGTTCAACAGCACTGATTCTGTTTCTGAGGGCCAAGACACATTTTACAGTTTCAAAGTGTGTAGTCAGTAGTTAGTTATAGAGATGCAATCTTGGAAAATAATTTTAAAATTTCCTTTCAAAAGCATAGACCTAAATATATGAGTTTATTTCCACATTAGATACCCCAGCAATGTCACTAAATTGCTGAGCCTATGGGTATTACCTTGCAAAATACTTCAGTATGAGAGTGAGTGCTATTGTACCTTGCCAGCAAGTACCTTGTATTCATTTAGATTTTCCTTACTAGGTCACTTCATTAAAAAAAGATTAAAGTCTACTCCAGCTAGAGGCATGAATTCCCACTTCTGTTTTCAAAGAAATCTGGTATCAGTGCAATTCCAAAAAAAAAATCTTGGTTCTAAAAGCAATGTTAAACATATTCATTAGGAGAATGTACATCCCTTCAGGGTCTTTATTGGGTCACATAATTCTAACCTTTGTAGCACTTCAATGCAAGGG
This sequence comes from Erithacus rubecula, assembly GCF_903797595.1. Classification (NCBI taxonomy): domain Eukaryota; kingdom Metazoa; phylum Chordata; class Aves; order Passeriformes; family Muscicapidae; genus Erithacus; species Erithacus rubecula. The sequence continues at coordinate 63,894,026 of NC_136658.1, forward strand.
GATTCTCCTGAAGAGTGTAGCTTTAAAGGTGAAAGAGATGAGGCAAATCCAAAGGTAAACACAATATAAAACCACAACAGTGACATCTGCTGCAGTATTTTCCTTACACCTTACTGCCAGATTCATAACTTCCCACACACGCCATTTGAAAAGACATTGACAGAGATCAGCATCTGACATAGAAGTTCTCTGAAATACTTTGGAGGGAGAGAGACTTTCCTCAATGAAACAGCATTCTGCTTAGAGGGGAAACCACCTTTGAATAGCCAGGAAATCAATAGTATGTCCTCTCTAAAGCATGGCCAGGAAAGGACTGCCTATTCTTCACATTAATTCAATAACTAGAACTAAATTAAAGTTTTGAGCAAAAGTGGGTGATATTTCAAATCCTCCTCTAATCAAACAATGGGACTTGAAACAATGCCAGTGGGAAGGCCAATGCATAAAATCTCTTGACCAGAGAAGTTTTTACTCCTGATTTGCACCCGTGAAGCACACTGATCATGCACAGAAATGCATGAGGGAGGGTTAGCCATGGTAAGATCACACACTGAAACACTTGCAGCAAAAGACATCTATTTCTTTAGGGTTGGTGGGTTTCAGGTGCAAACTAGTCACTAGAAATGGGCTTTGTATCAGAGACTTAAGCCACAGCAGTAACTGAAATGTTGTGAGGGTCTCACCATCAGAAACATGAGAATGGACAGACTTTCACAGCAAGTCAAAGGCAATTGCAAATATTCCTGATTGTTTAAAGGCTGAACTTTGGCAGCTAAAAAGGCCTATGAGGCCACAAATTCCACATGTTAAGTCCCCTTCTGACTTCTGACTCCGGTCAGTTGAACTGTGCTGACTTTCATATTTCTACTCAAAAGATTAAGTGTATTCATTTGGCTGTGCATGTTGCAAGAGCACTAAAAGACTGCTAAAGTACATGCTCACCATGGACCTGATCAAAGCCCTCTGAGATCAATGGGAATATTTCCTTTGACTTCAATGGGCTTTTGATAAGACTCCAAATTACCCAGTGGAAAGTTAGCCTCTGAAGGATGGTCCTGATGTTAGCATACCCATGGGCACAGCACTCGGAAGGATTTGGCTCTGCACCTGGGTGATGCGCAGCATCCCACGCCGGAGCAGGTGCAAGTGTGGCATCTCACTCTGATATTTTGTAAAATGCCACAGTGGTGAAAAAGGAAGCATATTTTGATTGACAGCTTCCATACTAGCTGGTACTTGAAACAGCTTGCAGCCACATCAGGATCTGGCAGGAAGCCAGACCCCATTCACAATAATGGAACATCATACAAATATCAACAGGGCTGTATCCAAACCAGCTGTTATTATTAATTTCATGTCTTTTAAGAGGAAGAGAGGATTTCAGCCATTTGAAAGGATTTTTCAAATGAATAATTATACTGTTTGGTGATGTTTAATTTCTGTTTACCTCTGAATGCTTCTAAAGTTGTAGCTAGTGGTCCCATATGAATTGGATTTAGAGATACAATTGCTGTTTAATTTAACTGATTCACTTGAGATGTCTTCTGCATTTTTGTTACAGGAGGTGATATTTTGAAGAAAATTGAAGGCAACTGTATGTTGACAGAAATAAAAAATAAAAGAACATGGAGTTTAGAAAACTATGTTTTTATATCAGACTGCAAACTGTTTAGAAAATAGGAAAAAATTGTTGTTGTTGTTGTGGGAAAAGGTTCAGCAATTGGAGATCAGAAGTGAACAAACAATTCACAGTGAATCACCTCTGCTCCATGGAAGATTTCAGGGTCTTCATTCTCTTTTGCCTTAAGAGGTAGCTAGAGAGTGCTACTCTTTTCTGTTATACCACTTTCTTTTTATTAGAGAAAATTTTCGACAAATAGAGATTCAAGTTCAGCTTTATCTTTTTTTTTCTGAAACAGCTGAAAATTTTTAGATGTTTTATGGAAAAGATTTAGTCCTTGTACTACAATGGTATATTAGAGTGAAAACAAACATAAATGATAAAGGAAGAATAAAGAAAAAACTGTGCTCAAAGATTATGTGGACTGATCAGGTAAAAGGGGTAGATGCATTGTCAAATTTACAGCCAACACAGAGTTTCATAGCTCTTTTAGGTAATGTAGATATGATATTTTCATGTGTAACAGATTGTCAATTCATTTTTTGACACTGTTTCTATTCTTTTATTGATGATATAATAATCTGGGCATGTATATAAATATATATATGTATGTAAATGTATTTATACCTAAACTACAGGTATTAATGATAGAGGAACCCTGCAAAATGTCTTTTTCCAAGCCTGAGGAGTTACTTTGAATGACAGATTTCAGAAGAAACTCAAAAATAGATGTAGGTAGAAGTGTGCAGGGATTTTTTCAAATATGGAGCAAGATACAAAAGGGTTTGGTTGTGATACAAATCTGTAGGGGAAGGAGAGGGAGGGTATCAAAGGAGACTTCTGTTTCTGGATGACTGAGGGTGGTAGCATGAAACCTTTAAAGGAAAGCTTTAGTCAGAAAAGAAAGATTATGAGCCTTGTTTAGTTATCTAGGTTTTGAGAAATTAGTGAGCTGCTTAAGAAATGTGCCTTTGAAAGAATTAAAGTATTTTTGCAGGTTTTGTTTAGGTTACAGTAGTGGAAAATCCTGGAACAGGAGGTGAGCTGAGGGGAGGTGAGGTCTTGGGGACTCCGGATCCCAGAGAGAGGTAGTGGAAAAACACCCCTTATTATCTTGGAAGAAACCCCAATACTGGTCCCACCCATGTTATGAAAAAAAAGTCTCACAAATACAGCAAGATTTAATTTTAATTGTAGTCATCAGTGGGACTAGTGGTTTCAGTTCTCTAGAGAGTTTGGTTTTAACATTATAAAGTCACTGTTTGGACAAATAATATGTGGGATTTTTGTCCTTGACAGATTTGAGTACTATTTTCAGTCCTAATCTTGTTATCTCAGTCTCTATCTTTCTGTTTTTTCTTTCTGTTTTATCTTCAGATTTCAAATAACAAAGTCTAAACTTGGGTTTCTGAAAAAAAAAACAGCTCTTCAGAAATAGATTTGAAAATGTATGTAACTCCAAATTAAAGCTGCTAGACTTTATACAGCTCTACCTTAGGAAATTTCTGACCTGTGCATGTTAGACATTTGTGCTTTCTGTGCTTTTAAAGTTGTTACTAGCCTGATTGAATGTGCAGCTGGTAGTGATCTACAGTTTTTGTTTATCCTGCTGAGTGAAAATGAGGGAGGACTTATTTGTAGACTCATTCAGCTAAAATTCTGAAATGCTGTCTCATATACTTAATTCTACTGAAATACTGCCTCGTTCAGTCAATTTTCTCAGAGGTTCCTTCTGCTAGCAATAAAGCTTAATAAATCCAGCACCCAAACTTTTCATGCTTAAAAACAACTGTATGTCAGAGGTCAATTTCTGTTCATCTTAAATTGAAAGAACTTTTTTAGCACAGGATTAGGAAAATACAGTTTAAGGGCAAGTTATTTTAGGTAGCAAATAAAACTTATAGCTTAGTTATGATGAATACTTAGGAGCTAAAATATTTTTATAGAATTATTTTTACTTTGACACATCCATTAGTAAAGCAGAATATCATTTAAAAGAAAAATCTTGTGCGAAAACTACCCTTCAAATAATTACTTTCTAAAATCACACCTATTATTTTCTATAACTTTGGATCTTGAAACTTTCCAAATATTTAAAGATCCCATTTAGAAGAGGAAACATTGCTTCAATTAAAAATGCATGGAAGACAATATAGATGGTTTTCATGCATCAATGTCTCTACATGGTGTCAATGCCTGCAAGTGTACTTGCCTTTACTAGTCAGTACTATAGGTATATCCCACTGTTTCCTTTTTGATAGTGTCGTTGCTTCTGTTTTGTTTTGTTTTGACTTTTCTTTTGTGTTGTAGTAGCTCTTTTTCTGCAATACACCAAGATGCAGTACTCTATGTCTTTGTGATATAGGACATGTTGTTTCATCTATGTGCAGTATTGTCTTTTTTGCTCAACATCTCCTTGAAAAGGACAATTATTTTCCTGAACCAACACTCCAACACTTAAAAAACTTGTTGTAAGTAGTTGAGTGAGGGTGGAGGGATTTGTGTATTTGTTGATGTTTAGGGGTTTTTTTGGTTGCTTGAGTGTTTTTATCTTTTCTTGATGTCACAGATAAGAATTTCTATTGAACTTTTTACACCATGTGGATAAAATCTGATATTGTATGCCATAGTGACTTTCTTTGCTTTTACTGCTACTGGTGCTCATGAGTCTATTTATCTGTCTATATGATTTATCTTAAAATGTGTTAATTCCAAAAAAATAAAGGGGGGGGTGTGAAAGGAAGAAAAATTGTTTGATTTCTGCTGCCTTCTTCACTAGCTTTCTCTTGCATTGCACATGCATTTTTTACTTCTGGCCTTTAAGGCCTCTACCATTTTTATTCATCTAAATAATTTTGTAGCTTAAAGGATTTGGTAATGATGACTCTGTGTCTGTTACTTCATAAAAGTGCTATGTCTTTCCCACATAAGCCATTGTTTTTCTCAAATACTGGTGTCTATACTGCAAGGCAGTCCCTTTATGTAGCAAGAGCAGAATTTTTTTCTTCAATCTTTTTCTTTTATGCACTTTTCATTCAGAGCACACTTGTAAATCACTCATGTAATAGTCTATTTCTTTGGACTGAATTTGTTACTATTCAAGTCCTCTGGTTATTACTAGCAGTTCTTCAGTTCATCTCAGATTTTAAGGATTTTCTGTTCAGTAGACTTAATGTGTAAGAAATTATAAATAGTTTTTTATTTCTGGAACTGCATTGCTAAAGTTACATGTTCTTTCCAATTCTTTTGGTCTTATGACATAGTTATCTTCATTGTCTTCCATGTTTTATTTCCATTTCTCATTTAAATTTTTCATGTACCATTTTCATTCTGAAACCAATGTATTCATTCAATGTCTATTTCTGTTTGTCACACAATTTTATCATTTAATAAAGCTTTTGTATTGAGATATCTCAGCAATTGTCTTCCTAAATAGAATGGGAAGCATTTTGATGCTGTTGTTGGCTTATTCATATTGCTTGTAGACAATTCACTGGAAATTGATCTATTTCATTCATACAAAATCTAAGTTACTGAGAGCCATTCTTTAATAAAAGGACTAGATATTTGCCTTGTCTATGATTATGCCATCTACTTTAAAAAGTAGGGAGATTTCTAGCCATAAATCACCATTTTTTACTTTCAACTTTTTCAAATAAGTATATGAACTGGTTGAAAGAACTCTCAAATTTTTTAGGATAATTTCTCTTTCATAAAATTTAAATGTTCAAGAAAAAAAAATGCACTTTTCTGGGCAAATACTGTGTCAGAAAATGTTCTTCATAACTGCAGGACCAATACGAAGTAGTTTTTTGCCATTTTGTGATTTCAATTTTCTTTTTGGTTTTGGGTTACTTGTCTTCAAGTCCTCATTCCCCATTACCCCACACTCTATCTTTATGATTTCCCTAAAGTTAATTTTGGTTTTTGTTTTGGATTTGCATGGTCAGGCTTTGGTAGTGGGTGGCTACAGGAGTGTCCGTGCCCAATAGAGCCTATCCCTGGCAGCTCCCAAGATGGATTTTCCACTAGCCAAGGCTGGGCCACATAGAAATGGTGATAATGCCTCTGTGATAGCAGATTTAAGAAGGAAGAAAAGACCAAAAGTTGCTGCAGAGTTGTAATTGTATCCAGAGAAGAGCAGAGTGAGAGCATGTGAGAGGAACAGCCCTGCAGACATCAAGGTCAGTGGAGAAGGAGAGGCAGGAGGTGGTCCAAATGCTGAAGATGAGATTCCCCTGCAGCCTGTGGCTCAGACCATGCTGAGGAAGCTGTGACCCTACAGCCTGTGGAGAACTGTGCGGGTGCAGAGATCCACCCACAGCCCAAAGAGGAGCCAGAGAAGGTGGATGCCTGAGAAGAGGCTGTCACCTCATGGGAAACTCGAGGAGAGAAGCCCACACTGGAGCAGCCTGTCCTTGAAGGACTGCACCTTGTAGAAGAGTCATCCATGCTGCAGCAGTTTGGGGAGCACTATTGCCTGTGGAATGGGCTCACACTGGAGATGTTCATGGAGAACTGTCTCCTGTGGGAGGGACCTCACAGTGTGGCAGGGGAATGACTCCTGTCCCTGAACAACAGGAGAAACAGCAGGTGATGAACTGAGCATATCCCCATTCTGTGCCTCCCTGCACCTCTGGGGTAGGATGTGGGGCTGAGAAGGAGGGAGGGATAGGAAGGTGTTTTGAAAGTTTTATTTTATTTCTCATCATCCTACCTTGATTTTTGTAAATAATAAATTAAATTAATTCTAATTCTAATTCTAATTCTAATTCTAATTCTAATTCTAATTCTAATTCTAATTCTAGCTTGTTTTGCCTGTGAGTGATATCTTCCAGTCCTTATCTCAATTTAGGAACCCTTCATTATATTTTCTCTCCTCTCTCCAGCTGAGGCGGGGAGTGATAGAGAGGCTTTGATGGAATGCAGACATTGTCTACCCACTACATTTTCCTTAATTTTTATACAAAAGCAAGAAAATGGTGTAGCAAAATGCCATATACTTCCCTGTATCTTTTTCCACTACATAAGAATTAATTGCTTGAGAGCAACTGTATTTCATGTAGACCAGTATGACTGCAGCTCCCTGAAAGTGTTTGGACCCAGTCTTTTGGGTAAAGTTGTAAAGTTGCCTGACTGGAAGCTATATTTCTGAGAGATTGCTAAGTATTAGGTCACTGTTCTCCATAATTTCCAGGTATTACTGGGAAATACTTTCTCTAAATCAGCCTTTACAGGGTCTTATTTCAGAACTGCAGAAATGCAATCTCCATGTGAACCTACTCATAATGGGGCAGCTTACATGGGCAGGATGAATTTGTCTTTAGACCCTGCAAAGAGAATGGGGAAGAGTGCCAGATGGCCATGAGAAAGATATAAGGAGTCTGTTATGCTTAAGAGTAACAAGTGATCCAGAGGGTAATGTTTCCTTAAGGCATAATCAAGCATTCAGGAGACAGATGGAGGAAAGAGTAGGGGGTCAAGACAGTTCTAATTAGTCCAACACCATATGGAGTTGCTTCTTTTCTAGAAGCTCAACCTTCTAGATGGGCCTGTGGGTTTTCCTACTGGACATCCTAGAGATCTTTGAAAGTGTTTAATGACTCACAACCAACCCACTTGCTCAGATTTTTGTCTTACAGAAGTAAGTGTTAAGTAGAGAAGCCCGATTCATAAATCTCCAATATGAAACTAAGATGTAGCTGGACAGGGACTATACCAATGAACCAAGAAATTAGAGGAATTCTTAAGTATGGTATAGCTGGAGTCTACAGAGGTGCCTGAAATATTACTTCATTTTGTTTTCATTCACAAAAACTCATCTTCCTACATCCAGCCAGCATGTAGGAGGAAGTATTGCAATTCTGCTGCTGTTATATATGTGGGCAGATTATATGCATTTGCAGTTTTTTTGGCCACTGTGATTACCCCTTTTATCACTACTCCTAAAATATAGAAGATATCTTCTGTGTCTTAATTATATTTATCTCTACTTGTATCCTTTTTTAATTTTGTTCATGAAGTCTCACACCATCTGTACATGCTGGGAAAGAAAATGGTTTTTAGTCCTGGGAGAATACAAAAGAGAAAGCCACTAGAGAGTATATCTACAGTTTAGAGTAGATTGCAGTACAGTCAGGCAGGGACATTTCTAAGGGGTAGAGATAGTGGTAAAATAGGGACAGTAAGACATGTGAAATCAGGATATCCCAAATCACATCTACACAGTATGGAAGGCTTATTTGGTTGAATTGAGTTGAATGGAGTCCTCAACAACGCCTTTGCAATGAACACAGTGTCTTCTGTATGCATCAAGAAAATATTAATAAAAAATATAGTGTTATATTTTTCTGATATTACCTGGAGCCATTAAGAAACTGAAAAAATGTAGATCTTCTTCAGAGACAGAAAGGTAGTTTTCTCCCACTACCTCATACTTGTATATGTATGTTGTCAGTTCAATTTAAAATAAAACTAATATATTCTGCAGCAAGTGATGTTTAAGTCCTGATATGTCCCTAGAATATTCTTTTCTTCACTGACAAGAAGTTAAGTGAATTTGTCTGGCTTTGTCCTCTACCTGAAAAAATAAATACAGAATCCAGATCACTGCCATCCAGATCACCATTCTAATGCCAGAAAATACATTGGCATTCATCTTTACATGTTTGTTTTCTCAGTGCCTTTCAGTATAATTTTTTAGCTTATTATTTTAATAATTTTGCACAAAACAAGACAGACTGCCTCCCTATTGTCATCCATCACCTACTGAATATTTTTTCCTTAATTTATATTTTAAAGAAGATTTTTCATTTTTTCACTTCCTATATTTAAAAAAATTCCTTAAGAGTTTATTCCCATCATTTCCTAATATATTAACCTAACCAAACTTAAATGTTTGTAAACCATTCATTTTAAAGACTGGAAATTATTTTTAGTGGAGCTTTATTGACTCCTTTTCAATTCAACTTTCTTTACATACTGCAAGACATCATTACAAATAAATTGAGAGTTATCAACTGACACTCAGAATCTGAGGCAGTGTCTGGGTCATACTTTCTACAAAGATAGCACTCATAAGCTATGGGTGAAATTACCTTCTTTTATTTCTTCTGCTACAAAAATCAGACTTTAAGAGGTGATCTAGGCTGCTATTCTTTTCATCTCCAAGTCCAAAGCTTTACTATCCCTTAAAGCTTTCTGTTCAAATACTCTGTAAAGCTGTTGAGAGAGGTAATGACTAACAAGAGCTGAAGTGCCAGCATTATGCAGGTGACACAGCACCAGCATTACACAAAACCTAAACCCCGGCATTTCTCAAAAAATCTCAGTACTCCTCTGAAATCAAAATTTGGCTGAAGAGCAATTAAAAGACATAATGCAGAAAAGTTAAAGTAATAGCCTTAAGAGAAGTATTTGTGCTCTATCAGTTTGTATAAGATGGAGCTGACTTGCAGTTTCAGTACATTTGCCCATTATTCAGAATTTCATCTTGTCACTTTGACAAGATGTTTGTTAATCTTTATTAACAAACATTTAATAGAATTAACTGTAAGGGAATAATCTCAATAGCACTACACATTTTAAGTTAGATGTACTTAACCTAATTGTCTATGTTCTGTGTATAGTCAGCATGGAGAGCCACCTCCAGGGTACAGCTGATGCCATTCATATCTTGCTCAACACAGTAATTCAGATTCTGTATCTGATTCATCTTTTCTATTGTGATGTGTCTTCTTATTTAAAAATCCGCTTGACTGGTAAAAATACTTTGTTCCTCAACATGGTTGTTAAGTACCCAAGTAACCACACAGCTGAAATAAATGATTTCTTGTTTATTTTGCCCTCATGCACAACACTTCTGGAACACCTGACCACATATTTTACCTGCTTTGTCTGTGGGTTAGTTATTCATGATCCTCAATATATAGTTGTTTTCTCAACATGTCATTTTCATTAGCAAACTCCTAATTTCTCCTGAAGATGACTGCCCTGATGGTTATAGAAGGCCAGATAATTTGCTCCTCTGTATTACTTGATGTGCAGTACTTAGTGGCAGCTCATCTGTCATTGTGATGGACAGGAATTAAGTGTACTGGATCATAACAATTGTCTGTGAAGGTGGAGAAGAGAACAAACTCGGAAAATCTGTAACTGTTGGGGCTATTTGAAAGTTTTTCCCCCAAAATGGTCATGAAGGGTTTAACTAAAAAAATCCAAGGAAAAGAAATTTAGGGATGATGCAAAAAACAAGTAAAGAGACTGTGTGCATATGTCCATCTTGTTGGAGAATGAAGACACTGCAGCACCTAAAATCAATCCCAACACCTGAGATAAAACATGGCTTTAATCCATCAATGCTTGAAATGCATTTTATTTTACCATAAAATTCTATTCTTTAAAGACAAGTCAATGCAAACTTCATTAGTATTTTACTTTTCCTAAATTCTGTTTTATAAATGGTATTTTGCTGGGGAGTTTTTGCTTTGTTTCATGCATTTTCTTCTTCCTAAATTAACTATTCATTAAGCATTAACTTGGGGAGTGAAATCGCTTTCCTAAAAACTAAAATACATCATATTTTTCATCATAATTACTAAGAGTACTGATTGTATAGAACTCTGAATGTTAAATCAACCAAACTTTTAACAAATATTTTTAATATTTCACATATTTAAAACTACTATTTGGGCCAGGTTTTCTGTAGAAGTTTTTCGTAAAACTATTTTTCAGTAGCAGACTTGTGTGACTGTTCTTCTCCCTTCCTATTCTGATTCCAGATTTAAGAAGAATTCCAATACAAAAAGCATCTGTTTTGCAGAGCTAATGAAAGAGACTATTGGAAAGAAAGGAAATAAAGTTTCTTGGTTTTTTTTTTCAGGAATAAACTAATTTATCACCAGTAGGAGTGTGTCCCAGTATATACTTTACATTATTAACTGAAATTTTCTTGTATAAATTTAGTAATCTCAGTTGCCTTATGTTAAAATCCTTCTTTTGAAAATCAGATTCTTATTCATTATGTCTTGCCTATGAACATCCCTTAATTCCAATGAAAACAGACATATACAAGACTGCAGAAAATGAGAAATAAGAAATACTTTTTTTTGTTGGAGAGTTAAGGCAGGTAATAGGTCAAATTATTCTGACATCAATTTTAGCTTCTCTAGCTCTGCTTTATGAGGAAGAGGGGACAGTGATCTGTTGAATCTCCATTTCCTTGATTGATGTCCCAGGAGAACAATTGCAGGGTCAATAGACTGATTCCCTAGATGGGTGTGAGGGTCCTTTCTGTAGGTTTTGTTAATCTGCTGGGAATGTCTACTTCTTCCACAAGCTACCATTTTTTGAAACATTTCTCTGTCCATAAGGGCTACCACTTTTTCATAAACTAAACCAGCCTTACAGAAAGGAACTGTTACACACAAATAAATATTTGATATGTGGCAATGTGATTTATGTAGATTTCTTTTTTCCCTGCATGTATGAAGAGAAAGAAGTTGTTAAACTGTTAAACTGTTGTTAAGCTAATTCAGTGGAGGGATACCACATTGGGACAGGAGGGAGCAGGTCCTGCCAGGAGAAGGCAAGGGACAGGGGCAGATGCAGTCTGGAGAAGAGATGACTGTGGGGGGCAATCCACAGCAGTGGATTTCCTCCATTCAAAGGAAAAGGAAACTTCTCAAAAGCATCAGTAAGGAAATAATAGTGTACAATACTCCATTTGTTGTCCAATAGATGGGATTTTTTCCTGAGTTTTACTAAAGACTTTGACCACTCTGAATTCAACAAGTTTAATGCTACAAATAAATCGTTATATTAGCATTAAGAAAGATGTTTAGGTTTGGCATTGGGAGGAAAAAAGATAAAGGCCTAAAAAGCAAAACAGCAGGAAAGACATTCTACTGTTGAAAACACCAAATAATAAAACACTCAGTTTTGTCAGTCGACAAGGTGTGAAGTTAATTGTACCAGGAACGTTTCTGCTAGCTGTTCCTACACAACATTAATGCAAACTTACTTTGAGAGTACAATTTATTTGTAAACAACATCTTAATCGTGGGAATGTTACACAGTGATGTTTTCTATCTGCAATTACTGGATTGTCTGCTGACTGATTGTCCACTTTTCTACTGCAATTTCAAGCATCTCCATGAGAGGATGAGAAAAACTCATTTTAGGAGTATTAAAAGTACACAGTTAGAAAGTAGGTCTGGGTAAATGGTTTGGAAAAAATCCAAATTTTATCATGCATGAAAAACACAGAGCACAGAAATAATGCAAGAAAATAATTTCTTATGCTATTTTAGCTATCCTGTGTGTCCACATTTTTCTGAATACCAAACCTGAACATCTTGGGTGATTGATCATTGTTTCAAGAAGCTTCTAGTCTGGATTTAGCTTGCCTTCATGCAGCCATGCAATGATGCGAAATGTCATATGTGATGCATACAGTTTTGAAAAACCACAAAAGAGCACAGAAACAGCATTGTGAAGTTTTTGATTTTGATTCATCTGTCATCCCTTCTGAACATTAGTGAAAATAAACAGAAATTCCATTAAGTTCTTTGATCTTTGAAAGGAGTTTTGTGAAAAAGCAGCTTTACCAGTAATCATAGAATCACAGTATCATCACAGGTGGGAAAAGACCTCTAAGACCATTGAGCCATCTTCCTTTGTCTTTCCATTCCTCATCTTCTCAACACATATCTTATCTATAAGTTAATTTGAGATGCAATGGCGTTCTTGAATGAGATATGTCAAGGCATAACTTTCAAAGCTCTTGGGACTGAAATCTTGTGCCCTGCTTAAAAGCCAAGCAATGTAACATTACAGGTGAATATATGAGACTGAATCCCCTGCTCATTTCAAAAATTCTGTGTGACACAGACACCAAGTGATAATCATATGTCTGCTTTCTATCTAGCACCACTACAGGTTGGCTTGCAGGGCTATGAGGGCATTTGTGCCACAACCACCGTGCTCTGCTGGCACATGGGATCCTTCCCACACTTGTCAGGTTCTGCCTTTGATATCCACAATTCAGGAAGACTATGGCTTATGCTGTGTCACAACATTTGTCTGTGTGAACTCTTTTACATGGTAGAGTCACAGTAGTTCTGTTGTTTTTGAGGAAAATTATTCTCACACTAAATAGGACTGAAGACTTCCAGCTTGGTGATTGTGCCAAAAAATGGCCATGATACGGTGCTTAAAAATGTTAATTGAGCACCTTAGCAAGAAGTCTTGCCATTGTTAATACCATCCTATACTCATGGAATCTACTCTGCAAATTAGATGAAAGGCCATTCCAGAACCCTTTCCTGGATTTCACTCCTGAGCTGCACTCCTCAAAGGAAGACCCTGGGTGCACATTACAAAGAAAATGGTTAATACTTAATGACCTGGATAGGAACAGTTTAATTAGTCACTAATAAGCTACTTATAAAAATTGTAGCACTCATTTTAGGCCATACCTCAGTGACTAGATTATAGAATTATACACTTATTGAGCTGCAATTTAAAACAAAGCAGCTTTTTTCAAACACATTAAATTATTATATGCATATTACCTTATAAATACAGTTTATATCTATTTTAATTAGAAAACACCTTTAAACTCTCATGATAAGCAATTTTGCCAAGTAAAAAGATCATTACTTAGGTATTAGTAGAGTAGGCAATAAAACAGGAAATGCTATCTATTGAGAAATTTCTGTATTTTGAATAATCACAATTCCCCATGAGAATATAAGTGAATGTTTCAAGAATTTTATGGATTCAAAGGACTCAAAAGTTTTGTTTTGGAAACACTAATATGACCCTTCAAAACATTAGACCGAAGCAATATGCTTTAAAAATTTAAGAGTAGTTAATATATAGGACATATTAGGTACAAGAACTGAAATTGAATATCTGATTTTTACTTTCAAACATATACCTCAAAGAAATGGAAACATTTGTGTTGAACACTTTATTACGAGGGCATTTTTAAAATCAACTTGATCTCTTTATTTTCCTTTTAATTTTTTTCCTATTAGTTTCTTAAAGTAGTCAGGCACATACTGATTTTCATAAAAATGTGTTTAGTAATAGGTGTGGAGGACATCTGAGCAGGTGGAGAATGAAAACAGGAAAAAAAAAACTTGAATTACCTCTCTGCATAATAAGTCCAATCCTTGCAAGTATAAGGTACGAATTGCATCTGTCTGGAGTACTATACACAACTCTGGTGAAGTCAAAAAATATTAGTTCACACTGATTGATAATATGATAAAGGGTTTGGAAGCTTTCCAACCTTTTCTCTTGGAAAAAAATTTAAGCTGAGTGAAACCAAAGTTGACTTATTTTAGTTAAAGAATAAATTTCAACAGAATAATAGAATATGTATTATAGATTAATGATTTTTGTTCATAAGTTACAAGAAGGTTCTTTGTATCTGAATGTTTCACTATTTCAAGTGTGAGTCATCACATCAGAATACAGATGAGTAAAAACATATTTTTAAGTTGTAGATTCCTAAATTTGGGATGAAATCACTTACAATTGCAGGGATTAAAACTAAATATTCCATGGGAATGCTTCAATAAGTATCTCAATGTTTTTTTAAAGTAAGAAATACTCTTGTTTGGCTTGCAAGTTTTTTTTACATGAAAGCTAGGACTAGGAAGGGGCATTTCTGATAGGAAGAGAAGGAGCTTAAACATGCAACCATTAACTTAAAAGCACTCTCAAATCCAGTAATACAGGGATAGCCATTAAATGCTTTTCAAGTTCCATATGCTCCACTCTCATGTTGCTAAAGGACAGTGTTTCCAAGCATGCCAAGCAAGGAGTATTTTAAATGAAGTCTTTAAACAGGAAAGTGGTGAGAAGGCAGTCTGCTGTGTTAACACCTCTGTTGTTATAAGATAAGGTCATATTTCTCATTGTGACTTTAATGGCTGCTTCTTACTCTGTGTTTCTGCTCTCTGTGTGGTCTGTACTTATATCTACTACTTTATTAACTACAGCAAATTTTTACCATGACCATTAGCACAGTAGAACAAATTCAGCATGAAAAAACTGCTGAATTATTTCTCGATTAATGTACCACCAGCAAATTTGCTACTTGTTCTCTTATTATTGAGTCCATATCCTTTTACCAGAAAGCATAATTTCTTATTTCCATCATTTATTTTATCTCAGAAATCCTACTGAGTAGGCCAACATGTCAATAATAACATATGGACAATAAAATAGGATGTCACCTTTAAAAGTCAGAGAGCATTACTTTCATATTGTTATAATTGTCTTTGATTATGATTTAAGTTGAAATTGGGGAAAATGGAAAGTGAGACCTTTTATTTTTTAACTCCTTAATGAAAGTAAATGATAAGAGATATTTCTTAGTATTTTTTTTAGTAGGGTCTTTTTCATTGTAATAGTTACTGCTTTTAGATTATTTGTTTTCATTGACTTATTCTTTGCCTCTCAAAATGCTTAAAGTGTATTCAGATTCATATAGTATATGGATGGAAAGAACCGTTATGATTATCTATTCCAAACAACTGTGAAGCAGCCCATAAAATCTGAACTAATACTTCATGTATCAAGTTCATATCTTCTGCTTGAAGGACATTAGATCTTTTAGAAAGACACCTGGTTTTGATTTAAAGTCTTGATTCTCTTTGACTCATATTTGCACCTTTCTAATGTGTGCAGCAGACTTGGAAACATGCCATAAGTAAGTGGGATCTTGAGGTTCTACTTCTTTGAGTTTCATGTTAGAATGGTTCATTTAATATTGACTTTCACAGTATTTTTAATGCACTCAAAAAAGAAAAAATCTCTTGCAAGTACTTTACATTAGAAAAAAAATGTTGAAAAATGAGTGAACTGCACAAAACAGAATAACATAATAAAACATAATATAACATAACATAACATAACATAACATAACATAACATAACATAACATAACAACATAACATATATATAATATAATTCTGAAAACAAACAGAAAAACAGCCAAAAAGCTTTTGCTTTGCAGTTATAGCAACTATAGACACAAAGTTTGCCTGACAAATTGTAAGTGAGAGTCGGTCAGAAAGCCCACCTTTATCTTTGTCTTGCTTCCTTTGATTGTTAAATTGCATAGAGTAGATAAACACTTCCATCAGTTTTGCTAATCCTTCTTTTAAGATTGTGCTTACATGGACTTTTTTGTGACTAATCAAAGGAAATATCTGAAAATTTTGTGAAAGTGAACTTTTTTTCTGGTGTTCACTAAGAAGCATAGCAGAGACTTACGAGTAGATTTCTGTTCTTCAGAGATAAAATAATTTACAATAGACAAAAACAAATATACAAACAAAATTAAAATTAACTAAATCAACTTGAGAAAAAATAAATTTGTCTTATGATGGACCTTATTTTGGAAAACATACTTTTTTTTTTCAGATGAAAGGAAGAACAAAGCTTGCTTTCATTCAGGATGAAATAAAAGCTTTTACATTCAAGACTCTTGCTAAATCTCTTGAGAAGAAAGAATAACATTTTTTTGTCTAGCTAAAAATCTGATATTATATATCCCTTTTCTTTACCTATATAGGAAAGGTGACATTAAAGGAGTTATTAGTCCTAGAAAACATTGATAAAAGAAGCTCTGAGAGATCACCCAACCTGTCCCTCAGTCCAAAGCAAGATTAGCTACCAGCATGCCATTCCTGATTGATGCCTCTTCAGTCTGATCTTAAATGCTTTCAAAGACAGAGTGTTTACGAGATCTTTAAGAAATCCACCTTAAAGTTTCCGCTGTTCTTACAGTTACAAATTGTTTTCTATACATCTGAACTTCAGCTCAGATACTACAAACGCCTTTCCAGTTGTGTTGCCTCCAACTTGCTGGGCACATTGCTGGGCACATTGCTGGGCACATTGCCGGCCACTGCCTGTCAGCTGAGCCTGGAGCAGTGCTGAGTAAGGATTACTGGCTGTGTTTGGCAGAGGTTGCTCTGCTTGTACACGGCAGTCTGATATTTGCTTTCTTTGTAACAACATGACACAGTTGTCTCGTGCTCAGAGAGCAATCTGCTATAATTCCCAGATCATCCCCATTTGGCCAGTTGTTTCCCATCTTATATTTGTGCAGCTGATGGTTCATACATAACTGGAGTACTTTTCACTTGCCCTTAATCTTGTTGTACTGGATCAAGTTCAAAAAATCAGCTGTTGTATTCAGTGTCCCTTGGTGACAGCTACTCGAAGTATTTCTGGACATAGATTAATTTTCTGTGGGCAATTATTTTCTAACAGCAGATCTGCACAATATTGTATCTGTATCTAGATTCTTAAGCAATGACTTCCATAGATTTACTATATGATGAGTGACGCATATGTTTTGAATTCACATTATCAGGCCAAAGAAATGCCAAAGAAGATGTTTTTCCTTCTCTTTTTTTTTTTTTTTTTTTTTTTTTTTTAGGTATATATTTGCAACACACTATGCTGGTTAAGAGAAAGACAAAACAGACCTGAAGGATCTGACAACCATGCTATTGTTTGTAAGCTCTTTTAAATCATAATATGAGATACAATGGCAGGACTAGGATGCTTGTCAGGACTTGTCAGGAGGTATTTGGTGTTATTTTTCATCTTTGTTTATTTCTTTCTGCCTCAAAACTATTTATACTCACATACACAGATGCTGAGTGAAAGACTACAAGTGTCACTGCCATGTACACCTGGGGTCTTCGCAGCAGAATTCTGTGCAGTACTGTTCAAGTGGCTTATTTGTACATTATATTGAATAATTTACTAGGCTGCACCAAAAAATTATATATCATAGGGAAATTGTTAGATCGCATACATGATTAATCAATGTTTTAACATATTCAGACAGTTCTCAGCATAGCTTTGTTATCCATATGAGTTTTATATGATGCTGTGAAGAACTCCATGACAATGTTAACTAGGACTCCACAAAAAACCCCCAGATTTTACCTAACAAATTTGAACTACTTTGTTTTCCAACATCTATACAAGTTTACATTTTATATATTTTCAATTTGTTTATATATATATAAAATTATATAAATATAATTTATATATAATTTTATATATATATATATAACTATATATAACAAAGTTATTTAATTTGCATTTTGAGCCTTACAGTAAATGTGCTAAAATAAAATCTTTGGAGGCTCTAGGTGATCCACCTAAATATTATTAGAATTTTTGTTGTCAATCTTATTTAATATCTGCCAAACACATCAAGATGCACCAGTACAGATGCACCTCAGTACAAGAGCAAACCTTTTTGATGTGAGGAAAATATGACTTAGTATCAGAAGGATTAAGTGTTCTGTCAAGGATGGTGCTGCAGTCCTGAATTATTTACAAAACATGGAATTCAAAATACTGAAATTCAGCATTTCAGAGTCACAGTTTTCAAACTGCACATCTGAGAAATACACTTTTTGATGCTTTCCAACTTTGGGGGCAAAGTTAAACACAAGTCATTTCTCCAGTCTTGAATACATCTATTGATTTTAGACTTTGAGTAAAAGAAAACTCGGCTGAGGTCACAAAGTTTCTACTGTGGCAGCCACAGTGCAAGTGATTAAAACCCTGTCTCTCACCTTAAGTGTTCCAATTCAGTCTTGTGAAGTTTAACACCTCACCTCAAGTCCCAGCCAAATCTCAAGGGACTTTGAATTGACATCACAAACACACCTCCAAGTTTAACAAAGAAGCCTAAAAAGACAAACAAGGAAAAGAAATACTTACATGCCAGGAGCAGCTATTCCACAGAGATTTGATCCAAAGGAAAGCTGAAAGAAAACACTGCAAAAGCACATTTTTTTTACTTTCAAGGGCTGTAAGTAGCCCCTACTCCTACCATAGGAGGGCTCAAGAGTGTCCAGATAAAACACTCTCATCTTTTACCTTAATGAACTCTGAACTGACAAGTGTTTTATGACAAATTCAGCACTCTAGGAGTAGCTTCAAAACTCCATGAGATTTAGAGCCCCATTTGAAGCCATATCTGGTTTGTCTCGCCTCTGTGACAGGTTCTCACAGTTCTCATCTGGGTCAGTAAATGGAGATCCCATGATAGGGAAAACTGACATCCCATTCATCTTGCTTTGCATGAGTGCTTTGCCTGTCAAAACAGCCACACAACAATGTTAGTTTTATATACTCTTAAGAAATGCAGCCCCAAATTGGCTGCCAAAACAAAAGTAGGAAGAGTGCAGACAGGATCATACACAAAGATGAGGAAACAAATTGAAAATTTAGATGGCTGCAAATAAAAAACAAAAGAAGCATTGTCATACTTCCTTTTTTTTAGCCAGAGAGACGTATTGCCTTCTCTTTCCCCCACGTGCTAGTCAAAACCAGGTGCATGAAAAATGTCCTAGAGTTTGAGGTCAGAAAGGATGATCTGATAATTTAATTCATCCTTCCCCCAGGGTCTTATATCTATTTCAGTACTCTTTAATATAACTCAATGACCTTGGTTAAGATCAGGCATCTTTTTCAGTGCACCAGAACAATTGGTAAGGCCTGCATTTCAGATAAGTGTGAGAGAAAGTGAAACACACTGGGAGCAGAGAGAACCACTTTTGTGCAGGGGAATAAAGAGTTCTATCAGACAACAGCCACGGCTGGTTGAAGGTAGTGGGGTGTGTAATTTGACTACAATTTTTCTTTATTAACAATAGTATGTACTAGGGATGTGTTGGAGAGAGTGATTTTTGTTTCCCAAAGCCCTTCATAAAAGGAAGTTAACTGCAACTTTCAGAGAGCCACAGATTTTAGAGCCAGAAGAGGCCACTAGTGCAAATCTGAAGGTCAACAGAATAATAACTAAGCCAAAATTGGTTATCAGTGGAAAATCATCATTGAAGGGGAATGTTAGAAGTAGTACTCAGAAGGCTTTGAAACTCCTGCTTTGTTTGGGGATTTTTTTCCTCTTTTAATTTGAAATAAATATATAATTAATTGCAAAATGTGTAAATTACACTGGTGAAGTAAACCATGTTGAGCATAAGGCAACTAGAGATTTATTGCAAGAATTTGTTAAGCTGGTCTCAGTAAATATGCATGTGTGTCTAAGAACTATTCATTTTCACTAACAACCTCAACAAGGTAAATGTGTTTATACAGGGAACAGGAATCCATTCCCACTGAACCAGGAAAGTTGTTACTTTGAAAGTGACTCAGGTACTCAAAGCAAAGGCAACTCAGATGAGGTCTCAGAGGCAGAAAGACCAATATGCTCTTTGGGTTTATAGATGGTAGAAGTACTACTTCTCTGAGCAGGAATAAGACAACAATGTTGTCTTTGGTGTTGTTCAGCATATGGAATATTAAAGATAACAAGTCAAAGTTTTGCTGAGGTTCTTGAAAAAAACACATTCAAAGACTTAAAAGACAGTTAAACTAATTCCTGAAGAACAAAGGCAAAAAATTGCTTTGAAAACAGTTTAATCTGTGTAGTTCATCAAATTGAAAATAGAGAGGAGGCTTGTTTCCATTGTTTATATTATTTTATTTTAACAAAAACATTGTATTCAGAAGAATGAACAAACATATTTGCTGTGCCATTATACTGAGACTATAAACCATTCAAAACAAGCTTTTGCCAAATAAAAATTATAGGGACATACATATTAGCAGAATTGTCAGTTTATGATATACAGCATGTTAAATAGAAATTATTGTAAATCCTTTATCCCTAAATTCTATGTATAATTCCAGAAAAAAAGAAAATAACTAAAAAAGAAGTGAAAAAAATATTGTTTGTGTAACAAATAAATCTTCAATTATAGTAATTTTAACTCATATGATGGTACTGAGGGGAAAGGAGTCATGACAAAAGAATTCATCAAAATGAAATTAATTTCCACTTGAATGTTGTGGGATTCTTTCTCTTGTTGCATTATGATTATGTAAAGAAGTATAATTGATTTTATTTCCATTTGCCTGAAGTAGGAGATAACTTTGTTTTATATAAAGGTAAATGAAATACACACACATACATACATACACATATGAATAGGTGGTAAAATAAAGCAGTTCAGTTTTTTGTCTATTTGGCAAGATTTGACAGCATTTTAGCCTAGATGAAGGGAATGGTTTACTGTGGAGCATTTAGAAGACCTCCTGCTACCCTTAATAAACAATGTGTTTCTTTAACTAGTGTCTAAATGATACACAAGTCAAATTAAAGATGCCATTTGTCATCTCTACAAGTAAAGTGACTCATGCACAAAATTAAAAAAAAAATTGCCATCACAGTCTTTTATTTGCTTCTTCATCTTTATATAACATGAAGAAAAAAAGGCAGAACCACTTAGACTTTGATGAAGTCTGAAACAGATTATAAGGCAAATCTAGTCAATTGTAAATGCTTATAAAAGAAGAGTTTAAAAGGCATCATGAATTTACTAGGCTCAAAGATAACCAATAAAAAGAAGATTAATTGAAAAGGGTAGGTAGATGACTGACAGGCTTCACTTTAGAGGCAAGGTAAATACAAGTAGACTTCAAATTTGAAAAGCTTATGTTTGCAAAATTTTGGTATGTTTTCCACTGGGATTTATTGCTATTTACATCTCTTTGCAATTCTTTCTAATTCTTTGTCCATCATAATGCTGACAGCTATATAGGAAATTGAATATAACATTTTCCTGCTTATATGTGAGCAGACATGTCATATTTTCACTCTAGTTGTTTAAAGCCCAGAGGAAAAATTTTACAGTTGTTCCACAATGCCTTATGTATAAAAAGAAAATACGTAAACAAACCCAGCCTTGCCCACATCTCCTGAATGATGGAAAGGAATTTTAAAACAGAGCATTTGAGATCTACCTATGTTAGATGAAATTCAAGTATGATATTTTAGCAGTCTCATTGCAAGCTTCATAACTAGCACATCTAAGGGCCACTCCTCAATGCATAAAATACTAAAGTGGTCTAAAATTTTAGATCAAGTCAAAGTATCTGGAATTCCCAAGAGACTGTTGATTTCAGCCCCATATTTTTAGAAGGATGTGGCATCTCTTATTGTAGTTGATATGAACTCTGCTGCACTTCCTTTCAAGTTTTCCATTTGTCATTATAATGGTGATATCACAGTGTTGTGCAAGTCAAATTGAGAGATTTACTGTTATAACTAGTGTCATCAAATATTAACAGTGTCTCATTTACAGTTAGATATTTATTACTGTCCAAATCTTCCAAATATTTTTCTGTATTGGTCTGGATTCTGGGACTAAATTTTTTTTTTTTTTATTTTATGCTGGGAACTCTTCATAACACAGTAATAAAATGGTTTTTTCTCTTTTTGCTCATATCCGTATTGTTGTAAGCATGCTATTTTGTCTGTAATTTTAATTTGGCTAATATTATAGTGTTTATAAAGAAACAACCCTTCTTTAACTCATCCACTACAAAGAAATGCTTGCACAACTAGTAGCCTTGAAAAGAAAGAAAAAAAATTCCTCAAACCCCAGATGTTTCCATTACAATCCTGCTATAGAAGCACTCAGGAGAACTGCAGGCTCAACCTGATAGTTTCAATGCAATGACTTTTTAAAATCTTCATCAGAAAAAATGGGAAGTATTTCTAATATAGCATCTTTATCACTGTCATGCTCCTCCTCCTCATTATCATCATTGCATACATTTGTATAAATTTTTCAGGACAATGAAACTTTGTTAATATAAAAAAGTTTAGAATTTTGTGTTATGCATTGTATATTGTATGTGGAGTGGGGCATACATCATATAATAGTGAACAACAGTGGGAATATTTAAGTCAATAAACTTTATAAGGATGTGGAAAATTGAACCCCAAAACCTTAAATATCTAAAGTACAAATTGTTTATTTGATTAGGGTTTGGAGGGGTTAGCAAGAGGAAGAGTGACTTTCTTTTTAGTTTTGCCGCAACTGTCATGAAAACAAATTTGTGTGTTTGCTTAAATGCTTGCCAAGAGCATGGAAAATGACAAACAGGATTCTCTTAGTTATGGTAACATTACAAATGACAATAGTTGTTAATGTAAGCCCCAAATTAATTGTGCTGTAGCCTGAAATTCAAACTTTATTGCAAGCGTGAATGAAGACAGTATTTTATGTCCAATACACAATTGTTCATTCTTGAATGTTAACCAAAGATTTGTTTTCCTTTTGTCTCAATTCATTTTTTTTGTCTTTGTTTTACATTAGTAATTCTGCAGCAACAAATGTGCAGGAAGGTGGTAGATAAACTTGGGTAGAAGAGATTTTTTTCCTGCTACAGTGTATTGTGACAGTATGTTGACCTGAAACTCCAGAGCAGTAATTCCAATGAATGCTACAGAAATTGCTTTCAAAGGCAAATAGTGCCTGTAGGCACTTTGCTCAGGGCCTGTGCTTCCTTCGTCAGTCTCTCAAAGGGGCCCTCAACTCTTAAGAGCTGCTTCCATTCTCCATGGAATCCATACATGTATACCATACTAAGGCACAGCAACAGCTGAACCACACACTTCATAATACCAGCTGAATGCTCCCATGGTTTATAGGTGAACACTGTGAAATATTTTTGCCTCATGTTTTCTAGATGTATTCCTTAGAGTTATCTATGATATTCCAGAGTTTCGATACTTCAAGAAGCTGACATTATTTATGGTATTTTAAACAGTCTCCCTAAAAGACTGTGTTCATTTTCTAAACAGTAGAATTCATCTACTTACTGACTCAATGTCATTTTAATCTAGACTGGAGATGACAAAAATGAGATTCTGTATTTTCTTTTAAGACTTATTGCTACTGGGACACTGACATTCCTATTTTTCCAGCAGTATTCTGTGGGTTTTGCTTTTGACAATAATTTCGAAATTATCCTCCTGAAAAAAATATTTTAAAAATTATGTAATATTTAAAACCTCCTTTACTTAAATCTCACATACTTGTCTTGAGATAAATGAATGTAGTTTTACAGAGGTTAGTAACAAATTCCACTATCAACAAACACCCCTAATTCCCTAAGGTCTTTTTCACAATTGCTTTTAGTGGGCATGTGGAGAGGACATGATGATGTACGTATGGTTATGTTAACAAAGATTATCCAGAAGACTGCAATTCTTTTATGGCTTCACTCTCAGATAATAATGTGGCATGTTGATAAAATATTTTTACAATAACATCCTAGACTTTATTTCCTAAATATGAAAGTTTGAGGCTTATAGGAAAATATCAACTTATTGGTCATGCAATCTACTTGTGACAATTCTAGAAAAAGTAGTCCTTTGTATCTGCATAAAAGGCACAGAACAAGAAGTGTATCTGCAGACTTCTTGCCAATGTTCCACAGACGTGACCCCAGGTGGCTACTTTTTGAAATGAGAGAGATCTCTGTTCTTACAACATTCATTTTTCTTTGCCGAGTCTGCTGCTGAAGTGCCAGCTACTTTTAAAAATTTGAAGTGTCTTCAAAAAATTATAGTTTTATAAAATATCTGAAACTCTTAGTCCAAAACTGTTCAACATAAAAAGCCAGTGAAGGAAAAGAAGCAAGGAAATCACACCAGGTATGAATGGAGTTACTTACCTTTTCAGCAGCTTTTAGCTCTTTAACCTTGGTCAAAACATGAATGTGGTACAATTTTTCTATTACTGAATAACATGTACTTTATGCTTTCCATGATAGCATCTTCAAAGTCAAATACACTTGAAAGGGTAATAAATCAAATATTAGAGAATAATATAGCTATATCCAGATATCCTACAACCACCCAGGCAAGCTTTGTCATGCAAGTCCAAACAAATCACATGAGATTTATCTTGCAGCCAGGTAGGTGATTCTGGATTTGTTTTTCAACAAAAAAAACCCAAAACAAAACAAAACAAAAAAAAAAAAAAAAAAAAAAAGGAACAAATTCCTTGGCTTCATGAATCCTGTTTATTTTCATAAGTTTCAATATAGGATTTATTTACATGTTGATATTACAAATTTACTTAGTAATTTAGGCTTGTACAACTTGATGGGTTCAACCTGTTTTGTGGACAAAAAGCACAGCACTCCAGGTATTTCTGTTTAGTGGAACTAGTGTTTATTTAGGACCTGCTCAGTAGAGTAAACAATTAATTCTATGGTGTTACTTGACTGTCTGGTTTGCAAATTACAACAACTTTAAGACTGGTCTGTTTTGCTTTTACCAAGCAGAATTTAGTTAGGATTAGAAACTCATGGCTTTTTACATCACAAGTATTATAGCTTTTCACTGTTATAGTGGTCTCATCCGGGATACACAGATAATTTTCTTCAGATTGCACGGTGCTATGTTTACGATGAAAATAGTGTTGATAACACACTGATATTTTAGATACTGCTGAGCACTGCTTAGACACTGTCAAAGCTCTTTTTGTTTCTCACTCTGCCCTGCCAGTGAGGGGGCTGGGTATGCACAAGAAGCTTGATGCTATGACATTGGTCTTTCCAAATAAACATTAAAAGTCCCAGATCCCCCTTTCCCTGGAAATGGATAAGCATCTGCCTGACAAGGGAAGCAGTGAATAAATTCCTTGTTTTGCTTTGCTTGCATGCACAATTTTACATAATAAACTGCTTTTATCTGAATTCAGAAAAGTTTCTCTGCTTCTGCTCTTTTGATTCCCTCCTCATCCCTTTGTGGGGGTAGTGAGGAACCTGTGTGGGGGTGAGCTCTGTATCAGGGTTAGCATACATCTGCAAATATTCAGGTCCATTTTAAACCTATGAAAGTTTTAAACCCCTAGGTTAGAAACAGGTACTTCAGATACAGCTTTTGTGGTAAGTACAGATTTCTGCCCTAAGTATAGTAGAGTTCTTGGGCTGTTCTACAGGTTTTTGTACTTCGATGACATCAGCAATTAAGACTAGCTCAAATTAAAAATGCAAATGTTAAAATTGTTAATGAAAAAGCAAATGCAGTGTGTCAATGAGACCTAGCAGAAAGAAGATCCTCAGTAGCCCACAGGCACTGTTCTCTGTTGCAAAGGCTCATGGAAACTTGTGCAAAGAACAATGAAAAAACTCATTTTCTGATATCAGATTGACCTTTACCCACATTATAGGCTAATACAATATCCTGAGCGGAAAATTTAGAATTGTATAACAGAATCATGGAACAGCACATGCTAGAAAGGCCCTCAAGAGACCATCTGGTCTAATCTTTTATGGGGCAGTCTGGATGAGATTATCTAGCACCCTCTTCAACTGCACCCTAAAAAACTTTTTTAAGGTTTTTTTTTTAAGGTCCCTTTCAGCATGACTTCTCTTCAGCCCCACAGATGCAAGCCCATACTGTGTTGTTGGTTATTCGGTCCCAGGTGCAGGACTTTTCACTCACCTATGTTAAACTTCATACTGTTCTTCCTAGGCAATTATTACCATCTGTGCAGTAAGTGTTGCTGTAAGATATCTCTCCTTTCTGAGGTGTTTATCTCACCACACAGTTCGGTGTCATCATCAAACTTGGTGAGGGTGCTCTCAATCCCACCATCCATTGCCCTTGTAAAGATGTTTAAGGGCCCAGTACTGATCCCTATTTTTCATGTATAATTGCAAAATAATGCAATTCAACAGAGGAAAACCACCAGTCCAATATGATGTTACTAAACTGATATTTCAGTGTGCCATGGTTTTGTGGAAAATAAACTGTTGCCAAGGAATAATGACAGCCATTGATTTTCATATTTTTAGGCATCATTAAGTCTTATAAATCTATACTGGTAATCACAGGGCCCTTATATATGGTCAGTAGAGGGATATTGACATCTCAGAAGGGGATTTTAAGTACTCAGTGTAGGAAAAAATGCTGACACCTATTTCTCTTATGAAAAAGGGAAACGAGATTACTGGCATCAACATAGATAATTACTCTTTAGCTGTCCAAAGATATGAGATGAATCCCATTCTATGAAGTTACAAAATATGAGGCAAAATAGGAGGCTGTCAAATTATTGTTTTCATATACATTTCCTCATCATTCTGTCTAAAACCTTTTCTTCTGTCACAAGAAGACAACCAAGCAAACAAGAAGTTGTGTTTATTAAAGCCTCAGGGAAGCTAGTATGAATGAGAATACCCTTAACATGAGGCATTCTACTTTTACTCTGAGTAAACTTGTCCAAATCATTTTCAGGCAGAGTAAAAGGCTGACCTTAATGTGTTTACACATTCCTAAACTTCCCATCCTTTCTGCATAAGAGGGCTGACAGCTTCTTTATGCTTTGTCTGTATTATTGCCCCTTTCATTTTGATATTCACTACCCCCTGCAGTAGGACAATTTCCTTTTGATTATACCTTTCAAAAAGTCTGTATGAATACGGGATCCAAACAGATTTCCTAGGCAATTCCCTCCTGTGAATATTTACCAGATTTCAGGAGAATGCCTTTGCTGGGTGTGATTGGTGTATGGGAGTACAGAAAGCTCTTGCACTGGCATGTTAATCGTGGGGTCAGTCTCAGGCTCTGTCCTTTGGCCTTTAGCTAACCTCACTGTGCCCACACCAATGCAGTACTGCTCTGCTAGTCAAACTAGCTTGGTTCAGTGATTTCATGTGATAAATTGATAGATTCCAAGGCCGGAGGTGACAATTAGATGCTCTAATTGAGCTGCATATTCTAGACTGCATATTAGAGGATGAGAATCCAAGCTAAAGCTCAGTGATTGCATATGGGCAGCCCCCTCCCATTTTCCTACACAAAAATAATTTGACTTCACAGTCCCAGAGATTGTATTTTTGTGATTTCACAATACAGCAAGAAGTAATGTAATTCTACCATGCATATTGAGGAAAATTCACAATTTAGTAATATATGTTCTGGTGAGGAGCATAAAAAACATATCCCCTTATACTTTTATAGGAACTTTTACTTGGATACATCATATACACTAAAATGGCAATATTCTTCTGAAATAGTACTTTAGATTTGCAAGTTCTAATATGCAGTTTCATTTATGACAACCAAATATGAAGGTCCTTCTCCTTAAACAAACATCTTTGCAATCTAAATTACTAAAGAATCCTTGAAGGGACCTAGGAGTAATTATGCTTAAATTTGCAGCATATTTCATATTAAATGAGAATATACTGTTTAAAAATTAAGTTTATTAGGAGAATTTCTACTTTTTTTTCATCCAGATGTGCTTTCTTTATTGCAGCTTAGAAAAAAGTAAGACAAATGCCATGTTTTTTTACACCATATCTTGGTCAGCTTTAAGAAAATTCAGACTGAGTGTCTCATTAGAGATGGAAATGCTCTATTTTTTCACTGGAACACAATGGAAAGAAGTGTCTATGTATTCCTCTCTTATTTTATAAATCTTCTCAATGAAGGCAAGACTGAGTTTATGTACTTCTCCACATAGTACATGATTTTTGATCCTCCTTAATTAATGCTATACTTAAAAATATTCATAGTAGTTTTATTTTTTTTTTCACTAAAAATAAGCTTGAAGTTAAATCAGGGAAAGGAGAAACAAAGTATCATATTTCCTGGAAAAGTGAATTACAGAAACTTGAAAATATCAAAATGCAATTTGCCATCAGCACTAATTAGAGCTATGCATACAGTTTTATCACAGCTATAAGAAAAAATACCAATTAAAAAAAAAAAAACCCACAGGATTTTTTCTTTTATTATACTATATAATTAGTATTCTGCCACCTTCTGGAACCACTATGAGAAAAAAATTTAAGTTATTCTGTCAGAGCATAAAGAGAGTTTCACTGTGTCTCATAATTTCTTATAAGACTTATGTGATTATGGACTTCTTTATCAAATCTGGATTGGAAGATCATTCAAGTCTACCTGTCATTTTAAATCCAAATTTTTAACCTGGGGATGAAGCTGACAGTCGTGTTTTTGTCATCCTTTCAATCAAGGAGATAAATTAATAAAAAGAACATTTTTACAAAACGTGCACAGATGTTGGTCCCTTTCATATAGCAAGAAGTTAAATCACATTTCTTTATTATTGCCCAGGATTAAAACCAAACCAAACCAAACCAAACCAAACCAAACTAAACTAAACCAAAATGTAATAATATAATACGGTTTGTATCTGCCCCATAAAGCAGCAGTTAAATTAATAAAAAAACTTATAATTTTCCAAACCCTTAGGAAAAAAATGGTTAATTTTAATTTTCAACTGCCAAATTCAAATATAGACTATTTGTATGTTGTAAAAATAAAGATTTATCAAGTGAAGACTTTATTTTTATGAAATATTGGTATATAGATTCTTAATGTTGCCCTGGGACCAGAGTTTTGCCTGTCTTCAACTACCGAACATCTACTCAGTATTCTACCAGAGAAAATATTGTAGTTTATTTTGTACATGACTCATTCTTTTCTGCCACATTTTGGCTGCGTTCAGAAATAGGTAAATGAAGTTACTGCAAGAAAACAATGTAGGCAGCATTGAAAAAAAAATGTTGCAGTAAATGATTTAAAAATTGAAAACTTGTCTTTGAAAAACAAAAAGAAAAGAGAGAAAATTAAACAATAAGTAGATTAAACTGGGGAGCTTAATATTGTACAACAACAGATGGAAGCTTTGTCGACAACGTGAAGGAAATAAGGTAGTAAACCAATAATACCTTTAATATGTATCTGCATTTACTTATCATGCTACATGAAGCTAGCTTTATTGCTGATGGCCCGAGGATAAACATCTATGTTCTCAGAGCCAATATTACCTTTAGCATTTATATAAGGGTTGAATTATGTGTAAAACAGATTAGGGATTTCTGGGCATCTGTTTGTTTGGCCTTGAGTGTTTTGTTTTTTACAATAAACTTTTTCTTATTATTATTTTTAAATTTAATTAGCTTTTTGACAATATGAAAGAGGCATTTTAATTTTCCTTTTATCTCTAGAAAAAAAATAAACATAGTAAGACAGAGAATAGAGCTAATAATTGTAGCTTTGCAGCCTGCTTTCAGTACTTGTGATGCAGTCCAAACATTTCTGAGATAAGGGAGGAAGAATAATATTTATGTGTGTGCATGTGTGACAGTGTGTGCTTGTGTATGAGAGAGAGGAAATTACAAGATAAATCATTACATGACATATACTGTCTGAGGTATTCTGGTTTATGTGTACTTATCCATGTAGCTGGATTATTGTCATTTTTTTGAACACACAAAAAATAGCAGCAGAAAAATCTTTCTTGTTTTCTCTACAGCCTTTTTTCTCTAGAAACATTTTCTAATGCAAAATTGAGGTCAACATAGTTTGCTTGTATGTAATTTTTTAAGATTTTAAAATTTCCTGTTAAATGAGATCATTTGTGGATAAAGATTTCAGATCATACTTCATTTACTGTATATATAAAGCTCATAGGTCACACAGAGAAGAACATTAAGTAAAAAACATTGGGAATAAAACCCTTTAGTTATCTCTAAGCAATCACTCTATATTCAGAAATAGGGATTTTGAGCCATTCAAACAAGCCCATGTTGGTGACTTAAAAATATGATTTCTTATCTGATGAATAAGATATGCTGGATGCTAACAGCTTTGATCTACCTTTTTCTTCTCAGTTCTGAGTAGGATTTATTATTCTCCTGAAAACTCAGGAACTATGGTCTTGATAAAGGAAACCAAAAGTAGGTTTGGAGAGAGAAGCACCACTGCTATTAAGGGAAAAAAAGAAGCAGTAGAAACTGAACTAGACATATGAAAAGAAAAGATTTTGCTAAGTGAGGGAGAGGATATTTTGGGAATGCTTTTGGAAATGACAATTAATGGAGACAAAAGCATAATGCTTACCCCTTGGATTTTCCCCACAGCTTTCTGTTATGTGCACTTTCCCATAAAGTCAATATTATCAATGCTCAGGAAATTTAAAACACTCTTGCAGATTACTATGTAATAGGGATGAGAAAAGTCTTAGAAGAACAATTCTTGGGAATAACTGTTCTCACTCAGCAGGTAAGCAAAAGTACTGTAGATAAAACCTAGGAGATTGATTTGCCAGTTTTCTTACAGTTATAGTACACAGGTAAGGGGGAAAAAAGAGGAAAGGAGTTATAAAATCATTTTTCCTGTTTTCTTCCTGTCCTAAAAAATAAGAAGAACCATAGAAAGTGCAGAGACAAAGGCCTAGGGAGTCACAAATATTAAAAAATGGCATCATGCAGACAGAAAGGTTTAATGACGAGAAAGGATAGGAATTTTGGAAAAAAGAATATATCTGGAGACTGCAACAGAATAAACTGGTAGAAAGAATGTTCATATTTTCCCTTAGCCCATATTCTTTTTATTCCAAAGGGCTAAAATTCCCCTTCCTAATACTGGTTAGGAAGATGGACAAGTCTTAGGAACATACATATACACAGAAGTCATTCAAATGAATATGAGATATTACAAAGATAGACTGTCTCTAGAGCAATTCTTTAGGCAACCAAACTCACCATCTACATATTAAGATTCATACTACTGTTTTCTACTCTTTCTTTTCCA
This sequence comes from Erithacus rubecula, assembly GCF_903797595.1. NCBI lineage: Eukaryota > Metazoa > Chordata > Aves > Passeriformes > Muscicapidae > Erithacus > Erithacus rubecula. Next base: position 63,925,140 of record NC_136658.1, read on the forward strand.
CTCCTCAACTCAATCATCAATACAAACTGATCTTCATCCCTCAAACCTGTTGAGACTTCCAGGAAAAATCTTGTAAGGGAATTCTAGTCTCAGTAATATGCTTTCCACTAGGACTAAGTGTCCCCAGTGTTTTCAAATCTGACATTTAGAGTTACGTGCAAATTATTTGTGACTGAGCAAATTAGCTAATTAAATAATTGGCTTAGGGCTTCATAAAATTTGGCTGCTATGGAAATGAGGCTGTCTGAACTTACAAGCTTCATCAAAGCATTAAAAGTACTTCATGTCTTTACTCCAGATGAAATTGAGGTAGTAGCAGATTTGTTTTTAAAATGGTTGTTTATAGATTTATTCTTGCATAGTTTCCAGATCAATATGCAGTGAGATACTTCTCCTGAGAAGCACTGCTCCCAAGAAAGACTGCAGTCTGCCCTCCTCAGGGTGAACTTCTAAACCATTGGAGCAGAGAATATCCCCAAGAACTGGATCATTTTCTCCTGCATTCAATGCTCTCTTGACTATCTACCCCCAGGGCAGATTTCAGAATGACCTTCCTACAAAACTCTTTCTTGACTCTAAACACTTTGTAGGCTACACAGAGTCCTGGAAAATGTAGCAACAAAACTGTGCTTTCCTAAACATCCAAAGGGAATTCAAAATTCTCAAAAACTCTTTTAACAGGCCCGAGGGAGAAGCAGGGGGTGAAAGGCTGAGTGAAATCATCCTTCCCTGTTCCCCCTATAGACTGGGTAGGATTGCTAATGGACTCTCACAGGTAGAACCTGAGGTAAGGGTTAGAAAGCAGCACTGAATCCACTCCCAAATGACTCTCCTTGCCCTAGATGTTCCCATGCCATAAACTGATATCGCACAGTACAGCAACAAAGTAATCTGATTCCTCCCCCTACTCCGAAAATGATCCCTGCAAGAAGCACCTATAGGAATATATACAAGGTTAGGTACCACAGCCACATGGACTGATCAAGCCACTTTGTAACCAGTGGCTCCATACAAAACATACTAAATGCATAGATCAAATTTATTTCTAATTCAATCTATTGTTATCTCAATCCTTCTTGCCTGGCATTGTGAGCCAATTAAGGCTCCCGTGGTTTAGAAGTGGTATTCCTCAATTTACTGCTCCCACCAAAAGCATGCAGGCACTCTTTTCCTTTCCTCCTCCAGTTGGAAGCATAAAAGGCAAAGATCACACATTGAGATTACAACAATTTGCTAGAAACAGCAATGAGATAAGAATGAACAGTAGCAGCAACAATATGAATAACAAAAGTGTACAAAGAGGGGATGATTCACATACAAAATGCCCACTAAGCCCAGGACAATGAAAAACAGCAGCAGACAGATGCTCCACTCAACAAGCTCTTTCCCTGAGCAGAAAGAAATGCCCTCTCATCTGGGAAGCAAGTTTTTTTTCTCAGCCCCTGGCAGTAATGTCATATGGTATCAAGTAACAAAATATATTGGCCACACCCTCTCCCATTGACCTGGGCCAGAACCAGAACAGTGGCAATGAAGGACTAGGGAAAACATGGCCCCATTATTTAATGGGATGGGGGCCTGGTTACACATGACAAAGGCTGAGGAACTAAATGCTTCCTTTTCTCCTGCCTTTATTACTCAGACTGGCTTTCAGGCATCTCAGTTCCAAGAGACTGTGGAAAAGGTTGGAACCAGGAAGATGGGCTCTTCTTGGGAGACAGTCAGGTCCAGATCAGAGAATACATAAACCAACCGAAAATCTGTAAATCCATGGACCCTGAAAGGGTAAACCCACAAACATTGAGGGAACTGGCAGGTGCCATTGTGATGCCACTTTTGACGATTTTTGATGGATAATTTCAACTGGGAGAAGTTCCCAATGACTGGAGGAAAGCAGACATCACTCATGTCTTTAAGAAGAGCAACAAGGAAATAACCTCTGGAATTAAAGGCTAGTCACCTTGATCCCTGATAAGGTGATAGAATAGCTAATCCTGGTATCCATTTCCATGCTCATGTACTAAAAGAAAATAGTCAGGATTAATCGACATGGCTTCACCAAAGGAAAGGTATGCTTGCCCAACTTGATTACCTTATATGATGACATGACTGTCCTGATAGACAAGGAAACACCAGTAGACACCAGTGCCTACCTGGACCTCAGGAAGGACTTTGTCACTGTCCTCCCTAAGATTCTCATAGACATGGCCCTAATGTGTAGGCTGGATGAGCAGAGAGTCAGGTGGATTGAAATATGACTAAAAGGCTCAGCCCAGACTGTGGTGATCAGCAGCCTAAAGCTTAGTTGGGGCCAGTAATTAGCAATGTACCCTAGCCATCAATACTGGGACCAGTCCTGTTAAGCACCTTCATTAACAATCTGAGTGATGCTACAGAGTATACCTCCAGCAAGTTATAATCTCTCTGGAATACAGATACTGCTCAAATAAATGATTTGATATTTTTTTCTTCAAATTGAGTAATATTTTGGATTTTTGCTAGCTAAGCAATTGCAGTATATAGGGTTCAACCAAATTCTTATTTCTATCCACATCTGCCATGAATTTATGAATATCATATTGTAAAAATATTCATACTTGTCAGGTTTTTTATTTCCTCACATACTTTCACTGAACATTCAAAGCTTTCTTTGCCTCTTGTACTACTGAACTTAACAGTGGGAATGGAGGAGTAGACATTCCATGGCTTGGAATGAGATGGAGCCCTATCCAGTACTTCATGAATTATGGACACAGCTGAAACTTTGATTTTTATGAACAGGTGGTGAGATAAAAGATTTACATATGGATATAAAATGAAGAAACTTTCATGAGTAAATAAATTTTCTTGGCTTCTTAAAAATTGTTTCAAGAAAAAGCATAGGAATCCTTCCCTCTTCTTTTTGTGGATATACCTGTTGCCCAACAAATATGCCTCGTGCAATTACTAGTAAAAGGATCTATACAGGATCTGTATTGACCTGACACTGCAGGGTGTCAGCAGTTATCTGGACTTGTCTTGGCCTATGCTGGTTTTAGATGTTAAAACAATTGTCTAATAGTCAAGTGACAAGTCTACTACCGGCTAACACTTTTTAGCTTAGCTCTGTAAGTGCTTACACATCACAGAGCTCTAACAAACCCAGTCAGTCACTTTACAACAAGCAATGGCACTTTATTTTAGTCCCTTACCATTAACTGAGGCCATTAATTGACTAAGAGGCAGAAAACCAATTATGTTTCTATATAAATATATACATGCATATATACATATATTTCACATTCTAAGTTCCTATTTCATTATCTTATTTTATTACATGTGAAAGTCCACATATTCTTTTTGAGTGCAGTACCAGTATTTATCTTAACTTTTTATAAAATTTTCAAAGGCAGTCTTTGAGATAATGAAAAAGATATGAGCAATAAGAAAACATATAATAACCCTAAGCAGACCTCAAGATTGAGAAAATAGTTTCCCAGCTATAAGTGTTAATGCATCCTGGGCACTGTGATGGTGTATTCTCATAATGCTCCTTTACATTTTATTGGCAAAATCTAACACTGTTGACCCAGAGAAACACTGGGAAGGGTTCCAGAGAAGGCAGGAGGATAGCAGGAATTTCATGTATAGCACTTTCATTGGAATATTTTTGAAGAAGTGTCTAGAATTAGCATCCATTGCAATTGCAATGTAAATTACCGTTTGTATTTTGGGTGCAAGGTTAATACCTCATTTACTCTAGCAGTAAATACTTGAGTACATCATGCATGGTGGTTTGCCTTTCATCCATAGCAAGGATTTGGGGAAGGATATATGATTTCCCTATTTAGTTTTAATTTGATGAAAAAAAATTTATGTTTTCACTTCTGATTGAATGCTAATGCTTTCCTAGTGACCCTTCAAACAGTAGTTGCTCATTTGTTCAAGCACTATAAACCATTTTGGTTTAGCTACACTCTCACAATCTAGCTTTTCACTATTACTTTTGGTTTTGGTGGTTTTGGTTTTGTTTTTTTTTTTTTTTTTTTAATTTAAAGGAGACTAGTTTCTTCATTGCTACCAACATTTTTAAGCTCTATATTTAATATATGAAAAATAGCTATTTCCCATCAAAATTGTTTACTTGAAAACTCTACCTATCTTCTTCAGGATACGGCAAGATAATAGAATTCCTTTCCTATGAGGAACAAAGAATCTAATACTGTTATAAGTTGTAAAATTAGTTTCAAACTGCTATTTCTCACTAAACACATTCATATTTATTGATTTGTCATGCACATATTTTAATGTGACAAGTGAGTTAAGATTTGTCTGTTTGCATTGCAGTGCTGGCTGGAATACAATCTACTGGTTTCCAGAATCACTTCACTTACACCTGAGGCTTACAACATCGGAATTGCCAGAAGGAAGGAATCCAGTCCAGGAGGTCTAAAAGAACTCTTTGTATTCCCTATAGGCTCAACAGCCATCAAAGACTTTTAGAACCTGAAGAGGGACATCTAGGATACCACAACTATTTGCCTCTTTCTTCATGGTGATTGTCCAAAGAACTTCTTTGTTTCTAGCTGGTAAACTAGTAAATATATGCTAGTGACAAAACTCGAGAGTGATACATATTTAATTTTTCTCTTACTGATACTTTTGGGGTCATCTAAATTGAAGATTAGGGAGCCATGACACTAGGTAGTCAGTATGCTAAAAATCTTCATTTTAGCCAATGCATACAAACCTGTATTTCTACCCAACAATTTTGACAACATTTATGCATTGTGTACATATGGAATGTGTACACAAGTTTAAGTAATATTTTCTATTCCTTACTGTATATTCGTTGTTTGTTGTGGTTGGGTTTTTTGTATTTGTTTTTTCTTTTCCCTTTGTCCTAGAATTTGGCTTCATTCTTTACAGAGAAGGGCCATTTATGTTAACCACCCATTGGAGAAAGGAGATTAAACAAGCCACAGTTTCAGTATTAAAGGATTTTTAGGAATTGATGATGGAATGAACATATGCTTTATTCTTCTCTCTTCCATCTTCCAAGAAAGTAGCAACACTTTTACTATTCATTAAAATCAATAATTTCATTTACCAGTCCAAAATCTTGAATAAAATAATAGCTTCCCACTCTGAAATGGAAGGGAACACTCAGATGTGCAGATTCTCATGGTCAGAAAAAAAATTAAGAAAGTCAGAGGGTCTGCAAAACCTTTCAGTTTTCCATTTCACATGGGAATTTGTACAAATTAGCACTGTATCTTCTAGTATAATCAGATAATCAGTAATGGGTTTTTAATAAGGACCAGGGTGAAAGTGAAAAGAGAGGGAAAGAGAAAGAGAGGAAGAGAGTAAAGAGCAAAGAAAGGAATGAAGGTCACCCATCCTGGCTTCAGCATTGATTCAGGAGATGGGGTGTCCAGGGTCCTGGGCCATGTGCCTGGGCTTTCTAAGGGTATCTTTTTACAGATTATTAAAGCTTATGAAACTGGATAAGGACCCTCAGTTTGCTGTGTGAAAAAAAAACCCAACCAAAAAACAAAAACAATCCAGAACTTATTTAATTCTGTTAATCTAACACAAATAACTAGCTCTTTGTTGAACCCAGGCTAACTGCTGGTTCTGGATAGAGCTCAGCCATTCTTCAAGTCATTTTATCAATGTCTGTGGTACTAAAAACCTTAAGTAACTAAACTCAATACATGAAGGCTTTCTCTTTTAAGGCTTCCTCTATTACAAACATCTGCTGGGGTCCAGTGCACGTTTGCACAGGGTGTTCGGTCAACATGCTTTCAGCTGCAGGGGTTGCAGGGATGGTGTCTGTGAGAAGAAGTTGTGATGGACATGCCTGTTTCTTTCCATCTGCCTCCAAAGGGCAAATCAGAGGATAAAGCCAAACCTTGAAACCAACATCCAAGGTGGTGGTGTATTTATAAAAGGCAAAAAATGCCCTGGACATGAGGCAGGGGTGGTGTGGTGTGGTGAGGTGAGGGAGAAGACCAAGAAGCAGTGGAAGGAGCAACAGTGTTAGAAAAGGAAGAACAGGTGGAGGTGTTCCATGGAGGAAAATATAATCCCTGTAGCCCGTGGAGAATGCACACTGTAGCAGATTTTTCTCATGGACCCATACTGGAAGAGAGGAAAAAAGCGTGGAGGAAAAAGTGGCAGACATGAACTGCTATGGATTGTTTGTAGCTCCCATTCCCCATCCCCCTGCATTGCTCAGGGAGGAAGAGAAAGCAGAGTCAGTGGTGAAGGAATAAGGAACCTGGGAAAATTGAAAGAATGGTGATACTTTGGTTTTGCTTTATTGTTTCCCAATACCACGAAGTATTTATTTTATTTGGTAGAAAATCAAATTATCTTTTTCTAAGGCAAAGAGTTCCTTTCCCCCAAGACAGTAACTGGTAAACAATGTCACTACCCTAATCCTAACCCACAAGCATTCTCATTCTCTGTTTGTATGTTTTCACTTTGTCCTGCTTATGGGGTGAGAAGGCAAGTGAGTGACTGGGTGGAAGTTTAGCTCCCAAGGGTAACTGTGCACAATAATACCAGGATTTTTGTTATTAGAACAACGTACTTGGTTTTCCTTGCATATGGGATGACTAAGAAGACAAAGAAAGTTGAAGACTTTTATGTGAAAGTTTGTGTGTCTCTTGTGATTAGCATATGGAAAAAGACTGTCAGTCAAAGATGTAACAGAGCACAAGGTTTACTTTTCCTGTTATAAGAACAAGAGTAACAGTTTTGATTTAAATATATATTGTAGGAACACTGAATTACCCAGTTTAGATTAGGACTGCATATGTAATGTACAAAATCTTCTTTAATTGTGATTTGTTCCATTTTTACCCTAACCTCCAGTATTACTCCATATGTGAATACATTTTTGGAGAGCAGGGAGAGATGGAAACACCATTAAGTGTCATCACAGAGAATAGGACTGATGGTGGTTTTAATTATTTTGCTAACATCATTGGAGCCATTACCTCATAATAACAAGTGCTGAATGGTCACCTTTTTCCAACCTTTCTTACCACTTATCATCAAAAAGCAGAGCATAATGGGCAACAGCTGTTTCTGCTATTGCATGGATTTAGCTACACTCCCTAAGTGAGCAGTTTAGTTCACCAACATTCATTACTCCACAACTCCATAATTACAAACCCAAAGTTAATCTGCAAAACATTGGCATCTATTTTTAAGACAGATGAAGGAAGGCTTTTAGTTTTCATTATGATAATTTACTTTTCTTGTTTGGTCTTTTTCTTTCTTTTGTCTCATTTCAAGATTCTGCTGCCACATCTTTTCTTAATTTTCAGCCTTATTATAATTCTTTCAGCCATTTCTTTTTTATGTCTTTAAAGTCAGAAAGCTAGGAAGCTATGCTTTTGTGTGTTTGCTGGCCTTGTATCTTCATATGTCTACTTTTGTTTTGTTTTGTTTTGTTTTGTTTTTAAATTTTGGTTTGTATCCTTCTCCTGATGTCTGAGACAGTGCCAATGTCTGGGTGAAAAAATTATCTAAGCATAGAGAACATGTACAAATGTTAGGGCAACTTTTACAGTAGAGAACTAGAGAAAGAAAGCTGCTTATATATGCAGTAAGTAATAAATATCATAAAAAATGTTTGCATTCTAAGGAGTTGAATTGAGGTTTTTCATGGGAAAATATTTTCTGCTCAAGGATTTTTTCTTGGCAGGATGAATTTTGCAGGGAAGATTTTTCTTATTTAAACTATGGCTGAAATTAGACTTCCTCAGTTCACTATAAATATTAATTTTTCTATTATGTGAGGTACCTAAACAAAATTATTTCAATTTTCCTTCTTCATCTAGCAGCCTATTTTTCAAATCTTCCTGGGACTAACTGGCAGTTTGGGTTATGTTCTCTCACTGAAAAAAGAAGGATGTTGGCTTTTGACCATTTTTTGGCATGTCATAAATCAAAATTATTAATCAGATGCACTAAAAATCTTTATGTCTTAAAGATGACTTAATATTCCCATTGCACCAGAAGAGTTAACTCCTGAGTACATTATACAGAGGTACTGCACTGTGTCTCCTTAAGTAGCATTTCAGGGAACTGTGCAGCTGCCTTCTTTCAGTCCACATGGTTTCCTTTTCCTGGAAACAGAAGCACAGAATGTGGTCTGGCTAAATCTTAAGATCATGTCAAAGGCCTGGCCATATACCCAAACTAGATATCAAGTCACGTATTTTGCAGAACATGTATAGCCTCTGGACAGAGTTCCTAACATAGAAATAGCTCAAATCTGTCCTCAATCCTAATTGATTTTTTTAAAGTGGGTATCTCACTAAATTTCATTAGTCAAAGAAAATACAATGGATTCTTTGCATTGTTTCTTAAATATAATTAGTGTTATTTTAGTTTATTTCTTCTATACACCAGTTTCTTTTCAAAGCCATAAAGACTGTTGTCACAAAAGCGATTTATAATGTTGATGGAAAAGTGATTTTTACTATGCCAGACTATTTGAGATGTTTTCTCTAATTCCTGCATAAATCAGCCAGGTTTCTAGTAAAACACCAGATAAAATGTAGTTCTTTCTAGTCCTCCAGGGCATTATTGGAAGAGTAGTACTAATGCAGATTTTCAGAGGTTTTGGAAGCTATTGCTTGCATAAGCTATTCAAAGATCATTATGACTATCAGAGTTAGTTTTTCACAGGATTTTGATTGGTATCAGGATTGAGTTCTATGTAAACCAAAACAGTCACTAAAGACTTCTACAGCCTTTCATCCCATTTGAATGGCAAAGCTTACACTATTAATTAAAGTAATACACAAATGAAATACTTTTTATTTTCACATCAGTGATATACTGTTATACTGCCTCTCCAGCTACTAGAGCTTTCATCCTGGCCAGTCAGATGCAGCAGAGTGAAGGACTATTGAAACTCAGACCTGCAGCTGGGGTGCAAAGAAAGGACTGCTATTGGTGCTGTTACAGGGAAATCCCTTTTACATGCGTAAGGCTTAAACCTGTGGATGCAAAATGCAAAAGAACATTTCCCTTTCAAAGAGAACAGCCAGGCAAGTAGTCACTGTAGAGCACTCATGCTCACTGGTGATAGGAATGTGGCAAGTTGTGATGAGGCAAGAATTTTTTTTGTTAGCTCTACAGTTGAACTTGGTATAGGAGTGTGACAGTGAGCTTCTAGTTGTTGATCCTGTAAATCTTGTAATCTTTCTGGAGCAGATATGTCAAGTGAGAAAGGATTTTGTCCTATGCCCATTAAGCCAATGGCAAGCATTGTAAATTCAGTGACATCTTGATTTAATTTGAAAGAACAGAGGATGAACACTTCAATTTGGTTACTTCCAATTGGTCATTGTTTCATTTTCTTTTTACTTAAAAGTTTTAAACTTAAATAGTTTTTTTAAACTATTGAGTTCCCTGATTGATATTGAATTACTGATATTTTCTTCAGTATTTTTGGGATAAAATGTAGAAACCTCTTTATATTAAAATGGTCCTATTGATTTTTTTTTTTTTTTAAATAAAATACATCACATGGCTATTTTCTTCATGGAACATGTTTAGACTTTGAAGAAATACCTCATCAACCAGACTGCTCTGTCTAGACGGGGGAGAGATAATCCATTCTTTGTATGGCTATTTGGATTTTTCAACTGAAAAATGTTCTAAGTTTCAGCATGGCTAATCCACCACTAATCCTTAGAAACCTTTTACCACAATGCTTCAAGGGAAGACACAGAAATGCATATTACTCATTGTATACCTGTTACCCATATGTTAATTTCATTTTTCTTACCTTTCATACTGAGGATCAGCTGACCTCTCCAAAAGTGGGTTAATAGAATAGTTCTTAATTATGTCAAAGAATTACAAGGTAAAGAAAGAGAATTATCCTGTTTTTCTTACTGCAGAATAGAAAAGATGAAACTGCTCACACTGCAGGTAATACTTAAAAGACATCCTACTTTTTTTGAATGCTTGCAACAGTTTGGAGCAGAAAAATGGAGATTTAAAAAACATAATTTTGAAAACTGTTCCATGTTTACTGCACAAAATTAAAAAAAAAAAATCTCTTGGCAATGAAAGTTTGTGATTTTCTATGGTATTGTAATTTTCATTTTTTTCTTTTTTGCTCACATCCCTTAACCTTCTTTACTAAAAGGAGTTTATGCTGTTTGTCTTCACAAACACTACTCTTATAACCTTGACTTGTTCAAAAAGAAAAGGAGATACTTTTTTTCAGTTTAATGTTCTAAGTTGGCTTTCCTTTGTTTTTTGCTTTTGGTTGTTTTTTTTCAAAGATGTTTCTGAACTACAAAACAGAGTCGAGCAATGAGAATTCAAATTCATCCATACAATGCATAAATCAGTTCTTGAACTAAAGAGTTATATTATTTTTTTTCAGTTCAACAGCACACAGCCATTTTCCTGAATTCATTTTTTTTTAGCTTCCCCATTTTTGCTGACGTGGGATTTTTTTTCTGTTTATACTTCAGCATATTAGAATGTATTCTAATGTAAGGTCATTCACAGTGGATGCATGTGTTTCTGTCTGATTAACTTAAAAAATTCTGATCTTGAGCTTAGGCTTTGGGAGTAAAATGAAAGACTAAAAGAAAAAAAAAAAAAATCTTCAATTATAATGGAAACAAAAGACCAAAAAAACCAACCCCCCAGACAAACAGATGGTCAGAAAAAAAAGAAGTAGTAAGAGATTGCTTGTCTCGAGAATAAACATTTATAAACTTATTTCTCAGCAAGTACATAGGCTAAATTTTGAAAAGGGCTACAAGAATCAGAATTTGATCATGGACAGATGGACAGAGAACTGTCTGTATCGATTTATTAGGGCAATTATGTTTCATAAAGGCTCTTGGATTGAACTGTTTGTTCAGTGACACCTAAATATATTAGTCTCTAGCTCATGGGACCTCTAAAATGGCTCATGGAATTGGCTAGACAGTCATAGCTGAATACAGTACACAATATGTCTTAAAAAGGAAACATTTATTTTTATAAGCATGGACACTTTTCATTTCGTTGCACAGCAGTTGGTAGATGAAGCCTGGTGACAAGTAGTCAAACTGGTGAGGTCCTCCCTGACCCAGAATATGTAAAAACCAAAACCAGATAAAGGGACCTATACTAATAAAATTGTTGACTTTCCAGACAAGAAACCAGACAAGAAATCGTATCCATGCCTGGAAGCAGTAAACGTAAGGATTCAAACTCTTCATAGAACTGTCAAGGGGAAGAGATAAGGAAAAGAAGAAGTGAGTGCAACTAAAGCTCTGAAACAGTCAAACAGATGATAAAGGAATGGAAAGACTTTTTTTCTGTCTTTGAAATTCAGTTTTTGTGAATTTGGTAATTGTGGAGGTTTGTTTGGTGTTGTTAGGGTGTTTGTTTGTTTGCTTGTTTGTTTGTTTTAATTAAAATGAAGAAGTAAACCAGAATTTGATACTCAAATTTCTGATTTAGAATTCTGGAACTTAGCTGAAGAAAAAAACAATGGTGCCACTATAACAGGTGATATCAGAACAATCTAATATTGAATAAAGTATACAGATAGCAATAGCATCTAAACCAAGAAGTTGAAAGAATAACACAAGACCACTAAAGAAGACACAGACTGATAGCATGAAATTCAGGAAAAGAAAAGCAGAAAACATAACGTTTAATTTTGAATAGTGAATAATAATGCTACTTTGTATTCAAATACTACAAGTACCCATGGCCAACTCAGGGACCAGTAATATTAATTCAACAAGATGCTGAATTGACTAAATCTGTTTTTCAATCCTATTTTTCCCCACACATTCTCTGTGTAATAGACCAAATCCTACACATTTCTACTTATTCATCCCAATTTGTTTTGGTTCTCCTTTCCTACTCTGTAACCCTGTAGTCAACAGTACAATAATTTCTTATTTTCCCCATGTTTCAGAGTACTCTTCTTTCCTCAGTCTGTGTTTTATCTAAATATTTCAGGAGCAGGGTCTAAAGTAGTTTTCCTAGCTCATTTCCATGCTGATGCAAATGTGTGAATTGGATAATTCAAAGAAGTTTGGTGTAAAATTAGTGGTATAGATTGGCCCTCAGTGGATAGCTCTACTCTGATCTAGAAGTGCATATTTAGGAATTTATAGGAAAAATATTACCTTTCAGAATATGTTATCCTCTGCTAGATCTTCTTCAGCTTATTAAGAGTATGCAACTAGATGGGAAAAAACACCAAGACAAAACTTCCTTATAAAACTTTGGAGAGGCTCATCTGAAAAGCAGAAGCTCATTGCAGGACTGAGAAATTTCCAGTTTCCAGTTTTTAACTTTTTTTACTTTTTACTTCCAACTACATTCTGGATTCAATTTAATTATAATCCCAGCCACAGTGCTGAACAACATTATTCGATTGGAAAGCATTAATGATGTAGAGTAAAACCATTGAGAAGGCAATAAAAGAAAAAGTAGGCAACAGGTAATAAAGAAGAAATATTATTAGATCAAATCTATAGAAGTCAGCATACAAAATACTATGGATACTTAACAGAAAAAATGAATGTTGAGCAGAAGACATCAAAGTGAGACATCGTAAAGTCACATAAAGAGGTCATCAGAAAAAATTAAAGCACCAAGAGAACCAACCATCAGCTGATTATATAATGTCACAACAGAAAGTGCATATATTGCAGTACAGTGTACTGTCTTAAAATTGTCTTACCTTGAGAAAAGGTGGAGGTAAGTGAGGTTCATAGAGAATATAGAGTATTAATTGCAACCAGCAGAGTAAAGGGAAGACCAAAAAAAACCTCCAAAGATGAAATTTCTTTCTCAATGGTAATTAAAAAAAAAAAAAAAGATTTAATCAATATGCAAAATACAGAAGCTTTAATACTGATAAAAGTAAAAGGTATAATTTTAAAAAAATTATTTTAATCAGATCAAATTAAATCATATATTATCTTTGTTTTGTTAAATGTTTTTGGTTCTAAATAACTGCTTTCCTTGTATTGGTATGCTAAAAGTTTTCCTTTATTGGAAAAAAAATGATTCTGTAGTTTCTAATACTCATTTAAACAACGGAATATTATAGCCTAACTTGAAGGTTCTTACCATGTTAATTCCTCTTGAAATTAATTAATAATTCCTCTTAGTAAATGAACAAAAAGAGGAATTAATGGAAAATAAGTCACATCACTACACAAATACATAGGATTTTGTTTTTAATCATACTACAAAAAAAGTAATTAGAAACAATTTATTTTTAAGGTCTTTTCTGTGATCTTTTGCTGGCCATCAGTATTTCTCTTTTCAATTAGCAGATTTAGGAATGGCTCTGAAGACTTTTCAAAACTAACACTAGGTAAGCTGAAAGACTTCAATACTGTTTATTCATACACTTATATAAAATTTTCAGTCCATATTGACTCATTGTAAAAAAGAAATTGTAAAGATTGATTTATTTGGGTCATGACAGCCTTCAAAAATGCACATTATTTTTACACATAATTCAGTGAGAAGAGAAGATAGATATCTGGAAGCAAACTTTGACCATTATGGCTACAGGTTCTTGAAGGAATTGATCTTGCAAACAGAATGCACTATAAAATAGCTCTATTATGCTATATAATTGTTTCTCTATAAATGCAGCCATGATTTTTAAAGTGGACTTTTTCTTCATGCACTTTAGGTCCTCTATTGTTTTGTGGAAAAAAAATAAAAATCTATCCTTAGGTTGACAACTAAACCAAATTTTCAGAAGTCATCATGTCTTGGAGATACTTATAGAATAGAGATATTTTGTCCTGTTTTATCACCTAAATTTTCCTACAATATGATGTCAATGTATTTTAGTTTAAAAAGTAAATCACAGAAATGTAGAATCTTTTTTTTTTTTTTGGAAATTACCTTTAAGACCATTGAGTCTAACTAAAATTCTAACACTGCCAGGTCAACCACTAAAACATTTCTCTAAGTGCTACACCTATGCATCTTTTAAATACCTCCAAGGATGGTGATTCAATTTATTCCCTGGATAGCTTGTTTCAGTATTTAACAACATGAAGAAATTTTTCCTAATATCAATCTCAGTCTCCCTTAGTACAGCTTGAGCCCATATCCTCTTACCCTAGCCCATGACATTTGGGAGGAGAGACCAGTACCCATCCCACTATAGCATCCTTTGAGGTATTTGTAGAGAGGGATAAGCTCTGAGCCTGAGCCTCCTCTTCTCCAGTCTGAACAGCCCCAGCTCATTAGATTTGTGCTCCAGACCCTTTACCAGCTCTCTTGTCTTTTCTGGATTCACTCAACATAGCCTTTTTTTTTTTTTTTTTTTTTTTTTTTTTTTTCAATTGAGGGGCTCAAAACTGAGCACGGGGCTCAAAATATCATCTCACCAGTGCTGAGCACAGGGGGACAATCCCTGCTCTGGTCCTGCTGGCCACACTATTGCTGATGCAGGCCAGGATGCCATCAACCTTCTTGGCCACCTGGACACTCACTGTATCATATTCAGCTGCTGTTGACCAGCACCCCCAAGTTCTTTTCCACTGAAAATCTTTACAGCCACTCAGCCCTCAGCCTATAGCACTGCAGGGGGCTGTTGTGACCCAAGTAAGGGATCCAGCACTTGGCCTTGTTGTACCTCACAGAATTGCCCTCAGTCTATTAATCCAGCCTACCCTCCAGCAGATCAACAGTCCTGCCCAACTTGGTGTAGTCTTAAACTTCACCTGTGGGTGCTTTGCCCTTTAGGACTGCTTCCACCAGGTTTTTATAATCTCTCATAATCTATTGCATGGATTTCCTTCTACATGGTGTTTTTTTAATGCCCTGAGCCATATATAATGCAGCAATGCTCTTTAAATCTTAGCATCTCTGTCAAGGTTTTCAAATGAAGAAGTCACTATTATTATGTTCTTCATTTCTGTTCCCCTTAATTGATCTTACTGGTTTTGTATTCCCTGCCATTGGTGAGTGCTCAGCTCAGGAATAGCTACAGGGAAGAGGCAGCCTTATTCCTCTCTCTGGAATTGGATGCTGAAAGATCCTAGAACACAACCTAAGCTGTCACAAATTGTATCAAAACTTCTTCTGTAGCCCATTATGAAGTTTTCATGTTTTGGTACTGTATCTAAGAGGTTATGTAGAAGTCATTCTCCTCCATCTGTTAAAATTCCTGTCTTATTTTTAAAGGGGATTCTTTGTGTGGGTTTTTTTTTTTTTTTTATTTTGTTTTGTTTTTTGTTTGTTTGTTTGTTTGGGCATTTTATTTGTTTTTGTTTTTGTTTTTTAATTGCACGCTACATTTAATAGCAAAGTCACTAATCAGCTGTCTTAATAATGCTATTGTGAGGGCTGGATCTCAGTATTCAAACATATTTATTTTATGTTTCCTGAATAAATACACTAGGTTATCATTCACCTATACACAAGGAAACAGTTATAAATATATTTTCACTTTTACAAAAGGATTAAATACCTAAGATTATAGTAATGATCATGATGACAATGCTACCATTAGCCTTTGGTAATTCCTGCCAGAACACTGGCTGCACCTAGCTGATCCAGAGTACAATAAAGTGTTCTTACTTTTCGTTTTTTTGTCATCTCTCTGTGGGATACATCATCATAATTTTGCACTGGTCCCTTGTTTTGGTATCTCTTTTAAATAGGTATTTTAAAACTGAAAAATGTTAAATGTAAAAGGTAAGATTTTTCAAAGTAATATCATAATTTCTGCCTCTGTCCTAGAAACTGACGGGTGGAGCAAGCCTTTCTCCCTCAAGTCCAAACAATTTATCCAGCCAGTCCATTTTTATTCCTTTGGGTGTTTATATGAAAAAACAGATTGTCTCTAAATCCATGACACACTGAGTCATTCCACTTGGGTGAGATGACTATTTTTCAAGCAAGAAAATGTCAATGTGAAGTGTGAGAAAAATCGCCCTTAATGAATATTCATGGATCTATCTCATAAAGGAATTTGAGATCTCACAGCAATTCTATCAACAGATTATTTGTCAATGTACTTGTGCTGCTGCAGCTTTTTGTTTGGAAGAGTTTCTGCCTTTTTCTCTGGAAAGCACCAGAACGTATTAATAGAAAAGATGCCTGAACTAAGGAGTTTGAACAGACATTTGAAATGTGACTTCCTGAGTAATAACCATGGCAAGTGGCAAAGGCTGTGACACAATGAATGGGTCATAATAGTGAGGTAATTTGGTTACTCATCTAGAGCTAGAACTCTGGTGCAACTTCATAAAAAGTCTTTAAAAATAGCACCACAACATTTTCAGTCGTATTATCTAATACTTTACAGTGCTGCAGAAAAAAAAAAATTACAGGTCTTGGAAGAGATGTTTAATTCATTTAACTCTTTAACTCCACTGAAAGATGTCTATAGGCATTCTGCTGAAGTTTGTGATTTGAGATTGATCTGGCAGCAGGTGTGAGAGAGAAACTAAGATAAAGTCCAACAAAAAGAAAAAGACTGGCTAAAGGAAAGACTAGCAATCTGGTTTAGAAAGATTAATTCACTGCACCGATATTTTAAATTACTCAACTTACAAATAGGAGAGGATTTAGATGTTCCTTTAAGGCATTATTCCAAACAAGGAAGATCCATAAACAAGGGAAATTATTTTCTGTTTTAGGTCAGCAAGAAATAGATGAACACAGGACAGCTGCTCACTAGACCACGTCCTAATTCTGCTTTGTCTTTTACTCTCTTTTGCCACTTGAACTGCTACAAAAAAAAAGTTGGAAAAGCTCATGAGTCATAATTGCAACATATTAAATTCCTTAGTAAAGACTGCAAAGATTCTCTGCCATATCAGTTTTATGTTGCCACAATGCTCTTTATTTCAAAAAGTCTTATTCAGAAAATTTGATGCCAATGAATGAAGAATCAAATGCATATTTGTACAGTTAGCCATTAGGCACATAGACATGTGCAATCAACACCAGTCTCATGGAAAGAAATACATTTCAGAACTTTCCATAATAAATTCTTATCCCATGGGAAACAACAGACATGAAAAAAAAAAAATTTCTTTTTAAAAAAAGGGAGCTGAGATAAAGTTATGCTTTCCAAAATCAATGAATTCTCCTGTTTAATACTGTGAGAGAAATGGGATCTAAGTAGTTTGCAAGGCTTTCTAATATGAAAAGCAACACAAAGGCCTTTTTTTAAGAGATTCATCTCATTTTACTGATCAGTTGTTTACTCCCCACTTTTCTCAGTCTTCATGAGGAGTTTCACCTCTTAGGGTCAGAAAGATGAATTATTTAGATAAGAAGTGTTTAGAAAAAAGATGCTATTTGCCTCAGTGGGAGGCAACAGTCTTCTCCCCTTTCATGATGCTAGCTTGTCATTCTAGATGGGCAATGTAAAAAAATTAATTTTGAAGGCAATATTAGTCTTTTACTCAGCACTTCAAAACCTAGATGGTGCAGCAGACAAGTAATGATTTAACTAGATGCTAAGCTTAACTCTTCTGACTTCTGCCTAAAAACTCTAGCTGGCTATAGTAGTCCTAGTTGCATAAATAATTCAGAATAAATAGGGAATCTGCATCTAACAAGGCCAAATTTTTTTTCCAACACTGTGTTAGGTTTGTGCATTCACAGCAGTGCTGTGAATGCCTGAGCTCCTCCAAGTGTTGTACACCCTTGTAGCCTTACGGAGACCCTTTGGGGCACTACAGCTCAAGGTACATCTCCTAGGGAAATACAATGTGCTATATAGCATTCTTTCTACACTTGATTTGGCTTTATTAATAGACAGAGTGGGAAAGTGTCAAAATAGAGACTGAAGGTATGTCAATATCAGACATTGTGGCCGATTAAGGTTTGGATTCAGGGGATAGCACACAACATAAAGTGTAAATATGCATACAGCACTACAACTGCCTTGTTGAACATGGCCTTGATGAACATAATTATATGTCAGGAATTGTGAAACTTTTATGTTTCTGGGTGACATAATCAATTTAGAAGAAGATATTTTATTGCCAGAGAGAATATGCAGCACTGATCTTCCCAGCCATTTATCTTATTTTTCTTAGAAGCTTATCTAGGACCACTATAGATAATGAAGCACAAGTAGAAACTGACACACTCACTTGAAGATTTCTTCCTCCTACACAGATTCTAGTGTAGAGCAGCAGTGAGAATGAGATGACTAATGAAATAATCTTTTTCACCTACCTAGCACAATTCTTTAGCTAATCTGGCATAATTAGAAGTCTGTCTGTGCATCTGCAGTAGTCAACACCTTCAAAGATCTGCTGCTTTTCAAGTTGGTATTAAAATATATGAATTTCCTCTCAGTAACACTTACACAGAGAAAGAATAACACTTACACAGAGAAAGAATATTTCTGCTGAAATCAGAGACATGAGTGAAGCCAGATTCAAATTTACTGTCTTAGGACCCCATGGTTTTCCACTCTATATCTTTTGCACTTTTTAAAAGAAATTCTAAGATCATTTGAAATTATACATTTATCTTATGCAATAATTTATACTGACCTAAGCAATAGTAAGCAAATATCTTGGTCTGAGAGATGTAAACACCTTTTTTTTTTTTAACTTGTTGGCAGTGAAAAGTGACCCTAAAGAATACATGGAATATAATTGCAATACCTGAAAATATAAAGATACTCCACTGCAACTGTAAGGTATAACATATGAGGCCATGGAGAATCAAACTCTTCATCTAAATTTTGGACTCCATAGAGTAGAAAGCCCCAATTAATGTTTTAGGAAGGCTTAAAAGCTTCATTTTCTGTTGGGAATACTTATTATAACATTAAAAATACTCAAATAGGCCTTTCACAGGGAAAATGAACTTTTAATGCTCGAAAAATTGCCACAGGGACTTCTTGTTTTGAGAACTTCTAGCACAGATATCCACTGTTGCCTTAAAAACTTTTTTAATAAACATTTAAAAACTTGAAAAATAACAAATTGACTTTTCAGTTAAGTTGGAAGAGGCATTAATTATGGATATTTATGGTAATAGAAATAGAATATGAATTTATGCTGTTAAAACCTCTTGGTACTGTTAAAACTATCATGGTCTCAGAGGGTGTAGATACCAGTTATGCTGGCATTCAGCACTGCTGTGGAGAACAACAGGCCTTTTTAAGATGTAATTCATCTGACTTACTTTACTAATCTGGTTTAAGATGAAAGAAGCTACATCTCAAAGGTTAGATCAGATGACTGCACAGGGTCCTTTCCAACTTGGGCTGCTTTATGATCTATAAGTTGATGAAAACATTCCAATTCTATGCATTGATTGAAAAGGCTTCAGGAGGTGATTCCACTGTATGCATCTGTGTTTTGTCAGATTAAATTTCCCATTTCAGAGACTGACATAACAGTAATTTAAGTTTATGCATTTTACTGTGTAATCATTAAAACACATGGAAGCAAATGAAATTTCTGTCTGAATAAAATGTGTGCACTCTTGCCTCCATTCCAGAACATTGCAATGTTTCTAGAGCAGAAAAGACTGTTTTGTCTGTTTTGTATCCAGCAGCAAACACTCTTCATCCTAGCAATTTTTTTTCTCTTCATAGAGATATGCTAATATATCTTCTTTTTTATAGCCTCAAAATGGTTACAGAGAAATGTACGCATTAAAGGATTTATGATGCATTGACATCTATAGGCAAATTTTATGCGTTGCTGATTTTAAGTATCTAGACATCTATCAACATGAGAAGAAGCTGTAAATTGGCTGAGGATATGAGACTCCTCATCAGACTGAAAAAAAGATCACAAGTCTTGTGGTCGATCCCAAGTAGCTAATAAGGAATGAAAGATTGCTTAGTCTAGATAAAATTTAAATTATTCTTAGTTCCTGTATATTAGATTAATATTCTTTTTCAATTTTTCATGTTTATTTCTTCTTCCTTAATATATTTCTTGGTATAACAATTTTTTGTTTTGTTTTGTTTTTTGGGTTTTTTTTGAGGAAGAAGTCTTGGCAATCTTGCCAAACTTTCAGTCATTCCATCCTTGGACAACTGCAATGTTAATTGTCACAGACACTCTGCCAGTACCTTAATTTTCACTTGGTAGCATTTCATACTCTGTGCCAGTGGAAGCTACCAGCTGTGTTTTATCAGAAAGAAGAATCAGGACTCTTAAAGAACAGATTTCAAGTCTTTTTGTCTTGATAAGTAAATGACAGTATCAATGCTTATCAGGGGCAGGAGAGGAAATGTAACAAATGGAAGCTGAATACTGGGCTAAAAAGTAAAAGAGAAAAAGCTGTTCCTCAAGCCAAACTCATCTCTTGCATAGAGCTTGTGTTGGAAAAGGAACTGATGCAAATAAAAGGTAACTTTATGATGCCTTTGTGTCTGGATCCTTGTCTGGTCTTTGATGCATGTCAAAAGCAGAGAGGTTTGGAATATACACATAACTGGCATGACCTTTTCCTCCCTCTCTTTTGCCCTTAGGAGCAAATCAAAAGGGAGAAGGTAAAATGAAGTGGAAGATAAGCCTGGGAAGAGCTGACTTTCACCTCTTAGCATGAGAACTATTGAGGTAAATTTTTCGTGGTAGGTTGGCATTCAAAGCCTTGTTTTTACCACTTGTACTTTTCTATCTTTTCACATCGATACATCTAACAATCCTAAATAGTCCTTAAGTACTAAAAATTACAAATAAAAAAGAAATCCATAAATAATTTTCCAACAAAACCAGGGACATATTTGCCCCAGAGTTACATGAGAAGTTCATGGAACCCATTTTGGGTAAGCTGTAAATTTAGAGCAGGCTGAAACTGGCTCTAGCAGAAGAACATAGAACTCCTTTCTAAACCTCTTTCACAGCAATGGCAAAAAGACAGTTTACAGGATTTTTTTGTCTATGAACCTAGATGAGTAGTGGACATATTTATAATTTGCATGTGTGTCCATGGGTACATATATAAGTACAGATATCTCTATATCTATGTGTGTATTATATATGTATGTGTGTTTGCATGTGCATGTGTTTACATACAGAAAAAATCCAAGCATCCCAAAATTTTTTACAGCAATTAAATATTACAATTATAGCACAGGACTGAATAGAACTTCATAGGCCAGAAGCTGCCACAGGACACTATCACTTGAAAATAGTAGGATGCCATACTTTTTAATATGCCTGAGAAAGCCCAGAAAACTTTTTTTCCCCATTGTTTGTAGTTGGCTGTTTAATCCTCTGGGCTAAATGGGGTTTTTCAGGGCCCATCTTAGGCCCTGTACTCTTGAACATCTTCATAAATGATCTGGACTCAGGACTAAAAGGAATACTAAGTTCACAGGTGATACAAAACTGGGAGAACTTGTGAGTCCTTTGAATGCAGAGAGGCCCTTCAGAGAGACTTCCACAAATCAGAGGGCTGGGTAATCACCAACTGTATGAAGTTCAACAAGAGAAAGTGCCAGATTCTGCACCTGGAATGGGGCAATCCTGGATGTACAGACGGGCTGGGGAATGAGAGGCTGGAGAGCAGTGCCATGGAAAGGGACCTGGGGGTGCTGTCGATGGCAAGTTGAACAGAGTCAGCAGTGCCCTGGCAGCCAGGAGGGACAGCCCTGTCCTGGGGGGCATCAGGCACAGCATCACAGCTGGGCAGGGAGGGGATTGTCCTGCTCTGCTCTGAGCTGGGACAGCCTCACCTGCAGTGCTGGGTGCAGTTTGGGTGCCACAATGTCAGAAAGACATTAAACTGTTAGACAGTGTCCAAAGGAGGGCAGTGAGGATGGTGAAGGGCCTTGAGGGGAAGCTGCATGAGCAGCAGCTGAGGTCACTTTATCTGTTCAGCCTGGAGGAGACTGAGGGGAGATCTCATTGAAGTCCACAACTTTCTTGCAAGGGAAAAGGAAGGGGCAGGCCTCCTCTGTAGTGACAAGTGACAGGACCTGAGACAATGGCCTGAAATTGTGTCAGGGGAGGTTTCGGTTGGATATCAGGATACCAGAGGGTGGTTGGGCACTGGAACAGCTCCCCAGGGAAGTGCTCACAGCACTAAACCTGGCAGAGTTCAAGAAGCATTGGGACAATGCTCTCAGGCACAGGGTATGACCTGAGGATGGTGCTGTGCAGGGCCAGGGCCTGGACTCAATAGTCCCTGTGGATCCCTTCCAATCAGCTTATTCTGTGAGTCTGTGATTATATCAGCTTGACTTTGTGATCAGATCATGCGAAGTCATTTCATCAGAAAAATTATTACTTGGAAGGTGGAGATTAGTGTGGTCTTTTGTTTTTCCTAGGAATTGTTTGCATTTTTGTAAAGTATGCATCTTTACTCGGTCAACAAAGTATTATAGACACATTTTCAAATGTTACTGTGTACTGTACATGCACTAGAGCATGTACTCATTAAGTAAAATTCCTCAGTAAGGGCATCGCCACATGAAGAATATTTCTCTCATCATATGAGAAATATGAAAGCCTGGTCATATTAGCTGAGTTCTGCCTTAAAATCTAACAGACATGTTTCTTTGCATTGCTCTTCTCAGCTTTTTCTAGGACAGGAGAAAAAAAAAAACAAACAAAAAACAAAATAAAAGTGTGTCTTGGCATTGCCTGAAAAAATAGAAACAAATATGCTTTTCTGAGAATATTTCATCCTTAAGCCTTAGATTTTTCTTCACCTTGTCAGGCCTTGCTTCAAAAATGTGGAGGCTCTTCTTACTACACTAAATCAATGCCTGGGTTTTCTAATGGGCACAGTGCCTTACTTTTCTTTTCATATTTCTTCCTAACGCATTTGTAGGTTAACAGATTGAATATCTCTCTACTTAACACTTACCTGGTTTTCAGTAGTTTTTTTAATGAGACTATTTGTATAAAGACAGAGCAAGATTATATTTGCCAAATTTTGTTAAATATTAGGAGAAGTGAAAACATCACTCACTCTGTTTTACCAATAGCACAGTATTCCTTATTATTCTTATGGTTAAAACCAGTTTTGACTATTTGTACTAGGAAAATCTAGACAATGACAAAATCACTGGTAGCTTGAACAGATGCAATTTAGCTTAATTTCATTCAGAAATAAACCTCTCTGAAACTGTGATACTTAAATATTACTTAAATCAGGACCTAGAGATCTCATCAAACAGTTGATAACAGTGGAATTAAAGAAATAATCCCAATTCCCTTTAATAATGAATTTTTGATTACTGATAGAAACCACAGCATTCCATCTGACTGCCAACAAGGGGTGAATGCATTACATACCTGGGTTCCCAATATTCTGGAATTAGTGAAGGAGAAAAGCACAGATTCAATGCTAACTCTGTTGCCTGAGTTGCACAGGAGGGATCTCCCTGTGTGAAAGATCATTCAACTTTTGAGTGGAGGGACTAGAAATTCAGGAGAACAGAAGTAAATGTTCACATCTGACTAGGTTAGGCTGGGTCCTATTGTAATCAATGTAGGGAAGTCTAGGGCACAATTCATCTGAGTTTGAAGTTGATAACTACTATGGACCCTGATGGATACTCTGATGTCTGATAGCAATTTCTGTGGGTCATAACTCAGTCATCACAGAAAAGCTCAGCAACAGGATAGGACAATGACATATTAGCTGACATGCAGACAGGTCTCATACAAATGATGTGGGTTACAGTCAAGGTATTACAATAAAATTTAACTTAGTGTTCTTTTCTGTGACAGATGCTATTCTATTGCATTATTACATATTGGTAAAAATTTAGTCTAAAATCACCTTTAACACTGAAAATAAAGAAAACCCTCTTAATCTAGATAAAGAATCCCTATTTACAATATGTTCAAGACAGGCAGTTATCTTCATGCTATTTGATGAAACTTTACCTACTGATAAGTTAATTCTCAATACTTGGTAAATTGCTAGAACAATTAATAAAGTAGATAATTTGTAAGCACCTGGAGGAAAATAACTTGCAAGTATTAGGCAACATGGACTCATCAAAAGCAAATCATGCTGAACTAACCTAATTTCTTTCACTGATAGGATAACAAGCTTAGCAGATAAAGAAAATGCTGTGGACATACTATATCTTGATTTTAATAAAGAATTTGTTACAGTTTCACATTACATTCTCATAAATAAACTGGAGAAATGTTGATTAAGTGTAATCATTGATAAATAAGTAAAATACTGAAGATTAAAAAAAAAAAAGAAAAAAAAAAAGGAAAATAAGGGAAAAAAAGAAGGAAAAAAGAGGGGAGAATGTCAACCCACAAAGCAATTATTAATAGTTCAGTATTATATTAGGGAGAAGTATCAACTGTAACCAGAAGTCTGCTTTGGGTCATGAGTCTAATTCTATTTAATATTTTCACTGTGTATGTGGAAAACAAAATAGAAAGTATGGTAATAAAAAAAAATATATAGTAGTAGTGGTAGTAATAAAAATAATAGCAATAACAGTAAAACACAAAAAACCTCCCAAAACCAGAAGATAAAAAAATAAATGCAAGTTACATTTCCTTGGGCATTTGTAAATACTGTCACAAATCTTTAAAAAAAACCCAAAAACCAGAGAACAGACAGAATAAACCACTGCAAAAGCTTTGCCCACTCTTTGAATTGTCAACAACAACATAAGAAAATACAGTTTTGCCTGGGCTGGGCCAGTCAGAATGGTTCATTTCTCCACACAACAATCTTCCATTCCAAGTTTGAGTTGATTCCCAAACTCACAGGGCTTTTAAAAGTTTTGTTTGGACAATGCTTTTTACAATGGAGTATATCCAGGGATCCTATCTTTCTGAAACATTTCTGGTGCAGAATGCACATTACAGACACACTTGTTTTTATGACCTGATGAGTTTGTAGTATAAAAGTAATACTTCCAGGAAAAGGATGGTCAATTTTAATCTTCAGTTATGTAAATTTTACTTGTTTTACGTAATTAAGAAAAATAATAGAAAAATTATGTATCTGATTAACAATACCAGCACAAAGGAAGGACAGGCCCATGATTAAGTAAATGTGAATGAACTGTCTGATAGCATTACAAACTCATTAATATTGCAAAGTATTACATATACAACAGGCAAGTGATTTGAAACAACTGTTTGATGCTGATCAAGCTTTAGACAGAGTACTGCATTCAGTTTTTGGTTCCACTTAAAAAAAGAGAGAGACAAAATGGAAAAGGTTAAAGGGGAATCCAAAGATAATCTATAAATATATGAAAAGATATTAGGATGGCAGGGACTATTATTCATATTTATTGATAAAGAAAACATAAAAAATGATGGGCCAGTGTTGATGGATAAGGAAGAAAGAGAGAAGGAATGTGAAAATAAATACTTGGGTCCAGGTGAGTAAGCGGCAATTTTATTCCAAGCTAGAAAAAAGGTATAGGAGAAGACTGAATGCTCTGTAAATGATGAAGAAAAAAGATTTACAATTTAAAAAAAAAAAAAAAAAAAAAAAAAAAAAAGAAGAAGAAGAAGAAAAAAAGAGTACAAAGCAATAAGTGTAGAATAATAAAATATATAGAGAGATAACAACTATGTGTATAATAACCAAGTGTACAAAAATTTCTGGCTAATTACTCATAAATGCTGTTAAATTAGCTATGGGTGCCTAATTTCAGCTGCTTCTACCACTTTCTTTTCATTGTTGTTATCTGGCATTGCTGGAGTGATCTTTATGTGAACCATAGGCTTCTTTTGTCAGGTGAATGAGAAAAAGACTTTATATTTATGTAGGCTGTCCTGGGGGCTCACAGATGATAAATATTTACACCAACATATTCCAAACTCTATTTTTGAAATAAACCTATAAGATGCACTATATTCTTTCTGATGCTTCTTTCTCTCCATCAAATTTTATTGAAGTACTGGCCAGCTGAGGAGATGTGGTAAAAGAAGAAGCAGATATATTAACAAGAAAAATCTGTCAGACATAAATACTAAAATTCCAAACAGGTATTAGCCAGAACCAACAATAATCATGAATTGGTCCTGAGTAAGTTAATAAAAAGAAATAAAAGCTAGACTTCTGCAGAGAAACTGTATTTTTCTAGTTTTACATTGTCTTATAATATACTCCAGCTATAAAGTTATTAGCAGGGCACATCCAAATATAATTTTCCGTGACATATTGTTTTACTGTTTAGTGGGTGAATTTCAGTAATTCTACATTTCCAGTTTACTTCCCCGGTTTTATTTGCTTTAGTGATTAATTTTATTTTGAGTTATTTAGGTCTACAGCAGTAGGTTTTCAGCACAGTGTCTTACCAGCTATATAAAAGAGTACAGAAAGATTCCTCTCCATTCTCAATCATACAGTTTTAGTAAGAGAAAGATGATAGTGTAATCTTCGAATGATAAGTCATGTAGAAACACTTTCACAATCTTAGGAGTGAAATATCTTTGTTAAGCAGTCAGTAAATGAGGGGATGTGCAGAAGTAAGATGTGAGTGAAGAGGTTTGGTCTTCTCTTCAGTTTTTCTGTAGGTTCCAATATTGT
The DNA here is from genome assembly GCF_903797595.1 of Erithacus rubecula. Lineage (NCBI taxonomy): Eukaryota > Metazoa > Chordata > Aves > Passeriformes > Muscicapidae > Erithacus > Erithacus rubecula. The sequence continues at coordinate 63,951,627 of NC_136658.1, forward strand.
CTCTTTAGTGTACATCAATGCAGAATTAGTTGCATTAATGTAAGCAAAAGTTTTTTTTTCAATGTAAATAATATAAGAATGGATGCTTTTTCTGTGTGTATGTCTGTTTATTTCATTAAAGACTAATCTCTCATGAATACTTGCTATTATATTAATTAACCATTATAATTATCATAAATAATTATACCGTTATAATATCCAGTATTGGTTGCAGATATAGAACAAAGTTGTGAAAAGCAAAAAAAGGGAAATGTCCACAAAAGAAAAACATAGGGACACACATGCAGATTGCATAAATGCTGTAAAATTCATAGAGCCAAAGGAAATACATGTCATCAGATGCTGTGTAGCAGAAGTATTTTTCCCAAATAATTGCTTTGAGAAGTCTGCGTCTCAACATAGGAATTTTTTTTCTTAAACTAAAAAAACCTATCAATGTATATACTGTCCTTCTATGCTACCCTAATTTAATGCACTGCCACCTAACAAATTAAAAAAAAAAAAAAAAAAAAAAAAGTGATATTGTTATACAAAAGAGGATCATGATTTTCTACTTGGCTACTTGGAGAAGTCTTATGAGGAGCAGCTGAGGAGCTGGGGTTGTTTGGAGAAGAGGACATCTCGAAACACTGGTTCAGGTTGTGATAATTTGAGACAAATTGTATGGCATCTAATAGAACTGTTTGGAAAAAGTTAAGAGGTTTGAAATTATTTACTTAAATTACCTTAAGTCTTTAAGTACAATACATATATCTTGCAGGAGATGTGATTTTGAAGGACCTTTATGTAGAGAAGACATAGGTAAGAAATCATGAAGAGTCTCAAATCATATTTAGTCAAAACAACTTAAAAATAACCAGTCAGGTCCTAATTAAATGTATTTTTTTCCATCAAGTATAGAATTAAGAGATTAAAAAAACCCATGATGGACAAGAAAATACTGTGTGATACAATGCAGTATCAGGTTGCAAATTACATACTGGCAGGTAAGTGTTACTGTACCTGAAGCTACAGAGACACAAAGGTGTATTTACCCTGGAGAATCTTCGTGCTCTCTAGTTCATAAAAGAATTTTTATGCTCTTCATGTGCATGTCAACTACCAGCTGACTTATTTTTTCAAGTGAAAAGTACATCAAAACTGTGTTCTCTTCTAGCACCCATTCTGATGCTCTTCAGCAGAGCCATCACACTCTCCAGCTCAGCTACTTTGAGCTGAAAAATCATGCATAAAAACACAAATTGCATTTTAAGACTAAAACACACGGTTCAGAAGAGACCTTGATCGAGTTGTAAACATAGTCATTTTTTTGTGAAGAGGACTAACTTCAAGTAGTGTGATCACAGCATTCTCTGCAATTCCTGACTTGAGGCCCAAGGTTGTTCAGTGACATAGTGCAGATGAAGTCAAACAAGATAAACAAATTACCTGTAGCAACAAGAAACATACCCTTTTTGAAGTGATTTGAATTTTGATTTTTTAATTTTGATTTGAATGCTTCATGTCTAAATAGAAATAATATTGTAGGAAGCTTGTGCTATTAATCACCTGAATAGCATAGGTGTGTTAACTGGGGCATGCCAAGGAGGATGAGAGGCATTACAATGGCAGAAATACTAATAATAATGAACTCAATTATTTCAATGAATATTGGTAAAAAGCAATTTTGGGGACATGTTCTGAAAACTAATTTTAGGTACTGTAATGATTGCCTCTTGGAGCAGTTGTTTTTTCAGTTAACTCTAAACAGATCATAAGAACATGCTGATGCTTTTATTACTGAATGGCCATACTGACTGAAGTACATTCAAATTCTACTTCCTTACAGGAATTTAAAAATAAATTAAAAATTTACATACACAAATTTAATCAAGGGGATCTCTGTAAAAATTAGTGATACTAGAAAAAAACAAACACAAAAACTTAAAAGAATGAGCTAAAAGGATAAAAGTATTAAATATGTTATGAATTTTTTTTTAAGTCCACAGTGGCAAAAAAACTTATGGTATTGGTAAGCAGAAAAATAAAGAAACTCTTTAAATTAAAAGCTTAGTCTTTGTAAAGTAGAATTTATGGCCAGGTAAAAAAACATCTGAGTATCATGAGCTCTGAAAATCTTAATGCAAAATCAAGCTGAGACCAAAAAAAGATTTAGAGAACAAGTTTGTGAAGGGCATGAAAACTAATAATAAGCCTTTTTTCCAGCCCATCAGAAGCAGAATGTCTGCAGAGCTGATAGATGATGGAAGTGTAACAGGAGAACACAAAGAAGATAAGACCATGTTAGAAAAATTAAATGTGTTCTTCACATTGATACTCACCTCTGAGGAGTTTAGAAAGGTTCCCACAGTGTCTATTTTCTTTGTAAAAGATGTACTGGAGGAGCTATCTTAAATTAAAGTGTCAATAGAAGTGATTTTAGACCAAATAGATAAATGAATAGTAACAAATTGCCAAGACAAGATGGTATACACTCAGGGGTTTCTAAATAACTCAAATATGACCTTGTAATATGATCATAGATCTTACACAATTGCTTAAGTCAGCTTCTGTGTGAGAAGAATAAAGGTTAGGAAATTTTATGTCCTTTTTTAAAAGATCCTTACAGGAACTTGGCAGGGCAGACACAGGACAGATGCAGGAAATTAAGAAATTGTGCACCTGATTCTTTACAGGTAGATTGGTAGAATGGGATTCATAGACATATAGATAAATGCAATAAAATGGGGGTGGGAATAAAAATAAATTTTATAAAGTAGATTCTGGTTCTTTAAAGGCTTTACAATAGGTAAGTATACAGGCAAGGGTGATTTTTATCTGGTTTATCAGTTTATCCACTGCGTCTGGATTTTCAAAATCTTTTGACAAGGTTCTCTCTAAAAGACACTTAAATAAACATGGATTATAAAAAAAGAAAGGAACCTCCATCCATGGATTTCTAACCACCTGAAGGAACAGGGGACTAATAATTATATAAAGGACAGGAAAAAAAAAGCAGGTGAAAATGATTGGTTTTAACAATGAAAGTCATACTATTTGTGAAACGTTGCAAAATTTACTTGCACAAGTAACTGGGCGATGAAAAGAAAGAGGCAACACATGAGAAGCTATGCACATAGGAAAAAGACAAAAAGAAATTCTCACTTTCTAAAAACTGAAAGTTTCTAAACCAAGCATTGTTAATCCAGAAAATGCATTTGCAGCTGCTCTGGATGTATCTACAAAAATGACAGTTCACTGTTCATTGACAAATCACTCAAAACCAACCAAATACGAACCCTTAAGTGTTATTTGAAAAGAAAAACAGAACAAGGCACTCTTTTACAGAACATAAAGTAATTATGAGAACCATTAGGTGAAACTGTAAACTAATAGACTTAACACAGAAATATATTTTTTTCATTTAATATATGACTAAATTTTGGAACTCACTGTCACAGGATAGATGGGGTGCCAAAAGTTAAGTGAGTTCAAAAAAACTTAGATAAATAAATGGAAACCTATCAAGGGCTGCTAAACACTGATGAGATATAAGCTTTAGATTAGAAATTCACCTGAGCCACACAAAACTCTGTTGTTCTATGCTAGCTCTTTTTTTATAAAAGATTTTTATAAAACATTTTAAACATTTTATTATTACCTTGAGTACCCAACACTACTGTCTGTTTTAGAGAAAGGGAAATAGGAACGTTTTTGGATCTCTGATCAGAAGGCAATCTTCTTCAGTCTTCTATTCTTGTGACACCAGAATGCTAAAAAAGAGTCATTCTTTCAATACATGGAACCAGCTGCAGAGGCAGTGTCAAACAGTATCATACTGAAGAAGGATCAGTCTTTAATGGGTTATCTTGGTTTAAACTGTGTACAGACCTGACCAAAGTTTCTTACTTGAGGCATTAACTTCTCTATAGCAAGGGTTTTGATTTTGAATTCAGACCTTATTTAAATATATAAAAATACAGATCTAGAAATTAATATGAATTTTAATATTAATGTAAATGCAAATAATATAATTATAAACACAAATACAAGCATAAGTGTAAATACTATACATATATATATATATATATATATATTAATTGTGTGTGTTTCATAGCATAATTTGAATACATATGAAGAGCCTAAGAAATTATTCAGTAGTCTTTATGAAACCACATGCAACTCAGATAAACCATTCTTCTGCCCTGGAGATACAGAGAAACTGTTGATAAGACAGCTTACTGTTGATGCCTACAAATACTACTTAGCAATAACCTAATTACTGCCACTTCTTAGGCCAGTGATCTAGGGAAAAAATCAGATTTTAATTAGAATTAAACAGAAAATATTTTAGAAACAATTACTTGCCTTTATTTTCTTGCCTGATGAAATATGTTTTAAAGGTTTAGTAGCTGTAGACAACACAAGAAGAATTATAAGTTAAATGCAAACTTAACACAACAAAAAATGTCTAATAGGTAAAAATAAGTACATCCAATTGGATGAAATTTATCATGTTTTTGAATAAGATGAAGAATTCTTGTTGGAATTTTTTTTTTTGTTTGATTTTTTGTTTGTTTTTAGGTTTTAGGTTTTTTTGGTTTTATTCTTGTTTGTTTGATTGTTAATGGAAACAAATGTATTGAGAAAAACCTGAAGTCATTGTGATTCAGATAATTTCCAAGACAACACTGTATAAACAAAAAAAATTCTTCTCAGGTTACTACAGAAAAATGTCTGAAAAAAAAGGTACAAAGATGGGCTATGGGATATTAGTTGATGATCGAATGCTAATGTCTTTTTAGAAGGGTATTATTTTCTTCTGAGAGAATTTTATGAAAGACTTTTATTCTTTGAAACACTGAAATGGTGAATAGATTCTGAGTTACTCCTATTTGTTTCTGCAACACCTGCAGCTTCTGTTAATGGGATGTTAGCTTTTTCTGAATGAGAAAATCCTTGTTTCTTCATATAATCAATTTGTCTTTCTTATTCCATACCATTTGTCATCTTGATTTACACTTATTTTAGTGTCACATTTTCATTTAAATCAGTTTAACTGATGACTTTGTATGAAATTTAAAAGACCAAGTGCAGAAAAATACCAGAAAGAAACTTCCAAAACACCTCAAGTCATATTGAAGTATCTATCAGGTTAAAGAACTCTTGAATACCCAACCTGGCCTTGAACATTTCAGGCATGGGGCATCCACAGCTTTTCTGAGGAGCATGTGTCACTGTTTCACCATCTGCACTGTAAAGCATTTCTTAAACTACCATCTTTCTATTTAAAGCCATTCACCCTCATCCAGTCACTACACATCCTACAGAAAAGTCCCTATCCACATCTCTTTTAAATAGTGGAAGAGGTTATAAGGTCTTCCAGGAGTCTTCTCATCTCCAAGTTGAACAATTTTAATTGTCTCAGCCTGTCTTCACCGGAGGGGTGCTCCAACCCTCTTATTATTTTCATATCCTCCTGTGAACTTGCTCCAGCTGATCCATGCCCTTCTTGCATTGGAGGCCCCAGAGCTGGATGCAGTACTCCAGGCCTCACAAAAGAAGGGTAGAATATAAGAATGACCTCCCTTGACCAATACTCCCTCTTCCAATACTCCCAAGTTCTTTTTTCAAGGCATCTCTCTTAATCTGTTCTCTGCCCATCCTCTAATTCTGGTTAGGATTTCCCCTACCCAGGTTCAGGACCTCACAAATGGCCTTGTTGAACTTCATAAACTACACGCAAGCCCACCTGTGAAGCTTGTCAAGGTTGCCTGGATACCATTCCTTCTCTCCAGGGTGTCTGCACCACACACTTTAATGTCATGGCAAACTTGTTAAGGGTTTGCTCGATCCCACTGCCCACATCACTGACAAAGATGTTAACTCCAGTCCCAATACTGATCCGTGTTGAATGCTTCACATTGCTGCTGTCCCCTTATACATTGCAACTGAATGCTGCCATCCAACCAATCTTTTACCCACTGAATGGCCCACTTATCAAATCCATGTCTCTCCAATTTAGAGACGAGGATATGGTGCAGAACGCCGTCAGATGCTTTGTACAAGTCCACCTAGATGACACTCAAGATGACACTCAAATAAGATGACATTTAAATAAGCTCTTACCTCAGTCTTCAGTTGCTGTTGTAGGAGGCCAGAATACACCTGAAAATATAACTGTGCAAAGTGCACAACACACAGTATTCCCAGTGAATTTTTAGGACTGGCATGAAGACAGGCCTCAGAGGGTTCAGCAGATGCATGATTTAATACCACTCTGTCCTGTGAGGATGAGACTAGTGGGAAAAAAAAAAAAAAAAAAAAAAAAAACAGTTTTGGTACCATTAATTTCCTGTTAATTTCTGGCCACAGCTGGAGGTGCTAGTATTGATAATGGAATTCTGTGTCATTAAGGTCCATGATAGCTTAACATCACTTCTGGTCACGAACCCAAACAAAGGAGTTTAAATCAGCCAGTTCATATTTGCATCATATGGCATCATATTTACACATCTAAGAAACTGTGCTAGTGCTTACAGTATAGCTATTTATCCAGGACTAAGGGTTGCTGGTACTGGAATTTTGTTCTCTATTTCTGCAACAACCACTGATACTAACTTTGAAGGAAGCATAGAGTAAGGCTATGTACCTTGCCTTAACTTATTTTAGTAGAGATAACCAAAATCCCCATTTCTAGGGGATCTGAGTTCTGTTTTGATAAAACTTCTCATTTACAACTTTTAAAATTATTAGTATTAATCTGAGGTCATGCAGGTACAGAAATTCAAAATACATGTGGTTTAGGAAGAATAAATTGAGCTGTCTACCAAAGAAATACATTTGCTGCAGAATAAGAAATTCAGAAAAATATATATTCTTTTCGAGAGAAGAAGTGACAAACCGGGCTTTTAAAACAGCTATTTTATAAAGAAAATAATTTAAGACATTATATATTTTAGTCTGCATAATAAATCAGAAAACACTTGAATTGTATATTTTGTTAACATTTCACTTCTTTAACTATCAGAATAGCAGAAGAGATGCACAGTAGTTTTTTTTTCACATTGACGTTATTGCTATTTCTTAGGCTCCTAAAAAATATATATATATATAAAAAGGGGACAGTGTTGTTTTGACAAAACAGAACATTAAACTAAGGATCTAGAAATCACTGGTTTAGTTACCTAAATTAAGAATGAATTGCTTATGGCACCAGTTATTGAGCAGCAGGTGTCAGAAAGCCATATAAATTTGCAAATGAAAATTGAGCCACTCAGAGCTTCTGGAGTAGGTTTCAGAAGGTTATAAAGATAAGACTAGACTTTAAATCCTAGATATCATCTTATAAGTGTCTCAATTAAATTACATTTTTCAGAATTACCTAAGCTGAATGCCTAGAAATAGGTGATTTCACACAGCATAACAGACCACTAATACACAAAATAGATGCACAAAAGAACATTTGGCTTGAAAATCTTCTGAAATGAGGCATTTAGAATTGCCCTAGGAACATGCTGCATGAATCTAGCTGCAGCCAACAAGCTGAACTGCGTGTGTGATGAATTAATTACTATAATTTAACTTGTAGATAGGATTCAGGGCAGAGCAGAGAGAAGATTATAGATAGACAATCATAGGGCTCAGGAAAAGATTTTGAGGAAAAAAATCTTCCCGATCATAAACGGAGCATCAGTAAAGAGGCACTAGAAAGTGTTCCCTTTAAGCTGAATATATGAAAATCAGGCTGGACCAAGAACAGAGTTTTTAGTTTACAGTAAATGTGTCATACCTCTCCCATTGGGATATGCCCATATCTTCAGTCTCTCTTAGTCTGTCTTTCCTGTTTATTTCTGTGCTCACGTCAGTGGTGACGCTTCACTGCTCATCTGAGTGCCTCCATCTGCCTATGAACAAGAAATCTTTCTTAAAACATTTAAAGTACATTTCTTATTCTTTCTAGGAGAAATATCAAATTTTATTTAGGCATATATATATTTGATAGAGCTTAAAAATCCGAAGCACCAGTGCCAACCTTAGATCTACAACATTGTCTTTTTCTTTTATTTTTTAACTTGTATGATAACAGGACAGATTGGATTTCACATGCAGTTTTAACCAGCTAAGTAATTCAGTTTTTCTCTAATTTGAACTACAAACATAAAGGAGTAGTAAGACCTTGAATTCATCCTAAAAATCCCAGAAACACATCAGGTCTTGCTGGATAAAAAATAATATGGGATAAATTAGTTGTATCTCCCATTCTGTGATGTTGACAGCTTAAGAGTTTTCTGAGATTAATGTCCTGTCAATGCTAAATGCATTAAGAAAAATGTCACAATCCAGGCTTTGTTTGTTCATTTATTTATTATTTCATCTGTAGGGGAAAAAATAAGAGCAGATGAGGATAAATCTGATCATCCTTAAGTCAGCTGATAATGTGCCTGAGGGACATCAAGGAAAACCTGAAGAATTAATAAGCTAATGTGTATTGTATGCCCCACTTCATTTATTCAACTTATACGTTCTTCAAGCATTATGCATTTGTGCATTTATTCACTTTCTATTCAAATATGATTAAGTAAAAGAAGTTTAAAATCTAGATTTTTCTTTCTTGAATCAGGCATTTATTTCTAGAAAAATGTAGCAGTGGCTATTTAATTATTTGCATAGTTTGATCATCCCTTACTAAAAAAACTGCATGTAGTGTGATTGTTTTTTGTTTCAATTTTCTGATTAAAAACATGGGTAATCAAGACCATCCAATCTGCCTTTTTCATGTTTCAGACTTGGGTTATTCTTTTGTCTGCTGAGGCGGAATGTAGGACAGGGAAGTAACCAGTCTTCTAATCGCTTCTTTGATTGTATACTGAATTATTACTGAAGAAAAAAGATTATTGATTTTAATGCTTGGATGTATTTCTGTGCTCTAAACATATGCACACACATGCACACCTATAATTACTCCCTTTCTTTTGTTATGATACTTTCCTCCTGGTTAAGAATGAACAGAGGCTTCTGACTACTGATTTTTTTAGCTGACTGAACACCCATTTTGACATACACACAGACACACAGTTGCAGATTACATTATTTCATATATCTTTTAAGAAAATGAGGACTAAAATTTTCAAGCGAACAATAAATCATTTAATTTTCATTAATTTTATGACATATGTGGTTTCTGCACTTGTAGCAGCTATAAAACATGTTAACTTTCTAATAAATCCTGAGTAATGCTCATCTTTCACCTTTTTTCTTTTTTCCTGTTGTTTTTTCTTTTTTTTTCCCCAGTAGGGTAGGAAGCAGTGCACAAGTTATTACCTAGGGAACAGTTGTTTCTGTCTCCTGTACAGATTCATATCATTCTCAAATTTGCATTCTGATGAAGAAGAAACAAATGTTACTTAAATCCCATGAAGTGTGTTAATTACACTGAGCTCCATGAAATTATGGGTGAGAGAGCCAAAAAGAATTCTACAATTGCATCGTGCATCTCTTGAGCATATCTTGTCAGATTAATGTCTTTGTCACTCACATGATAACCTTAAAATTGCTATTCTCCCTAAGTAATATTCACTGAACCTCAGTGATAGGGAAAATCTCACACAAAGCTAACTAACAGATGCAGTTTGTATTGTTTACATAAACAATGCTGGTACATTTATGAAAATAAATAAAAACTTAATTTCATTAGCAAGTGCAGCTTGCTGCTTTCACTTAATTATTTTTGGAGTCCTTCTTCTGTGCTTCTTGTTACAAACCATGGTGCCAGTGCCTGAGACAGTACCTCTTCCTAGTGTGTCCCCAGAACACAGGCTAAAATCACATAACTACCTAGGATGTAATGCTTTTTTCCTTTTTCTTTTTTTTTTTCCTCCTACTTCTTTATGAGCCCTAAATAACTATAGCTGACTCGTAACTTGAGTTCAAAAGCCACTGTGCTATGTAGCAGGAACAGAAGCAATCCCAGAAGATTTGACCACATGGATATGTGCCCACAGCTCAGCTCAAGATTTCATAAAAACAAGTAATGGGGAATATTTGCTGTGCCAGGGCTTGAGGTGCATGCTTCATATTCCCAGCAGGGGACATACTCCACCCTCAGAAAGCTGCAAGCCTTCTCACAAAGTCACAACTATGACTGGCGAAACTCAACCCATTGGAAATCTATATTAGATGTCAGACCCGTCTAAGAGACAAATCTAATCCTTTTGGTGAAAAAATAGCTCACAGCAGTCTGCTGCTCCTAGTTTACTGATATTTGGAAGAATGGTTTGGTTTGGTAATCAATGTCCTAGAGCCACCAAAGACCTTGATATTATCTTTTTTCTTTAAGCCCCTAAAGAGGATTACTGTGAAGAAAAAAAAAAAAAGGGGAAAAAAAAAAATTTTGTGATGTTATATGAATGTTGTCAATATTTAGGTGTTTCTTCCATAAAAAATAAAGCCACTAGTAAAATTTTAATTATTCATAATGCACTGTAAAGAGTTGTAAGCTTTACTGTGTTAAATGAGAGAATGCAAAATCAGGTATGCGATACTATATGAAATAAATTTTTATTCAAGAAATTTCTTTTTTCATACCAATACTTCAGAAATGGTAAGCAATGAGCTAAAAAGATAATAAAAAATGCACTCAAATTAAAGAAGCATGACAATTTGCACTGGTTAAGAAAGCAGCCAAAAGTGTTTGAATATAGGAAAGGTCAAATTTTCCTCAACTTTGCACTATAAAATTATTTTTACCAATGACATAAAACCAGACTGACTTTACATGTCAAATGTAAAACATGACCATTTAGGCTTTCTAATTCTGGGAAGGAAAGAGTTATGCTTATGGAAGTCCATCCATCCAGTCTCTGCAAGGCTACCAGATCTATAAATAATGGAGAAAGGCCCTCAAGCTAGGAATGCCAAATTTAGTATCGCCTAATGAAAAGATAGGAGTAAAGTCCTGAAATCCCTTTTCAATTAACTTCAACAGAAATGGGGACCTAGATTGAAATCTAGAAGCCATTGGTAGAGGTTTCTTTAACAATCTTTGTAATCTTTGTACAAATAACTTCTTCAAGATCACAATTAAAATGTCTGTTCTTGCTGTGCATTTAAACCTGATCTGTTTGTTCAAATCAAGGCTTTTTGAGCTTTGCTTAAAGTCACTGTAAGAAGAGAGAGAGACACAAATCCTCATCATTACTTTTTAAAATTACTTAAAAGCAACTGACAACTGAATAAAAGAACGTCTGTAAGGACTTTTGTGGAAGTCTGTCTACAAAGTAGATTGAAAAAGTGTTTTGTTCTAAATCCTAATCTCCTCTGTGGTCTCAAGAAGGCTAACACAAGAAGATTGCCACAGAAATGAGTGATATTTGCTACTAGACATCTGCTAAGACACAACCACAGTGTATTTTCCTTGATGGGTGGCATGTAATGGAGGTTACCCAATCTAATGTTTACCATGAAAATTCAAATCCAATGTTAAGAGATTTTCTTACTGTAGTTCTTAATGAAAAGCACCTTCTGGATCAGTTATATCAGCAGGCTGACAGGAAATGAGTGGGATATCAAGACTTGAAAGCAATAGTTTTTAATCTCTGTGATTCCTAGTTTTACTGTACAGTAAATAAATTGCAGTGAATCTGGCTGACAGTGATAGGAAAAACAGAGCACTGACAATATTTGTGCATAAGCCCAAGACTTGCTATCCTGAAATCCCATCAACGCAAATCCTTTCTTTGATCTTAGTCCCACACACTTTGTGCATCACTGTGAAAGTAAATGCAGAAGTTGCTATCTGGTTTTGTTGTCTTTTGGAGAGATCAAGCACTGAAAAGCAGAAAAGAACTTGAGAATAGGTGGGGGACAGCTAAGAAGTCAGTAAGGGTTTAGGGAAAGGGTGAATGACCTCAATGCAAGCACTTAACCTTTTGAGTTTTGCCAAACACTAATCAGTGGAAGTAAGTGAAATTACATTACAAAAGCTTTATATATCTAACCAATTCATGATTCCTGTCTTCTTTTTTCCACTACAGAAAATATGCCATCTATCACTGTACTCTTATGGGACTAAGATTGGGACCAGTGAGGAAGGCAGGCAGGCTGTTTCCCTTAAATCTTTCTTATTCGGGAAACCCTGTATTGAAACTCTGAAATTCCATTAAATTACATTTTTCTTTCTGCATCTTATTCTCCAGTTTGATCCTAGCAAACTGATTCCCCAGCCACCCATGATGTACACCCTGAGCACATTTTTAGATGTCACCAAGCTGAACAGTGCAGTTGGCACACCTGTAGGACAGGATGCCATCCAGAGGGACCTGGGCAAGCTCAAGATGTGGGTGCATGGGGATCTGGTGAGGTTTAACGAGACCAAGTGCAAGGTGCTGCACCTGGGTCAGGGCAGTCCCTGGTGTCAGCACAGGCTGGGGGATGAGCAGATCAGAGCAGCCCTGCTGAGCACTTGGGAGTGCTGGTGGATGAGGGGCTGGACATGACCCAGCCATGGGCACTCACAGCCCAGAAAGCCAAACCTGTCCTGGGCTGCATCCAGAGCAGTGGGCAGCAGGGGAGGGAGGGGATTCTGCCCCTCTGCTCTGCTCTGGTGAGACCCACCTGCAGTGCTGCATCAGCTCTGGGACTCTTAGCACAAAAAAAAAAACAAACCTGTTAGAGTCTAGAGGAGGGCCACCAAGATGATTAGAGGGATGGAGCACCTCTCCTGTGAGGAAAGGCTCAGAGAACTGAGATTGTTCAGTTGGGAGATTATGTATGGCTTAACTGAAGTCTTCCAGCACCTGAAGGGAGCCTGTAAGAGTGATAAAGACTTATTGTAAGTGCAGGTTATGATAGGACAAGAAGGAATGGATTCAAACTTCAAGAGAGTTTGAAAACTCTCTAAACTGCAAGGTTGAGAGTAGATATAGGAAGAAGTTCATTATTGTGAGGTTGGTGAGGCACCAGAACAGGCTGCCCAGAGAAGCTCTAGATGCCTCATCTCTGGAAGTGTTAAAAGCCAGGCTGGATGTAGCTCTGAGCAGCCTGGTCTAGGGGAAGATGTCTCTGCAGGGTCTGGAATTAAATGATCATTAAGGTCAATTCCAACCCAAACCATTTATCATTCTTTGATTCTCTGTTAAGATCACTTCTGCCTGTACCCAGAATGATGGCTCACAGACAAGCTGGGACAGTTTAAATCACACTTGCCATGAGTGCCCTGATCCTTCACTGCACCAGACACAAATAAACAAACACACTTTTGTGCTGTTAGCATGAAAGATAAAAAGAGACAGACCCATCCTTGTGATTATCAGGACTGATATCTTTAATTTGCTTCTCTACTTTTCTGTCTCCTTTGGAAAGCAATATACTACAAATAAAAACAAAAAACTATGTAAAACTTGTTATATATTTTTCTACTTACTACCTGTAAACATCCAGATGGTCAATAACTGTTCTGTTATAAAGAATATCTGAGTAACACAGTGTTGCACTATTGTATTCCAACAAATTACCCTACACAGAGTTCACCAGATGAATTATACAGCACAAACTGTCAAATGTCCCAAAAACTGATTTTGCAAGCAAGGTGAAAGAAAACCACAGTACTACAAAATTGCAATCCCTTCCATTTATTTTTTTTTCCTATTACTGCCATACAAAGAATTCAACCGATCTTCCTTAGTGCTATAAGTGCTAAAAACTGATAAAATATAGAAACAATCACATTCTGCTATAGATATAGATACAATCTTTCAAAGGGGTTTGTAGATAAGAAAACATGCAGATGTGGTGTTTAGGGACATGTTTTAGCAGTGTTAGGTGACAGCTGGACTCAATAATCTGAAAGGTCTTTACCAACCTTAAAAATCCTGTTTTTATATGCATGTCTTCCTTTTACAAATAATAAATATATATCTAATTGTAATTATCCTCTATTTCACCTTTGTCTCTTTAAGAATTCTCACTTAAATAAATTTTAAAAGGTAGTGAGGTAGAAAGATTTGGGAAGTGTTTAGAGTGTAGATACCTTCTGTTCTAAAATTGCTGCTGTTCCAAAGGAGCTAATGAAGTACTGTAACTCCACTAGCTCAGTCTGACAGCCATTACTCCCAGCTCTGCAAACACTGCATTAAATCTCTGTGTATCCTTGGTGACTGTTATTAGTAGTCCTGGGTGCATTTCACAAGACATTTGGAATTCAGCAAAGATTATTTTCAATCAAAAACAAGCTATAATAGAGCTAAAGATATTACAATCACCCTCTTTCTCAGAAGAAGAGGGAGAGGAGAAGAAAAGAATTCTTTCTGCCTAGAATTGTTTGATTTTGATAACACAAAATTTCTTAAAGAGCAATTCCCATACCAGAATCTTCTCCCTTGACCTGACCAGCAGTGTGCAGCTTTCTTGCATGTTTGGGCATAGGAACTGCATTTCACATAGAGTTTTAAATAATAACCAGTACTCTGACCCTTTAGAGCATCCATCTATCTCTTCCAACACCTTAAGTCTAACATGAAGAAACTGCTTAGACCTTTAAGCCAATTCAGTTCTTACCAATCTGATCAACACAAATGTCTATAAGAAGTCAGTAAGCCTCCAATATATTAATATTACTTATATTCACATTAAGCAATATCTTGTATAATTGTCTGACATTGTCTGACACCCTTTGTTTTAGAGGAAGTCCAGACACTGAAATCTGGGTTGAGCTGAATACCTGAAATGGAGTGTAATCAATTCATTTTAACATGTCTTGGATCACACTGTCTTAGTTTCTAACTAAAACTCATTAATGTCTTTCAAGTAGTACAACCCCAGATAAAAGAAGGTAAATAGAATATATTTGTTATATTTTTCAAGACATATTACCATAAATCTGCCAGCATTTCATGTAAAATACCACATTTCTGTACCAACACTTACTTCTGATTATGCCAATTGCAACCTTATTTATTTTCCAACAATAATGAAACAGATGTTTTGCATTTTATTAGTTACTTTGAAATACCCTGAAATTGTGGTAATAGTTAGTGTATTTTGGATTTATCTTTATGGCATTGATGACTTACTGTAGCCAGTTACATATGTGAGGTTGTTTTCAAAATTATATTTATTGATATATCTCTGCTGGCTGACGGTATTGTTAAAATTGAACGTCCAAAGTGAGATTCTCAAGAATACACATGGGTTTGTGTTCAATTTCTAGTGAATTCTGGCTAAAAAACTTACATCTCTAGCAGCAGTGTGATTCCCTGGGCTCTGCAGCAGGCAGGATTTTCACTGGCAGTGTATGTCTAGACTCGGGGTGAGATGTAGTTGGCCCATTTCTCTGCACAAGATACAATGCTGAGCCACAGCTGTTGTGTTAGTCCCTTGAAACTGGTGTGACAACCCCTTAATTTTTTTTTTTTTTTTTGTGAGAACCAGTCTCAAGAACCAGTCTTGTTTTCTAGCAAAGTAAAAGGGTGAAAAACATCTTTTTTATTCTTTACACCTATATTTTATATCTAAATTCTTCAGCTTGAGATGAGTTCAGCCTTATCTTCCCATACAATTGAATATAGTGCTAACAAAACAATAAATCTGCTGCGCAGTTTTCCTCTAAACAAACTTTACCAGTGGCATCATATACAGGCAAGGCAGCAGCCCTTCTATCCCTGTCTTGATCCGCTGATAACTCCAGATAAAACCATTCTGAAAAGCAGAGCTTGTTTTAGGAAACTTCAAGAGAATTTAAAATGAGACCATTTTTTGCAGTTGCTTGAGTCTTCAGTTGAAATTAAAGTTGAATAAGAGCATAGTCTAGTCTGTCTTTGTTTGCACTTTTAAATATGCCCATGAACTTAATTCTGGCTCAAATTAGGAGTTTTGGCTTTCCTAGTTACTTGATAATGGGAGAAGATTTTTGAATAATTTCACCATAAAAGACCCTAGGTTTTTTGCCTTCTACGAGTCCTTTTTATTTCCCTTGATTTAAAACAAAATATTTGGCTAGTCAGAGTGACAGCGTAACCCCATGCATCCCACTTATTTTATTCTTTTCCCTTATGGTTTATTCAGGAGCTGGTTCTGCCTCCAGTGAAACATCATCAAAACTCAATTTGACTTCTGGGAAATGGGAATACGTTTTTAAGTGGCTATTAATTCCAATGCTGCACATGCAATATAATTTCCAGGACAACAGGAGCACCTTATAAAAACTACTTCCTCTTATTCATAGAATAAAAAAAAGTAAGGGAAAAATCCTGCTCAGTAACACTGATGTGATTATGAAACATTCTCTGTGACAATAATGATACATGGATGCATTTGGAATTTGTACTTTAATCTTTTTCTTCTTAGCAGGGTGCACGTATACACAGAACAAGTATGCGAATCTTTATGAGTGGAGAGTACCAGACATTCCACTTCTGACTTTTGCATATGAACAGATGTATTCCTTTTATCCCCAGTAATTTTATTTATCTAGTTGGTTTTGGGCTGCTCCTTTTATTTCTTTCTTGCCTTTTTTTCCCTCTTAGTGATGGATAGAACTAGATAACTAGAATCCTACCACTGACACATCTTAAGATGAAATCCTCTAGAGAAAAATCAAAGGCAGATGTGAAGAAATGTTACATTTAACTCTGACCAGAGCTCTATGTAAAGAACTGTAGCTAATCAATACTGGCCCTATTAATTCTTATCCTGGACAGATGATCATTGCTTCTGTTCTTCCCCCAGAACTAAATTACTTTGTATGAGAACAAAAGCTTCTCATATGAATTAGTCACAAGATATAGGAAAATATTTTGTTCTACACTGTCAAGTATAGCTCACAGTTTCATAACCTGAATAGAATTTGGTTTTATATTTCACTTCTCATCAGCTCCAAGTGCCCTCAAAGCAGTTTGAAATTTTGAAGTATTGGAAGCAGTGATTGTGCAGTAAGTGTGTAAACCATATCTCAGCAATGGTAACACAGAAACCTGCATAGTAGAACCTGTTTTGTTGGGTGATGGAAAAGCTGGGCAACCTTCCTTGTGGGATTCTGCACTCCACCTGCCTTGCTAACTAGCAGTGGGCTGCAGGTGGTTCATTTAAACATTTCATTGAATGGCACGACACATCCTTTACGCAGCAGTGCCCACATTAGGCATGAGTACCCATGCCTGTGAGCATGACAAAGGAACCTTATTAAAGTAAATCTTTAGGTAAATATAAAGAACTTGAGCTTTAGTTAGTGAACACTGGCATTGCTTCACTTCACCCAACACAACACAGTTGATTTCCACCAGCTGAGGATCCAGTTGTGTTTTAACACTGAGCCAGGTCTCTTTCACAATTATCTTAAGTCATTAAGCCTCATATTTAAGTGTGTAGCTCTATCAATTGTATTTACATAGCTAATTATTCAATTTCTAAGGAATTCTGCTCTGTGAAGAGACAAACATGTTTAGATAGGATTTTCCTGTTATGTTATCTCAGCTCTCATCTAAGCATAGAAGAAAAGTACGGAAGGGAAACAACATTCAGTTGCAATTTCTTTTCTACTGCTTGTTTTGTTTTTTGGTTTTTGTTTTGTTTTTTTTTAGTTCAGAAATCAAAATGTAGGGGAGAAAGCAGCACTGAACACACATTCAGAGGAAAAGCATAATATCAGATTCTAGAGCCTACTTTACTATTATTTTTATCTATCCTTTCTTATAAATATTCATCAATGCTGTCAATGCACATTTAAGGGATTGCTTACAACCATAGAATCCAATTGTGCCTGTAAGGTATCATCATGGTATTGCAGTTAGTGGAATTAATATTCCTCTATACAAAAGAGAACCACATCTCCACCCTAAATATTGTCATTATTTGGCTTTATATCTTTCTACCTTTCTCTTAAACAGTGGCTTGTGGCCAACATGCCTCCCTTAATAGCTGGAAGATTACAGCAGCAATGACAACTCTGTCCTAACAGCAAAGAGATTTCAAGTGGTACTCAACAGATAAAACAGATTAATCCATGCATCTCTCTGAACTTCATCTTTAAGACAAAATTTCATTAGTCTTGTGAGGAGAATAAAGAAAGATACCATCTCTCCTGGCATTTTTTGAGTGTGTGATTAGTTTACCTCTTCAACAGGATGAGGACAAAATAAGACAGAAATGTGGGTTGAGATAGAAAGATCACCCATGAACTACACAGGCAAAACAGATCAAACGTGCAGAATAAAACTTATTTTCAGTTAAAAATTGAGTTAGGAACTAACACAAACACTAAAATAATGTTCTCCCTACTCTCTTCTTCCTAGACTCAGCCTCACTGCTTCATTCTCAACTGTTCTATCCATTTTTTCCCTAATCTGAGCAGTGCAGGAGAATGAGGAACAGGGGTTGCTCAAAATGCTTTGTCTTCATCTCTCTTCTTCCACACACTCTTACTCTGCTCCAGTGTGAGGGCTCTTCCATGGTATACAGTCCTTCAAGAATTTCTCCAGTAGGAGTCCTTCCCACAGACTGCATCTCTTCAAGAGCTGCTCTAGTATGGGCTCACTACCATGGGTTATAGCCCACCAGGAATAGACTGATCCTGTGTGGCCACCCTAGGGCTCCACTTCCTACCAGAAAATCTGTTCCAGTGGAGGATCTTCTGCACAGGACGTCGACATGCTCCTGCATGGTGTTCTCCACAGTCAGCAGTGAGGATATTCCCCTGCAGTCCTCCATGGGCTCCAGGAGGACAACCTGATCCACCATGATTGCAGAGGAGTTTCTGCTCTAGTGCCTGGAGCACCTCTTCCTTCTTATTTCACTTTGGTGTCCAAGAGATGATTCTCATGTGTTATTCCTCATTCATCAACTGTTGTGCAGCATTTAGGTCTTTCTTAATACGTTTTCCTCTGAGGTGCCACCATCCTGGCTGAGGGGACCAGCTCTGCCCTTCAGTGGGTTTATTTGAGCTATCTGAAACTAGCTTTTATCTGACACAGGGCAGGTTCTGGCCTCTATTGACATAGCCCAACTCTGCCACCACCACACCAGGAGCACTTAAAGAGAGGCACATAAACTTATTGAGAAAGCAAATTTTCATTTCAGGAACTGATACATTAAACTTGATAAGGAAAAAAGCAACAGCTGTCCTTTCTTGTGCAAGACAAAATGTATGAAGAATGTATGAAGAAACTTGATAATAGAAATCTGCTTCCAAACCCAATTCCTTGACCACTGTTTATAATTGCTCAAGTTATTCAAGAAAATACTTTCCATACTGGTGTTAAGATTTGTTCTAGAAAAAAAACAAATTGATACTGAAAGTGATTGAAACTTCCTCATCAAATTTCAGACATCTGCAAGCTGGTGACCTACAGCTGAATTTATCCTTACAGACACTCTTTACAGTCAAAGAAATTAGAGTGAAATTTTTGAGTGAAATTTTGACCAAATACAGATGGCCACCTAAATGTAGGAAGGCATCTTCCACTAAAAGTCTTTGTTTGTCTCTGACAAAGGTAGTTTACATGCCTATCTTTGGTCACCAAATCTCACATCAAGTATTCTGTGTTCAGATTTCTAGAAAAGGAGATACTTAATAAAGACCATAAGCTTGATGTATGCTTGATGTGTTAAGACATGCTGAGCAAGCGGAACCGCCTCTTCAGTATGAAATGCTGAATTTAGTCATAGGCTGGTGGTAATTAGCAAGCTAGAGTGAGAAAGAATGAAATTCCAGCCAGTGCTCCATAAATACTGCAGCAATTTTATGTAAGCAGAATATTTTTTAAACAGATGAACTTAAGAAGACCTGGTTTGAATATCAAACCAGTCTATTGATTAACAGATAGCTCTGGTGATATGGGCTCAGATCCCTACAGCAGCGTGCAAACTCACACAAGGTCTTCTAGGGGCATAGGTGCATGCCCTAATCAATACCTTGCTGTGCAAAAAGTGGAGATGACCTCTTCCACCAATAGTTTTCAGGAGGCTCAACCCAACAGACATTATCTGAGAAGCCAGATGAATCAGTCTCAAAAGGGCAATTTAGAGAGGAAGACATCTTGGTTTTTGTCCTGGTTCTAGCCAGGACCCAGTGGTTTTCTATAGAACCTCATATCATTGCTGGGAGCAGGGAGAAGGGAATCTCTTCCAGGGAGGAGGGCTTCCATTCCTGCTGAGTAAGGATGGCAAGGAGAGCTGTTCAGTATCTCTGTTGTCCAGGAGGTTACTGTGTGAATTTTCTCCTCTCTCTTATATCCTCTGTCATTAGTACTGCTGCAGTTACCATTCTTTTTCCTATGGCGTTGATGTTGCCCATAAATTGTTCTTATCTCAACCCATGCCCTTTGCCTTCTGCACCTCCAGTCCACTGGAGGGAAGAGGGAAGGGGGGAACAAGCTGTGCATGGTTTTAGTGGGAGTACTTAATGGGAGAATACAATTCTTAAACCATTACATTTTTACATTCTGACAGTGCTGAGTCATAAACCAGAGCCTTATCTGTTTAGGGCTCCCTAGATCTAGGCAGTTTTGAGTAGACATTTAAGGTTCTTAAACTACTTTAAAACATAAATGTAGGAATTTCCAGTGTTAGGCAACAGGTCCAATGTAGGCTGTAGCTCTTCAACAGGTATTTAAATTTTTAGCATATATCTTCTCATTTCGGATATAAAAAGGAGTTACAGCTTTTCTGCCTATACATATAATATATACATACATATCTATCTATATATATAGATATAGATATAGATATATAGATATAGATATATGAAAACTTTAAAATTAAATTAGGTAAACAAAATTTGGGAATATAGTATTTCTAGCAAACAAAGTTTGAGGGTTTTTATCAGAGGAAAGTATGCTTGCCTGTCTGGTATTGAACTGTATTTGAATAAAGGAGATTCAAATATGTAATATTGTTATAACTTCCCTGCAGTTAATTTAATTGCAAATGGAGGCATGTGTTGGCCTTCACCTTGTCAATGCATGTCACACTGAAGAGGCAAAGACCTGGGTACTATTCTGTGCAGCCTGTGCACTCATGTTCCCTAGGTTACTGCTTCCTTACCTCTTCATGTGGCCAGTAGCTAAGCAGAGCTGTGAACAGAGACTCAAGAGTGTTTAGCAAGGCATGGTAATGCACCATCCTCTGCATGTCAAATGTGGTACATAGCTCAAAGTTCGCCTTACACATATTGCTTCTGCTGTGGTTATAATTTATAATTTTTACAGTGCCCCAAAGAGTATTTCCAGCCAAGGAGTAATTCAGCAGCCCAGCAGTTTCATTACTGCAGAGTCAGGCTCCTGTGTTCCACATATTTTACCTTGCACTTGCAACTCTCTGCAGTTCTCCAGACAGGATGAATGCTTAGATGTACAAAGAAAATGTGTTACCTTTAAAAAATATATAATTTCCATAATTTCTCACTGTGAACAGACTTAATTCTTATAAAAAACTAACAAAAGCTCCTTATCTCTAATGCAAGACAACTTCAACCTCCCATATCAGTAACATCTGTAAACTATTGGCTATGTTCTTGCTAGTCAGTCAAGTAAAGGGGCAGGAATTGCTCCTTACAGATTATAGCAACCACCTGACCTTTGTCAGTGCAGGTCAAACTTTAAGTATTTTGGATGCAGAAATCTCATCATTCACTTTTGCAAACGGGTTTTCACCTTGAAGGTGGAACCACAGTAATTCAGCAGATTCCAAAATCTTTATAACTGTAGAAACTTCCACTTTCTGTTCTGGGTTTACATTGCTTTGTTTGAAGATTTTGGTTTGTACTTATTTTAAAACCTTTCCCCCTTATTTTTGCAACTTTTTTTTTGGTGGCATCTTCAAAAACTATGCTCTCCCAAGCTGCCCTTTCCAGTGTTCTAAATATAAATATAGAAACAAAGAAACACATATTAATAAATAAAGAAGCACAGGTGTGCCTTGCAGACAGTAAGTTTTTTAAAGTCCTTCCTGAATTCTTGAATCATTATCCCTGCATAATTTATACTATGTTACCATGTGCAAACACTGAACCTGGGCCACAAAGAGATGTGAGCTGGTTCAAAACATAGACCTTATATTTTCACAGCAGAGGCCATAAGCTCTTTATTTAAAATTTTTGCCCGTATTTTCTAATCAACAGACTGTGAAAGAAATGCAGAAGACATGCAGTTCATTATTGCCTTTCCACCTCTCTGACTTGGAGGCAGAGATGCTGATAGTATACTGGTTGAACACTGAGTCCTCTTCAATTCCATTATTGTCCCAAAAGTTTAGGACTTTCTTTATGAAATAAAAAAGAGGAGGGGAATAAAACACAGTCAACAATCTGAGAGATTTGTGTACTGAAGGAAAACAAAAGTAAAATGAGCTATTTTTGCTAATAGCATTGAGTAAAAGCACAGCATGGTACACAGCCTTGTCCTGAGTGCAAGTATGGTTCATGAAGACATACTTCAATAGACAGATTCAGAAAAGTGACAAAAAAGAGACTCTTTTGATTTCAAAGTAGCTTTACTTTGCTTCCCATGCAGAGAATTCATTGCATATAATATCTGAACTTTATCCTCCAAAATCATTAAATGCATCAACATATAGTCAAATTGTAGCATATTTTCCTCTTTCCTAAGTAATATTTCATGGGATGTTTCTCTTTTTCTTCCTTGAAGAGCAATGAACCCTTTAAATAATGTTGTCTCATCAGTGTGATGAGATATCCTTAGCTACCAGCTGGATGTTCACACAGTTGCTCATTTATTCCTGTCCTCAACAGGGAATTTGGAAATGACTGTGTCTGGCATGGAGTAACCCTGGCCTCTCTTCCCAGAAACCACTCCTGCAGTTTGACTCCTACTACCTACAAATCTTACCATGTATAGTTAACATACTGAGCAATATTGATTTTCTTTTTTTTTAAATTTTGAATACAGGGAGCAAAATACTTGACTTAAAACAGAGATTTTTGTCAAGTTCTCACACAGGTACTAAAGATCACTGACATCATGTGTTTCAAATGGAAATATTTTTTGAAAACAACATTTTCAAAAATATTTACCTATTTTTAACTTTATCTGGTGCAATTTTAAACCAATATAACAATATTTAGAAATAAAAAGAAAGTTAAAAATATAAGACTTAAAACTTGAAATTGCTGAGATTTTTTACAATATTGATTTGAAGCACTGCACTTTAGATATGTGAAAATTAAATCTGTGATTTTTTTCTCTTTTACTATTTTTATCCCAGACTATATTGGAGTGTAATTTTATAAAGATTTTTTCCCCTCTGCTACATGGAAATGACTCATTCTGTGTTATTCAGAATAGCTAAAGATTTAAGCATCTGTCTAAAGTCCATATTGTGAAATTGCCTTACAGGTATAAAGAATCATTTTCACCTGAAAGCTGAGAATAATATCTGTGAGGAAACTAGAGACATTACTACTGAATATAACTCAAACTCAGTTGCTTAAAATTTTACTTTTGATGAATCAACATTTTCTTCTAAGGATTTTATTTTTTTTTTTCTCTAAAAAGATGTTCAGTTAATTTTGTTTTCAGGACATGTCATATCAAGTCATGTCATGTCTACAACTTCATTCACCCTGCTTGCTAAAGCTAGTTTTCTCTTTTTAGTGATAGAAACAGTAATAATTTGATAGTCATATACGTGAAGTATCCTGTGAAACAAAACCAAGCCTAGGTTCGTTTTCTTTTTCAAGTTCTTTCAGCAATAGTTTGTGGATTGGGTGAATATTTTTGATACCAGCAATGTAAAATCATTTCCACAACTTGCACATTTGAAATCCCTTGTTAACCAGCTCAGTCTAGATGAGAACAAATAGAAGGGAATGAATACCAGCTTGTGACTTGAAGATGTGATATAAGAAGGGTCAGATATGCATCTTATGTTTGTGCAAAATATGGGCTTCTATTTCTGGTTCTAAGCTTTGACTTTACTCAATTTTGTCTATGTTTATAACCAGTTAGAGTACCTGCATATTCATCTGGTGTCTTTTTATTTCTGAAATACCTTTCAAAACCTTGATTTGTCTTCTAAGTTTTAACCCATTTGTCTTGGCAGAAAAATTTTATCTCAATTTGTGATTTAGAATACCCATTCATCTCTGTCATCTTTTTTTAAAGTTTTTTTTTTTTTGTCCTGTGAAATCTCTACGGATGTATTTTGTATCTCATCCAGATTTTCTTTATCTGCCCCTCTTCTTTAGTGTTTATGTCTCCAATACATTAGAATTAAGGAAAGAGCAGAATATAAGAGTAAAGCAGTGTTCAACTAATTTGTTTAAGCTTTGGAATGCATAGATACATATTTGTGTTCTTTCAGACAGTTTTCACTGTAGTAGCCCGACGTGCGTGACTAATAATTATTGACTGTTTTTCAGCCACTATCTCATCTGGGATGGAATAGCAATGAGCACTACAGATTTTCCTAGTAGGCTCAGGGAAGCCTGCTCACAATATGAATAAGTCATCAACAGTCCACTGCAGGTAGAGCCAAAATACTTTGTCAGGTGGATAGCTTCCTAGATGCAAACCAAATTATTTTATGTGTGGTTAGTTACACAGTATATTCCTTACATTTACTTATATTGCTATGCTGCATTTAGCTGACTAATGACTCAAGAATTTTATTTGCTAACTTCATCCAAAGCACCTGCTCAAGGATTGCAACAATATAAATAATTTCTATGGAATCAACAAAGAAAAAAAAAAACAACGAATCCTCAAATGTATTTCAGCTACAAAAAATTCAATACTTATTACAAAACCCAATGATTTCTTAATAAAATCACTAAAGATCTGGCCAGTCATTAGGAGAACAGGACATATTGATGTGCAACTCTCAGTGACACTTCAGGACAGATCTGCTGAGGTGAAGGAAAGGTTCTGGGGCTGTAGCCAACCCATCAGCATGTCCTTGGGCAGCATGCTGAGATGTGACATGGCAGTAACCTTACAGCAGAACAGTTGTGCTGACCATATTGATGCTGGATCCATCCTGATGTTATCAGTGGATAGATACCATGGGATGGTTTGCCTCAGTCACAATATGATAACATTTAGGCATGCATTTAAGTCTTTGCCTTTTTGAGAAGGTAAAACAATAGCTGTCACCCAATAGAATATGTTAAAAGATATATTAGTAAAAGTTATTATTTTTATGTATACAACTGCTTAAAAGCATGTGCCAAATTAAAAACTTTGTTATTCTCATTTTCAGTCATCCTCAGTCTTCTTCTGTGTGGTAATCGATATTGAATGTAAACAAATAATTTTATATAGTAATTGTTAAAAATTGAAAGGAAAACTGTGGCCAGATGTTAGCTTCCACAACAACATTGACAATGGGTGTAGGAAAGAATGTGAAAAAATCATATAGACTTATTTAGAAATGAGAATAATTTTTCTTTAAGCTTTACTAGTTTAAAGAAAATATGTACTGTTATGGCACAATCTGCTGTACAAAAACATGTGTGTCTTTATTCACACACAGGCAATACCACAAAAGTATCCCATGTTCAGAAGATGGAATTTTATAATAATTTATAATAATATAAAATCTTAACTAAAAACTATCTATGCAAAAATGATAAACTAAGCAAACCAAAACCATTAAAGTATCAAGTGGACATATAGAACAAAGGATGTAAGTCCTCTGCATGATCCTCTACTCAATAAGCTTAATGCTGTCATAATACTCCATCTGTTTGGAGTGACAACCACATTAGATTGACACAATTGGAAAAGGAAGTGAACCTTATGCAGCCCAGCTGGCATACATTAAAATAGCTGACTTCATATTAGCTCTTTAATATAAATTAGATAAACTTTGTGATTCGTATTGGAGGAAAAATATTTTCTTTAAAAAAACCTGCAGATGGTCTCATGTGGAAAAAAGCTGACTTAACCAGTGAACACTTGACATATATAAATATAAAATAAGTTGTCAAATTTAATGAATGCCTTTAAAAGTGACAGTCATCCCCTCTGACTATAGTCTGGGCTGAACCACAAAATAACAGAGGGTATCACACAAAATACCTTCTTAATTGACAACTTCTGCAAGGAGAAAACACTCAGAGCCCAGTCAGCTGATAGAGAAAATGAGTTTTCTCAGTTTAATTTGAAAATCATGCACGTGAAGTTTTCAATGTGTTTTCAGAATGACCACAGATTTAAAAATTAGCTGACATTTATCTGAAATGACCTTTTCAGAGCATTCTCAAAGTCCCAACTTTGCTTATTGTTTCCTTAAATGATTGCCCTTATTCAGCACTGTTATAATCCTGTAAAAAGTAAGATCAGACTAGAAAATGTCCCGATCTTGAACTGTGTTTGAACAGATAATCTCAGTGAACACAAGAGATTTTCTTTTAATCGGGATTATAAAATCAGGAATATAAAATCGGTCCTTCGTTTATTACTCCAAATACATTTCCGCAATAAAAAATCAAGCTAGAGTCAAAAGCTTCACTACTATTTACTGTTATAGCAACATTTACCTTTTATTTGGTAGAAGATATCACTGTATCTGTACTGAAGGGAACCCATAACTGAATGGTTATGTGTGCTATTATCAGCCTAAGTCAAAGAGACACCTCTTGGAGATATTTGCATGGAGGCAATCATAAGACCCAGCTTAAATAATTTAAAAGCATTCCAGCTGATCTGCTCCTCAGGGTTCCACTCCACTCCTTTACATTTTCATTGCTGAGAATTAATCCCTGTTATTCCTTTAAATAGATAATGAATGCATTGATAATATATCACAAAATGACTAGCTTTTAGAAGACACATCCCTAAAAGAGTAAAATAACCTCCTCGGAAAAGGACAGCAGAATTCTGATAAATGTACACTGGATAGAAGTTTTCTAAAAAATTCAATTCAATTTGGACTACTAGGAGCAGAGACAAACCACATCTATTTACTTCTAGAAGTATGTTTTATTATTCACTATTGATATTATAGGTCATCTATATAAAATCTAGAAGCACAGTAAATTTAAAAAATATTTGTTGTAGTTCAATGTGGCTTTCAAATATTTGAGAAAACTTCTTAATATACGAAAGCAGTTGGAAAAAAGGCTTTCTCCTTTTTACTTCTTTTTAACATTCTCAGTCTGTACTTACTTCTCCCTGTCCTGATGCATATATTTTAAACCATTTGATGGCATGTCTCTTTTCACTCAAAATAGTGCAGCCTTCTGAGAAGTGTAACTGATAGGGCAGGATGCAGCTGCTTGAACTGTAATCAGTACAAAATGAATTGACCATATTACATTAAATCTTGGTTCATCAGCTTGCATCAGCCCTAAGGTTTTGTCACTGATGTATGATAAATAACTAAATCTCTTGGATTTTTTGACCCTTTGCATTCCAGAATTATATCTAGCTAATATCATCAGCTAGAAAATTTTCATGGTGCTTGCTTTAGAAAGCTCCTTTTAAATATACTTTTGTCTAAATAAAACTCCTCATTATAAAATATTAGAAATGCATTTTACTTTTTTACTTGAAATTCTTATGGCTTTATTCCATTTTCATGCTTGAAATTATATTTCCAATATGTTGTGTGGTTATGTTTTGGATTTTAATTTCCTACTGACTAAAGAATTAAACTAGTTGTCAGCCAATTTTCTGACTACAGAAAAGTTAAAAGTTCAAAAGTTAAGACTACTGAACTTCAGGAATATTTTTATTTAATTGAAACAAATTTTCAGGACTGAATTACAGGTAATTACATATTAAAATATTTAAAATCCCTCTGTGATTTTAAATGCCATGAATAAAATTGACCTAATTTTTTTAATCTTTCATATACACACATTAAACACACACAAAATTATTGTGTGACCAGTACCATACTTTGTTTTTCTGTTTTAATGAGAATAGAATCTCTTAAGTCTTTATTTGGGAATCATATGAATGCTGTAGAACTCTTAAATAGATACTCCACAGTGCTTTCCACTGATTTAGCACGTACTGCGTGTACTGCTAAATCCACTGATTTAGCACATGCTAAGATTGCACAGGCTGAAGCATGAGCATACAGAGTGTCTCTAACCTGGTTCCAAGACAGCCCATGGCAACTAAGCATACTCCAAACATCAAGTTTCTGCAGCATAACCTACTTATGGGAACAAGACTCACATGTATCTGTATTTTCACAGAAATCTACCTTTTGCTCTCATTTATGTTTCATAAATAACATTATGCTTCCAGGAGTTTCCTTTGAATTTGAAACAAAAAAAAATGAATAGTAATACACAACTGCCACAATTTAATATTTGCTTAGATACTTAAAATTTTTACTCTACCTAAATTTCACGTCCTGTGATTAAAAAAATGTAACTGCACAAACATATATGAATTATGAAGCACAGAAGCACAGAATGGGTAAAATTTGAAGAGACCACTGGAGGTCATCTAGTCCAGCACCCCTGCCCAAGCTGTCTCTCCAGAAAATAAAATATTAATCATTTTTCGTTAGTGGAAATTGAATAGACAGAAGAAGTAAAGGAGGGGGAAGAATTTTCAGTATTAATCTACTTGGATTTATAAGTTTAAGTATAAATTGGTCATCCACATCCCTCAGAAAGTGTGCAAGAACTCCAGTTCTGTCTTGCCTTCCATGAACTGAAGCATTATAGAAACAGTAAATATAATTGACAACTGTCTACCTACTCAAAGAAATCTACTATTGGACATGAACATATGTTATGACCAACAAAATCAAAAACAGTTGTAGAGACTAAAGAATTAGTTGTGTATCTTGATTCTTAGTTGATTGGGAGACAGGAGACAGGTTCCCATTCCCTCTTAGCATACATGGGCATTGCCCAAGTAGCTCCCTGGGGAAGAAAGAGGCACCAAATAAATGCATGCACAAACATGTCAAAGTAATTAGATAGGTTGCATGCCTGTGTGGAATAGAGGAGTTCCAGGATAATAAAAGTTAGCTAAGGGTAGATTAATTGAGACTGGGTTTAGGTGGAGTGCATCCAGTACTTAGAAACAAAGTAAATGACTGCAATCATTGAGTGGAAACAGAAAAGGTTTTCAGAATATGAGCTCACCAAAAGGAAAATTTCCCCGGCAACCTAAGCAATGGACCTGTGACACTCATCACACTGGTTCTTTTTCACATACTACATTGTATTTTTTTGAATTAATAAACTAGGAAAAGTAGGTCATGGAGTGGAACATTTGCACTGAAAGAAATTGTCATGTAAGTAACAGGAGATTATTTGCTGTAGTCTGAGGTCAGCATGCATCTTGCTGAAACAGCTCAAAGTGTTTTATAG
Organism: Erithacus rubecula; assembly: GCF_903797595.1. Taxonomy (NCBI): domain Eukaryota; kingdom Metazoa; phylum Chordata; class Aves; order Passeriformes; family Muscicapidae; genus Erithacus; species Erithacus rubecula. Next base: position 63,980,899 of record NC_136658.1, read on the forward strand.
CTGCTTTTGTACCTGGCATATTTCTATTTTATAATTGTATCAATGTACTACATTGTTGTAATTATTCTTGAACAGCTTTTTTACCTCTAAGCATCATACAGCTGTCCAAGGTTTCCACTTACAGGAATCTTAATTATTCTATAAAATTAACAAAGATCTAAGTTATCTTATTCAGTGAAAGTTCAATAGCACTTGCAAAGCAGATCTGGGCAGCATCAATTTGAAAAATTCAAGTAGTGCAAAATCAGCTTCCATCTGTTAGGATAGATAAAGCAGCAGTTAACACATTGAAAAGATTAAGTGGGTATATTGGCCAACATTCAGTAATTGCAAAGAAAAAAAAAAAAAAAAAAAAAAAAAAAAAAAAAAGAAAGGGAAAAGCACCACAAAGTGAACATGGCCTCCTTAGCTGAGGAATATTTTTCCAGGTCAGGCAATGTTGAAATGGAAGATATTAGCTAAAGACTCACCTATCTATAAGTTTTCTGGTATCTATTTTGCCGAAAGATATTTTTCATTTTACAGATATAAAATGCATAGTCTTAATTTTTAATAAACCCTAAATAGAAAGTAAACTGATTAGAAATGTTGAATGGCTATGCTGATTAAAAGCTAGCATTCTGAACTACACTTCTGTGTATAGGGAATGTTAATCTGAAGCTTCCACATTGTTTCTAACGTAGAACCCTTGTAAGCTGAATTTTAGTGGTAACTCTCCAACAACATAACAAGGTAAAATAGGTCAGACCTGCATGAGGCAAACCTACAAAAAAAAAAAAAATTCAAGTCCCTAGTCTTTAGCTAGAAGATGGTTCAAAAGTTCTTGTGACATCAGAAAATTAAGATGTCAAAAATACTAAAATGGAGAGGAAAAAATGTAGACTACAATTTCATAAACAGGACGGTGTCTTCTAGTTGATGAAAGACATTACAGCTCTGTTGTAACAAGGCATTTTTGAAGTCTACTACTCCTTAATGATATTTAGCATGCATATGTAAGTAAAGGGAGTCCCTGAATATTTATACTGCTCAGGGTTGTTCCCTGACTGCCACTGATAGGAGCGATAAACATAGAGTGCATTTATTAGTGCTATGATAGTGCCAACGATATATGTATTTATATGGTGGCATTACAACATTTTTGTACCCTATTTCTTCAAGAATAATTTGAATAAAAGTTTTTGAGACCCTAATAGAAGTGAGATACATACATCAAGGAAGTTTGAGAGAGGAGAAATGGTCAATTATTTGAACTACTACTATTTAAACTAGTGTTTTAAAGGTTGGAAAATGAAAATGTCATCCTTGCTTGGAAAGGAACTCAAATAAGAACTTGATGACACTTTACACCAAAGACTATATACAGATGTCTTTGGCCCAACACAATATAAGTCATACGCTTTATCAAATGCTAATTTAAAAGCAGTAGTAGCATTGAATACAAGAGAATATTTCTCTTGCTAGATTTATTCATTACAACTTGAAGCTGTTGTTTTCTTAGCATTCTTAGTTCAGAAACTGGAAGCCCTTGTGAAGAGCTTTTTGCTTCTGAGCAGTTTTGTTAGAAGAGAGGAATGGTTTCCATGAAAGCTTGAAACCCAATGGTAAGACTAAAATGCAATGATTTTAGAGGGAATACAGGAAAACCATGACAACCATCAGACAAGTACTATTCAGAGTTGTTTGATCACTGTGAAATTTGTCAATAGTGTAATGAAGAGGAGCTAGAAAGGAGAACTTCAGGAATGAAGATTAAGTTTTGTATATCTAAAGAAGAGAAAACATGCAATCATGGGAAAGAAATGTCAAAGTATCCACTTGAAAGCCAGACTGAAAATGCCATGTAAAAATTATTAAAAATTAACTCTAGAATTTAAAATATTTTATATGAAAATATAAGATAAGGAGAAGGACATGTGAGGCCTTAGTTTTATGTACAAAAGACTAAGAGGGGAAAATGTCTAAATTACAGTTCTGGGTGCAAAGGGAAAGATTGCAGCTGTTGAGGCTAAAGGAAAGGATTCTGTCATGACAGTTATTGGGAATCTAAAAAAACCCAAACTTGGCCATGAACATATATGCAAAAATTATGAATAAAACCCTAAATCAACTGGATCTCTAAAATGTAGCTTTAGTTTTGACATGAAGATCTCAATGGATGTCTAAGAAGGAGGCAAATATCTTTCAGTGGCTGATCTATGTTAATGTGGCACATCCTTTTCTATTCAATGCACCTTATCTCTTTGCCCATATAAGTTAAAACTCTCCTGGATCCTACAACTTTGCAGCTGGAAGGGTGATTTTTTAATTAATTTCTCAGACCCTTACATAGCACTAGAGCTGTTGAAGTTCATAGCACAGCACCACAGATCCTTTCGGGCAACTTCAGTCTGGCAGCTGGGATCAGTGAGTGTATAGCAGAAACTGCACTGGCAAATGATACTTTTCTCAGCTACAGAAAAGGACTGGCAAACAGACTGCAAGAAAAGTCCTCCATTCTTTCCCTCATAAATACACAGTAGGAGTGCTCATGTCTCTATGTTTGTGACAAAGGAAACGAGAACTGAACTTTTGTTTTTAAACCACAGCTATTAGTTTTGACTATTTTAAAATACAGTAAAAAGTATAAGTTAAGCATTATTATTAGCTGAAAACAAAAGAATTAAAAATTTAGAATCTTAATTTTTTTTGAGTTTGTAAATTGGAAGAGAGCTTGAAGGAATCTTTGAAGAAGAAGGCATTTAAAGATTAAAATACTTCATCTGAAAAGCACTGGAGCATAAGACATTGTACAGCTGTTTTGTGTTTTTTTTTTTTTTCTTTGTGAGAGTTCATTGAAATATACTATAAGTTGATGATTTTTAACTTCTCTTCTGTGAAGGAAAACATTGCTGCAAGAAGGATTAGTGCAGTCAAGTGTTGCTAGGATGAGAAGAGGGTCATCACTATGTTCTTCTGCACTCCAGGACAGCAACTAAGGAACTTCTCTGCTGCTCTGAGGAAGCAGAAGAGTTACAGAGGGAAAAGGGTGAGTCTAAGAAAAATGAAAGTGCAGGGAATTGAGAGAAAATGTATGCAGACAGAAAATTAGAGACAGGAGAAAAAGGTCTGTGGGAGCAGAAGATCAGCCAAGGCTGCAGATGTGAGATTCAATTTAGTTTGAGAACAAAATTGTGTCAGTAGGAAAATGAGAGGACAGATTTACACTGGAAGATGTCAGTCAGGTCACAGGATTTGCTTCACACAGAAAATGTATTCTTGCTTACATATGCAAAATATCTGTTGCTCTGGGTCAAAGTATTTTGCTGGGAGCAGATTATTTTGTAGAAATACAGTAACATTTTGAACATGAGTTTTTGAATTGCCACCAATTTTGGACATTTTTACTGGACTGTGCAGCCTCCCTGTAAGCTGTACTGCAGATAGACAGGTCTATTGGACATTTTATCAATCTACTGTAATGAAGACAGGAATACTTTAAAATCTTTAGTTTGAAAAACGTTGAAGTAACAATTTAATACTAATAGGCAGTTATAGAGTTTTTAGTGGGGATTCCAAGTCCCAAATTATTTAGCTCCAAAAAACAATACTAAAATAGTTCAAAATTTAAACAGAAATCTACATGAAAATTAATTACACAAAATGTTAAGTGAAATATTACCAGAAATATTTCTGCTGGGCGTGATAGAAATTTCTTGAATGGTGAAATTCTCCATGAAGAAAGTGTCTTCAAATCAATATTTATTTTTATTAAAAAATTGGGATATATAACAAATTTTGTTGAAATAATTTGAAAAAGAAAATTCATTTTGACTGAAAATATAATTTTTACTTTAATGTAGTTCTCATAGAATTTCTTATTGATGGAAGCTGCAATAACAGTAATAATAATAATAGTAATAAATGCCATTTACTATGAGGGATGGGAAGTTTATCCTTTTCTCTTTGTCTTAGTTTCTTAACATAAAAGGCATGTGTGGTCACAGCATGTGGTTATGTCTCTTTTCCAAGCTCAGTCACAGCAGCACAGCAGCCTGTTGGTGAGTTTCAACTGTGTTTCACAAATACCTTGAATGGCCCCAAAGTTGTACAAAAATAGGATGCAATGACTGTGACTAAAACATTCACAACTTTGCCTCTCGGGATTTTCTTAGTTTCTCATCCAGTTTCTGCAATCTCTGCCAAAATCATTGTAGGATGATGTTTACAGTGAAATGGAAAAGGAACTGTACATTCTCTGGGAAGTCCTTTCCTTCCTGCATTCAGGATTTCCATGAACACTAAATTAATTTATTATCTTTCACTAATTAAACTTTTTAACACTAATTAAATTATCTTTCCTCTGCATCTTCCCATCTCGAAGCAAAATGCTTCTCATATCTCCTCAGTTACACGTCCATACTCTGCTACTTTGTTCATCTTCGAAGGAAGCAAAGCAGATCTCCTTGCAGGTTCCTGATTCCCTCCATACACTGTGTTAGGTATTTCCTGTGATTCATTTCTCCTGAATATCCTAAACCCATTTTTTTCCTCTCTGTTAACCTCCCTGTGGTTTTGGGTATTTCGTTTCTGTCATTGTTCATATGATGAGACAAGATACTCTTCTCCTCCTTCTGTCTCTGATGTCTGCAGTTCTCTAATTGGAGTATTTCAGGTGTAGCCAGAGCACAGAGAACCTTCCAAGCCCACTTAACGGTTGTGCAGAAGGAGGCTATTTCACACAGATGCAGCCCTGCAGCACTGATTCCACTTCCTGACTCCTCCACAGTCCTGATATGGCATGTGAGTGGGTCACCTGTGATATGCCTCTTACTCCAGAGGATGGGATGTCTGAAGAAAGAGTATATCTTAAAGGGCTTTCTATTCATAAGAAACCAAATAAAGCAAGAAATTTGCAACACTTTATCATAGCTTTGTTTCTTCCATATCATCAGATTACTTTCTCTATGGGATGTGCTGATGTTCCTGTTACGAGATATGATGAAACTCTTCCTTTTCAATATGACCTCAAATACCAAGACAAGAAAAGATACAGGAGCAAAGTGGCTGAAATTAAGCAAGACCTGATGCCCCACTACCTCTGGTATCCAGTCACAAAATGCCTTGAGAACATTAAAGAAGAAAAATGGCCAAGCATCTCATCAGGGACCAGAATTCTTCAGTTTTCTATCTCATGGAGTTGTCTCTTATTTTCTTCTTTTCTTATGAGTATTTCTCATAAGGCAAAAGACCCCATAATTACATTTTAATGAAGCACTTTTAAAATTACAAAAGTCTGAAAAATTGGAAACAAGAAAATAGGAATTATTATAGTCTAAATGGATCATTGGTAATTATCTTTGATTCTAAACAACATTTTAAATGGTGAGGCAACCTAAATAAAGTGAATAATATGTGCAAAATTCAACAATTTAATTTGATTAAGCAGTAATGAAAGGCATGGATGCATTAGTGTATCTTAATATGTTCTTTAAGTTGAAAGTTATTTTTGTCTTTATACTACATCACAGCTCTCAAACAGAATTTATTTCAATCATTAATTGTATACATACAAAAAGGTACAGAAAAGTATATGATAATGCATTCTGAATTATTTTAGTACTTCAGTCCTTTGTTTCCACCACCATCCTCATCCTTATTCACTGACATTTTAATAAAGCTGAGGCAATGCATTTTAAAATTGATCTGTGTGATAATTGCTCCCTCATTTTAATGTCTCTTGTGCTAGTTTTTGGATAAGCTGAGGTTTGCAGAGGATGACTGAGGTATCCCAAGTTGCTGAGAACTCATGGCAATTCATAATTTGCAGTTAGTCTCAGAAAGTTGAAGAACATGGGAATCAAATCCACAACAGTCGTATAGCCCATAAAGCTATATCAAATGACACTATAAGAGTATCAAGCAATTAATGTCTCAAAATGGACATAGTTTAAATGCTAAAAGAGCCTCATATTAAAATATCTTTAGCTGTTTAACTCAAAGAATATGAAGATCCTGACACCTATCGACACATAGCATTTGCATCGTCTCACAGTCATACATCACTTCCATGAATACTCCAGAGATGTGAGAAGTTGCTGAAACTGTCTGATAGAGCAGTCTGAAGGAAATGCAAAATAAGTGACACTGCATTCTCTATTCTTGCTGGCTTTTTCATCAAGAAAATGTTTTCTGTCTTGTTCAGCATGGTAGCTCACAGTTTTCTCCATTGCCTATTATACTTAGTAAGGACTGGCCTTCCTGACCTCTGGAGAAAACACTTATACACCCAACTGAAGAGAAAACAAACCTTTTAACTGTCTCCTCTTCCAGCTTAAAAGTCAGTGAGTCAGAGGGAACAGAAGCTAGTGTAATTGATTCTTTTCTCAAGACTCTTTCCTTTGTAAGTTTGTTTTTCCCTTATTGCCTAAGACAGGGTAGGAAGAATTTTTTTCTGTAAAATTACTTTAAGCTCAACTACTATGTTATCAAGACAACTGTTTATAAACTGACTGGTACCGGGAAGATGCTTTTCAGCAAGCTATCCATGAATTTAGAGAGGACAGTTGGAAGGGCACTGTGGCCTCTCAGAAGTCATAATGGTTGCGAAATATTCTCCAGTTAACGTGACTTTTTTTTCACTTAAGCTGGGATAATCAACCATGTTCCATGTCAAAACAGGACAAAACAAATTGTTTGTTGAGATACCTGACTATAATGGAGAGGCTCCCTGGTATTTCTCTAGGTCACTTATTTGTAGAATCATAGAATATCCTGAGTTGAAAGGGACCACAAGGATCCTCAATTCCATCTCTCAGATCTGCACAGTCCAATTCAAGAATCATGCCCTGTGTTTGAGAACGTTGTCTGAACAAAGAAACAGAAGCAAACCTCTTTGTGCAACCAAAAGTGTTGTTGCAACCACATTAAGAGGTTGTGAACAGGCAGTAGAAAACTCCATGTCTGTGCTCTGTAATGTAAAATCTTTTTGTGCAGCTGGAGTTCATTGAGGAGGATGAGAATCAGCAAAAGTGGCAAAGAATCAGCATATGCATACACACAGCACTGCCACTTCCCTCATCTCATGGCAGTTGTGAATTATTTCCAAAAGGAGATGATTGCAACAGGCTACCTGCCAGACTGCAGTTTCTTGTCCAAACTAAGGTGAGAGAGCCCTGAGGTCCTGCTGTGTATGTTGCACAGTTGCTTTGATTTAAAGCTGTTCTGGATTTATGATCAGAAAAGATGGTGCATATACTGTGCATTAATATGGATGAAAAGTTTGCTCTATTATGGCAATCTTTCATCTACACAGAATTCTAAATAGCTTATGAGCACAATCACAACATAAGCATCAATGCATGGTTAAAAAGGTTTTATAAAACAATATGTGGGTTTTTCCAACATGTACTCCTGACCACCAAAAGACAACATTCACACACTGCATCCAAATGTAGGTAGCTGTGCAGCTGTACTGAAAATTAACTGGGTATAACCCATGAGTTAAAGCACAGGATTTATTTGGAAGTTTACAGATTTGGTAATTGACTTCCTTAATTTCTGAGTGTTGTATACACTCATTGAAAATTTCCTCATTTTATATAAACTTCTGTATGTATAATATTTATCGTATTTCAGTGTTTTCTTCTTTGCAATTACTATAGATGAACTTTTAAAATCATTCACATAAAAAACCCCAAGAAATATTCAATATTGGGAAAAGCAATCTTGTGCTAACATTTTTCGTTATTTTGTCTTGTTTTCAAGGTGTTATAAACAGCAATAAAGTAAAAATTCAAAACAAGCCTGAAAATGAGAAATACATTGGCAGAGACTTTTAAAATAATAAGTACTCAGCAGGGTGTGGGGCTACACTACTGCCTAATAGTTGTTAATCTGAATAAATAATATGTTTTTAATCATCAAGTGGCATTTAATTAACCTGCAATAACTGGTTTATTAATTCTCAATTAAATCATTATTTGAAACACTTAATTTAAATGTGAATGATTATATTTTCTGATACCTCCTATAAGGTATCTCACTATTTGCAATTAATTGTAGTTAAAGTTTGGCATTTGTTCTTCCTCCATGAACATCAAGGACAGGTTTAAAAAGCTTCATGCTGTTTGTTAATCTAAGTAAACCAGAAGAGCAAAAGATAGGGAATTCAGAAAACAAAATGACCCAATTACCATACACTCCAGCAGTGTAATATGATTTATTTACACTTAATCTCACACTTAACAAATGTTCAGGGCCAGATCCTCAGCTAGAGGAAACCATTAATATTGACTTTTATTAAGTTACTTACAAAGATATTATACATTTTGTTTTGTATTTTGGGGTGTTGTTTTGTTTTATTGGGGTCCTTTGATTTTGGTTGAATATAGGAAATCTGATGAGATTCGTCCAAGACCCTGAAGCAAAAATTATTCCCTGTTCCAGGAAGCTTATGGTTAGGAATACAGAAAAGAGGGAGTAATATTCTGGTCCTGTGAAAATCCCTGTGAGGGATTTTCATCCCTGTGTAAAAAAAAATTTTACTAGTAATTTGAAAAAAAAAAATCAATTACTTGTAAGTGGGAGTAGAGGAAACTGGGCAAAGGAAAATATGGCACTAATGAGAAAGACTTTGAAGGGATAGTCAAAAAGGCAGACTTTTACCTATAAAGGATCATCTTGCATATTCTCAGTGCAGGAGAACACCTTGAGTGAAGATTCAGAACCTCTTGTTACAAAACATTTCCTTTGTGGAACCTGCACCCCTCCTTTGATTAAGGCAGATACTTGTGGAGATTAATTTTCTTGGGGTAAGATTAGTCTTTGGCTATTTGAGGGAAGCTAAAGAAAGCTATTTGCAAAGATAAATGCTGGAGTAGTCCAAAAAAAACTACACTCCAATACAGCTTTCTTCCATAAAGTGCTTAAAGCCCAGCCAACGTATATAAATATAAATTTTCAAACACTGTGCAAAATCTACGTTCTGAAAAGGTAAGAGTATTGTGTAACTTTTAGCAGAAATTCCACTAAAAGCAATGTATTAAATAGTGTGATAATGAGCTTGCATAATAGAAATAGGTTCTATTCATTCACAGGACATGAACTCATCACAGGAATTTATGTTCTATATAAGATGAAGTTAATATTTGCACCTAAACTGCAATTCTTTGTTTTCATATTGTATCCATGTGTTATCAAGCCTTTGCTTTTACATTTATTATTATTTTCTCAGTTTTTTGATCTTGTCTTTCTTTAATTTTTTTCTCCTAGTAAACAACCTTTTTGCATTTTCTAATCAAGATGTTTTTCAATTTTTTTCTCTGGCAGTATAGGATTTTGCTCCAACAACAACCAGCAACATGCCAGAAAATCTCATAGCTCTTAACTAAAATGACTGCTTTTTTTGCTATACAAAGGGGGAAAAAGTTAGAAAAAAAGTAAAGATTTCTAATAGACATGATAGAACAAACACGATTCAAAAGTTTTCTCCAAAGTCCTTTACTGATACAGGAATGAAATAAGACACTAATTTTATAAAAGGGAACAAAAATCTAGTGAAAGCTATGCCCTTATTCCAGCTCTCCAAATTGTTTCTCTTCCTTCCAGATTCTTTCCCTCCCAGAAGGTGGTGCAGAACCGCAATATTCAGATTCACTTCAGGACACCACCCTTCCTTTTTAAAAATAGGAGGAAGTAGAGGGACAAAAGGTAAACAGAGATGTCCCTGAGTGTCAGAAGAGGCACCTTTAGGTCTTCTATTTATTCTATTCTTGTAAATATTTCCTTTTTTATTTTTTTCTGTATTGTTGCAGCAGCCAATACCTATAAAACTAGAGTGTTTTCTTGCTTCTTGACACTGGAAGCTTTTCCAAGAGCTTGCTTTCAGGCACCAGATGCAATCACTGAATACTAAACTTCCAATCAGAGCTTCTCAGCTGTCTGAGGTGATGGGGTTAGAGGAGATAAAAAACCTCACCAGTAGAAGCCTGTCTTCTAATTTCCATCAAGGGATACTTTGAAACAAGTTCAGGTATTTTACTACCAGCATATCTCTGCACTAATGTAGCATTTCACAGAGTTTCTGCAATAACTGTCGTTGGGTCTTCTCATAAGAGCCCTATAATAGTCATAAATATTCCTCAGGAGAGCCAGATAGACTCTGAAAGGCATATAATAGCTATCATAAATGAATAATAAAACGTAGAAAGGACAAGCCACCATGAAAATGGCAAATGAATATGATGACGTGTGTGTTGTACATGAGTTAATTGTCTGAGTTTTATATTTACAGAAAATCCCAGCTGTTTTCTGCTGTGCCAGCAATATTTATGGAAGAGGAAACATCCTCTGGAAGGTTAAGAGTTTTTGCAGAAAGTATAAAGTAATTACAGAGTGGAAAGCTGCCACCACTGTTCTGTGTGTACTTCTTATGCATTTTCTTAAATTGTTTGCTTCAATGACAAAATCTGGAAGTTACAGTCCAAGCATCATCTTTGTCCTGCCAGATGGTGCAGATAATTCTTACTTCAGCATAAAAAACAAATCAGGGATTTCAAAAATAAGTTAACACATGTGGATAGCATAATACTGCACTTCAAAGCCTTCCTTTGAGCCTTTTTGAGCCTCCCTTTGCCAGTGCTTTGACAGAGAATTTTTGTCAGACGCCAGGTTTCCTTAATGACAATCAAAAATTTGATTACATTGGTTCAAAAGTTGTCCATTACTTCCTGCATAAGTTCATCAACTTCAGTCCAACAATGTATAGCACACCACACAACTTGGAAAGTGATTCTACTCTGTAAGTAGTCCCAATTAAAATCAAACTCATTGCATTTGCAATGAAGTCTTTGGTTTTAATTATGCTGTCATAACCAGGCTTCTTAAGGGGATAATATAGCTTCATAATCTTGAAAAGACAGCCAAAACAGATGGCTATATACAGAAAATGTATACAGAAAAGTAGAAAAGGAAGAAAATTCAGATTACATCAGTGTACAAATCTGAGTAGTAAAAGTCTTGAAATCTGAGACCTGAAAGAAGTTAATCTCTTTCTCTATGCAACGACTAATATAGGAGCTTCTATTTCAAAGCAGCTGTGTATGTCAGCATAAACATTGCACATTGCACATTGCAAAGTAGAAATACATTGTGATTGTGTGCATAGAGAATAAGGGGAAGTTTGCCTAATAGTGGCTCAATATTCTCCAAAAATGCTTTGCATCTCCAATTCAGTCCTTTTCAATTTTTGCACAAATTAAAACATAACCTTAAGGCAACTCAATAAGCTCCCAAATACTGATATATTCCTTTTTCCTCAGCTTTTCAGAGTAATCTTAATACATTTTAGTAAATTGAGAAGATACTGTAATAATTCGAAGTATAGGATGGTTATAGAGACCAAGCACAACTGTATATTGAGGACTGTTCCTTATATGGCTTACTTAGATTCTGTTATGGGCATAAGGCTCTCTGAACAGACAAGGCCACAAAAGGACTGAATGATACAGCCTGGCTCAAAATTTCCTATATGTTTGTACCTGAAGGGCAAGGTCTTGAACTTAGAAAACCTTCTCTTTTGAATGTGAGGTTATTTTTTTCCTATTCTCCTATTTATGAATATTACTTTCTCTTGAGTATTGTTCATCTTAAAAAATAGGAGTAATTGAAGTCAAATCTGTGTTTAATTATGTGTGTAATTTACTGATATTTAGATATGTTTAACCTCATGCTGTGTCTCTAGCTTGTTTTATGAAATTGAAGGCACAGTTGTACAGAGGTGATTTTTGTTGGATGTGAATTATTTTTTTAATGGTACATTAAGCCCTGGCCCTACATTGATTGCAAGTTACATGAATCTGTTTTTTATACTGAAAATTATGGTTGGTAGCCATTTTGTTTTGTGAGTCATAGATTTTGGTTTTCCTCTTCAGAACTAAATTTTCCTTTGTTTGACTGACACAGAAGGTAGCAAAGGAACAAAAAAAATGAGACAGATATGGTTTACAAGAATGTGTGAGCTGGTGAATGTTCCTGATCTTTACTAAATGGCCTTACTAAACGTGCCAGGGGGGATTTGGGCTGGATATCAGGAAAAGGTTCTTCACCCAGAGGGTGTTTGGGCACTGGAACAGGGAAGTGGCCACAGCACCATCCTGACAGAGTTCAAGAATTTGGAAAATGCTCTCAGGCACATGGTGTGACTCTTGGGGTGTTCTGTGCAGGTTCCAGAAGCTGGACTCTGTGATCTTTGTTGGTCCCTTCCATGTCAGTATGTTCTATGATTCTTTGATGCTATGATTTATAGGGAATAACTTAACTTTTTACAGGACTGAACATTCAGATGGACAGGAATGAATCTCCATAGCAATTCAAAACACACTACTGTGATAAAAGTGAGTTGAATTTGCATTTACTTGTCTTTTCATATTGTGAACTAAGGGTCTAGCTCCTGATATAATCTCCTCTAACACTAAAAAAGCTGTACTTTCTTGTTCAACTTCTAATTCAATTCACTGGAATACAGGCTACTAAAATGCTATAATTTGATCTGTAAAAAGTAAAGTTAGATGCCTGTAAGGATACCTGATTTTCAAGAAAAACAAGAGCTTTTCTATATCAGGATTACAAAGGGGAAAATAAAAGATACAGGAGAAAGCCATGATGTTTCACAAAAGGCAGTGTCTGTCATCTCTTCTGACTACATAGCCTAGAACCATGTAAAACCTCCAGTTGTAGGGTGAAGATTTGCAAAGAGAATCAGATGTTGTTTGCTTGCTCTGCATTTTTATATGCTGGTGAAATCAAGGGCTGCATAATTAGACCAATCTAACACAGGTATCAAATCTGTAATATTGAGTGTCTAAATTGCCTACTCTGATTCAATGGGAGTAAATCTATAGGGAGAAAAGATAATTCTTAGCATGCTTGAAAAATAATAGACAATAGTATTTGAAATTTTTAACCAATACCTTACAATATCATATCAGAAAGTTTTATTCAGGTATCTAAGATCAACATTTCAAAATTCAAAACCCCAAGCTTAAGTATTTAAATTCATATTAAGCTTTTAGGCTCACTGTGCATCAAAGAACCCATATTTAGGTAATTTAGAATCTAGACAAGACTATCATAAAACCAAAACATACTTATTACTCTAACAGTCTTTCACTGTTTTTATAATTATTGTTATCCATCCACAGACATGCTCTTCTATTTTGGGTATTAGGGTTAAATACTATAAAACTACATTATTACTTATGTTCAAAATGGTAAGTAGATAGAATATGTTTTTTTAACTTTTCAGAAATGCTTGTGTAATTTGGAAAGGACATTTTGTGAAGAAACAGACGCTTGGAGATCACAAAGGCACAATCCATATGTCTGGATTGTATTATGATGTAGAGCACAAATGTACCCCTCCTACTAAATAAATTCATATGTGTTTTTTCTATTAGGGAAGGACAAACTATGTCCAAATTTTATTAAATATTTAAAATATACTGAGAAATTTTATCTTGAAATAAAATAAGGATATTTACATATAGCTTTTTATAAGCAATAAAATAATTTTAAAAGGGTTTGTGTGTATTTGTCTGCATGTTGTCCTTTTCTTATTTATCATGAGAAAACTCTACATATGTGAAGCAGCTAAATTAATGGTGTCCATATTTGAAAAAATCCAGACAGATATAATTTCAAGAGAGATACCTTGGAGGAATGAGCTCAAAGAAAAATAATTTCTTTTGCAACTGGCATATTATGTTAGTCTGTGCACTAAAGAACCACATATTTAATTTCTTTTTTTTTTTTTTTTTTCTTTTCTTCTGATTCAGGATCTATCTGTTTAATTTAGGACAGCTACAACTTATACAAATATATCAGTGAGCAAAAATTGCTTCACTTCCTCATATTTTGACATTGATATCAGTCTATGTAGTGTTTAGTCCTTTTTGCTCCTTAATTCACTATTACCAAAGGTTTTAAAAGTAATGATAGAACACCCTTCACACTCCAAATGTGAAGAATCAGTCTTTGGTAAGAAATCTTGGAATCTACTTTGGATTGTTTCAGAAACATTCACAGTTTAATGATATAAGATCTGTCACGTAAAAAGTAAATTCTTTTTTAGGTGGAGTTTTGGGATTTTCCACCTAAAAGAAAAAAAACTCTCTTGTTTGTTCTGTGTAATAATCTTGAAATGCTGCATCTACTAGCTGCAGATCCAAAATATGATGGCTCTTGCTTTTTCTGGAAAAGCAATGCTTGCCCATTCTGTTAAAGAGACAGTGACTCCAAAAAAGAGGTTTTTAGTGAAAAATTTCACACTGATTGTGTAGTATTAAGTTACATACTTTTCTTATTTGAAAGGCAAGAAAAATTGAAGCAACACTAATTTTATCATCAAATTTAAGACCTCACAAACAGAACAAACAGAAAAAGTTTTCTTTTTTTTTTTTTTGTGAAGGCGACACAGTTTTCCTTGACTCTTATTCACTCTGCTGATTTCCTGTTTTAGAGTGTTTCATAGTTATGCCTTAGACTGAAGATTACCTATACTTCTCACTTATTCCAAAACAGGCAAATTTTGTGTGCAATGGCAATCAACAGAGTCTTGTTTTTTATCTCAAGTGGTATTTTGCAAGACATTCTAGAAGCATATACATTATTCACATCCTAGATATGTAGATATTTGTCAGATCAGGGAAGGGGAATGCATTTCCAAGGGCTAATTTTTGTCTATAAAGGCTAATTTCCCTAGAGCCCCCTACAGTCAGTGGAGGAAGCTAGTATGATAATACCCTCTAGAGAGTGTTCAGAGCAGGAGAATAATTAATCTCAGGGGAGAGGTTGTGCTGGTGTTGGCTGGGACAGAGTTAATTTTCCAACAATAGCTGGAATGGTGCTGTTTTGGATTTGTGTTTAAAACAGTTTATAATGCAGAAATGCTTTCTTTGTTGTGGAGCACTGCTTACACAGTGACAAGGCCTTCTCTGCCTCTCACCCCACCCCTCCAGCAAGGCTGGTCCTGCATGAACTTTCTCACTTTTACCCTTCCTGTTCTCTCCCATGTCCTACCAGGGGTGGGCAAGCAAGTTAGTTTCCAGCTAGGGTTAAGCCACAACAGAGATTAACCACACTAGACTACAGGCAGGCTTGATGAATGATCCCCACTCTGCTCACACACCCAGATTATGATAAATGCACTGAAGTCACCTCTCCTTTCTATCATTTATTATCCCAACAGACTTTCATCTGCAAAAACTTGCTGGTAAGTATTTTTGCATCATTATCATAGACACAGGAATGGATATTGGGTCCCCAGGGGAATTCCCTACTACAGTGCTGATGCCTATGCTCTGGCTGCAGACTTTGGCTGGCTAACATATTTATGCCATGCAGTTAACTTTCCTCTCCAGATCACTTTTAGAGGGTAATTCACACTCATGTTCTTCAAGGCTGGTCTAGAGCAAACTAGTTGCATCCACAACTAGCAGAACTTGACACAGACTTGGCTTTCATTCCTATGTGGTAATCCTTTGAACAAAAGACATATTTTCTGTTTTTGTGGGCTTAAGGTTTTCTCCTGTTGAAAATGTAGTTGGTGGTGTGAAGGCTTTGTTGCAGCCTGTCAGAGCTGAATTCTTATAGCCTGAAGTGTGTCACATGTCCTGGCATCATGGTATATTCAAGGATTTGTGGATCAAGCACACATGCAGCAAGGGCTGTGTAGAGCACATGGCAACAAGCCTAGGCTCTCTTAACCCTTCAGCCTCTTGGAAGCTGTCAAACAAGCTATTCCCAGAAGCACTTCCAGGTTTTATTTTAGAAGGAGCTGTTTCATCCTCTACAAAAGGAAGTTTAAATAACATCTCTGCAGTAAAATCAAAAGACCAGATATAGCTAATACATAATTCTGACTATTGTCTGATCTCAATCTTTTTATATTAGCAAAAGATATTAAAAGTAGACTAATGTCCCTTGCAAAATTTATTTAGCATTGAAACATTGATCAAGATTCCGTTTTATCAAATTAAATAGGAAGAAAATTGGGTTTTATAATCCTGAATGGAAAGGAACTTTCCATGCAGCAATTTCTCCCTTTAATATTGACTCTTCCAAAGAAAAAAGAAAAATCCTGATCACTTTAGAGGAACATGTTGTTTTTCTATGAGTGTAATCAAATTTCATTTACACAAATATCAACTCCTCTTTTCTTTAAATCCCTCTGGCAAATGAAATCATCACTTATGTGGAAAAATATCTTACAAAAGAGTCCTAGCAAATTTTCATGAGAGGCACATTCACTCTGCAGAAGACAGTTTTTCTGTGACAGAGATACAGATAGTGGATCTCTTCTGTTTTATCTAGAGTTAAATTAAAACTACAATATTGTTATTTGAATAAACTCCATGTTTTATTTTGTTGTCACAACGAACAACCATATGCACCAAAAACAGAGAGATTTTTAGCCCCTGGACACAGAGATATGTGAAGAATATCTAAAAGCATGTAATCTCCAAGAAAAGTCTGACATATAGTTTGCATCAAGACCACACTGAGAGTAAAAAAAATGTAGTTTATTGAGAAATTTTTTATTTATACCCTGAAATTAAGACAGCTGGATGAGAGAAAACTTTGCTCCTGTAAAGATCTAATGTAATGAAGTTATTGTTCCAGCTGTTTCTACCTGAAATAAAGGTATAAAGATTATTAACAAAGCCTTACATCAAATCATATAATTTTAGCTATTCTATAGACATGGAGGTGTGTTGCCACAGCAATTCTCTCTTCTTTAACAAGAAAGAATGTTACCAAAATGTATGCACTTACAACTTTTGCAGACAGCAGCGATTGTCTCCTACACATTTCAATGACATGAGTAGCATAGATCTGAAAAAAGCACCAAGGATTTCATTACCAAGGTATGCAGGCATTACAAGAGCCAAACAAATTTTCTTAATCCAAAAATAATACAAGATGTGTATCAGTAAATAAACACAGGTAATTAAAGGTAAGAAAAAAAATAAACATTTATAAGACATAATTTTTGTAAGTTCCACAGAGAAAAGTTGTTTCTTTTTTCTTAACAAAAAAAATCTCAAAGAATCTCACAGTCTGAAAAATATAATGTCCTGTCACAGTAATTACTTATTAAGTTCATGATACTTTTCAATGTGCAAGAGATAATGAGGATTTTTCCCATCTTTCAGTACTACTTTCTTAGCATGGGTAAAAAAAGGAAAAACATACATAATCATTTTAGAAAAGAACAAAAAAAATCGAGATTTTTAAAACACTGTTTTTCCAGACAGGTTTGGAGTCTAAACAGTATGTAACAACACTCTCTTAGAATTTTTCATGCAGGAGAGCAAAGCCTTATTTGTGTGGAACTAAGAAAGCACGATGCAGAACTTTCATAGCTCTGTGGCAAAACACAAGTGATTTTTAACTGACACTTCCATCATTTTAAAGAAAGGCACACCCACTAAAGTATGTGTGTTTGTTATGTGATATTAAACCTTTATGAAAAAGCATCTGAGGATCTTGTTATGACTACTGGAATTAACACAATTTTAGATCTGTGATTCATGCTAGCACAAAGGGGGAAAATGTTTTAAAATCTATTTCCTTATGTTCTTTCATAACTGATCTTTAATTTTACTTGGAACATAGATCTGGCTTCTTAATTTGCAGCTAAAATGATTATGAAAACCTTTTCCATAAGTGATGAGAAACTCCTTTTCTCTTGCCCAGAAAAATATCTGGCCACCTTAATTGCAGCTTATCTCTCTCATCTTGTATCTTTTTAAATGTATGTAGAATGTTTCACTTTAGTCTTAGAAGTCAAAAAGCTGGGTTTTTTTCTCCCTTTTAACACTGACTTGATCAGTGATCTTAATCTAATCCCTTAGAACTCAGAGCAGCAAAACACAAACCCACATTTTTTTATTTGAATAGGACTTAATATTTAGCAATCACTTGAGTATTTTGCATTCGGTTGGTCTGTGCTTCCCATCTGTGTAAAGAAAAAGAGAATGTTTATACCTTCTTTTCTTCCCTCACAGATGTTGCAAGATTTAATCAGTTTGAAGAAAGATGGGGTTTTAATTGCATTGCAGGGAATTGAATGCTTATGATACATGAGAAAAGATACAGTCTGACCAGCAGCAAGACTCATAGAGAAAAGATTGGGTTGAGGAATTTAAAGTACATATTTCAAAGACTAGTGAACATAAAAGAAAAGGCAATGTTGCTTCCAGGCTCCTTTTTTTTTTTTTTTTTTTTGAAAAGTTTCCTTATTTTGTTCAGTATTTGTTTTGAAACTTGTTTAAGAAAAAGGAAGTAGTTAAATATCAGTATTCCCTAAAGATATCCCCCTGCTTTTTTTTTTTCCTCAATAAACTCCAGAGTTAAGGAATGCCATTAGTATTAGTACTCACAAACAAGTGGGATGTAAAGATGAGATATGCATAAAATAGGGTTTCTTTCGTCAAAGAAAGTTCCCAGGGCTACTAGCATTCAGAGAAATAATCTTTCTTTTCTTTCTGATGAATTATAAAAAGTAAAAATATTAATAATTAAATGCAACCCTCCCAACTCCAAACCATAAAATCCAACAAACTAGCCATGAACAAAGGAAAGAAGCTGTAAGAGTCATTTGGGACTGATTTGGAAATGCTTCCTGATATTTTTAAATGCTAAATCTTTTGTGCATACGTATACATAACACTGATGCCTTGGGGAACTCAGCTGTTGGGATAAGTTTTAACAATCTATTTTTAATACTCAGGGAAGCATTTTGCAGTCTTCCTGCCTTCATCTTGTAGAAACTTGAATGCCAACAGGGGTCACGGGTGTCTTTGCAGATGTGACATTGCAAAAACAACCTTTCAGAAGAACAATAGAATTGAATATCTGGAGCAGATGACAGGAAATATTAAGTTTCTTCTCTACAATGTAATTAAAATCCCATATTTCTTCACAAGGAAAAACACCATTGTTTATGACCTATATGTTGATCTTGTTCACCATTCATAAAATAAAAGTGAACTCCTGAGACAGGTTATCTGGGAGCTTTTATTGGAAATGTTAATGAAAGACATGTTTTTAAAAACTGAAAATGTGGGAAAATGGGTGGCTGTAAGTAATGACTGTATAGATGATGCAGTCCACAGATAAAAACAATACAAAAGGTCAGAAACTGTAACATATACAGACTCACAGTGGTTTTAACAGTTTGTTCTTAAGGGAATGATGAAAGAATTATGATGTTATCAGATTTTACATCTGAAAATTACATTGTTTTTTCAGTAGCAACTCTCAGTATTAAGAAGGAGAACTTGTGAAACCTGCATGTGCTCTTACTGAGTGATTACAGGTCTGTTAAATTCTCTCTTGCTTCCTAAGCTAAATAGAGACTAGACCCAAAATAAAGTATTATTTTTGCATTATGAGTGTTTAGGTCAGCGTACTAGAGGATTTCACAAAGATAAATCTTATTTCATGGTGCTTGGATTAACATGGTACTATGACTCTGTTTATGTAATTCATGAAAAATTGTGGTGTCTCTTGCTAAAAGTAAATAAAGAGATTTATTTCTAAATCTTCAGTTTGTTCAAGATACCAATGTCTTTTTCACAATGAAAATAAATTAATTTAATGGATACAATAATTTTTTCCTCTGAGGTGGCATACAGAAAGAACTCCTTTTTCAAATGTGCTTCTTAAATGAAAAATAATAGTAAAAATAATCCCAAATCACACTCTTAATCTCTTTTCAGGAGGGATTTGACCTTGTCAGCATTTGTTCAATAAACACAATGGTGTTGTTTCTTAACACTTTTAGGTTGAAATTCAGAAATTAAGGCCTGCAGGAGACTCATATTTAATAGTATATTTGGTATATCCTCATGGGTATTTTCTTACCTGATCCAGCTCAAGTTGTGGATTTGTCACCGTCTTAAGCAAATGACTGCGCAGTGAACATGGAACAGATTTGAGCACTGGGTGCAGGCACCTTTTAGAGTGCATGTCTCAGGGATCCACACCTTAACATGTCTCCAGCATTTTTATTTTCTATCTTCCAGAAGCCCTACTCCAGCAGCATGCCAATAGGACTGTTCTCCATCTCCAACATCTCACCCTGCCGGGCCATGGGCTCCTGGTCCTAGCCAGTCCTGGCCTGTGCCAGTCCCCATGGCAGAGCCTGCTATCTGGTGCTGCTCCAGTGCCCCCAGCTGCCCTGCTCATGTCTGCATGCTTGGATCCAGTTTCAGTCCCATGGCTACAGCACCCTGGCTGTCATCCTGTTTTCCAGTCTCAAAACCCTCCACAGATTTTGCTTTCAAAACGAAGTTTCATTAGTTGCCACATCAACTTTGAGCACTCACAGAATTCTCTAGATGCAAGTTCTTACTCAAATGTCTGTTTCAGACCCGGCTTCAACTAGCTTGTGGTTTTTTGCCCCTTTGTTCTTATACTGGTGGGGAGATGAGCCCTTCGACTTTTTCCTTTTCCATAAGACCCAGGATTACATATATGCTTGTTACACCTCCATCCCCTGTATTTTGCAAATTAAGGAGGGTTGCCCCCCCCTCCATATACTTGATATTTTTTGTTTTTCTGAAATTTTCAGTTGCCTAAAGTTCTCCTGAGATTGAAACAAAAAATTACAGAGTTCTCATCTGCTGTTAGAGACCGATAACTCAAGGTTCTAAATAGTATTTTAGTTATGACGTGTTTTCCCCCTGTGTATGAACTCTAATTATCCATGGTGCCAGGACAGTTTGCTGTGGGATGGTTTTCAGACTCTGATCCCAGTTGCTGAGCTCCATGTCTAAACAGGGGTCATCATTTGGCCCTGTGGTGAGAGCTTAGCAGTGTTAAGAGTTTTATACTCAAGTCTGGGCTCTTGGGCTTTCCAGGTCTTTTGGCATGGAGATGTTGAACTGGATGATTGTGACAATTTCACATGGCTAACAGCAGCAGTCGACCTGACAAGAATGTTAATTCCAGTGTAGCAGCTGCTGGAGATCAATGGCATGTGACCACAGAAAGCCACACTGGCAGATTGGCTTTGGCCAAAGATTCTAAGATGTCCTGACTCCTGAGCCAACTCAT